>NC_088388.1:70087500-70687500 GCF_037993035.2 Macaca fascicularis | reverse complement strand
GAACAGAGCAGCCTGTTCCCGATGAACAGTGAAAGCAGAGGTACGGCTTGAGCTCCAGAAACTGAGAGCTTAAGAGCCTTGCGGGACCTCCACGGCCCCCACATTCCGCGTCTTAGTTAGGCTGTCATGCCAATTCATACATCTCTGCACACTTTTCTAACCCACATCCTGCGGCCCCCGCTTCTGCCGTACCCTCGTTTTTGTACACCATACTGCCCCACCCCTACGTATGCCTTCGTAACTGATTTTTCAGCAGCACGTGAACTCGATACCTTGCAAGCCTGTAGCCCCAGTGCACACGCCTCTGGGCGTCCGCCTGGATCTGTCTGGTGAATGGAACTAGGATGGCTTGTGAGTGCACAGAACGTCTAGAAAAGTCAGCTTTAGGCCGGGCGCGGTGGCTCAAGCCTGTAATCCCAGCACTTTGGGAGGCCGAGACGGGTGGATCACGAGGTCAGGAGATCGAGACCATCCTGGCTAACACGGTGAAACCCCGTCTCTACTAAGAAATACAAAAAACTAGCCGGGCGAGGTGGCGGGCGCCAGTAGTCCCAGCTACTCGGGAGGCTGAGGCCGGAGAATGGCGTGAACCCGGGAGGCGGAGCTTGCAGTGAGCTGAGATCTGGCCACTGCACTCCAGCCTGGGCTACAGAGCGAGACTCCGTCTCAAAAAAAAAAAAAAGAAAGAAAAAGAAAAGTCAGCTTTATATTGGGACCAACAGAAAATTACAGGGAATTATTTACATCATCTACAGGCATCTCATGTACTTAAATAAAAATAATTATTTTCATTTTGTGAAACTTAATACGGAGAATGTTATAAACACTGTACACCTATCACCCTAAATTGACTATTGGCCTTATGATTTATTTGCTTACTCATTTTTTAAAAGCTAGGTAATACAATAAAAGTTAAACTTACCTGTTTTTTCTACTCTCAAGCCCATTACCCTCTCATCTTCTCCAGAAGCAACTATTATGGATTAGAATTAGCTTGTGTTCTCCCAATCCATTTTTAAAAATTATACGTAGCCATGACTATACAGTATTGTATTGTGTTTCATTTTGTTTTTTAATCCAAGTGCTTTTTTTTTTCTTTGAGATGGTGTCTTGCTCTGTTACCAAGGCTGGAATGCAGTGGTTCAATCTGGGCTCCCTGCAGCCTCCGCCTCCTGGGTTCAGATGATTCTCGTCTCCCGAGTAACTGGGACTACGGACACACCACCACGCCCGGATAATTTTTGTATTTTTAGTAGACACGGGGTTTCGCCATATTGGCCATGGTCTCGAACTCCTGACCTCAAGTGATCCACCTGCCTCGGCCTCCCAAAGTGCTGGGATTACAGGTGTGAACCACTGTGCCCAACCTGAGTGATACAGGGTCTGGCTCTGTCACCCAGGTGGACTGCAGTGGCGTGATAACTGCTCACTGTAGCCTCCATCTCCCAGGCTCAAGCAATTCTCCCACCTCAGCCTTCTGAGTACCTGGGACTATAGGCATGTGCCACCACACCTGGCTAATATTTTAAATATTTTGTAGAGATCGGGTCCCACTATGTTGCTGGTCTTGAACTCCTGGGTTCAAGCAATCCTCCTGAGCCTCTGCCTCCCAAAGTGATGAGATTACAGGTGTGAGCCACTGTACCCAGCCTTTTAGGTATAATTATTTGTCTTTATTTTATTTTGTTTTATTTTATTTCATTTTTTGAGACAGAATCTCACATTGTCACCCACGCTGGAATGCAGAGGGATGATCTTGGCTCACTGCGACCTTTGCCTCCCAGGTTCAAGCAATTCTCCTGCTTCAGCCTCCCTAGTAGCTGGGATTACAAGGATGTGCCACCACACCCAGCTAATTTTTGTATTTTGAGTAGAAATAGGGTTTCACCGTGTTGGCCAGGCTGGTGTCAAACTCCTGACCTCAAGTGATCCACCCACCTCGACCTCCCAAAACGCTGGGATTACAGGTGTGAGCCACCATGCCCAGCCTAGGTATAATTTTTTAAATATGTTGTGAGGTAGGGATCTACTTTTATTTTTCTTCTCATTGTCAACCAATTTCCTGAGCATCATTTATTACTTTATTGCTTCTGACAGAATCATGATGTTGCTCTGAAGTGTGGGAGATCTTGAACATGACAAAAATCCACATCCTCAAAGAGCTTACTACTTAGTAAGGAGGCACACAGGGTAAACAAGTAATTACCAAAAAATGGCAGCAACAGTTTTTGTAAGGGAAGGAGTTCTCAAAGAACTTAATCTTGTGAGAACTACAAGCAGTTTGATTGTCAGAATTGCCAAACCAAGAGTGTTTATTTATTTATGTATTTATTTATTTTTGAGATAGGGTTTCACTGTCTCCTAGGCTGGAGTGTGATGGTGCGATCTCAGCTCACTGTAACCTCTGCCTCCCAAGCTCAAGCAATCCTCCTGCCTCGGTCTCCTGAGTAGCTTGGGCTCCAGGCACACACCACCACATCTGGCTAATTTTTTTTTTTTTTTTTTGTAGAGATGGGATTTCGCCATGTTGTCCAGGCTGATCTTGAACTCCTGGGCTTAAGATATCCACCGTCCTCAGCTTCTCAATGTGCGGGGATTACAGGCGTGAGCCACCATGCCTGGCCTGAGTGTTCATTGACGATGAGAGATGGTGGAGTTTTTCGCATCAAATCACAAAAATATACTGTGAGTTTCTTCAAAACAGAGGCTATATCTTACTTATTTTTATTATTTTTATATCTCCAAAATCTAGCAGAAAGAAAGAAAGATATTTGTGTGCCCAGTGAGTTCCCATAGTGGGAATAGTGAGCTTTAATTAATCTGAGCCCTAGAGAGGAGACTCAGGACTCATTTTTCATTCTTCTGTCTTTGAAGCCTTAGCCCCATATTGGCTGTGGCCTGTGAGGAGTGCTTGATGTTTGGATGGCATTCACTAAGAGTTTGTTACTGCTATTGTTACAATCTACCCCACTTTGAATCCTTTATGACTGTGAGCCCTTTGGAGCACAATTTTTATGGTCATTCATTCAACAGACATTTGCAAATCAGGAACTATATTCTCCCTTTTACATTGGGTACACAGAAATGAATCAGACATGAAACCTGTCCCCCAAGAGCTTACAATTTGTCAAGGGACAAAGAAGACATATCCCATATAATTGTAATATGAGGCACTCTATTAAAGGCTAAGTGAGGATTGACAGGATGGAGCTGTCACCTTAAGCTGTTTCAGCAGAGGAGAGGTAACATTTGAGCACCAAAGATGCATTAGATTTGGTAAATGGGAAAGAGAAAGAACATTCCAATCATAGGCAATGGCATGAGCAAAATCTTGGAGAAAAGGGAAAAAAACTTTTGGTGGGGAGGGTAAGCAAAAAGACCATTATGGCCAGGCGTATATCAAGAGTCATGGACTCATATTTTCAGGAGCCAGATGGGTAATAAACATGAATAAAATATACAGGGTTAAATATTTGAAGATATTCCACCTAAAGACATTCAGACAACTTTAAAACTCCTCTCAGCAAGGAATTGTTGAAGCAAGGTGATGGATGCATGAGTTCATTATACTAATATGTGTGTTTTTGCATATATTTAAAAATTTACCTAAAATGTTTAGCAAAACACGAAGTACAAATACCCATGTGAACTTTTTTTTTTAGAGTTAGGGTCTCACTCTGTCACCCAGGCTGGAATACAGTGGCACCATCATGGCTCACTGCAGCCTCCAACTCCTGGGCTCAAGTGATCTTCCTGCCTCAGTCTCCTGAGTAGTTAGGAATACAGGCACATGTCACCACACCCAGCTTACCAAGGGTTTTGCATAAATCAGCAAGTCTTTGAAGATGTCTAGTAGAGGAATAACTTCATGAAAAGCTAAATGTAGGAAGATTCATTTTAGGAGAAGAAGAAAAAAAGTTGTGTCATATATTTTGTTGAACATTTGTTGCCTATCCTTACCATGTACTAGGCTCTAGTGATATAAAGGTGTATAATTTAAGGCACAATTCATGCCCTTGAGAGCTCACGTATATACAAATCCGACATTAACATCATAATATATTATTTTGCACTTGCTGCTGTGTTGCCTTCTGGTTGCATTCGAGTTATTTTGTGTTTTTTGGAGCCTCATCAGCTGATCCAAACCTACTCCCTGCCACCACTCCCACCAGGCCCATGTTGGTCATGGACTAACTCGGCCGGGTGCAGTGGCTCACACCTGTAATCCCAACACTTCGGGAGGCCGAGGCTGGTGGATCACGAGGTCAGGAAATCGAGACCATCCTGGCTAACACAGTGAAACTCCGTCTCTACTTAAAATATAAAAAATTAGCCGGGCGTGGTGGCATGTGCCTGTAATCCTGGCTACTTGAGAGGCTGAGGCAGGAGAATGGCATAAACCTGGGAGGCAAAGCTTGCAGTGAGCCAAGATCGCACCACTGCACTCCAGCCTGGGTGACAGAGTGAGACTCTGTCCTAAAAAAGAAAAATAAAGAAAGAAATGAACTGACTGCTGCAAATAACTCCTGTTATCACAGGCACGGCTAGTTTGTTTTTCTTCTGTTCTCTTTTTCAGGAGTGATATGAGGATTCTTGCTTTTCTGGAAGCTAACACATAGTCAGTGCCAAAGTAGTGACAGAAGAAATCTTGGGAGGAAGCATTTTTGCCTTGTACTTGAAACAGCTGCTGGGCCACCATGGCTCCTGTGAAGATCAGCCATGTGGTATCATTTTCTTCTCAGGTATATTAATCAGCAGGCATGATTTGTTTTCTTGATAACTGAAAGGAGTGAAAAAACAGGAATCTTGGCTCCACTTTCAGGAAACTCCCAATCTAACAGAAGAGACATTGTGCGTTCAGAGTCTAAGAGAAGAAACAGCTCTTGCCCTCAGGTTGTTCCCACAGAAGTGCAGGAAGTGCAAAAGAAGTATTCTCAGAAGTTGAAAGTACACAAAGCAGCACCCTCAGGATTCCAGCCAGTTTGAAGGGCGCTGGCAAAGCTGTAAGACCAGAAACTGCACCAGGATCCTCAGAAGGGGAGTTCGATCATTCTATCATTGAGAACAGGGCAGGGCACTTGAGGTAATCCCAGACTTGTGAGGATATCACCACCACCATCAAGTGTGATCTCAGTCTCCTTCCTGAAAGTTCTACAATATCCCAATTAGGGCTAGATTCTAGGCCCTGAGACCAGGCCTGATCTGATGTGGTGATTCTTAGGGACTTCCCACCCTTTCCTCTCCTGTCACTGCTCTATTTACTCCTACTCGCCCTCTTCCTCTTCTGTTATCCTGGTCTTTCTCAAGGGGTGCCATTGGCATTTGGGGCCATAAGTCTGTATTTTGTAGCAATATCTTTTGCATGATGAGATATTTAGCATCCCTGGCCCCCAGGCATCTTAGTCATTGTGACAGTCAAAAACATCCCCACACATTTCAGGAAGATCCTTAGACCAGGCATGGGACTCATGCCTGTAATTCCAGCACTTTGGGAGCGTAGGGCAGGAGGATCTCTTGAGCCCAAGACTTCAAGACCAGCCTGAGCAACACAGGGAGATCCCATTTCCACAAAAAATTAAAAATTAGCCCTGTGTGAGAGCATGTGCCTGTGGACCCGGCTACTCAGGAAGCCATGGTAGGAGAATTACTTGAGCCCAGGAGGTTGAGGCTAATAGTGAGCCATGATTGTGCCACTGCACTCCTGCCTGGGTGACAGAGCAAGACCTTGTATCAAAAAAAAAGAAAAAGAAAAGACCCTTAGAGGATCTTTAGGAACTAATATATTAACCCCTATTCTAAGAAAAATAGTATTACACTTACCCTCCTTACCTGCATGGTCAGGCTAAACAATTTGCTTCATAGACTTTTTATTTTTTTTAGATGGAATCTTGCTCCGTTGCCCAGGCTGGACTGCAGTGGTGTGATCTTGGCTCTTCACAACCTCTGCCTCCTGAGTTCAAGTGATTCTCCTGCCTCAGTCTCCTGAGTAGCTGGGACTATAGGCACATGCCACCATGCCCAGCTAATTTTTGTATTTTTAGTAGAGATAGGGTTTCACTATGTTGGCCAGGCTGGCCTCAAACTCCTGACCTCATGATCTTCCTGCCTTGGCCTCCCAGAGTGCTGAGATTACAGGCGTGAGCCACCACGCCCGACTGCTTCATAGACTCTGAGCCTTATAAAATGCTAGAGAACATTAGCTAGTTTCAAACTTCGTGTTTTCAGCTGTACTCTGTAGAGAGACCCACTTCTGGAAGTTGAAAGGGAGAAGGGGACAAGTATGTCCTTAGTCCTCCCTACCTGTGCTCTAACCAGAGCTCTCCTTTTATTTATCAAAAAAACATGCACATGTGTGTGTGCACACACACACACACACCAGTGTAAGATTTCAGTTAAAAGGGTTTTATTGCTAAAACAGAAAAGGTTGAAAACCATGAGTCTGGTCTCTCTCTTTCACTTATGGATGAACACATTTAGATTACAGGGCTCATACCTGTAATCCCAACACTTTGGGAGGTTGAGGTAGAAGGATAGCTTGAGGCCGGGGTTGGAGACCAACCTGAGCAATGTAACAAGATCCCATCTCTACAAAAAAATTTTAAATAGCCAGGTGCGGTGGCTCACAGCTGTAATCCCAGCACTTTGGGAGGCTGAGGTGAGCAGATTGCTTGAGCCCAGGAGTTCAAGACCAGCCTGGGAAACATGGTGAAGCCCCATCTCTACAAAAAATACAAAAGTTAGTCGGGTGTGGTGGCATGCACCTGTAGCCCACCTCCTCAGGAGACTGAGGTGGGAGGTTCCTAAGCCTGGGAAGTTAAGGCTACAGTGAGCTGCGATTGTGCCACTGCACTGTACCCTGGGCAATGAGCAAGACCCTGTCTCAATTAAAAATACAAATTAACTAGGTGCAGTGGCATACACCTGTAGTCCCAGCTACTCACTTAGGAGGCAGAGGCAGGGGGATCACTCAAGTGATCTTTGCAGGGATTTGAGGCTGCAGCGAGCCATGATTTTATCACTGTACTCCACCCTGGGCAAGACCCTGTCTCTAAAAAAAAAAAAAAAAAAAAAAGAAGAAATTTGTGTGTTTGTTTGTTTGTTTGATATAGGGTCTCACTCTGTCGCCCAGGCTGGAGTACAGTGGCCCAGTCTTGGCTGACTGCAACTTCCGCCTCCCAGGCTCAAGCGATTCTCCTGCCTTGGCCCCCAAGTAGCTGGGATTATAGAAGGAAAGAAATTTAGACCCAGAGAGAGAAAGTAGTTTACTCAAGATCTGTCAACCAAAAAATATCTGACTTTAGGTTAGAACTCATAATTTATATCTCAATATCATTATTATTGATTTTGATTAATCACTTTATATCTAAGCATCAGTTATAAACTTAGAATAAAAATATTTGACTTTCTTATCCCACAGAATAACTATAAAGATAAATAAATGTCCTTGAAAACATCTTGGCTGGGCTCGGTGGCTCACGCCTGTAATCCCAGCACTTTGGGAGGCCGAGGTGGGCAGATCACCTGAGGTCGGGAGTTCGAGACCAGCCTGACCAACATGGAGAAACCCCATCTCTACTAAAAATACAAAATTAGCCAGGGGTGGTGGTACATGCCTGTAATCGCAGCTACTCGGGAGGCTGAAGCGGGAGAATTGCTTGAACCCGGGAGGCAGAGGTTGCAGTGAACAGAGATCACGCCATTGCACTCCAGCCTAGGCAACAAGAGCAAAATTCCATCTCAAAAAAAAAAAAATCTTATAAATGAAATAGCGTATCATGGTGGTTAAGAGCTCTGCTTTTAGGCCGGGCGCGGTGTCTCACACCCGTAATCCCAGCACTTTCGGAGGCCTAGGCGGGCAGATCACAAGGTCAGGAGATTGAGACCATCCTGGCTAACACGTGAAACCTCACCTCTACTAAAAGTACCAAAAAAATTAGCCAGGTGTGGTGGCGGGCGCCTGTAGTCCCAGCTACTGGGGAGACTGAGGCAGGAGAATGGCATGAACCCGGGAGGCGGAGCTTGCAGTGAGCTGAGATCACGCCGCTGCACTCCAGCCTGGGCAACAGAGTGAGACTGTCTCAAAAAAAAAAAAAAAAAGCTCTGCTTTTGGCTGGGCGTGGTGGCTCACACCTATAATCCCAGCACTTTGGGAGGCCGTGGTGGGTGGATCACGAGGTCAGGAGTTCAAGAACAGCCTGGCCAAAATGGTGAAACCTCGTCTCTACTAAAAACACAAAAAATTAGCCAGTCATGGTGGTGAGCACCTGTAATCCCAGCTACTCAGGTGGCTGAGGCAGAGAATTGCTTAAATTCGGGAGGCGGAGGTTGCATTGAGCCGAGATTGTGTCACTGCACTCCAGCCTGGGTGACAGAGTGAGACTCTTGTCTCGGAAAAAAAAAAAAAAGAACTCTGCTTTCAGAAACCTGGGAATTCTGCTTTGCTTGGTTATTGAGCCTATGGCCTTCAGTAAGTTTCTGAACCTCTCAGCTTCAGTACTGATCTGTTAACTTGGAAGTAATAATAGTAACCACCTAAGAATTGTGAAGATTAAAGGAGGTCATCTGGTAAATGAGATAGAGAAGAATGATACCTGTAAACCACTTGGCACATGATAACAGAATTCCTATGGCCTCCCATCTAGTGCCTTGTCTATCATGTTAGGATGACTGGGACGGTTTGGAGTTTTAGGGACACCTCATTTGTGGGCATCCTTTTTCCCTTGGGCTCAGTGAGATTCCTGATTTTCTCCTCCTCTCTTACTTAGGATCCCAGGTATCCTGTAGAGAACTTGCTAAACCCAGATAATCCAAGGAGACCTTGGCTCAGCTGCCCTCAGGACAAGAGTGGGCAACTGAAAGTAGAACTACAGCTGGAGAGGGCAGTGCCCATTGGCTACATTGATGTGGGTGAGTTCTCTGTGGCCTAGGAACCTCTGAGGAAGAACACAGGAATGATAGTCCCCTCTAACTACTCCACTAGCGTGTCTCAGTTCATTCTGGCTGAGCTGCCTTTATGGAATAAGTTTTACCTGGGTGTCAAAGGGAAATGTGGCCCTTGCCCTTGGAGCAGATCTGTGTGGAGAACTCCAAGGGCTCTATTCACGTAGAATACAATGTGAATGGTGCTCCTCAAATTATGCAACATAACTACCATGCTTTGATCTTAGTGGTTTGGGTAAAACCTTAGGACACTGAGGTAATTGTAAATCCCAGCCAGGCACAATGGCTCATGCCTGTAATCCCAACACTTTGGGAGGCCAAGGCGGGAGGATCCCTTGAACCCAGGAGTTTGAGATCAGCCTGGGCAACATGGCAAAATGCCGTCTCTACTAAAAGTTCAAAAATTAGCCAGGTGTGATCGTGCACACCTGTAGTCCCAGTTACATGAGAAGCTGAGGTAGAAGGATCATCTGAGCCCAGGAGGTTGAGGCTGCAGTGAGCTGTGATAATGCCACTGCACTCCAGCCTGGGCAACAGTGAGACCCTGTCTCACAAAAAATAAAAATAAATCACAACAAATAGAACCTGCATACACCTGTAAATATCAGTGTCAGGAGGATGCTGGAGAGATGAACTGTGCAAGGATAATCCAAGAAGGCTGAATAGGAGTTTATGGATTGAGAAGATTGACCTTAGAATTCTCTGGAATCTGGAACTGTCAAGTCCACTGGTCTGTTTCGTCAGGACAGAGAGATGTCAGGCTCCCTAGCAAGGAATTAAAAGAGACAGAATTTAGCGCTCTCTACCAGGGCCAGAGGACAGAGAAGCAACAAGTCTCTTTAATCAGGGGAAGGGTTCTGGCTGGAAGGAACATGGTGAATGTGTGACATTGGTATTTAGTGGACTGGAGTCTCATTCCACTCCAGTTACTGGCTCCCTGTGGGACTCCACATATCGATAAACCTTTCTGGCTTTCAACTAGCTGTGAAGTAGAGAAGTGACCTCCTTCCACCCTATTCCTTTGTCTTCAGATGTCTCATCCCTCTTAACCTTCTCTCAACCTTTTGTCCCCAGGTAACTGTGGCTGTGCATTCCTGCAAATTGATGTGGGCCGTTCTTCCTGGCCCCTGGACAGACCTTTCGTCACCCTGCTCCCTGCAACCATGCTAATGTCTCTAACTGATTCAAAGCAGGGGAAGAACCGCTCTGGGGTCCGCATGTTTAAAGATGGTAAAGAGGGCAAAAGCAGAAAAGATGGGGGTGGTCTTTATGAGAAACAGAGATGCAGTACTAAAGAGGGCTGTGAGTGCTATTAGGTGTAGACTGTGAGAGGGAGCCTGTGCAGGGGCTTAGTTATATCTGTTGGGGGCAAAGGGTGGTTAAGGAGTGGTGTGCTTGTGTGTGAGATCTGTGTGCTGAGGATGCATGCTAGCTGGAGAGATGGAGATTTATGAACTATTTATATTTATACATAACTTGTGGTTCGGTAGGACCCAATATATAGAACACACACACTTGTTGATTATTTTTGTGGCCGGATGCGGTGGCTCACGCCTGTAATCCCAGCACTTTGGGAGATTGGGGCGGGTGGATCATCTGAGGTCAGGAGTTCGAGACCAGCCTGGCCAACATGGTGAAATCCCATCTCTACTAAAAATACAAAAATTAGCCGGGCATGGTGGTAAGCGCCTGTAATCCCAGCTATTGAGGAGGCTGAGGCAGAAGAATTGCTTGAACCTGGGAGGCAAAGGTTGCAGTGAGCCGAGATTGTGCCATTGCACTCCAGCCTGGGCGAAAAGAATGAAACTCTGTCTCAAAAAATAATAACAATAATAAGTTTTTGTGGGTATAAGTGTGGATGTAGGATAGATGTTTTTTGTTTTGTTTTGTTTTGTTTTGTTTTTTTGAGACGGAGTCTCGCTGTGTCGCCCAGGCTGGAGTGCAGTGGCGTGATCTCGGCTCACTGCAAGCTCCGCCTTCCGGGTTCACGCCATTCTCCTGCCTCAGCCTCCCAAGTAGCTGGGACTACAGGCGCCCACCACCACGCCTGGCTTTTTTTTTGTATTTTTAGTAAGACGGGGTTTCACCCTGTTAGCCAGGATGGTCTCGATCTCCTGACCTTGTGATCTGCCCACCTCAGCCTCCCAGAGTGCTGGGATTACAGGTGTGAGCCACCGCGCCCGGCGGATAGATGTTTATGTAAGTGATAGAAGGCTACATAGTGGTTATATAGTATATAATGTTTACTGAATTCTGTTTATACAAATCTCTGTTCACTAGGCACCACAGAAAAAACATAAGATCTGATTCCTAGCCTCTAGGAATGTACAGTCTCATAAGGATTTGTCTGTTTTTAAGTTGGAAGTATTTGTAATGTTGTAAAGGAAGAGTGACATTGGAGGGGCATATGATTTGGAGGAAGTGAAGTACTGACTGGACAGTGTTAGGAACTAAAGATGTGGAGGGTTTTTGATATCGGAATGTGATACTGTGAGCATGTAGAGCACGTGGTGGTGTGAGGGAGGTTGAAGTCTTATGATCCAGGAAGGGTTGATATATATCTCAGGTAATCCACTGGGCCCTTACTCTGCAGGTAACTTCTTAAAATGAGATATTGATGAGGTCCCTGGAGAAGGAATAGAATTCATGCTGAGAATGGTGTGGAACTGTGACAGAGAAATGATGACGAGAAGGCAAGGGACTGGATATGAGAATGCCCTGACTGGCCTGCTTGGCATTACCATACCCTGAGCACCTGAGCCTAAGGGGACATTTACTGATGACCTCCTTCTTCCTTTTGTTGGAGGTTACTCTCTATAGCTCCTTTCCTTAGTATTAGACCTTTTCGTCCTCTTTTTCTCCCATTTATGCGTTTCCATTCCCCACTTATTTTCTTTCTCTTTTTCCCTTGAGTTGATTTCCTGGCTCCAGCCTCAGGAGAGTTATGGGATCGACTTCGCCTGACCTGCTCCCAACCCTTCACGCGTCATCAGTCCTTTGGCCTGGCCTTTCTACGGGTGCGTTCTTCTCTGGACTCCTTAGATGACTCTGTGTTGGGTCCCTCAGCCCTTGTGAGCTCTGTGCTGAACAAGGTATGTATGATGGTGGAGTGAGGATTTAATGTTTGCCCTTCCTTTGCAGGTTTCTGGTTAAGAAGCTGGTGCTTGTTTGAGGCATAGACACACCCACACATACACACACACACACACAAATACAAGTATCAGTGGGCTTGATACCCTTTCTTACAGGTAAGAGTGAACTCCTCTCTCTCACACGAGGAATAAGGAAATGAGTGAGCCTTGGATACAGTATACACAAAACTTTTGGACCATTTGCTCTTTAGCCATAAATAAATTATTCTTGGATCCAAACTTAACTTCGTACTTTATTTCTAAGTTATTGGGTGACTGTAACTTTTATCAGACTTTTCCTTTGAGCACTGTAAGTCCCAAAGCTCCTGTGTAGTTTCTCTGTCATTATTCCCTTAAACAAAGTTATATCTTTACATGTGTGTTCTGCAGTTTCATTTGTTCCCCTGCTTTTCTCCCTGTACAACACAATATAGGCATACCTTGAAGATGTTCCAGATTTGGTTCCAGATCATGACAATAAAGCAAGTCACACACATTTTTTGGTTTTTCAGTGTATATAAGCCAACAATTATCTGAACCTTCAGCGAGTCTCACACTGTTGCCCAGGCTGGAGTGCAATGGTGCGATCTCGGCTCACTGCAAGCTCCACCTCCTGGGTTCATGCTACTCTCCTACCTCAGCCTCCCGAATGGCTGGGACTACAGGTGCCTGCCACCATGCCCGGCTAATTTTTTGTATTTTTAGTAGAGACAAGGTTTCACCATGTTAACCAGGATGGTTTTGATCTCCTGACCTCGTGATCCGCCTGCCTCGGCCTCCCAAAGTGCTGGGATTATACACGTGAGCCACCGCGCCCGGCCAGCGAGTCGTAATCTTTTTGCTAGTGGAGAATCTTGCCTCAGTGTTGATAGCTGCTGACAGATCAGGGTGGTTATTGCTGAAGGTTGGGCTGGCCATGGCAATTTTGTAAAATAAGACCGTTAAGTTTGCCACATCAATCTACTCTTCCTTTCATGAAAGAGTTCTCTGTAGCATGTGATACTGTTTGATAGCATTTTAACCACAGTACAACTTCTTTCAAAATTTGAGTCAATTCTCCCGAATCCAGCCACTGCTTTATCAACTAAGTTTATGTCATAGTCTAAATCTTTTTTTATCATTTCAATAATGTTCACAGCATCTTCACCAGGAGTAGATTTCATCTCAAGAAACCACTTTGCTCATCTATAAGAAGCAACTCCTCATCTGTTCAGGTTTTATCTTGAGATTGCAGTAATTCTGTCGCATCCTCATGTTCCATTTCTATTTCTAGTTCTCTTACTATTTCTTTTTTTTTTTTTTCTGAGACAAAGTCTCGCTCTGTTACCCAGGGCTGGAGTGCAATGGCATGATCTCGGCTCACTGCAACCTCTGCCTCCCGGATTCAAGCAATTCTCCCACCTCGGCCTCCAGAGTAGCTGGGATTACAGTCACACAGCACCACGCCTGGCTAATTTTTTGTATTTTAGTAGAGATGGGTTTCACCATGTTGACCAGGCTAGTCTCAAACTCCTGGCCTCAAGTGATCCACCCGCCTCAGCCACCCAAAGTTCTGGGATTACAGGCGTGAGCCACCACGCCCGGCCTGCTTCTCATACTATTTTGTGTCGCATTTGCAGTTACTTCCTCCCTTGAAGTCTTGAAAGCCCACAAGAGGGTTGGAATCAACTTCTTCCAAACTCATGTTAATGTTGATATTTTGACCTCCTCCCATGAATCACCAGTATTCTTAATGGCATCCAAGATGGTGAATTATTTCCAGGAGGTTTTCATTTGCTTTCCTAGATCCATTAGAGGAATCACTATCTATATGACAGCTATAGCCTTACAGAATATATTTCTTAAATAGCAATGCTTGAAAGTTGAATTACTTCTTGATCTGTGGGCTGCAAAATGGATGTTATGTTAGTAGGCATGAAAACAACATTAAGGCCGGGCGCAGTGGCTCAAGCCTGTAATCCCAGCACTTTGGGAGGCCGAGACGGGCGGATCACGAGGTCAGGAGATCGAGACCATCCTGGCTAACACAGTGAAACCCCGTCTCTACTAAAAAATACAAAAAACTAGCTGGGCGAGTTGGCGGGCGCCTGTAGTCCCAGCTACTCGGGAGGCTGAGGCAGGAGAATGGCATGAACCCGGGAGGCGGAGCTTGCAGTGAGCTGAGATCGCGCCACTGCACTCCAGCCTGGGCCACAGACCGAGACTCCGTCTCAAAAAAAAAAAAAAAAAAAAAGAAAACAACATTAAGCTCCTTGTTCATCTCCATCAGAGCTCTTGGCTTAGATGCATTACCAGTGAGCAGAAATGTTTTGAAAAGGAATCTTTCGTTCTGAGTACTAGATTTCAACAGTGGGTTTAAAATATTCAGGAAACCATGCTGTAAACCGATGTACTGTCATCTAGGCTTTGTTGTTCCATTGATTCAGCATAATTCTTTTTTTTTTTTTTTTTTTTTTTTTTTGAGACGGAGTCTCGCTCTGTAGCCCAGGCTAGAGTGCAGTGGCCAGATCTCAGCTCACTGCAAGCTCCGCCTCCCGGGTTCACGCCATTCTCCGGCCTCAGCCTCCCGAGTAGCTGGGACTACAGGCGCCCACCACCTCGCCCGGCTAGTTTTTTGTATTTCTTAGTAGAGACGGGGTTTCACCGTGTTAGCCAGGATGGTCTCGATCTCCTGACCTCGTGATCCACCCGTCTCGGCCTCCCAAAGTGCTGGGATTACAGGCTTGAGCCACCGCGCCCGGCCATTTTCAGCATAATTCTTAAGGGCCCTAGGATTTTTAGAATGGTAAATGAGCATTGGCTTCAACTTAAAGTCACCAGCTGCATTAGCCCTAAAGAGAGAGTTAGCTTGTCCTTTGAAGCCAGGCATTGACTTCTCTTCTCTGGCTATGAAAGTCCTAGGTGGCATCTTTTTTTTTTTTTTTTTTTCTTTTGAGACTGAGTCTTGCTCTGTGGCCCAGGCTGGAGTGCAGTGGTGCAATCTCGGCTCACCACAACCTCCACCTCCCAGGTTCAAGCAATTCTCCTGCCTCAGCCTCCCGAGTAGCTGGGACTATAGGCGCACACCACCACACCTGGCTAATTTTTGTATTAGTAGTAGAGATGGAGTTTCACCATATTGGCCAGGCTGGTCTCGAACTCCTGACCTTGTAATCCACCCGCCTCAGACTTCCAAAGTGCTGGGATTACAGGCATGAGCCACCACGCCTGCCCGGCATCTTCTTTCAATAGAAGACAGTTTCATCTACATTGAAAACCTGTTGTTTAGTGTAGCCACCTTCATCAGTGATCTTAGCTAGATCTTCTGGCCAACTTGCTATAGCTTGTCCATCAGCACTTGCTGCTTCGTCTTGCATTTTAATGTTAAGGAGATGGATTTTTCTTCCTTAAACTTCATGAACCAATCTCTGCTAGCTTCAGACTTCTCTTCTGCAGCTTCTTCACCTCTCTCAGCCTTCATAGAATTGAAGAGGGTTAGGGCCTTGCTCTGGATTAGGCTTGGGATAAGTGTATATCATGGCTGATTTGATCTATCCATACTGTTAAAACTTTATCCATGTCAGCAATAAGGCTGTTTTGCTTTCTTATCATACATGTTTTCACTAGAGTAGCACTTTTAATTTTCTTCAAGAATTTTTTCAGCTGGATGTGGTGGCTCACGCCTGTAATCCTAGCACTGTGTAAGACCAAAGCAGGCAGATCCCTTGAGCTCAGGAGTTCAAGACCAGCTTGGGCAACATGGCAAAACCCTGTCTCTACATAAAATACAAAAATTGACCGGGCCCAGTGGCTCATGCCTATAATCCTAGCACTTTGGGAGGCCGAGGCAGGTGGATTGCCTGAGCTCTGGAGTTCAAGACCAGTTTGGGCAATACGGTGAAATCACGTCTCTACTAAAATACAAAAAATTAGCCGAGTGTGGCGGCGTGCACCTGTTGTCCCGGCTACTTGGGAGGCTGAGGCAGGAGAATTGCTTGAACCCGGGAGGCAGAGGTTGCAGTGAGCCAAGATCGTGCCGCTGCACTCCAGCTTGTGCAACAGAGCGAGACTCCGTCTAAAAAAAAAAAAAATTATCTGGGCATGGTGGCACATGCCTGTAGTCCCAGCTACTTGGGAAGCCAAGGTGGGAGGATCACTTGAGCCTGGGAGGCAGAGGTTGCAGTGAGGTGAGATTGCACCACTGTACTCCAGCCTGGGTGACAGTGAGACCCTGTCTCAAAAAAAAGAATTTTTTCTTTGCATTTACCACTTGGCTAACTGTTTGCCACAGGAGGCCTAGCTTTCAGCCTACCTTAGCCTTTGCTATTCCTTTCTTACTAAAGCAGTCATCTCATCCCTCTTATCCTTCTCTCGTGGCTGTGCTTTCCTGCAGATTGATGTGGGCCGTTCTTCCTGGCCCCTGGACAGACCTTTCATCACCCTGCTCCCTGCAACCACAAAGTGAGAGACATGCCACTCTTCACTTCATTTGAATAGTTAGAGGCCATTTTAGGATTATTAAATGGTCTAATTTTGATGCTGTTGTATCTCAGGGAGTTGGGAAGCCTAAAGAGGGAGAGAGACAGGGGAATGACCAGTCAGTGGAGCACACATACAATGTTTATCAATTAAGTTTGCCATCGTAGGCTAGGCACAGTGTCTCATACCTGTAAGGCTGAGATGGGAGAATCATTTGAGGTCAGGTGTCTCTGAAAAAAAAAAGACCTTGTCTCTTAAAAAAAAAAAAAAAAAGAAACAGGCATGGTGGCACACATCTGTAGTCCCAGCTACTTGAGACTGAAGCAGGAAGATCACCTGAAACCAGGAGTTTGAGGCTGCAGTGAGCTATGATTAGTGCAGCTGCATTCCTGCCTGGGTGACAGAGCGATACCCTGTCTCAAAACCAAAAAAAAGTTTACCATCTTACGTGAGCACAATTCGTGGCACCCCCAAAACAGTTACAATAGTAACATTAAAGATCACTGATCACAGATCACTGTAACAAATGTAGTAATAATGAGAAGGTTTGAAATGTGAGAAATACCGAAATGTGAGAATTACCAAAATGTGACGCAGCAACAGGAAGTGAGCACATACTGTTAGCAAAACGGTGCTGATAGACTTGCAGCGTTGTCACAAACCTGCCTTTTTTTTTAAGCACACAGTATCTATGAAGCACAATAAAATGAAGTACGCCTGTACTCCTAAGATATATGGATTTCTAGCCCTGAGGTTATATCAATTTACTTCGATTTGCTCAACCAGGCTTCTAGTTTTTTTCTTAAGCCTATTCTGACTCCTCTTGCTTTGTTGTTACACTTGTTTATCTTTCTAAGCCAGTACCCTCCATCATATTTCATTCATAAAAAATGAGTGTTTTATCATACAAAGCTAGAGTCATGGAATTTTAGAGATCATCCAACCCCCACCATCTCATTTTCCATCTCAGATAGGAAAACTTCTATATGTTCAGAGTCCTACAGTGAGTCAGAACAGCATAAGGACTAGGTCTCCTGTCCCTACACTCTGCCTACACTACACACTCTGCCTCTTGTGCACACAAGAAACTTTCTTAGAAGTTTCAAACCTTTCACAACCAAAAGAATCCCAGTTCACATGAGCGAACTTCACAAGAGTCAATCCTTTTTTTTTTTTTTTTTTTTTTTTTTGAGACAGAGTCTCGCTCTGTCGCCCAGGCTGGAGTGCAATGGCCAGATCTCAGCTCACTGCAAGCTCCGCCTCCCAGGTTTACGCCATTCTCCTGCCTCAGCCTCCCAAGTAGCTGGGACTACAGGCGCCCGCCACCTCGCCCGGCTAGTTTTTTGTATTTTTAGTAGAGACGGGGTTTCACCATGTTAGCCAGGATGGTCTCGATCTCCTGACCTTGTGATCCACCCGTCTCGGCCTCCCAAAGTGCTGGGATTACAGGCTTGAGCCACCGCGCCCGGCTGAGTCAATCCTTTTGAGGTTCCTGAGAAAAAGAAGAGGCAGCACTGGGAAGAGAAAATGAAGTTAGAGCAGAAAGAACAAGAGTAGATCCTTTTGTCGTGCAGTTTTAGGAGAGATCCAGAGAGCTAAGACAAAGTCAAATTTGGTCTTAGACTACTCTTCCATTGTGGAAAGGGCTAAAAAATGTAAAAGGACCGACAGTGGCAGTTCAGTGTGCCCTACCAGGTTCCACTGCTGCAGTGCTAAGAGCTGACATGAGTGGAGCTCGATCTCTGTGATCCTGCCTAGTCAATAAAATGAAGCTCCATGAGATTAGGAACCTGTCTGTCTCGTTCTGTAATGCATTCCTGGCACCTAGAACATTGCCCAGAGCAAAGTAGCCTTTTAGTGTAAATGTTCATTATATAAGTGACCTTTTAAAGGGGAGTTGTAGATAGAGTCACCATAAAACTTATCATCCAAACCAGGACACTTGAAGGGCAAAGGAGAATGCTATTAATAATTACACTAAGTCCAGGCACAGTGGCTCATGCCTTTAATTCTAGCACTTGCGGAGACCAAAGTGGGAGGATCATTTGAGCCCAGAAATTCAGGACCAGCCTGGGCAACATAGCAAGATGCTGTCTCCACAAAAAAAGTATTTATTTATTTATTTATTTTTTTTTTTTTTTTTTTTTTTTTTTTTTTTTTTTTTTGAGACGGAGTCTCGCTCTGTAGCCCAGGCTAGAGTGCAGTGGCCGGATCTCAGCTCACTGCAAGCTCCGCCTCCCGGGTTCACGCCATTCTCCGGCCTCAGCCTCCCGAGTAGCTGGGACTACAGGCGCCCGCCACCTCGCCCGGCTAGTTTTTTGTATTTCTTAGTAGAGACGGGGTTTCACCGTGTTAGCCAGGATGGTCTCGATCTCCTGACCTCGTGATCCACCCGTCTCGGCCCCCCAAAGTGCTGGGATTACAGGCTTGAGCCACCGTGCCCGGCCTATTTTTATTTTTTTATATTTTTGAGACGGAGTCTCACTCTGTCACCCAGGCTGGAGTGCAGTGGTGCGATCTTGGCTCACTGCAAGCTCCTTCTCCCAGGTTCATGCCATTCTCCTGCCTCACCCTCCCCAGCAGCTGGGACTATAGGCACATGCCACTACGCCCAGATAATTTTTTGTACTTTTAGTAGAGACGGGGTTTCACCGTGTTAGCCAAGATGGTCTCCATCCCCTGACTGTGTGATCTGCCCACTTCAGTCTCCCAAAGTACTGGGATTACAGGTGGGATTACAGGAGTGCAGTGGCGTGATCACTCACTACAACCTCCACCTCCTGGGTTCAAACAATCCTCCCGCCTCAACCTCCCAGTAGCTGGAACTACAAGTGCATACTACCAGGCCCAAATAATTTTTTTTTTTTTTAAAGACAAAGTCGGGGAGGGCACAGTGGCTCAAGCCTGTAATCCCAGCACTTTGGGAGGCCGAGACAGGCGGATCACGAGGTCAGGAGATCGAGACCATCCTGGCTAACTTGGTGAAACCGCATCTCCACTAAAGATACAAAAAATTAGCCGGGTGCGGTGGCGGGCACCTGTAGTCCCAGCTACACAGGAGGCTGAGGCAAGAGAATGGCGTGAACCCGGGAGGCGGAGCTTGCAGTGAGCGGAGATTGCGCCACTGCACTCCAGCCTGAGCAACAGAGCGAGACTCCGTCTCAAAAAAAAAAAAAAAAGACAAAGTCTCGCTCTGTCGCCCGGGCTGGAGCACAGTGGCATGATCTCGGCTCACTGCAACCTTCCACCTCTATTTTTTATAGAGACCAAGGTCTCACTATGTTGCCCAGGCTGGTCTCAAACTCCTGAGCTCAAGCAGTCCTCTTGTCTCAGCCTCCCACTGTGCTGGGATTACAGGCGTGTACCATCACACCCAGCCTCTACAAAAAATTTAAAAATTAGGTGCAGTGACTCATGCCTGTAATCCCAACACTTTGGGAGGCCAAGGCGAATGGATCGCTTGAGCCCTGGAGTTTGAGACCAGACTGTGCAACATAGCAAAACCCCATCTCTACAAAAAATAACAAATTAGGCATGGTGGTGTACGCCTGTAGTCCCAGCTACTCAGGAGGCTGAAGTGGTAGGATCACTTGAGCCTGGGAGTTCAAGGCTTCAGTGAGCTGTGATTGTTCCATTGCACTCCAGCCTAGGCAACAGAGCTAGACCCTGTCTGAAGAAAAAAATAAATAAAAATTAGCCAGGCATGGTGGCCCATGCCTGTCGTCCTAGATACTTAGGAGGCTGATGTAGGAGGATCACTTGAGCCCAGGAGATCAAGGTTGCAGTGAGCCATAATCATACCACTACATTCCAGCCTGAGTGACAGAGTGAGGCCCTGTCTCAAAACATAATAATAATAATTATCATTATTATTTTTATACGGAGACAACAGATACAAGGTAGGACTGTTCCAGGCAAACCAGTACCTATGTTCACCCCAGTTTTAGGATAAACAAAAGTTTCTCAGGGTTCTTTTCCATTTTGGCCATCTACATTACCCTGCACTTCTAGGACCATGGTGGGATGGGGGTCAAAGGGAGTCAGCAACTGCAGAGCCTTGTCAGAAGGGTATTGAACATCAGCAGCAGGGTGAAACATACATGCAGGTACTTTGTGAAACTGTAGCGAAGGAATGACCTGAAACATTTCAGCAAGAGACAGATGGTACGTGTAAGCTGGGATTACAGATTGATGGCACTCAGTTTTATAATTTAGGATGCCTAAAACGTCATAGACTTTTTTCCTAATGAATCATTTTAATTGGTATGTTATAGTGAAAGCAAAACATAGGGCTTTTAACTCTGTGAAACGGGGTTATCATGATCACCAGTTTTCTCGTAAGAAAAGCACAGAGAAATTTAGTGGGGTGACCCAGGTCACACTGCCAAATAAGTCTTGAAGTGGATTTGAACCCAGGCCACTTGATTCCGACTAATCTTTGCTCAGAAGCTAATAATTAATCATTTTATAATAATTAATTTCCTGATAATCTCACTTAGAGTTAAGGTTAAAATAAACTATCTCTACACACCTATCTAGTTACCCTTTCTAGTAGCATTCACTGTAACATTCATGAGACAAGGTAAAGAAAAAATGAAAACCCTGGAAAATTAAAGAAAAAATTTCAGGATTATTGCTAGGTCCAAGAAAAGATTGTAATGGTAATTAGAAAATATTAAAGAGTTAATGAGAATGAAAATACTACTCAACCTTGTAGAATGAAGCCAAAGCCATGCTTTACAAGAAAGACATTTACCTTTAAAATAACCTGTGATAGAAGAATCAGAGTTGAAAATTAAAGACAAAAATTTTTTTACGGTAAGGGAAAAAGGAAATTTATATAAATAAAAAAGGAAAAAGGAATTAGGAGGCCGGGAGCAGTGGCTCACACTTGTAATCCCAGCACTTTTGGAGGCCAAGGCAGGCAGATGACTTGAGGCCAGGAGTTCAAGGCCATCCTGGCCAACATGGCAAAACCCTGTTTCTACTAAAAATACAAAAATTAGCTGGCTGTGGTGGTGCACGCCTGTAATCCTAGCTACTCAGGAGGCTGAGGCACAAGAATCACTTGAACCTGAGAGGCGGAGGTTGTAGTGAGCTGAGATCATGCCACTGCACGCCATCCTAGATGGCAGAGTATGACTGTCTCAAAAAAGAAAAAATAATTAGGGGCCAGGTGCAATGGCACGTGCCTGTAATCTCAGTGGTTTGGGAGGCCGAGGAGGGACGATCGCTTGAGCCCAAGAGTTTGAGACCAGCCTGTGCAACATAGTGAGACCTTGTCTCTACAAAAAAATTTTTTTAATTAGCTGGGCATGGTGGTGTGAGCCTGTGGTCCCAGCTGCTCAAGAGGCTGAGGTGAGAGGATTGCTTGAGCCCCAGAGTTCAAGGCTACAGTGAGCCATGATCCTGCCACTGCATCCCAGCCTGGGTAGAGCAAGACCCAATTTTTTTTTCTTCTTTTTATTTGAGACAGGGTCTCACTCTTGTCACCTTGCTGGAGTGCAGTGGTGCAGTCACAGCTCACTGCAGCCTTGGCTTCTGAAGCCCAAGAAGTCCTCCCACCTCAGCACCTCAGCCTCCCAAGTAGCTAGGACCACAGACATGTACCACCATGCCTGGCTAATTTTTTTATTTTTTTATAGACAGGGTCTTACTATGTTGCTCAGGCTGGTCTGAAACTCCTGGGCTCTAGCAGTCCTCCCACCTTGGCCTCCTAAAGTGCTGAGATTACAGCCACGAATCACTGTACCGAGGCTGAGATCCCATCTCTTTTTTAAAAAGTAGGGGTATAATCACAAATAAATTGAATTTTGACAAAGAATTAAGAAACCAGCATACTACGATATAAATAAAATCTCTATGCAGAAATTATTGGCCGGGTGCGGTGGCTCAAGCCTGTAATCCCAGCACTTTGGGAGGCCGAGGCGGGCGGATCACAAGGTCAGGAGATCGAGACCACAGTGAAACCCCATCTCTACTAAAAATACAAAAAATTAGCCGGGCGCGGTGGCGGGCGCCTGTAGTCCCAGCTACTCAGGAGGCTGAGGCAGGAGAATGGCGGGAACCCGGGAGGCGGAGCTTGCAGTGAGCCGAGATCGTGCCACTGCACTCCAGCCTGGGCAACAGCGTGAGACTCCGTCTCAAAAAAAAAAAAAAAAAAGAAAAGAAATTATTTGGGAGATTATTGCACATAGACATTTCTGGAGCAAGGAGGTTATAAAATGCCTGTGATAGGTATGGTGGCTAATGCTAGAGACATATCTATATGCATACATACACACACATCTCTTTATAGATGGCTAGAAATTGTGGCTTAAAATTGGTAGGTTTTTAGTTGCAAGTTAACAAAATTGTTCACAAAATAAATCATACTAAAAACTAAACAATATTATTTGATAATATTTAGAAGGAAATAATGAAATAAACGTCCCCAAAAAGTTCAGTCATTTGAGTAGTTTGACAGTTTGAGTAGGCCCTGGCACTAGGTAGCAGTGTCCCCTGGTGGTGAATCTTGGTATTTCATATCTCAATTTTTTTTCCTCAGGGTTCTGATGCTCAGGAGTCTGGTCCTAGCCCCTGGCTAGCTAATCCTTCCATCCGGAGGACATTCTTCCCACATCCCCATACGTATGTACTTGACAGAGTGGAAGTCTCCCAGCCACCTCTCAGGTCTTTCTCCTGGAAAAGAAATGCTATAGGCCGGGCGCGGTGGCTCAAGCCTGTAATCCCAGCACTTTGGGAGGCCGAGACGGGCGGATCACGAGGTCAGGAGATCGAGACCGTCCTGGCTAACACGGTGAAACCCCGTCTCTACTAAAAAATACAAACAACTAGCCGGGCGCGGTGGCGGGCGCCTGTAGTCCCAGCTACTCGGGAGGCTGAGGCAGGAGAATGGCGTGAACCCGGGAGGCGGAGCTTGCAGTGAGCTGAGATCCAGCCACTGCACTCCAGCCTGGGCGACAGAGCGAGACTCCGTCTCAAAAAAAAAAAAAAAAGAAATGCTATCAAGTCACTGACAAGCACACAAGACCAGCCTGGGTTCACCAAATTAATCACATACTCTAGGCCTAACCCTATCTGTATATTAAACTAGCTTTCTTGCTTAAATGCCATTGACATGAGTGAGCAGAATAAGACCTATATTTCAAGTGGAACCAAGTACTCTCTTTCCCTGCAGGGATACCAAGGAAATTTCAGAGCTCAGGAATATCCTAACACAGATGCAGCCAGGGACTCTGGGGCGTTCAGCCCACATGGTGCTTTCTGCTGCCCGCAGGGTGCCTCCAGTCAGTGTGGCAAGCCCAAAGAACAACCATGCAGAATCAGGTTCCAGTCCTCCAGACAGGGCAGGTGAGTCCACATGACCTGTTCCTTCCTGTCCCTAGCAATGCCCTTCCTCCCTGAATCTACCATTGCTATACAGGGATGGCTCACTAGTGGAACTTCATGTGATAGAAAAGATAATTGTTGGTGTCTTGTTACCAGAAGACAAATCAAATATTGTATAGTAATTGAAAGAGCACTGGCCTAGGAATCAGCAATCCTTATCTCTTTGGGCCTCAGCTGTCTACCACAGAAGGAAAGATGTAGTTTATTATTTTAAGAGAAAGAGACTAGAAGGGAACTCATAATTTTTGGGCACCTACTATAGGCTGGGCCCTGGAGCTATGAAAGCACTTTAAAATATATTAAATGCTATACAAAGTGTTTCATAAATTCAGGATAACCAGACGAATGGAAGTTGATAGTTTTTATTGTCACTCATTTGACAGATATTTATTAAGCATCGTTTGTGCCAGGCTCTGTGCTAGACATCAGGGATACCGCAGTAAATAAAATAGCAATGCTCCTTCCCTAGTGGAGAAACACATGTCAGTGTCACACAAATAAATTTAAATCTTCAAACTGTGATGAGTACTGTCAAGGAAAAGCATAATTGGATGACTGGATGTAGATTAGAGAATCCAGGGAAAGTGCTGCATAGGAATTAGCATTTCATATAAGACTTGGAAGAGTGAGAAAGGCACACTCTTTGCCTCCAGGCAAAGAGGGTAGAAAGAATATTCTTAGAAGAAGTAACATCACATGTGAAGACTGTTTTGTTTAAGAGCTATATTTAATGAGCATTTCTAATACAGAGCCCAGAGCAGAGGAGCAAAACTCTGAGAATGATGTGGGCAGAATGAAAAGAAGGAAAGTGCAGCACCAAAGGTAAGTAGATCAACATGAAAGACCCAAATCACCTCCCCAAACTTTATTGCCCTTTTGCAGCTGTCCTTACCCCCAGTCTTGTTTCATTAAGGTCAGAGAGTATCCTTGTGTCTGGGTTTAACCTGTGGGTCTAGACCTAAGGGCATTGAAGAAAAGATATCCTTGTCCACATGTTGTCAGGTTTGGAACTAGGCAAAGAGGCAGTCCTGTAGTGAACCAGAATCTGAAGATGAGTGTGCTGTATTTCATGGGCTTCATCAAAATCTAAATCTTTGGCTGGGCACAGTGGCTCACGCCTGTAATCCCAATACTTTGGGAGGCCAAGGTGGGTGGATCACCTGAGGTCAGGAGTTCAAGACCAGCCTGGCCAACACGGCGAAACCCTGCTTCTACTAAAAATACAAAAATTAGTCAAGTGTGGTGGTACGTTCCTATAATCCCAGCTACTCAGGAGGCTGAGGCAGGAGAATCGCTTGAACCCAGGAGGCGGAGGTTGCAGTGAGCTGAGATCACACCATTGCACTCCAGCCTGGGCAACAAGAGTGAAACTGTCTCAAAAAAAAAAAAAAAAAAAAAAAAAATCTGAATCTTTTCTGCTTCAAAGGACACTGTCAAGAAAGTAAAAGACAACCCATAGAATATGGAGGAAAGTATTTGCATATCATATATTCAGTAAGGCTCTTTTTTTTTTTTTTTTTGAGACAGAGTCTCACTCTGTTGCCCAGGCTGGAGTGCAGTGGCCAGATCTCAGCTCACTGCAAGCTCCGCCTCCCGGGTTTACTCCATTCTCCTGCCTCAGCCTCCCGAGTAGCTGGGACTACAAGCGACCGCCACCTCGCCCGGCTAGTTTTTTGTATTTTTTTTTTTTTTTAGTAGAGATGGGGTTTCACCGGGTTAGCCAGGATGGTCTCAATCTCCTGACCTTGTGATCCGCCCGTCTCAGCCTCCCAAAGTGCTGGGATTACAGGCTTGAGCCACCGCGCCTGGCCCAGTAAGGCTCTTTTATCTAAAATATATAAAGAACCTTTACAAGTCAACAATAGAAAGATACCCTAATTTTTAGAATGGACAAATAATCTGAATAGAATTTTCTCCAAAGAAGATATATAAATGGCTATTAAGCACATAGAAGATGCTCAACATCATTAGCCATCAGAGAAATGCCAATCAAAACCCCACAATGATTATTTCACACCTGCTAGGATGATGTAATAAAAAAGATGGACAATAACAAGTGTTGGCAAAGATATGGAGAAATTGAAACTCTCATACATATTGCCAGTGGGAATGTAAATTAGTGCAGCTGATTGGAAAACAGTTTAGCAGTTTTTCAAAATGTTTATATGGAGTTACCATATGACCTAGCAGTTCAGCTCCTAGGTGTATACTTCCAAAGAATTGATAACAGGTGTTCACACAGAAACTTACAGGCAAATGTTCAGAGCAACATTATTAATAATAGCCCAGAAATCGAAACAACCCAAGTGTCTATCAGCTGATAAATAAAATGTGGTATATCTATGCTGTGGAATATTACTCTGCCATAAAAAAGGAATATAGTACTGATACCTGCTCCAACATGGATGAACCTTGAAACCATACTAAGTGTAAGAAGTCAGTCACAAAAAACCATATAGTATATGATTTCATGTCCAGAATAGGCAATTCCAAACCGCTAAAGTAGATTAGCAGTTGCCAGAGTCTGGTTCAGGCTTTCTTTTCTTTTCTTTCTTTCTTTTTTTTTTTTTTTTTTTTTTTTTTTTTTTTTTTTTTTTGAGACAAAGTGTTGTTCTGGCACCCAGGCTGGAGTGCAGTGGCACAATCTCGGCTCACTGCAACTCCTAGTTCAAGCCATTCTCCTGCCTCAGCCACCCAAGTAGCAGGGACTACAGGCGTACACCACCATACCCAGGTAATTTTTGTGTTTTCAGTAGAGATGGGGTTTTGCCATGTTGGCCAGGGTGGTCTTGAACTCCTGACCTCAGGTGATCCATCTGCCTCGGCCTCCCAAAATTCTGGGATTACAGGCATGAGCCACTGCGCCCAGCCTGGGTTCTGGGTTTCTTTTGGGAGTAGTGAAAATGTTCTGGAATTACATGGTTGTGGTTACAGAACTCTGTCAATACAGGGTTTTGAATTGAATTTATATATATATAAAAACAATTGAAAATTGACGGAGTTGTGCTTTCTCAGTCTGGAGTGCAGTGGCATGATCTCGGCTCACTGCAACCTCAGCCTCCCAGGTTCAAGCTGTTCTCCTGCCGCAGCCTCCCAAGCTGGGTCTACAGGTGCACGTCACCACACCCAGCTAATTTTTGTTTTTTGTTTGTTTGAGATGGAGTTTTGCTCTTGTTGCCCAGACTGGAGTGCAACGGGGCAATCTCAGCTCACCACAACCTCTGTCTCCCGGGTTCAAGCGATTCTCCTGCCTCAGCCTCTTGAGTAGCTGGGATTACAGGCGCCTGCCACCACGCCCAGCTAATTTTTGTATTTTTATTAGAGACGGGGTTTCTCCGTGTTGGTCAGGCTGGTCTCAAACTCCCAACCTCAGGTGATCCCCCCACCTCGGCCTCCCAGAGTGGTGGGATTACAGGCGTAAGCCACTGCGTCCGGCCTAATTTTTGTATTTTTAGTAGAGACAGGCAAATGTTGGCCAGGCTGGTCTCAAACTCCTGACCTCAGGTGATCCGCCTGCCTTGGCCTCCCAGAGTGCTGGGATTACAGGTGTGAGCCACCACACCTGGCCTTGAATTTATTTATTTATTTATTTTTTATTTATTTATTTTTTTTTTTGAGACAGAGTCTCAGTCTGTCGCCCAGGCTGGAGTGCAGTGGCCGGATCTCAGCTCACTGCAAGCTCCGCCTCCCGGGTTCACGCCATTCTCCTGCCTCAGCCTCCCGAGTAGCTGGGACTACAGGCGCCCGCCACCTCGCCCGGCTAGTTTTTTGTATTTTTTTTTTAGTAGAGACGGGGTTTCACTGGGTTAGCCAGGATGGTCTCGATCTCCTGACCTCATGATCCGCTGGTCTCGGCCTCCCAAAGTGCTGGGATTACAGGCTTGAGCCACCGCGCCCGGCTGAATTTATATTTTTAAAGAGTGAGTTTTACGGTATGTGTACTATATTTCAATTAAAAAATAATAACCCAAGGGCAATAATGGAATCTCTGTTCTCAGATGTTCAAAGGTTAAATGTCTTCCCTCAAGTCTGGTACATCAGGTGGGAAAACCAGGACCCCAAACCAGGGTTTCTAGGTCTACATTAACTCTTCTGCATTATTTTTGCTCTGATTCCAGGCTCCTTCAGCCCTTATGGCCTCTTACTAATAGCTGGTCTTTAACTGTTCTTTCTCACAGGCCTGTATCCAACTCTAATTCTCGGCCAAACAGGAGGGAGACAGCAAGAGCAAGGCAAAAAAAACAGCACCGACCCCAGGCCCAAAGCAGTGGTGACCAGGATAGCGGACTGTGCCCGATTTGTGCAGGTAAGATGCTTGTGCACAGGGAGTTGTTGTATGACAACTAGGCATTCCTTGAGGGAGGAATGGGAGATCTGAGAGTACTGCCAAGAAACATTTGAATTTGGAGTGCTGGCTTCTGTCATCTCTGCAGCTCTCAGGTGTGGAACTGTATTTTTAGTCAAATGTAATTCAAGACAAGTGTGTACTGAGCACCTGTTCACACTGTGCCAGCTAAGCTGAGGAAGGGACATGGGCCCTGCCCTCTGGCGAAGCATGAAACCAAACAATGTAAAACACAATCGGAGAGGGCCTAGAACTTCCTTCGTAACTTTTTCCTATATGTCCAAATGCTGGTTGCTGTTTCAGTCTCTGTTCAAATGGTTCTTCTTTGCCAAGTGTTCTCTTATCTGCCCAGATCATCTTTCCCAACTAAGCTTCTGCAGGATTCTCTGATTCCCTTGGACTTAGCACTTCTCACTGTCTGCTGTGTATCAATGTTATTTGTCTTCATAGCTTATCCAGACTTCTTGGGGGTGACATCCTGCCTGGGAGCAGGCCATTTTGTTTACCTCCTTCTCTCCCCAAATAGGCTCCTTCAGGATTGAGATTCTTCCCCAGCATGCTGCCACTTGTGGAGAGACCTCCCCACCTCACCCAGCTTCTCCCTCCTCATCATCTTCGTCCCAGTCTGTACTGTGGGTGTCCTCCCCAGAAAGTTCACCCCCTGTCTCCTGGGTTCAGTGCCCTATCTGCCAGTTGCAGTTCTCAGCAAGAGAAATAGAAGAGCATGCCAGTATATGTGGGGACTTCCCTCAGGCATGAGCCATGAGGTCCTGTGGTTTTGCCCCACCCTCTAAGACTGAGATGGGGACTGAATAGCTTGAGAGCTGAGAAGGGCTGATGAGGCCGAAGCTCCCTCTCTCCTCCCCTCCACTCATTCCCTCAGGACTCTGCCTGAGGGCACCTCTGTGCCTAGCCTGATCCTCATTCCCAGTTGTCAAGGCTTCTGTGACCATGGCATCTGATTCTCCTAAGGCCAGCTCTGTTCTTTTCCCCCTTGGAAGTCTCCTTGGAACTTTTGGGCCTTGGGACACCATCCAGAATGTCTTTCCCTCTGTGAGTGGTGCACATTCTCATGCCCATTTTCCTGAAAGGAAAACCGAGGCCTAGTGAAGAGCAAATGCTGCCTGACAGATAAAATCCTGTGGTGTGCTGGGAATGTGCATATGGGTTTTGAGCACGAGGCTGACATCCAGCATCTCATGAACTGAGCTCTCAGTCTCCTTTGTGGGCTCCTGTCCTGGGTATAATCAGGTAATGGTGATGCTGTGTGACACTAAGCAAGTTATTTATTTTAGCATCCAGAATTAACAGAGAAAAAAAATCTCCCAACCTCCCGCTCACAGAACTGTGATAGGGACCAGATTGGTTAATGAGTAAGGAGTAGTTCTAGGCTTGGCTATAGAACCGTGGGCAGATCCCATTCCTCATCTACACAAGGAGGTGGTTGGACCAGAGGATGTCAAAGGTTCCCTCAAGCTGTGATATTCCAAATTCTGTTCCCACCTCCTTGAGCAAATATGTCTTCTCTCCCCTTTCCCAGAAGATTTCACTCTGTGGTACTAACACCGGTTCCCCTGGTCCCCAGGGTATAGAGCAGAGGGGGAGCAGCTGGTCCTGCAAAGAGAGGGCCCAGGGCAGGGTTTTGAATAGATAGGAAAGAGGATGCTAGGCACAGTCAAGGAAAAGACTGAGCAGGAGTTCAGTCCTTCGGTCCCTGCCAGCACAGGTGCCTGCATAGGTGGGCACAACCACAGACCCCATCACCGTAAGAAGCCTGCTCCCCTACCTTCTCCTATTATTCTGCTCCGTTTCTACCCATGAATAAAACAAAAGATTGGCCCAGAGGCACTGCAGGGGCATCCTAGCTGCCAAGCAGGTGGCAGACATCACTATGTAGGTGGGAGAAGAGCCCCTGGAACCCTGATCTTGGACCCAGAAGAGAAGAGCAGTGAGGATGGGGCCAGGCCTAGTAGAAGAGAGGGACAAGGCAGTGCCAAGGGGGAGAAAGGTCCCCCAAAGCAGGGGAGGGCAAAGCGGGAGGATTGGTGAAGAAAGAGGATATTGGGATTCTGCTGGGGTCCTGGTCAGAACTGAGGGGCTTGACAAAAACCCAGTTCAAAACTCACACAAAACCCTCCTGTGTGGACATGTCCGGGCCTGCCCTTGGGAGAGGCTCTGGGACTTTGAGAGGAAAGAGCATCTGGGAGATGAAGTCAGCAAGAGGGGAGCTGGGTCTGAATAGATCCTGTGCACCTGTATGTGGGGTTAGGCTGCCAGGGCAGCCCACCCCTGCTTTAACCTACCCTTGCTCAAGGTACCCACAGGTAGCCCTGCTGTTGGGGGGCTCCTGTGAGGGTGGAAGTCAAGCTGGGGAAGGGCCCCCCAGTCAAACTCAGCTGAGGAAGGGGCCCCCATTCTCTCCCCATTGGGGGAAGAAAAGAAAGCCCCCACTGTACAGTCTTGATTTTCCTAACCTGAGAATCTACACAATAAAATGATGAATAAGACAATATTTGCCAGTGTGTATTTGGGACAAGGAAGAATATAATGGTGGCTGGATATAGAGGGTTAAGTGCTAGAACATGGAAGGGTGAAAGAGGCCCCATCACAAAGGGGGTTGAAACTCAGGGTCCTAGCCTCTCCACTCCTTCATCCACCAACAGCCTAACTGGACTGAGATCATGAACAGGAAGCTCAGGTTCCCACCTCCACTCCTGGCTGCCATCCAGGAGGACCAACTGGGCCTTGTGCAGCAGCTGCTGGAGTCAGAGGTTAAGGCCACAAGCAGTGGGCCAGGTGGGCCCCTGCACAATGTGGAAGAGGCCAAGGAGCACTCCTGGAGGGAAGCACTCAACTTGGCCATCCACCTGGGCCATGAGGCCATCACTGATGTGCTGTTGGCCAGTGTCAAGTTTGACTTCCGCCAGATCCATGAGGCCCTGCTAGTGGCAGTGGACACAAAGCAACCAGCAGTGGTGCATTGCCTGCTGGCCCACCTGGAACGGGAGAAGGGTCGCAAAGTAGACACCAGGTCTTTCTCACTGGCTTTCTTTGACTCATTAATTGATGGCTCCCGCTTTGCACCTGGTGTGACTCCTCTCACCCCGGCCTGCCAGAAGGACCTGTACGAGATAGCACAGCTGCTCATGGACCAGGGCCACACCATTGCCTGGCCCCACCTGGTCTCCTGTGCCTGCCTCAAGTGCAGCAACGCCCGCCGCTATGACCTGCTTAAATTCTCTCTGTCCCGCATCAACACCTACCGTGGCATTGCCAGCAAGGCCCACTTCTCACTGGCCAGTGAGGATGCCACACTGGCTGCCTTCCGGCTTAGCCGTGAGCTCAGGCACCTTGCACGCAAGGAGCATGGTTGGGCCTGTGGTGGGTGTTCTGGGAAGTTTGGAAGTCACAAAAAGAGGACGAGGCCTGGCCTCTGTTCTCAGGAAACCTCTAGTTTGATGGGGAGTCAAGAATCCCCCCAAGAGAATTTCATTCTAATGGCAGAGAACAGCCACTCCAGAGGGGCCTAGTCTTATGGGGGAGGCACAACCCCACTCCAGGGGAGCCCTGGGTCTGTCTGAGGGAGGAGAGAGAACAGAAACAACTAGAAAAACAGCTGGACAGACTTGGAGATGATGTTCAGTAGAATACATCACGTCTGAATACCTGCTAGGTGTTCCCACCCGGAGCATGGTGTGTTGCGGCTCTCAAGCGTATGATCACAGCAGGGAAAAGTCAGAGAGAGGGGACAAGGTGCTGCCAGTATGCTTGTCTTCATTCAGTGCCGCTGTGAATGGTGCTAACAGGGCTTCCAAAGCCCAGAAAACAGGTCAGGAAAGCCACAGCTGTTGTGTTCAGGGAGGACTCCTTGGAAGAAGTAGCATTAAGCTGAGCTACGGAAGTGGGTGGTTACATACAAGTGAAGAGGAGCAGGGAGGGTATTTGAGATAGGGCTGCAGTCCACGCAAAGGCTCTCAGGTAGTGAAAGTATACATGGTGATGAGTGAAGGGGAGACACTGCAGGAAGGACTGAGAATGCGTGAAGAGGAGCCTGGAGGCAGGGACTAGTAAGGGTCCTGGAATGCCGCCAGTCCAGTATGTCCATCCCTCATCCCCTGACGGATCCTGTGTGTCAAGCTAGACTCGATCCCCATCCCCATCCCCAAGATGACCATTAGGTGGGGAAACCAACACGAATGTTAAAATACAGGGCTAAGGAGGTTGTGACCCAGGGTGGTGGAAGGATAGGAGAATGAAAAGCCCCCACTGCACAGCTAGCAGGAAAGGGCAGTCCTTTCCAAAGGACTTTCCCACCATTCTCATAGCAGCCTAAGAGACAGTTCATAGCAGGAAGTATCATCCCCACTTTATAGCAGAGAAGCTGAGGCCTGGGAAGGGGAAGTACCTTGCCCAATGTGATACCACCTGAGGACAGTGCTGGGATTCAGACCTCACCTCCTGAAAGCCATCCCTGGATGCTCTCTAGGGTAAGGGCCTCAAGTAAAACCCAGGAGATAATGGATAAACTGGAGCCAAGGACTGCCTTAGGCCAGGCACGGTGACTCACACCTCTAACCCCGGTGCTTTGGGAGGCTGAGACAGGAGGATGAGGAGGCCAGGAGTTCGAGACCAGCCTGGGCAACATAGCAAGATCTCATCCCTATTTTTTTTTTTTTAGTTTTTTTGGAGACAGTTTCACTCTTGTCACCCAGGCTGGAGTGCAGTGGCGCAATCTCAGCTCACTGCAACTTCCACCTCTGGGGTTCAAACGATTCTCCTGTCTTAGCCTCCCGAGTAGCTGGGATTATGTGCCTGCCACCACGCCCAGCTAATTTTTGTGTTATTAGTGGAGATGAGGTTTCACCATGTTGGCCAGGCTGGTCTTGAACTCCTGACCTCAGGTGATCTGCCCGCCTCAGCCTCCCAAAGTGCTGGGATTACAGGTGTGAGCCACCACGCCCACCTATTTTTTAAAAATAATAACTGGCCAGGCATGGTGGCTTATGCCTATAATCCCAGCACTTTGGGAGGCCAAGGCAGGTAGATCACCTGAGGTCAGGAGTTCGAGACTAGCCTGGCCAACATGGTGAAACCCCATCTCTACTAATAACAAAAAAATCAGCTGAGTAGGCCGGGCACGGTGGCTCACGCCTGTAATCCCAGCACTTTGGGAGGCTGAGTGGGGCGGATCATGAGGTCAGAAGATGGAGACCATCCTGGCTAACATGGTAAAACCCCGTCTCTACTAAAAATACAAAAAATTAGCTGGGCGTGGTGGTGGGCGCCTGTAGTCCCAGCTACTCGGGAGGCTGAGGCAGGAGAATGGCGTGAACCCAGGAGGCAGAGCTTGCAGTGAGCCGAGATCGCACCACTGCACTCCAGCCTGGGCAATAGAGCAAGACTCCGTCTCAAAGGGAAAAAAAAAAAATCAGCTAGCGTGGTGGCACATGCCTGTAGTCTCAACTACTCGGGAGGCTGAGGCAGGAGAATCACTTGAACCCGGGAGGCAGAGGTTGCAGTGAGCCGAGATCATGCCATTGCACTTGAGATCGTGCCATTGCACTCTAGCCTGGGTGACAAGAGTGAAACTCTGTCTCAAAAATAATAATAATAATAATAATTAGCCGGGCGCGGTGGCTCAAGCCTGTAATCCCAGCACTTTGGGAGGCCGAGGCGGGTGGATCACGAGGTCAGGAGATCGAGACTATCCTGGCTAACATGGTGAAACCCCGTCTCTACTAAAAATACAAAAAACTAGCCGGGCGTGGTGGCGGGCGCCTGTAGTCTCAGCTACTTGGGAGGCTGAGGCGGGAGAATGGCGTGAACCCGGGAGGCGGAGCTTGCAGTGAGCCGAGATCACGCCACTGCACTTCAGCCTGGGAGACACAGCGAGACTCCGTCTCAAAAAAAAAAAAAAAAAAAAATAATAATAATAATAATAATAATAATTAATAAATAAGAACTGCCTTATTCATTTCTGCATGTCCTAAAATTGCCAACGCGAGTTCTCTTATAAGGTAGGTGTTCCAATAAATTAAATGAGCACATGAAGGGTGTAAGGAGTAGGTGTAAAAATGGGACAAGAAACAGATTAGAAGAGGAAGGAAAAGAGACAGAAAAAATGACAGAGGGGTTTGGGTTGAAGTGACTTAGTGATGAGGTAGCAATAGCACTAGATAAGCAAAGTGACCCTGGAGGTACCTCATTAGAGCAAGAAGGATGGGTGAGGTGGCAAAGAAGAAAGAAATCAATGCCCTAGTGACACCAGACGTAGGAAATGATGGTGCAAGGGCAGGACAGAGGTGGCCTAGGCCCACTATTGGTGGGCGTGGGGGGTAGGGAGGAGTGGGCTGATTTAATGGGGTTGGGTCCACAGGGTGGTAGGCACACACGGACCTCCTTCCCTAAGCCTGAGTACATTGCCCTGGAGTCACCGAGCCAGGACTATGGCTTTGAGCTGCTGGGCATGTGCTGGAACCAGAACGAGGTCACTGCAGTGCTCAACGACCTGGCCGAGGACAGCGAGACTGAGCCCAAGGCTGAGGGCCTGGGCCTAGCCTTTGAGGAAGGCATCCCCAGCCTGGCGAGGCTGCAACTGGCCGTCAACTACAACCAGAAGCGGGTCAGCTGGGCCATAGCTATATCCCCTCCCTGTCCTTTTCTCTTGCCCTGCCACCTCTAGGTCCCCCTGACCCAGCCCTAAGCAACTCCTTTTCCTGCCCTCAAGACCCCTCAGGCCTTGGTCCTGAGCACCCTTCTGTCTAGACCCTTGGCCCTGTGGGTCGCCTCCCTTCTTACCTTCAATATAAGCCTGTAACCTCTCCCCAGCCCTTGAAAGACCCATTACCCACCAAGACCTCACCTCAGACCAGGACATCTGGTCTTAGACAGCTTTATCTCTGACCTGAGTTACTTGAATCCAGTCTTTCTATTCAATTCCAGTACATCACTCTATAAAGCAAGATAAGACTAGGTCTCTCAGGCCTTAAATATCCCCCAAAAGATTCCATTATTGCCTGCCTCCTCAGACATCTTCCCCTCTAAGCTAAAGACAGACTCCTTGTTTAGCCTCCCCCAACCCCTTGCTCCTCACTCTCATCCACCCTCAACATCCACCAGGAACTTAACCAAAAACCTTCTTTCATAATGGCTCCCCTGGCCCTGTCTCCCAATACAGCAAACCCTGGTTTCCCTCTTCTGCCTTCCTCAAGACCATCTAGGCTAATGTCCCATATCTCTAAGAAGGCCAGGGACCCTGGGGGTTCTGGGTCTTGGGTCCTCAGTTCTACCCACCACTGTCTAACTTAGACTCAAGAATGTAGGGTCCAGAGAGTTCAGGAAAATCTTTGAGTTCAGTTTCCCCTCCATAAACCAAAGCCTAGAGAGTGATGGGTCTGCCCATGGTCACATGACAAGCAAGTTGGCTGATGTGGGGAGAAAAGAAGGATTGTTCGATCTCTGTGGCAAGGAAGGAAGGGCTGTGTACCCAACTGGCTCCCCCATCCTCCTCCTTGCCTGGTGGCCTCCCCCTCTGCTTATGCCCCATCTCTGCTTAGTTTGTAGCACACCCCATCTGCCAGCAAGTCCTGTCCTCCATCTGGTGTGGGAGCCTGGCTGGCTGGCGTGGAAACACCACCATCTGGAAGCTCTTTGTTGCCTTCCTCATCTTCCTCACCATGCCCTTCCTCTGCCTTGGCTACTGGCTGGCACCAAAGTCCCGGGTACTAAGAATAAGATTAATGACAACTGTCACTTATTGAGCATTTGTTTTATGAGGCCCTGGGCTAGACACTTGGTGAATATAACTTTGTGTGAATGTTTCCATTAAGTAGCTGGAAGTGCAGCCCTGAGGAAGGCAGACATTCTGCTTCAGGGATATAGGGTAGCAACCTGAGGCACAGGGAAGGGCAATGCTCTTTTTGTCAAAAGTACACAGGAAATAGTGGAGTCAGGATTTAAACTGAAGTGTCTCTGCCTCCAAAACCTTAATCCTATTAACAGCCCTATATTCTCCTAAAGACAGGCCCACCCCGACTACAAATTCCATGGGAGCCCTTCATCCAACCAATATGTCCTTGAGACCCAACTGTGAGCCAAGCATGGTGCCTGACACTGGGGTTATGAAGAAAAGCCCTGCTCCTGCTGAGCAGGTGAGGAATAGGGAGAGGGATGTTCCAGGAAGCAGGAGCAGTATGTGTGAAGGCCTGGGAGAGGGAGAACCCAAAGTGTTAGAGAAACTGAAAGGAGTTAGATCAAGAGTGGTGGAGAAGCACGCAGGGGCCAGATCTCACAGAGCCTTATAAGCCACAGAGGATAGCAGCCATTGTAGGATTAATGAGGCGAGTCCCCCATCAGTCTTGTGTTTCAGAAAGTGCCTTCTACTAGGGGTGTGAAAGGTGGGCTGGGGATGCAGGGCAGGAGTTAGAGAGACTGGTGTGAGAGGACAAGCACATAGAGATGTCTCATATTCCCGGCCTGGGTGACCGGGTCATTTTATGAGGTGGGGACACAGAAGAAGATGGAAGAGCAAGATAGGATAGAAGATGATGAATTTCTTTATTTTTTATTTATTTATTTATTTATTTTTGAGATGGAGTCTTGCATTGTCGCCCAGGCTAAAGTGCAGTGGCAGGATCTCGGCTCACTGCAACCTCTGCCTCCCAGGTTCAAGCAATTCTGCCTCAGCCTCTCGAGTAGCTGAGATTACAGGTGCCCACCACCATGCCCAGCTAATTTTTTGTATTTTTGGTAGAGATAGGGTTTCACTATGTTGGTCAGGCTGGTCTTGAACTCCTGACCTCGTGATCCGCCCACCTCGGCCTCCCAAAGTGCTGGGATTACAGGCATAAGTCACCGCGCCTGGCCATGAATTTATTTTTTAACATGGTTGAGTTTGAAGAGCCTGTGGGGCCTCCAAGGGAAAGTTACTTTACCTCTGTGATCTTCAGTTCTTGGGGAAAAAAAAAAAAAAAAAAAAAAAAGCCGGGAATAATGTCTACCTCATATGGTTGGAAAGGAGATGACAGATATGAGTCTACGGCCTGATATGTAACACATTCTCAATGTATGTCTGAATAGTGCGTGACTGAATCTGAGAAAGGGGAGTCACGTGGGTGGAGCAGTCTAGAAGGGCTTGCAGGAGCGAGAGACACCCAGGACTGAGAGCCCTACTCCCCTTCCTTCCCTTGGAAGCTGGGCCGCCTGCTAAAGATCCCAGTACTGAAGTTCCTGCTGCACTCCGCCTCCTGTCTGTGGTTCCTCATCTTCCTGCTGGGAGAGTCCCTGGTCGTGGAGACACAGCTGAGCACCTTCCGTGGCCGCAGCCAGAGTGTCTGGGAGACTTCACTACACATGATTTGGGTCACAGGTATAAGTGTAGGACCCTTTATTTGTGGCAGTGTCCCTTAGGGGCCCCCCTTCCTGTCCTTCACAATAAGCACCCCAACAGGGGGATCCTGCTTTGTAGATGACCCCTGAACATATAACCAGACTCCTCTGGGCTGTAACACAGTACAGGGCCCTTTCCCTCACGCCTAGTCGGGGACCTAGCCCTGTGGTAGACTCCCTGAGCAAGGACCCCTTCTTCCCCCTCCCTGGCATCAGTCACTACCTAGCCTGGAGGTTTCTGTCCTCTCACAAATAAGACCCTGGTCCACAGTGCGAGGTGGGAACATACCTTGGTGTCATGGCAGCCCCCAGGTACTGCAAGACAGGCTCTCCTGGAGGTCATGGAGCAGAAAGTCTCACAGACCAAATGAAAAGACTCAAATCATACAGCGAGTTAAATCCGTAAGTGGTGTAATTATGATGGTGTTGTAATGAGGATCAGAGTTGAGGTTTGAGTGGCTGGGGTTAGGGGGGTGGTGCAATGGACAGAAGGTACCTGGAGCCAGGCATGGTGGCTCATGCCTGTAATCTCAGCTACTCAAGAGGTTGAGGTGGGAGGATTGCTTGAGGCCAGAAATTCAAGACCAGCCTGGGCAACATAGAGAGACTCTATCCCTTAAAAATAAAAGAAGATTGGCCGGGTGCAGTGGCTCACGCCTGTAATCCTAGCAGTTTTGGAGGCCGAGGCGATCGGATTGCCTGACCTCAGGAGTTCGAGACCAGCCCAGGGAACATGGTGAAACCCCGTCTGAACTAAAATACAAAAAATTAGCCAGGCATGGCAGCGTGCGTCTGTAATCCCAGCTACTCAGGAGGTTGAGGCAGGAGAACTGCTTGAACCCAGGAGGCGGAGATTGCAGTGAGCCGAGATTGCGCCACTGCACTCCAACCTGGGTGACAGAGCAAGACTCTGTCTCCAAACTAAAATAAAATAAAATAAAAAATAATAGTAATAAAAGAAGATACCTTGGCCCAAGACTTGATCTATGGGAGAAACACAGTGACAGTTATGTTTGGCCACAGCTGTAGCTTGCCAGTTATCCTGATGAGCTGCTATTACTTTTATATGCATTATTTGGGCAGAGGACATGTGGAAAGAGAACGGCTGGTGCCAGTGGGTAGCTGATTTAAGATCTCATGAATACTGAGGGCCTCATATGCTTCAAGCATATTCAGTGTATCATGAATATTTAGAGTCTGTCCATCTCTTTCTATGTATGTTCACACACACATACTCTACTAACTTTATTTGTTCAACATGTCACCAAAGTAACTAGCCTATACTTAACACATAAGTTTCATCCATTCCATTTGTTTTCTTTTCTTCTATAGCAGAACTGAGTATTCACAAACAATTTAGCAAATGCAGTTTATAAGAATCCCCAGAGCTTCAGCCAGCCTCTGGCCCGTCAGCTCAGCAGGCCAAATTCCTCGGCTGTCCTCCTCTCATTTAGCTCTGGCTTGGTTAGTGAACTCCAGAGCCACCAGTATACCAAGTCCACTGCTCCACCCTGTACCAGGCCAGTCAGTGATGTCAGAAAGGAAATCTGGTGCAGAAACTTTAGGGAAAGAAACTAAGAGCAGCCCAAGAAGGAAAGTTTCTCATCCTATTTACTGAACGTGGATTGACCTGTGCTGAGTGGAGAGGAAACCAATAGAATTCCTACCCATGGGAGAAGAAAAGTCTTAGAAACATATGAAACAAACCTATTTATTCATGTAATAAATGTTTCTCGATGCCCTATCATGAGTGAAACCCTAAGAGTACATGGAAAAGTTCAACATGGCCCCCTCCATCCAACACATATTCACTGAGCGTGCACCCCACCCTCACAGGGCATTCCTGCTCTACAGAACTGATTTCAGCTCCCGACCACATGATATTCACATTTGTCTAGGCCTTTGCTCATTCACTTTTTCTAGAGCACTCGCCCCTTCCTGCACTGCCCCTTCACCTGGCTGGCTCCCACTCCTCCTTCAGGTCTCAGCTTAAATGCCACTTTTGGAGAAGGTTTCCCTGGCCCCTAAATCAGGGTGAGGGTCCATTCCTAAACACCCATAACAGTCCCTCTGTCCCCCTGCTCCTTAGTCTTAGCATTTACCACACTGTATGAGACCCACTTGGGTTACCCACTGTGTTCCTCACTGACTGTAAGCCCTGGGAGGGCAGGGACTGTCTTATTCACCAGAGGTTCCCACTGGCACATGGTAGGAGCTTACTAAATGTTTGTTTAGGCCAGGCGCAGTGGCTCACGCCTGTAATCCCAAGACTTGGGGAGGCCGAGGCGGGTGTATCTCCTGAGGTCAAGAGTTCGAGACCAACCTGGCCAACATGGTGAAACCCTGTCTCTACTAAAAAATACAAAAATTAGTCAAGTATGGCCGGGCGCGGTGGCTCAAGCCTGTAATCCCAGCACTTTGGGAGGCCGAGACGGGCGGATAACGAGGTCAGGAGATCGAGACCATCCTGGTTAACACGGTGAAACCCCGTCTCTACTAAAAAATACAAAAAACTAGCCGGGCGAGGTGGCGGGCGCCTGTAGTCCCAGCTACTCGGGAGGCTGAGGCAGGAGAATGGCGTGAACCCGGGAGGCGGAGCTTGCAGTGAGCTGAGATCCGGCCACTGCACTCCAGCCTGGGTGACAGCGCGAGACTCCGTCTCAAAAAAAAAAAAATAAAAATAAAAAAAATAAAAATAAATTAGTCAAGTATGGTGACATGTGCCTGTATCCCAGCTACTCGGGAGACTGAGGCAGGAGAATTGCTTGAACCCAGGAGGTGGAGGTTGCAGTGAGCCAAGATCGTGCCACTGCACTCCAGCCTGGGGGACAGAGAGCAAGACTCTGTCTCTCTCTCTCTCTCTATATATATATATATATTTTTTTTTTTTTGACGTATTTGTTTAATTTGTTCTGGGCACCAGGGACAGAGATGAGTGGACATAGTCCCTGCCCTTGAGGGGCTCCAAGTTCAGGGGGAGGCAGGGTAGAGACAGACCTGTGGAGCGATATCCTGCAGTGCCCCGTAATGATGGGATCACAGAGATATGAGCTGTGAGAACACAAAACCCCGAGAAATTCGCTCCACCTGCTTAGGGAAGGCTACTTGGAGGAGATAACATGTGACCTAGGCCACAAAGGTGAGCTGGGCTTCCAGAGGATGTGGAAGGACATTCTAGGCAGAGGGAACAAACAGTGAGTGGAAAAGCACATGATTGTACCCAGGGAATGAGAAGGGTGCAACGTGGGCAGGGCTGCCTAGCTAATGGGGTCCAGCTCCCAAGACCCCCAGCCCCAGGTCTGGTACTGGGCCTCACTGGAACACAGGTAGCCTGAGCAACCTGAGAATTTGGAGCCCCTTCAAGTCGATACTCTGTATTTTTTTTTAACTTTTTAAAAATAGTTTAATAGAGATGGGGTTTCACCATGTTGCCCAGGCTGGTCTCAAACTCCTGGGCTCAAGCAATCCTCCTGCCTCGGCCTTCCAAAGTGCTGGGATTACAGGCGTGAGCCACCGCACCCAGCCTCAAATCAATATTCTTCAATTATTTGTCCAGTATTTACTTGGTGGAGGGCACGGAGAAACAAATTTCAGTCATTCTCTCCTAATAAACAGCCTGTCCCAGGTGATACTCACTTTCTGAGTGTCTGCTGACTGAGATCATTGGTGCAGTCACGCCAGCAGTGTCTGCATCAGCAAGGAGTCTTTTTTATGTTCACATAAGATCACTTGTTCCAGAGTAGATTACATGTTTACATGTCATTGACCACCCCATAATGTTTTAGCACCCCACTGCCATTCATAGGTTCCCCCGCCTCGTAATCTAGCTCTGACATAGAAGGAGAAGTTCAGTCCGATCCTGTCCTGGGCTCCCTGCCACCCCGCTTCAGGCTTCCTGTGGTTTGAGTGCAAGGAAGTGTGGATTGAGGGCCTGCGCAGTTACCTCCTGGACTGGTGAAACTTCCTGGATATGATCATCCTGTCCCTGTACCTGGCTGCCTTCGCACTACGCCTCCTCCTGGCTGGGCTTGCCCACATGCACTGCCGGGACCACCTCCCAAGCAACTGCCTGCCACTATTTCACCACGGCTGGTGAGTGTCCCTTCAACTCAGCCCTGAATCCTCCAGTTCTTCTTTCTTGGCTCTTGGCTTCCAGCCACAGCCCCCATTCCACCCCGCACAGAACGAAGCAAGTGGCACACCGAGGATCCCCAGTTCTCGGCTGAGGTGCTCTTCGCTGTCACCAGTATGCTCAGCTTCACCCACCTGGCCTACATTCTGCCGGCCCATGAGTCGCTGGGCACTCTGCAGATTTCCATCGGCAAGATGATCGATGACATGATCCGGTGCATACCGGCTCTGCTCTGAGCTCTGCTCTGAAGACTCCACTTGACTTCCTTCCAAAACTCCCCAGCTCTTGGGTAACACAGGAATCCTTGACCTGCGTTCCTCCAGAGGCATGCGCTCCAAAGACCCCTGAAAACTACAGGCAAAATTTGGAGGGTAAATGTATATTTTTCTGCAGAGAGGGTCTACAACTGACATCTAATTCTCAAACAGGCCCATGACCCCAGAAAAGATTACGAACCATAGATAGCAGAAAGAGCCCTTGGTTGGGAGTTCCAGTCCCAGTTCTGTCAGTCTCCATGACCCCTCTGTGGGCCTCAGTTTTCCCATCATTAAGGAAAAAGCGATGGCACTGGACTTAGGTGTCCCTTTGGGTCCTTTCCACTCGGCAGCTGCTCTTTGAACCCCTGACCTTATCTGGCCTTCTTGGTCCTTATCACCTAATCATGTCCAGCAAAACCTGGCCTCTCACCTAATCAGGGCCTGTAGTTAATGCCTGCCTCCCTGGGAGTCCCCAGCCTGAAGCAGGACTACAGTGAATGTCCTTGGTGGGAAAAACCTTAGCTGCATCTATTAATATTAACAACTTTAGCTCAGCTTAGCTTGGGGTAGAACCTCCCACCCCACCCAGGATTCTTCTGGCCTCCCCGTGGCAGGCCAACTCATTCTCACACATGGCTCTGACTCTTCTGATGATAACTCCTGTTCAGTGGGATTCTGACTCCCAACTGTCCCTGTGTCATTCCTTTAGAATCTCAGCATCTCATTCCCTCCCTGAGAGACCACTCCATCCTCAGCTTTGACTGCTTGGACTTAGTACCCTTTATTCTTTTTTTTCTTTTTTTTTTTTTTTCCTGAGACGGAGTCTTGCTCTGTCGCCCAGGCTGGCGTGCAGTGGCGCAATCTCGGCTCACTGCAAGCTCCGCCTCCCGGGTTCACACCATTCTCCTGCCTCAACCTCCTGAGTAGCTGGGACTACAGGCGCCCGCCACCATGCCCAGCTAATTTTTTGTATTTTTAGTAGAGATGGGGTTTCACCATGTTAGCCAGGATGGTCTCGATCTCCTAACCTCATGATCCGCCAGCCTCGGCCTCTCAAAGTGCTGGGATTAAAGGCGTGAGCCACTAGGCCCAGCCTCTATTGTTAATAATAACCAAATTTAGCCAGGCACAGTGGCTCACACCTGTAATCCTAGCACTTTGGGAGGCTGAGGTGGGCAGATCACTTGAGGTTAGGAGCTCGAGACAAGCCCGGCCAACATGGTGAAACCCAGTCTCTACTAAAAGTACAAAAATTAGCTGGGTGTAGTGGCACATGCCTGTAGTACCAGCTACTTGGGAGGCTGAGGCAGGAGAATCGCTTGAACCCGAGATTGAGAGGTTGCAGTGAGCCAAGATGGCACCACTGCACTACAGCCTGGGTGACAGAGCGAGACTCCATCTCAAAAATAAATAAATAAATAAATAACCTGCTGGACGTGGTGCCTCGCGCCTGTAATCCCAGCACTTTGAGAGGCCGAAGCGGGCGGATCACCTGAGGTCAGTAGTTCAAGACCAGCCTGGCCAACATGGTGAGACCTTGTCTCTACTAAAAATATAAAAAAATTAGCCGAGCATGGTGGCACACACCTGTAATCCCAGATACTCAGGAGGCTAAGGCAGGAGAATTGCTTGAGCCCGGGAGTCGGAGGTTGCAGTGAGCCGAGATCGTGCCACTGCACTCCAGCCTGGCCGACAGAGCAAGACTCTGTCTCAATAAATAAATAAATAACCGAATCGAATATTTGTTGAGCAAAGAGCCAGGGAGGACTTCATCCCTCTTCCCGGAGCCTGACTTCTCTCAAGGCAGAGACCTGCTCTGACCCTCCCCTGTCCTACCCCCTGCCGGGTTTATGTTCATTCTCATGATCATCCTGACCACCTTCCTCTGGCCTCAACAACATCTATATGTCCTACCAGGAGACGGAGCAGCTGGGCAAGTATGCAGGGGCAGAGGCAGGATGGGAGGTGGAGAGCCTGGGACCTTGCAGCTTGGAGCCCTAGTGATCTCTCCTTTTTCCCTCCCTCCCTCATTTATTCACTCAACTAATTCTCTTGTTTGCTCACTCCCTCTTTGATTCTGTCACTCTTTCTTTTGTTCGTTTATACATTCATTAATTTACTCATTTTCTCCTCAAACTTTTTATTTTGAAAAATGTCAATCCTATGAAAACTACAGTGGATACCCCTAAACCTTTCACCCAGCTTCACCAATTGTTAATGTTTTACCACACTTGCTTGATCTGTTGCTCCCTTTATTCTTTTTTTTTCCTGAAACACTTAAAAGGAAATTGTAAATACAATGACACTTCATCCCTAAACAGTTCAGGATGTGTTTTAAGAACATAACCACAAAAGCATTATCATACTCAAAAAATTTAACATCATACCATTATATATATGTATATATTTATATATATTAAATATATAAATATATATATTTTTTGAGACAGAGTCTCACTCTGTTGCCCAGCTGGAGTGCAGTGGCTCAATCTCAGCTCACTGCAACCTCTGCCTCCCGGGTTCAAGTGATTCTCCTGCCTCACCTTCCTGAGTAGCTGGGATTTCAGGCACACCACCATGCCTGGCTAATTTTTGTATTTTTAGTAGAGACGGAGTTTCACCATGTTGGCCAGGCTAGTCTTGAACTCCTGACCTTATGATCCGCACGCCTCGGCCTCCCAAAGTGCTAGGATTATAGGCATGAGCCACCGCGCCCGGCTTCATGCCCTTATATTATTTACTATACAGTCCTTATTGATATTTCCCCAGTTGCCTGGAAAAAAGACTCTCTAGTTTTAAAAATCTGATATCCAATCTAGGATCATATGTTACATTTTGTTGTGATATCCCTTTAGCCTCCTTTAATCTCGAACACACCGCAACCTTCTCTTTGTCTTGCATGAAGAGTGTAGACCAAATTGGATTTATCTATTAATTATTGATCATGGCTGGGCGCGGTGGCTCACGCCTGTAATCCCAGCACTTTGGGAGGCCGAGGCGGGCGGATCATGAGGTCAGGAGATCCAGACCATCCTGGCTAACATGGTGAAACCCCGTCTCTACTAAAAATACAAAAAAATTAGCCAGCCGTGGTGGCGGGCGCCTGTAGTCCCAGCTACTCGGGAGGTTGAGGCAGGAGAATGGCATGAACCTGGGAGGCGGAGCTTGCAGTGAGCCGAGATTGTGCCACTGCACTCCAGCCTGGGCAACAGAGCAAGACTCCTGTCTCAAAAAAAAAAAAAATTATTGATCATAATTAGATTCAAGTTAAGCAGTTTTGGCAAGAACATGACCTAGCTGATTGTGTGTACTTTCCACTGCATCACAGCGGAAGGTGCATGATGTCAGTGTGGCCCATTGGTGAGGCCCATTGCTCTAGCGAAGTCTTCATTGTAATGGTACCAGGGAAGCCCTTTTAGTAACAGGAAGCTATGTTGAGACGGTGTGACAACACTGCTCCCTCAAAAGCTTTCACCCAGCCGGGCGCGGTGGCTCAAGCCTGTAATCCCAGCACTTTGGGAGGCCAAGGCGGGCGGATCACAAGGCCAGGAGATCGAGACCACAGTGAAACCCCGTCTCTACTAAAAATACAAAAAATTAGCCGGGCACGGTGGCGGGCGCCTGTAGTCTCAGCTACTCGGGAGGCTGAGGCAGGAGAATGGCGGGAACCCGGGAGGCGGAGCTTGCAGTGAGCCGAGATCGCGCCACTGCACTCCAGCCTGGGCAACAGCGTGAGACTCCGTCTCAAAAAAAAAAAAAAAAAAAAAAAGCTTTCACCCAGTGGATTTAGCATCCATAGATGATTTTTACCTGAACTGGCTATTATAACAGTGGTTTCAAGATCGTAATTTTCTGCCTCTGTCATTTCTTCTACGTTTATTCACTGGCATTCTTCTGTAAAGAAGTGCTTTCACCTACTTTCTTTTTTTTTTTTTTTTTTGAGTCAGAGTCTCACTCTGTCACCCTGGCTGGTATGCAGTGGTGTGATCTTGGTTCACTGCAACCTCCACGTCCTGCCAGGTTCAAGCAATTCTCCTGCCTCAACCTCTTGAGTAGCTGGGATTACAGGCCTGTGCCACCATGCCTGGCTAATTTTTGTATTTTTAGTGGAGACGGGGTTTCACCATGTTAGCCAGGATGGTCTTGAACTACTGACCTCAGGTGATCCGCCCACCTTGGCCTCCCAAAGTGCTGGGATTACAGGCATGAGCCACTGCATCCAGCCTTTCCTCTTTTTTTGAATATCACTATGGACTCAATATGATAATCCATTACAGTCATTATTCTTTTGGGTGTTCGATTCTTTCTAAATGTGGCTAATAATTAACTGGTATATTTGTGTATTCACTCATTTATTGTTCATTCACTCCCTTTATTTATTTATTTATTTAAGATGGGGTCTTGCTCTGTTGCCTAGGCTAGAGTGCAGCGGCGCGATCTCGGTTCATTGTAGTCTCTGCCTCCCAGGTTCAAGCAATTCTCCCACCTCAGCCTCCTGAGTAGCTGGGATTACAGGCACACCACCACACCTGGCTAATTTTTGTATTTTTAGTAGAGACGGGGTTTCACCATGTTGGCTGGGCTGGTCCCGAACTCCTGACCTCAGGTCATCCACCCTCCTCGGCTTCTCAAAGTGCTGGGATTATAGGCGTGAGCCACCGTGCCCAGCCCACTCATTCACTTTAAAAAAAATTTTTTTCTTTTTTTTAGAGACAAGGTCTTGCTCTGTCACCCACGCTAGGGTGCAATGGTATGATCATGGCTCATTGAAGCCTCGACTTCCTAGCCTCAAGCCATCCTCCCACCTCAGCCTTCCTATTAGCTAGGACTACAGGCATGCACCACCACACTCAGCTAATTTTTTATCTTTTTGTTGAGATAGGGTCTTGCCATGTTGCCCAGGCTGTTCTCGAACTCCTGACCTTAAGCGATCCTCTGGCCTCAACCTCCCAAAATGCTGAGATGACAGCATTTCACGATGTCATCGTGAGCCACCACACCCAGTCTCACTCACTTTTAAAATTCATTCACTTTCTTAGTCATTCAGTTGTGGTAGGTTTTTTGCTGTCGCTGAGTTCATACCTATTTACTGACACTTTCTTTTTTTTTTTTTTTTTTTTTTTTTTGGAGACGGAGTCTCTCTCTGTCGCCCAGGCTGGAATGCAGTGGCCGGATCTCAGCTCACTGCAAGCTCCGCCTCCCGGGTTTACGCCATTCTCCTGCCTCAGCCTCCCGAGTAGCTGGGACTACAGGCGCCCGCCACCTCGCCCGGCTAGTTTTTTGTATTTTTTAGTAGAGACGGGGTTTCACCGTGTTAGCCAGGATGGTCTCGATCTCCTGACCTCGTGATCCGCCCGTCTCGGCCTCCCAAAGTGCTGGGATTACAGGCTTGAGCCACCGCGCCCGGCCGACACTTTCTTTTAGTAGGTTCTGTTTCCTGGTACTGGAAGCACAGGCTGGAGAAATAAACCAGACCCTTTGTCATAGAGAAGATAGCCATGTGCACAAATGAGCTCGATTTGGGACAACAAATGCTGTGAGAAAGGAGAGTGTATACTGAGGGTGCCCAGCAGAGGAAGCACCTTCCTCTGTCTTAGATGACCAGGGAAGGCAGGAAGAGAGAATCTGGACTTCACCTAGAAAAGTTACAGACTTCAGAGAAGACATAGGCATTCGGAGCAGAGAGGGGGCATGGGCCAAAGCAGGGAGGTATGTTTGGAGAATAGCAAGATGCCTCCCATGGTTGGCACATGGAGAGAATTTTGTGAAAGGAAGTGACAGAGGGTAGCTGGGCCCACATCAGAAGCTCAGGGAGGTCTTGGTGAGAGGCTTGGGCTTTCTCCAGGAGGCCAGGGAGCTCTAGGTGGCCTCCTGAGCAGCTGCCCAATCATAAATTCTTTGTGAGTGCAACTGCCTGGTAGTTTTATCGATGATGCTAAAGGACCCACACTTGGTCAAGGCTCTCTCATGGTTCCAGTGTATATGGAAGCTGTATTCAGACCTATGTTCTTATAAAGAATTCTTGTCCATAGCCTGCCTTCAGGCTGTTAGCTTAAAGGAACTGAGCTTACTGTGACTCTTAGTGCCAGGGACAGGAACTACTCATACCAGCCTGCTTTGTGGCTCCTGGTGACATCACTTCACAGTGGCAAGGGAAGGCCAAGCCCTCCTGGGCTATTCATTCATGAGTGACTGCTAAGTAAGTCAAAAGTTTTTTGCTGTTGTTTTTTGAGACAGGGTCACACTGTGCCACCCAGGCCAGAGTGCAGTGGCACAGTCACAACTCACTGCAGCCTTGAACTCCTGGGCTCATGCTCTCCTTCCACCTCGGCCTCCCAAAGTGCTAGGATTATAGGCGTGAGCCACCACACCCAGCCACAAATTTAAATTGTTGGTATAAGTAATATCCATCTCACCCCCCGCACCCCAGAACATAAGGCCATGAAGACAGGAACGTGCTTGTCTTGTCCACTGATGTATCCTTAGCACCTGTGACACTACCGTGTGCTCAGTAAATACTGGTTGACTGAAAGAATAAGATTTGGAGCTCAGAAACAGCAAGTGTCTGTTCTGGCCAAGGTGGTCCAAAGGGCTGCATAGAAGTGGGCACTCTTGGCCGCATCCTGGGGGTGGGAAGGAGTATGTGTGGGTGAGCTCAGGCCCTTCTCCCACCCCTCATTTTTTGTTCCTTACTTGGCCTGGCATGCCAGTTTCAATGAGACGTTCCAGTTTCTGTTCTGGACCATGTTCGGTATGGAAGAGCACAGCATGGTGGACAGTTTCTGGTGCCTGAGTTTGTGGGCCGGGCCCTCTATGGCATCTTTACCATCGTCGTGGTCATTGTGCTGCTCAATATGCTCATTGCTATGATCACCAACTCCTTCCAGAAGATTGAGGTGTGTAAACAGAGGCCAGTTTAGGCCTGGGAGCAGAAGGGAAAAAGGAATGGAGAGGAATAGGGTGCAAAGGGGCAAGACATGTGGCGTTGTGCTCTGCCTCCACTGTTGTCTTGCTTGTGGCTTTGGACAAGTTTTCCTCTGTAAAATGAGGGTCTTAGTGATGCTATTAGTATCTCCAGACACCAAGTCTAGTGCTGATTCCCCTTTAGGGTTGGGCAGAGGAGTGTGTTGTAGAGAAGAAAACGGGAACATGAGAGGGAGAGGGAAGGAAACGGATGGGTTAGGGTCTGCAGGCTGGAGAATAGGCTGGGCAGGAACTGGATGTCAGAAAGATGAAAGACAACAGTGGGGAGAGAGGAAATGGGGGACAGTGGAGGTCGGAGATAAGTATGGGGAGAAGAAAGAGGCTGGCTAGGATTATAGACACACTGGAGAATCAAAGATGTGAGGAGTGGGGAAAAGAAAGTCTGAGTGGGCAGGGGTCCATGTGCTAACGAGGTCCTTGCACCACCCCCTGCTGCCTGGCTCCCGGGATGATGCTGACGTGAAGTGGAAGTTTGCTCGCTCCAAGATCTGTCTGTCCTACTTCCGAGAGGGCCTGACACTGCCTGTGCCCTTCAACATCCTGCCCTCCCCAAAGGCTGTCTTCTACTTTCTCAGGTGATGACCTCAGAGCTCCCACTCCCCAAATCCCCAGCCCCTGCCCCCATTTCCCTGTCCTCTAACCAACTTCTTCCCACCATTGAAATCTCTCAGGAGAATTTGCCAGTTCATTTGCTGTTGCTGTTCCTGCTGCAAAACCAAGAAGCCAGACTATCCCCTCATCCCTACTTTGTGAGTACCTCCTCAGCTTGCTGCTGGTCGCCCTGGTGTCAGGCCTTCACCTGTATTGTCTATACCATCCACTTGTCTGCATACCCTGGGCTTATCTATCTTTCCAGGTATGTTCCCCAGAAAGCCTGTCTCAATTTCTACTCTCTCACGTGGCTTCCCTTTCCCTCTTCCTGGCTCTGGCCATTTCCTGAATTTCCAACCCTGTGTCATGCAGCCTAAACAGAAGTCCTTGCCACCCTCCTCCCAAGCTAGAAATACTCACTAAGCTCCAGACAGAACTTTTTGTCTTCAACTGGTCCGAGACATACTTGAACATTTTTTTTTAAAACATGTTAAGAAGTCAAAGAAATGTCCCACAAACAGGGCAGTTAGATGGCTGACAGTGGCCTGAGAGAGGAGGCCAAGAGGCCAGACATCCAAGGAGCTCCCCAGCCCAGTCTGGCCTGGCATGAAGGTGCCTTCCTAATTCAGGTACTGCCAGGTCTGTAGGGGGCTCTCCCCTCCTCACCATCAGCCTCCCAGCCCTCACCCACCCCTTCCTGGTCCTCTCACCGTCAGCCCTTGCCCAGCTTCTGGCCCCTGTCCTTCTACCTTCCAGGTCCACACTGTGGGGTGGAGGCCAGGGGCTAGGTGGGTCACGGACAGAAAAGTCTACACAGACTTTGCTTGGGCCTTTTTTGCCTGGGGGTGGGGGGGCATGGGCAGTGATCAGAGGAAGGTTGGAGGTAGAGAATCTCCCCCACCCTCTTGTCTTCCCATTCCAGGCCAATCTTGGGGCAGGGGCTGTGCCTGGGAAGGAACAGCATGGATCCTACTGCCTTCACATCATCAACGCCCTGGTGCAGCGCTACATAGAGACCGCCCGGCGTAAATTCGAGGAGACCCAGCAGAAAGGTGCGTTGCCCACCTCCAAGCCCTCCCCATTCCTGTTCCTTGCTCAGCTGGGATAAAGGCCCCATTCCCAGAGTCACATCCTCATTCAGCCTGCATAATATGTGGCCCCATCCTGCCCTGCCCTTGGAAGGGCAACCTGCACAGCATGGCCCCTTGCACTCCATCACCCTCTGACCCATCCGGGCATTTATCCCACTCATTTCATGTAACTGCTCATTCCTGCCTTTAGGTGTGTTCAGTTATTCTCCCATTTACTCCCTTACCCAGTCACTCATTCACCTCTTTCATTCACTCACTTACTGACTCATTCCACCAACATTCATCACTATGGCCTCTTTCGTTCCAGGCCCTGTCTTGGAGGGAGGTACGGGGCAGGGACACATGGGAAGCTTTCAGTCTGGTGAGGAAGAGAAACCATCACACTGGGCATTAAGACAGACGCAAATTGCTATCAGTGCCTGAAGGGAGAAGGAGCCCGTCATTTTCAGAGGCTCATAAGAAGGCAGAAGGATAGAGTAGCAGAATGGACAAAGCAGGGAGGGATGTGAACTGGGCCCTGAAGGATGCGGTGAGCTGGCTGGCCATAGACTGGGGAGAGGGCGGGGGGGGGGGGACGCATGAACGTCTACCCAGTAACAGCTTTCCCCATGGCTTGTCATCCTTCTCTGGCCCCCAGACTTCCCTTCTTTCCAGCTCCTCAGCTCCTCCCTCCCCACCCGATCGGATTCACCTGTCCCAGTTTCACCCACCCACCTGACCCCTAGCCCACACACCCGTTCCTCACTTCTTCCAGTTCTCCCTCAGGAACTCTGGATACGGCAACCCCTGGGATTCTGTAAAGGGTAAAAGGGGTACAGGGCAGGCTCATCCTCTGAAAGGCCCCTCAGTACTCCACCTCCTCCAGACCTGGGCAACAGACTCACAGAGCTGACCAAGACTGTATCTCGACTGCAAAGCGAGGTAGCCTGTGTGCAGTGAACTCTGGCGGAGGGAGGTACACCCCGGCCTCCTGACAGTGCCAGCATCCTCAGTCACTGCATCACCTGAGTGCACAACAGCTTCCAGAACCTGGGGCCTCCCATCCCTGAGACCCCAGAGCTGACAGGGCCTGGGATTGTGGGGACCCAGGAATCATCAGGAAGCGGGCTTCCGGACAGTGAAGGGGCGAGGACTCTGGCTTCTGGAGATTCCGGCCCGCGCTCCCCAGCTCATGTGCTAGTACATAGGGAGCAGGAAGCAGAGGGGGCTGCGGACCTGCCCCAGGGGGAGGATTTGGGGACTGAAGGGAGGTCCTGATACAGTGGAAGGCTCCCTTCTTCTGCTGCTGAGGGTGGTAGCCTAGGAGGGTAAGGGTGGGGGGCCCCTTGGGAGGAGCCTGCGCTGCTTTTCTTGCTTCAATAAAGTTTCTGTTCTGGATGTGAGAGGCCTCCGGGCTGTGTGAGAATCTCTGTCTCCTGATGTTTTGAGGTCCTCGCCTTTCTTTCCCCTGAAATGGACCCTTGTGGGAGTAGGACAGAGAGAAATGACTTGCTCTGTGGTCCCAACTGTCTTGGGCTTAGGATCCTACTTTGAGTTTCCTCAGATCTTTCATGGATAGTTCCGGACCAGGAGGCAGGAGGCCGGGGAGATGAGAGGTCGGGGTTCAATGGGAACCCTCTGACCAGTTGCCTCCTTCCTTGTCTTTGCACTCCTCACCTCACAAGTGGGGCTGAGGAATCACCTGCCTGCTTTCCTGCCTTCATGGTTGTCGTGAGGACCCCCTAGCTGTTCTAGCTTCTGGATTTGCAAGTTAGAGTGTGACACGGGTCTGCACAGGAGATTGTGTCTAGGAGTGACCAAGAAGTTACTATTATTATTATTTTTGAGACGGAGTCTTGCTCTGTCACCCAGGCTGGAGTGCAGTGGCGAGATTTCCGCTCACTGCAAGCTCCGTCTCATGGGTTCACTCCATTCTCCTGCCTCAGCCTCCGGAGTAGCTGGGACTACAGGTGCCCGCCACCACGCCCAGCTAATTTTTTTGTATTTTTAGTAGAGACAGGGTTTCACCGTGTTAGCCAGACTGGTCTCAATCTCCTGACCTCGTGATCCACCCGCCTCGGCCTCCCAAAGTGCTGGGATTACAAGTGTGAGCCACCACGCCCGGCCCCAGGAAGTTATTTTTTTAGTCCCTCAGTCAGTCCCTCAGCCTAGCAAGGCCAGAGTGGGGCAGATGGTCTAGTCTCATGGAATAAACCAATCATAAAATTCCATGTCTCCACACTGCAATACCTTTTAATCAAGTGGCTGCCTCAATAAAATTCCATGTCTCCACACTGCAACACCGTTCAATCAAGTGGCTGCCTCAGTACTTCCCTTGCTTGTCCCGGGAAGTCCCCACCACATAGCAGAGTTCCCTCAGCCCTGCCGTGGCCTCCCCAGCCCCACATCCTGGATGGGGAGAAGGCTGCTAGGGCTGGGTCTGGAACCACGTTCTTGCTTCTCAAGGCTGTTGGAGGCGCCTCTTCTTCATATGAAGGTCACCCGTTCCCAGGGCTCCTAAGTGGCAGATGTTGGAGTTTCAGGGCCCAATCCCTGAGAGCTGGAACTCCCCAGGGGCCAAGAGCAGGGTCTTCCAGGGGGGCAGAGAGGAGGCCCCCTCAGATTGTGACTGGCTGCACCCCTGCTGGAGGGAGAAGAAAAGGAAGGGGTCAGCAGGGTGAGGGGGAGTCAAAGCAGCTGAGGGAGGATGGAAGAGCGACTCACCTGGTGCAGACACACAGCCCCGCCTCTTCTCCCCTGCAACAGACAGCAGAGTGAGGCCTCCATGTGGACAGACTCACACCCAAACTGCCCGGCCCATCAGGCCTTGGCAGGGCCATTTTCCCCTCTCAATCTATTTTCCCTTCACCTAAAGGGAAACTTCTGACTTCCCTTCCTCCTCGGTCCTCCAGGAAGTTTTCCAGATTGCGTTTCCATCCCTCTTCCCACCCAAGACCCAGTCACTCTTCCATCTGTCCCTGCCTTAGCACTTGGGAGTGGCACATACATGCCCTATCAGCCTCATCAAGCCCAGGGCCCCCTGAGACCTGAAGCAGTCCCCCTGGCTCTTTCTGCTGCTTGCTAATCTCCTTAACCAGGTTCTTTTGGTCTATTAGACTGTGTAGCAGATGGACCCTTTTGAGGACATATAGAATCATCTGAGAATGTTCACAAATCTGGAAAACACTTATAGGACCCAAAAAAACCCGAGTCACAGATGACATTAACTCCAGCTGACTTCCAGCCCTCAATTCCCCTTTAACCAAGTGGGTCTCCCGAAGGCCCTGGGGATTATTGTGTAGGAACATTCTGGCTTATTTCACCCACACTGCCAGTCCTGCTTCCTCCATGCACAGCTCACCACCCAGATAGGCGCAGTTAAAGTGGCTGCAGGTCTGATTATAGCTCCAGAGAGTCACCAGGCTCTGGGCTCCATCCTGAGAGAATCTGGTGACCAAGAAGACTTCATGGGGGGGAATCAGCACCTCGCGCTCCTTGGGAAAGACAGAGAAGGCCTGGATAGGGGCCCCAAAGCAAGTCGTTAGAGAAAAGAGGGTGGCATTACCAAATCTGCAGGCCACTGCCTTATCCAGGGAGCTGGAGGCAAACTGGCCTAAGCGGACAGAGTCCCCCAGCCTTTTGGGTTCAAAGCGAAGGCTGCCCACACCTCGGAACACCACCTCCCCAGGCCCTGTGCTGCAGCCCCCACCGCCTCGAAGCAGCTGCAGGGCCCGGATCAGGTAGAAATGCAGGGCCTTGAAGGGAAAGTGCCTCATGTAGAGCTCCCGGGAGCCTCCGCCTGTCCGCACGGCCTGATTCAACTTCCAGTACAAGGTGTTAGATGAGTTGGTGTAGACCATAATGGCTATTCCATTCTGGGCTTTGAAGCCAGGGGGTAAGGTGAGCCCTCGATGCCTGTCCTCCCAGGCCTCCTGGGCTGCCTCCCAGGATTCCCGAAGCAGGGCATGGTGGGCCATTTCCGCCTTTAGCAGGGGGGCTGCCTTCTCCTCCATCTCCTCTGCACAACCCACATAGGCATCGTCAAAGGTGTCTGGAGCCAGTCCCAGGGGCAGGATGGGAACAGCCTGGGCCTGTGGAGGAAGGAAGAGAGATGCCACACCGAAAAGAGCGTAAGTTCAGAGCACTGGACACGGGTCCTGGGGGCAAACCCATCCAGAAACACAGAATCTCATTTCTATCCCCAAATATCAGGTATATGCAATTTGGCAAGGACCCAATAAGAGGCTTAAATAGCACAGGCACTGGAGTCAGACAGACATGGGCTGAAATCTTTTTTTTTTTTGAGACAGAGTCTTGCTCTGTTGCCCAGGCTGGAGTTCAGTGGTGAGATCTCTGCTCACTGCAAGCTCCGCCTCCCAGGTTGGAGTGATTCTCCCACCTCAGCCTCCCAAGTAACTGGGATTACCTGTGCATGCCACCATGGTTGGCTAATTTGTTCTTTTGTTTTTGTTTTTTTGAGACGAAGTCTCACTCTGTTGCCTAGGCTGGAGTACAATGGCACGATCTTGGCTCACTGCAACCCTGCCTCCTGGGTTCAAGCAATTCTCCTGTCTCAGCCTCCTGAGTAGCTGGGATTACAAGTGTGCAATACCACACCCAGCTAATTTTTCGTATTTTTAGTAGAGACAGGGTTTCACCATGTAGGTCAGGCTGGTCTCGAACTCCTGACCTCAAGTGATCCACCAGCCTCAGCCTCCCAAAGTGCTGGGATTACAGGCATAAGCCACCGCACCCAGCCTGAAATCTTGACTTTACCACGTATTAGCTGTGAGATCTTGGGCAAGTGTCATAACTTTTCTGGACTTGAGGATACTTCCAACCTCACAGTTATTATGAAGACAGCATAAAGAGCATTACTTCTGTACAACCTAAAAGGGATCATCCTGTCATTAGAAAGGTTCCTGCGGTCGGTGGGAGGTGGGACTAGATGACTACCAAGCACTTTTCTGGCTGTAAGATCTAGCAGGCAGGTTATGTGCAAATACTACACACAGCAAGTGTCCAGCTACCTGACCCCCAGCCCCAGTCTCCTCAGGCTCTCTTTCCCTCTCATCCAGCAGGAAGCCCTTGCAGGTAGGTGCTCAGCCACCACACCAAATCACTGTCAGCTCTGAGACGCCTGCGTCCTCCCCTGCTCTGTACCCACATTTGGGGTAGGGGTGGTGGGGAGGACAAGCCTTGGCTGGGAGAGGCTGCCAGGACTGCAGCACACAGGTAACCCAAGGAGGCTTTGCGGGACTGTGCCTGCGCTGGGAGATGAGAGGTGGGGAGGAGAATGTTGGAGGCATCCAGAGAGGAATGGAGGTGGGGGTTCTAGGAGACAGAATGGGAACCTGGGGCTCCCTGCAGGGATGGAGGTTCCTGAGAGGAAGAGAGTTAAGAGTGGAATCCTAGGGAAGAGTCCCTGGGAGAGGGCTGTGAGGAGTCAGCCCCCAGTCCACTTCCTCAGGGTCTGCCCCCCAATGTCCCACTTAGGGACTGGAGATGGTTCCTGGAGTTACCTGCCAGGTGTGGAGGCCAAGGCAGCCGAGGGCCATCATCAGTGACGCCAGTGCCATCCCTGGAGGAGACGTGAGGGCCAGGAGTCCGGGTGAGGGCGGGACCAGTGGCGCTGGAGTCCTGGTTTCGAGGGGCTCGAGGGAGATCTGGACCCTGTCTCCAGGCGCGCGGGATCCGGGGTCCAGGATTAGGGCCCTGGCGGGGCGTGGGCGGGGCCGGGGGCGTGGGCGGGGCCTGGAGTTTATTGTCCGCCCCCCGCTCCAAGTCTCCGCTCCAGACTCCCGACGCCCCTTCCTCAGAGTCTCCAGTCCGGGGACTTTTCTGAGACGGTAAAGGCGGGGCCGCAGTTTGGCTCCGCCAGAGAGGAGAGGGCCGGGGGCAGAAGACCCACCTGAAGGTTGCGGAGGCCGCGAGCAGGAGGTAGCGCCGAGGGCTCGGGCGGGCGCTGCGCTGTCCCCGGAGTCCGGCTGAAAGCAAGGTTCCCGAGGGTAACTAGAGCCCCCGCGCTGGTAACCCGACACCCCTTTCCCAGCGCCGCACGCGGGGCCGGGAGCGGCCGCGGCGGGGCAGGGGCTGAGGGGCAACTCCCCTTCTCCAGGACTGCGGGGTCTTTCTGCGGGACCCTCTTTGGCTGTGAGGGGGAAGGAACTTGTGAGACTTGGTCTCTCCCTCAGGCGGTCCCTGACCCGGTCGGCCCCTGGCCCCCAGACGACCAGGCCAGGGGGCCCCGCGGAGGTCCCGCCAGCCAAAAGGTCGCCCCTGGAGCACTCTGAATTGCAGAGTTTGCATTTGGCCCACACCTTGGGCCACGTGCTCCAGCATCTGAGCAGCGCCCACTCCCTCCCTTCTCTGGGCCCTCTCCCCATACCCCTTCAGTGGGGTTGGGCCAGAGACAGAGCCCTTGGTCGCAAATCCACAGGATCCAGGCTCGCCCCTCCCCCAGACCGCTTTCGGTGCCGCTCAGACTCAGGTGACCCATGTTTGTAAACACTGGCCTTTCCCCCACCTCCTCTGGGCTTATCTATAAATAACCTGGCTCTGAGTTTTGGATGCCGCGTCAGAGGCCATGGGGAAAGGGGCCAGCGGAGGAATTCGTAGCTCAGGGAAGAGCTTCCCAGCGGCCTGAGCCAGGAGGAGGGGGGATGTCACCCTTCCTTCCCCCAGCGGCCGGAGGGTCGCTGAAAGCTAGGATTTCTGAGGGTTGCGAAAGCTAGGATTTGGAAATGCTGCCTGCTGGAGCTGAGGTAGGCACGAAAGATTAGAGCTACCCAAAGGACTCCAGCCTGGTCTGGCTCATTAATTTCCCCCATCCCTGTCCCCTCATCCCCTCAGACTGTCAAATAAAAAGTTTCCTCCACCTAGAGTCCTGCTGTCTCCCAGAATCCTTTCTGTAGACCAAACGGGAAGACATACCGTGGGTCCAGTCTTGGAGGAGGGTGGGGAGGGAGGTGCTTCTGAGTGCTTGTTAGAAAAACAGCTCCAGGGCAGGGCGCGGTTGCTCACTCCTGTAATCCTAGCACTTTGGGAGGCTGAGGCGGGAGGATCACGAGGTTAGGAGTTCGAGACCAGCCTGGCCAACATGTTGAAACCCCGTCTCTACTAAAAATACAAAAATTAGCCGGGCATGGTGGCGGGTACCTATAATCCCAGCTACTCAGAAGGCTGAGTCAGGAGAATTGCTTAAAACCAGAAGGTGGAGATGGCAATGAGCTGAGATGGAGCCACTGCACTCCAGCCTGGGCGAAATGCCAGAAAGAAAGACAGAGAGAGAGAAAAAGAAAGAGAAAGAAGTTGCCTGGGCTAAAGGCAAAATGAGAAAGAGAGAGAGAGAGAGAGAAAGAGAAAGAAAGAGAAGTTGCCTACATATCCTGCCTGCCCCGCTCTCTGGAGGAAGCTGAGTGTTTGCAGTTGCTTGAAGAGAAGATACCACCTGGGGACAGCTTGGCCTGCTGGGACAGCCCCTGAGACCAGATCTGCTGGGATCACTGCTTTGTCCCTCTCCACTCTCTGGCTTTGGGGGATTGCTTCTCCCATCCCAGGACCTGGAACCCAAAATAAGGCCCCAAGAGATGGACTCAAATCTAGCCATTGGGGGCCAGGCACGGTGGCTCACACCTGTAATCCCAGAACTTTGGGAGGCTGAGGTGGGCAGATCCCGAGGTCAAGAGATTGAGACCATCCTGGCCAACATGGTGAAACCCCATCTCTATTAAAAATACAAAAATTCCGAGACGGGCGGATCACGAGGTCAGGAGATCGAGACCATCCTGACTAACACGGTGAAACCCCATCTCTACTAAAAAATACAAAAAACTAGCCGGACGTGGTGGCGGGCGCCTGTAGTCCCAGCTACTCGGGAGGCTGAGGCAGGAGAATTGCTTGAACCCGGAAGGCAGAGGTTGCAGTGAGCCGAGATCTGGCCACTGCACTCCAGCCTGGCGACAGAGCAAGACTCCATCTCAAAAAATAAAAAACAAAAAACAAAAAAACAACAACAAAAAAAATCTAGTCATTGGCAGGGATCCTAAGTGTAGCAGAAAGAAGTCCTCCAAGATCACCTGGCGAGTCAGAGCTGGAACTGGGACCCAGAATCCAGCCTCCTTAGTTTGAATCTCTCCTGGCACCTTGCTAAGTCTCAGTGTTCACGTGAAAGGTACAAAATCTAAGGAGATGCTCTCTGAAGCTGAGGTGCTGAAGCTTCCTCCTCTCTTCCTCCTCCTTGACTGACCAGAGTACAGGACCATGGCCAGTGAGGAGGCAGTTGTCCCAACCTGGATCCCTAGTGCTTCAGTCCACCTCCTATCTGGCTTCAGGGATTCTCTTTTTTTGTAGGACGAACACTGGGCAGGTCAGACTGAGCAGAGGCTGGTGTTCCTGAGCCCTGAGGAGACATCCAGAAATAGATGGGGGAGTGTCGTGTTTCTGAGCAGCTGTGTGGGGGAGGTGCAAGGGGTGGGGATTGACAATATCAAAAAGAAACTTGTCCTCCCCTCTCCTGGTGGCCGTGGTGGAGACCAGCAGCAGCTTCCCCACGCAGGACAAGGCCTGGGTAAGGAGCGCACCACTCTCTTCCTGGGCGTTGGGCAGGAAAAGTGGTTTTGAGGTGAAGTTTGGGAGATGAATGGTGGAATTTTAGGAGTCATGAGAACAAGTTTCCAGGAAACTTTGATGAAGTTTGGGATACTTAGGAAGGTTGGGGTCCATGGGAAGTTTGAGATTCCTGTGGGGAGATTTGGGTTCACATTCCCAGGAGGGTATGTTCAGCAAGGGCCTGGATGAGGAACTGATGAAAGAATGGCCCCAAGCAGGATGAGAGGGAGGACAGAACGGCAACTCCCTTGGGCTAGAAAAGGAGTTACTCAGCATCCCCAGCAATTTGGCCCATGCCCACCCCATCCCTCCGGCTCCCACTACATCTCCCCTGACACTGGTCACCAAGGCCAGCCACCCACCTGCTCTGCAGTGGTCTCCGCTGTTAGCTGAGCTGAGAAAGTTCCTCAGACTCTCAGCAAACATGCTGAGGCCTACCCAGTGCCTGGTCTTGGCATACATGCTCCCTGCCCTCAAGGAATTCACCGGCCAGGAGAGGAGCCAGGCACATATAAGGGCAGCACAGTGTGATAAGGACAGTGACAGAGGACAGCACAGGGTGATATGGGAGCCCAGAGGAGTCAGAGGGCTTCCTGGAGGAGGTGACCCCCCAGGTTAAGCCCTGAAGAGTGGGTAGCCAGAAGAAGGGTGTCCCAAGGAGAGGGGACAATGTGTGCAGAACCACAGGGAGGGTAACCATGGAGTCCCACCTGTGACTTTGTTCTGCACTACAGAAGCCAAGCAGGAGTGGCAGGTGCGAGCTGCAGAGGGCGTAGAGGGCCAGGATAAGGATGTTGGCCTCTGTTTTGAGGGTATGGAGGGATGTTTTGTTTGTTTGTCTGTTTGTTTGCTTTTTTTTTTCGAGATGTGTTCTTATCTGTTCCCTCATAATTTTCGTCTCTGCATTTTTCCTCTATACTTTGAGATATTTCTTCCAGTCAGTTTTGGCACAGAGGGCTTTTAAGCACATAAGGAACATGACCAGTTTAGAAACATCGCCCTCCCTGGGCAGGCAGGTTAGTGGGGCTGACTGTGGAGGGGGAGATCAGTGAGGAGGCACGGGCAAGCCTGAGCCAGGGCAGGGAGTGCGGATGTTGAAGGGAAGAAGAATCTAGGATGGACCCCTATCTCACCCAGCGTTAGTTGGCAACTATGTGAATGTTTGACAAATGATTGACTGAATGGACACCCAGGGGACCATCACGGATGACTGGGTGAATAATGGGGATGGTTTATCACGTGAGACTTGCCATGGCAAATTAACAGGAGCCACCCTGAGCTAGATTAAGCCTAAAGAGGATTTTATCACAAGGATACCATGGTATCTCATGGAACCCAAGGACCAGATGCAAAGAGACTCTAGAAAGCCAAGGAGGAGTGCGGCTCCACCTGACCTCTGGCTTCAACCATCAAGCAGCTCGCCCTCTGCCTTTCAGCCTTCTCTTTTCCTTGCTCTGGGGATCTCATCTCTTCCCTGATTTCAATTGCCTGTGACTCTCATGTCTCCTTGATTGTCCGTTCTGCTACCTCTTGGACATCTGCTTCGGGGAGTTCACATTTCCCAAAGTGAACTCACCATTTCCCCTCCAAACCTGATCATTAATTCAATACATTTTTATTGAGCATCTGCTTTGTAATGGGACTACAATAATGAGCAAAATGAGCTTTTCAAGTCTCCTCTGGTATAACATTGTGCCTACAGTAACAATAAGGCATTGTGAACTTAAACATGTGTGAAGAGGGTACATCTCACATTAAATGTTCTTGATACATGAAAGCCAAAACCAAAACAAAAGTAAATAAAACTAAAAACAGGCCAGGCGCGGTGGCTCATGCCTGTAATCCCAGCACTTTGGGAGGCTGAGGTGGGTGGATCACCTGAGGTTGGGCGTTCAATACCAGCCTGACCAACATGGAGAAACCCCATTTCTACTAAAAATGTAAAATTAGCCAGGCGTGATGGCGCGCGCCCGTAATTGCAACTACTTGGGAGACTGAGACAGGAGAATCGCTTGAACCCGGGAGGCAAAGTTTGCAGTGAGCCGAGATCGCGCCATTGCACTCCAGCCCGGGCAACGAGAGCAAAACTGTCTCAAAAAACAAAACAAAACAAAAAACACAAGGCTGGGTGCGGTGGCTCACGCCTGTAATCCCAGCACTTTGAAAGGCCTAGGCGGATGGATCACCTGAGGTCAGGAGTTCGAGACCAGCCTGGCCTGGTCAATATGGCGAAATCCCTTCTCAACTAAACACAAAAATCAGCTGGGCGTGGTTGTGGGCACCTGTAGTACCAGCTACTCGGCAAGCTGAGGTGGGAGAATCGCTTGATTCTCAGGAGGCAGAGGTTGAAGTGAGATGAGATCGTGCCACTGCACTCCAGCCTGGGCAACAGAGTGAGACCCTGTCTCAAAATAAATAAATAAATATATAAATAAAAATAAAAATAAAATGAAAATAAAGGGATACACAGAAACTTGGAAGTGACGAACATGTTTATTCCCTTGATTGTGGTAATAGTAACATGAGTGTATACTTAGTTCCAAAATCACCAAATTGTATATATTAATTATATGCAGTTTTTTGTATACCAATTATACTTCAATGAGGCTGAAACAAAAAAAGTAAAGTTTCACAGGGCTGCGTTGGAGCAGGACACTCTGCAGTCATGTAAGAATGGTGGAAGAAGATGGGCAATAAAAGAGGGGCTTCATTTTTTTTTTTTTAAGTCTACTCCACTTCTCCTCTGTGTTTCTAGTTTAAAGAATGGAAACCTGGGCCGGGCGCGGTGGCTCAAGCCTGTAATCCCAGCATTTTGGGAGGCCGAGATGGGCGGATCACGAGGTCAGGAGATCGAGACCATGCTGGCTAACACGGTGAAACCCCATCTCTACTAAAAACACAAAAAAAATGAGCTGGGCGAGGTGGCGGGTGCCTGTAGTCCCAGCTACTCGGGAGGCTGAGGCAGGAGAATGGCGTGAACCCAGGAGGCGGAGCTTGCAGTGAGCTGAGATCCGGCCACTGCACTCTAGCCTGGGCACAGAGCGAGACTCCATCTCAAAAAAAAAAAAAAAAAAAGAATGGAAACCTGGGTGTCATCCTTGATTTTTCCCTCTCTCACGTCCCCTATAGCCCATCAGACATCAAGTCTTGTAAATTCTATCTCCTAACTCTGTCTGTCCTCACTGCCATTCTCTTAGGTCCTCTGATTCCATGTCCTCAGTCTGCCTTCAAGCCTCTCCTCCCCCCAAGCCTCTGATCTATCTTGTTTACTATAGAGCAGATGCAGACAGAAACTGAGTTGCAGAGACACAATGAGAGATACAGCTGGCCCAGTGGGCTTTTGCTGCATAACCGTTTTGCCATGTGCCACAAAATCTCAGTGGCAAACAAACATTTACTCCCAGGCTCATGGTCTTCGGGTTGACAGCAAGTGGCTTATCTAAACTGGACTTGGTTGGGCAGCTCTGCTCAGGCCACTGGTCTGGCTCAGCTGGGGTCTTCCTCGCTCTGGGCTGGGCTCAGGCCTGTTCCTCATGTGTTCATTCTGGGGGTCCAGACTAAAGAAGAATCTTCCGAAGAAAAGACTCTCAGTTTCCTTCCCCCAAAAGCAGACCCATAGACAAGTACATGGGTGCAGTGAACTTCTTTATAAAGTGATCCCAAGAAATACAAGTCAGGGAGTGGCAAAGTCAGATAGAGAAGAGAAAAGCAGCCAGTTAAAAGCCTATTACCACTGTGATCAACTAGTCCCACCGGGGACCCTCTATGGGACAGGAAGTCTGACTTCCAGACCTCATTGGTTGAAGGCTGTCCTCGGGAACATTAAATCCCCTACACTTTTGGCCTGCCCTGTGCTTGCAAAAATACAGGCTCCCAGGGTGATGAAGAACGCCTCAGACACAGAAAAATGTGAGCCCTAGAAGTGGGAGGCTGACAGCCTGCGTGAGAACTATCCACTGCACCTGCATGTGGACTCGAAGACGGTGTCCGGGAATATGGGCTGAGGAAACCACAGGGTCAGGTACACTCTCTTTTACCCTGAATCCTTAGATCAACTGTCAGGAAGGCCTCTGATTGGCCTTCTTGGGTCATGTGTCCATCCATGAGCCAATCACAATGGTCAAGGCCTTAGGGCACCAGTCCTGGGGCATGTGTTCCTCTCTTGGGGTGCATAGAGTGAAAAAAAGCCTCACCTGAGCCCATGACTGGATTCTACACACAGGAAAGTGAGCAACTAGTAACAGCAGCTCTAGCCTCCTTGGTGAACTTCAAGAGACCACAGACAAGAACTCAAGTCGTTTTTTTTTTTTTGAGACGGAGTATCACTCTTGTCGCCCAGGCTGGAGAGCAATGGTGCGATCTCGGCTCACTGCGATCTCCGCCTCCCAAGTTCAAGAGATTCTCCGGCCTCAGCTTCCGCACAACACCATGCCCAACTAATTTTTTGCCTTTTTAGTAGAGACGGGGTTTCACTATGTTGGCCAGTCTGGTTTCAAACTCCTGACCTCAGGTGATCCACCCGCCTTGGCGTCCCAAAGTGCTGGGATTAGAGGGGTGAGCCACCGCACCCGCCCAGGGAAGTCGGTTTTCATAGCTCACTGCAGCCTTAACCTCCTGGACTCAAGCAATCCTCCTACCTTCAGCCTGCCGAGTTGTTGGGATTACAGATATGCACCACCACACCCTGTAGCCTGGCGTATGTATGTATGTACGTATGTATGTATTTTAATTTTTGAGACGGAGTCTTACTCTGCCGCCCAGGCTGGAGTGCAATGGCGCGATCTTGGCTCACTGCAACCTTCGCCTCCTGGATTCAAGCTATTCTCCTGCCTCAGCCTCCCGAGTAGCTGGGATTACGGGCACCTGCCCAGTTAATTTTTGTGTTTTTGTAGAGATGGGGTTTCACCACGTTGGCCAGGCTGGTCTTGAACTCCTGACCTCAGGTGATCCACCCGCCTCAGCCTCCCAAAGTTGCCCGGACGTATTTTTTTATTTTTAGTAGCGATGGTGTCTCACTATGTTGCCCAGGCTGGTTTCAAACTCCTGGGCTCAAGTAATCCTCCCACCTCAGTCTCCCAAAGTGCTGGGATTACAGGCTGGAGCCACCATGCCTGGCTGTTGTTCATAATTTTATCCGTAGTACCTGACATGCTACAGATGCTAGACAAAAAAAAAAAAAAAAAAAAAAAAAATTGTTGAATAAATGAGTAAGCAGCTTTTGAGGGGGAGAAGATAATGAGCTCCATTTTGGACATGTGGAATTTGGTAAAAACTACTGCTAACTCCATTGCCCAGAGAAGCTCATACTTCACATTTAAATTGTGTATTGGCAATTACAGGTCTTAGATTTGAAGATTAATTATAGACACATAGAATCCCAGTGTCTTAGAGTCACTGAACTATCCAAACTTAGGTCTCCCCAGAGCCAGAGATGATAAAGCAGCGACGCTTAACCTAAATGAGATTGGAGGCAGAAGCATAACCACCGTGATATTTATGTAACATTTGTTTGAAGGCGCATATATTCATTTTCTAAGGGGAGGTTTCAGCTTTTATCAGATTCCAAAAGATAAAGGCCCATTGACTATATTACCATTTGTGTACAGAAAGAAAACAGAGGCTGGAAGCTTTGACTCATACCTGTAATCCCAGCATGCTGGGAGGCCAAGGTGGGTGGACTGCTTGAGCCCAGGAATTCGAGATCAGCCTGGGCAACATGGCAAAACCCCATCTCTACAAAAAATATAAAAATAAGCCAGGCATCGTGTTGTGTGCCTGTAGTCCCAGCTACTTGGGAGGCTGAGGCAGGAGGATCGATTGAGCTCAGAAGGTCAAGGCTGAAGTGAGCTATGATCATGCCACTGTACTCCAGCCTGGGCAACAGAGCAAGACCCTGCCTCAAACAAACAAAAAAAGTAGATACCATTTTGCCTACCAGTTAAATGGAAATTAAAAAGAGATCAATCATATTCAGCAATGGCAAAGATGTGGAATAAAGGGCACTCTCATCCATTGTTGGTGGGGTGGTAGTTTCTATCAAAATAAAAAGTATTCATATTCTTTAGATCTCATTTTACTTCTCAAAATCTTTCCTATAAAAACATGCACACCAGTGAAACCCCGTCTCTACTAAAAAATACAAAAAATTAGCCGGGCGAGGTGGCGGGCGCCTGTAGTCCCAGCTACGCGGGAGGCTGAGGCAGGAGAATGGTGTGAACCCGGGAGGCGGAGCTTGCAGTGAGCTGAGATCCGGCCACTGCACTCCAGCCTGGGCGACAGAGCGAGACTCCGTCTCAAAAATAAAATAAAATAAAATAAAATAAATAAAAACATGCACACAAGTAGACAAGGATTTATATACGTAAATATTCACTGTAGTATTATGTATAATATTTTAAAATTAGGAAAAAAATCTAAGTGTTCATAAGTATGAAATGGTTAATTATGGTTTATACCGTGAGATAAACCAAGCTGCCATTATGTGAGCAAGGGAGGTATGTATGTACTGACATGGAAGGAAGTTCATGATATTTTTTTCCTGAGGAAAAAAGGTAATAAAGTGTGTATGTGTAAGCATGTTTCCTTTTAGTTCTTAAAAAAATGACAATAGGGTCAGCGCGGTGGCTTATGCCTGTGATCCCAACACTTTGGGAGGCCGAGGTGGGCGGATCACCTGAGGTCAGGAGTTCGAGACCATCCTGGCCAGCATGGTGAAACCCTGTCTCTACTAAGAATACCAAAATTAGCTGGGCGTGGAGGCAGGCACCTGCAGTCCCAGCTACTCCAGAGGCTGAGGCAAAAGAATCACTTGGACTCGGGAGGTGGAGGTTGCAGTGAGCCAAGATCACGCCACTGCACTCCAGCCCGGGCAACAGAGTGAGACTTGGTCTCAGAAAAAAAAAAAGAAAAAAGAAAAGAAAAAAAAAAAAAAAAAAAGGAAACTGCCAGTTTCAATCCAGACCCAATGCCTGGACACCCTCTTCTTGGAGACACTTCAGGCACTCCACCTGTCCCCCAACAGGGAGGGTGTGGAACGCTTGTGGTTCATGCTGCTTGCTTTGGGGAAACCATTATCCTCTGTCTTCTCCTGCTTTTCTGATCCCCTCTTTCCCCAGCACCTGGGGTTTATATCTGTCCCTCCCTGGAAGCATGGAAGGCTCATTCCACAAGAGGACTGCAGGGAGTGGGGGCAACCGGTGGACCAAGCCCTGCTCTAAGTCTGTTCCTGGAGTCCTGCTAAGGCCCCACCAGCTGCACACTCCTGGATCTGCCCCCATCCCAACCCCATAACCCCTGTGAGGTGAAGCCCAGCTCTCTCACCGTGGCTGTCAAGTCCCTTCATGACTGGCCCATCTTCCCAACGTTCCTACCCTGCGAGCTCTGCCAGCCTAGATGACATGTCTTTCCCTCTTTACATCCTCAGTTCCCACCTCCAATACATTTGCTTTTTCCATTCCTGCTGCACAATATCTCCCAGTCTCCACTTGCTGACATTTTAGTCTCTTGTTCATCCTGCAAGACCCTGTTCACGTCACTCCTCCAGGAAGTCACGCATGTTCCTTCCAGCAAGAAAGGTCCTCTCTCTTCTGAGCCTCCATGTCTGTCTTGTGACTCTCAGTGCCAAGCACTAGGAATGGCACAGACTAAGTGTCGATTCATGTTTATTAAACTATACAGATTAACACTGCAATTTTCCAGATGAGGAAACTGAGACTCAAAGAGAGACAGCAACTGGCCCAGGGTCACCAGCATGCAGATGCCTGCTATGATGTCTCTGCTTCTTGTGTCTGTGGGCCTCATGGAAGCACTTCAGGTACGGGCATCCCCCACTGTTCCCACCCAGCAGGGAACTGAGCCATCAGCTTCTTCTGAACCCTGGAAGGAGAGAGGAAAGAATGCCTGACGCTTCCCTTGGGGATCACTCAGCCCAAGGGGACAGCCCCAGATGCTAGTCTTGGGGAAATTATAGCCAGAGGTTCCCAATCCCCTTCCCCACCAGGTGTGTTTGGGGCCCTTCCTGCCTTTCTCAGTGGAGGGGAGAGCTGGATGGCAGGGGACTCATTCTCTCAGGGGCCTATCCTCTCAGTCCCTGCTGCTCCTGCCCCCTCAGGCCCAGAGCCACCCCATCACACGACGAGACCTCTTCTCTCAAGAGATGCCGCTGGACATGGCCCTGGCTTCCTTTGATGACCAGTACGCTGGCTGTGCTGCTGCCATGACAGCTGCTCTTCCAGATCTCAACCACACGGAGTTCCAGGCCAACAAGGTGTATGCAGACGGCTGGACACTGGCAAGCAGCCAATGGCAGGAGCGCCAGGCCTGGGGGCCAGAGTGGAGTCTCAGCCCTACCCGTCCACCCCCGCCACCCCTGGGCTTCCGCGATGAGCATGGGGTGGCCCTCCTGGCCTACACAGCCAACAGCCCCCTGCACAAGGAGTTCAATGCAGCCGTGCGTGAGGCAGGTCGCTCCCGGGCCCACTACCTCCATCACTTCTCCTTCAAGACACTCCATTTCCTGCTGACCGAGGCCCTGCAGCTCCTGGGCAGGGGCCAGCGTCCACCCCGGTGCCACCAGGTGTTCCGAGGTGTGCATGGCCTGCACTTCCGGCCAGCAGGGCCCGGGGCCACTGTGAGGCTGGGGGGCTTTGCTTCCGCCTCCCTGAAGAATGTTGCGGCCCAGCAGTTTGGTGAGGACACCTTCTTTGGCATCTGGACCTGCCTCGGGGCCCCTATCAAGGGCTACTCCTTCTTCCCTGGAGAGGAAGAGGTGCTGATCCCCCCCTTCGAGACCTTCCAAGTGATCAATGCCAGCAGACCGGCCCAGGGCCCCGCCCGCATCTACCTCCGGGCTCTGGGCAAGCGCAGCACCTACAACTGCGAGTACATCAAAGGTAGGAGGGCAAGCGCCAGTCAGCACCTGTGCAGAAGGTGGGCCTTCCACATCCACCAGGGACTTCGGCAAACCCAAGCCCCTATCTCCTGTGTCCCAGGGATACATAAATACAACCAGTCATATCCACCAGCTCCCAACCCCTTCCATCTAAGGGGAGACATAACCTTTTGAGGGGTGCACTTACTGCCCTTGAAGGGATCTAAGCCATAGTTGGCCACTTGCCTGCTGGGTGGCTGGAAAGGTTTCCTGGCCAAGGGAGGGGTCTCTGACCATTTGGGCGGGCAAGCAGGCCTGGTCGGGCTTTTCTCCTGGTCAGAGGCTGGAAGGGAATTATTTTCCAGCCAGATTATTGATACCTAAAGAGCTGTTGCCAGAAATGAGTAGGAGCCCCAACCTCAGTTTCTGAGAAGAGTGCATTTATGAGCTGGAAGAAGAATTCTGTGCTGGGTGGGGTGGTGGGGGCAGGGAGACAGCAGCTGGGTGCTGTGCCCCTAAGGTCACACTCAGGCTGTGGTCGGGAAGTGGTAGACGCTCCTCCTGTCCATGTCCCCAGCACAGGCCAGAAGAACCACCACGGGGATGGGCCCAGGTTCTTAATTTCTGAAGGGCTAAGGACTTCACTTCCTATCTTGGACAGCAACAGGAGCATGCATGAGTTGACATAAGGTGAGGAGGGCATGCAAAGAACACAAACCAGGCTGGGGCGAGGCATGGAAGAGGGAGAGGTGAGTGTGGCAGGGAGGCAAAGTTACAGGCCCAGGGAGCAGGAGTGCCCCAGAGTCGACCCTGGCTTTGATGGCCCACTCCCCCTTCTGGCCCTGCTTCTCATGGGTTGAGGCAAACCTAGTCAAGGAAGTTCCACCATGAAAGAGCAGAATTAGGGGGAAATGTACCAACCTCTCCTAGAACAAGTCAGGAATGGACCACCAGGGCTCTGAGGTCCCTTTCCATCCTGAGAGCTCCTGAGCCTTTCATTCTTTACTGTTTCTTTTCTATAGACAAGAAGTGCAAGTCTGGGCCTTGCCATCTGGATAATTCAGGTAAGAGCTGCAGGCACCTGTGGGACTCAGTTCATCCCTGACCCCATCACCTGGATCTTTTTTTTTTTTTTTTTTTTTTAAGACGGAGTTTTCACTCTTGTTGCCCAGGCTGGAGTGCAATGGCACGATCTCAGCTCACTGCAACCTCCGCTTCCCAGGTTCAAGCCATTCTCCTGCCTCAGCCTCTTGATTACAGCTGGGATTACAGGCGCCCGCCACCACGCCTGGCTAATGTTTTGTATTTTTAGTAGAGACCACAGCCTGAGCTGGACCTTAGGGGCACAGCACCCAACTGCTGTCTCCCTGCCCACCATGTTGGCCAGGCTGGCCTCGAACTCCTGACCTCAGGGGATCCATCCACCTTGGCCTCCCAAAGTGCTGGGATTACAGACGTGAGCCACCATGCCCGGCCCACTTGGATCTTTTATAAGGAAACAACCTCATTAATAATAATAATAAAAAAAGTGCACTCACTGAAGTGGCACCTTGGGGGTTGCCAGCCTTAGCCAGGAGATGAGTGTGTGGGAGAGCAGATGGTTGGGGGAGCAGAGACACCTGCTCTCCAGCCTGGGTCTGCCTGTCCTTTGCAGGAAAAGGCCACTGATCAGGCCCCCGAGAGATTCAGGCTGCAGTGAAGTGAGGGATGGAAGGGCTGCTCCCCGCAACGTCCTCCTTTGGTCCTTCTCTGCCTCCCAGTGCAGAACCCACTGTCTCTGTCACTGCCCTCAGGGCTCCCCCAAACCCACCTTCGAAGGCCAGCTTTGGGTGCTGGAGGCCTGGGCTCTAGTCCAGGCTCTGCTCTTTCTCTATGACCAACCCATTCTTTCTCTGTGCCTCAGTTTCTTGGTGTGTATAATAAGCAAATTGGACCAGATGATCTCCAGCTGTGACTCTTCTCTTCCCTCAGACACTTGGTGTGCCAAGGCCTACCCAGGTCACCATGTCTCTAGGTGGGAATGGGCCATTTCCAGGGAAGAAGCAGCAGTTCCTCCCCAAGCCTTTAGAACTCCTCTGTCCTTCAGAACTCTGTAAGTGGGCACGAAGGACCCCCCAGCTTCCTCTGATCCACTCCAGGCACATCATGCCATTCATTCTCACCACGCCCCAATGGTACTGTCATCACCTCTGTTCTGCAGATGACAGTACCAAGGTACAAAGACGCAAAGAGAAGCCAGGCGCGGTGGCTCACGCCTGTAATCCCAGCACTTTGGGAGGCCAAGATGGGCGGATCACCTGCGGTCAGGAGTTCGAGACCAGCCTGACCAACATGGAGAAACTCCGTCTCTACTAAAAATACAAAATTAGCTGGGCGTGGTGGTGCATGCCTGTAATCCTAGCTACTTGGGAGGCTGAGGCAGGAGAATCTCTTGAACCTAGGAGGCAGAGGTTGCTGTGAGCCAAGATTGTGCCGTTGCACTCCAGCCTGGGCAACAAGAGTGAACCTCTGTCCCAAAACAAAACAAAACAAAACAAAAACAAAAACATTAAAGGTGCAAAGAGGAGAAGCAAGCAGCCCTGTGCCACCCAGCTACTAAGAAGTGGAGTCCAGAGAGCCTGGCTCTAGAGCCAAACTCTGAACCACCACACCAGGATGGTTTTCATCCCTCCCCAGACATCATCCCATCCCATCCCATCCATCTCATCTTTATTGCACAGTAATCTATGGGAAGGAGGCGGAACAGGAGGCATTACCCATTTCATATGGTCAAGTGAGACCCAGAGACAAATTATTTGCTCAAGGTGACAGTGAGTTCATGGCAGAGCCAGGATCAGAAGCCAAGTTTCCAGCCTCCCAGGCATCTTTGAGTTTTGATGATATAATTCCAGTAACTGGAAAAGTTTAGGATTTCTCCTCCTAGTCCACCCCACACCTCTCCTACTAGGGTTTGGGCAAAGGAGCCAAGTTCAGCCACAGTAGATCCCACTCTGATCTTAAATCCACGTTACATCCCACTCTGAAGCACCTTATTTGTGGCAATAGAAAGCAGTTAAGTTAGACACAATGACCTCCGGAAGAGAAACTGGGACTCTAATTGGTCTCCTCGTCTCTGTCTACCTTCCTAAATTCTTTATTTAAAAAAATTTTTTTTTCACTCTGTCACCCAGGTTGGAGTGCAGTGGCACCACTACGGCTCACTGTAGCCTCAAACTCTTGGGCTCAAGTGATCCCCCCACCTCAGTCTCCCAAGTAGCTTGGACTACAGATATATGCCACCATGCCTGGCTACTTTTTGTATTTTTTGTAGAGAAGGGGTCTCCCTATGTTGCCCGGGTTGCCTAAAATTGTTTAAAGCAGTCAAATTTAGCAGTGGGGGCATTGTACATCAACTTTAGTGACACTAGTGTTAGTAAGTTCTGATAACACATTACCATTGGACCAGCGCCTCCCTAAACTTGATCTTTATCTCTGTTGCCTGTGGCAATTTTGTATATCAGTCTGTCCAGCTCACTCTGCCAATCTCTCCACCTTGAATCTGTGTGTCCCCACTTTGCTCCTGTGCTCCTAAATACCTCTTTTTCTCTCTCTCTCCCAAAACCTCTCTGCCTGTTTTCTCTGCAGCCATGGGTCAGAGCCCCCTCTCTGCAGTTTCGTCTCTGCTGCTGCTGCTCTGGTTCCTCGCAGTGAGGGCCTTTCCAGACAGTCCAGGCCTCCTTTGATGCATGAGACACGGGACAGCCTCACCTGCTGCCTCTGCCCATCCTGAGGATGTTGGCAATGTGTGCTTTCAGTGTAATCAAGATTCCTGGCAACCCCATCTGCAGGGAACTCTGGGACCTTCTCTGGTAGCTGCCAGACCTGCTGGTGGAGAAACAGGAGACAATTTGGGGACTGAACCTTACCCAGGGCTCTAGGAGTGAGACTCTGAATAAAGGGTTGGGCCGGCGGTGTGGGGGGTACTTCAAGACAGGCAGCAACTCACTTGGAGATAGAAAGACTTCAGTTGATTTGGGGGGTGACTGGAGAGGAAAGCACTTCGCAGTGATACCTGTTGGTGTTACTCAGATGCCTCACATGTCCATCTGGAAAGCTCTTGTTCACTCCTCCAGGAAGCCTTCTGTGACCTCTCCCACCCAGCTGGGGTAGTGACCCTGCCTCTGTGCTTCCACAGAGCCCTGAATGCTTCCGTATACCACATGTCCATGTCTGTCTGCCATGTCAAACTGTGAGCTTCCTGAGGGAAGGGACTGGGTCAGAGGCACAGAGGTAGTGCCAGGAAATGTGTGAAACTCAGAAAGGAACAAATACCTGTGAATGGCTGGTCCCTGCACTGCCCCTGCCTTGGACACTGTCAAGCTCTCAGTGTCCGAGTGTGAGAATGGGGTGGACGGTGCCTAACTCCAGCACACAGAGAGAAGGAGAGATGGAAGAGAGAGCTCTAGTCCTCCATCAGCACCTCAGCCAAATCCCATTCTTTTGTCAGCACAGATGTAACTTCTGCTCTAATCCATGAGTCCTGAGGCTCCTCTCATCATGGCTCACTGTAGCCTCAAACTCCTGGGCTCAAGAGATCCTCCCACCTCAGCCTCCCAAGTAGCTGGGACTACAGATACGTGCCACCACACCTAATTTTTGTGTTTTTTGTAGCGACAGGGTCTCCCTAGGTTGCCTAAGTTCTTTTTTTTTTTTTTAAGCTCGTCATATTTAGCAGTGGGGGGTTATATACCAACTTTAGTGACAGTGACATTAATAAGTTCTGATAATCCACTACCATGGACACCAGCGATACATGGACAGCTGGGAAAGCGTTATTTCTGGATGTGTCTGTGAGGGTTTTCAGCAGGAGACTGGCGTGTGAGTTGATGGACTAAGTGGCAAGTTCCACTCTCAATGTGGGAGGGCATGGAGAAGACAAAAAAGTAGGAGAAAGGCAAATTCATGCTCTTTCCTGGAGCTGGGACATCCTTCTCTTACCATTGGACATTAGAACTTCAGGTTCTCAGGCTTTGAACTTGGACTTGGACTTGCACCAGTGGCCATGAGACAGACCTGAAGTACAGACAGACCTGGACCCCCAGCTTCCACTACCACAGACCTCAAGGGTAATACAGGGCATCGAGGAGGTGCTAGGTACACGCTTACTTTATTGAGTCGGGGATTTGGGGCCAAATGTCTGTAGGGCCTCCTGCTCTGGAAACTCAACTGAGAATCCCCAATCCTTTTCCCTGAGCCCCTCGGCAGGGAAAGGTAAGACCCAATGCCCTGCAAAGAAGCCACCTAGGAAGGAAGACAGGAAACGGAGCAGTTCAGTTCAGTTTCTCATAATAACCCGCACGCTCTCCACTGAGAGCTCTAGTACCCAGCACAAACAATTCTGTCCCTCCAAGACTGTACTCTGTGACCTTGGCCTTTGTAGAGTTCTTCTTTTTTTTTGGAATTAGGGGAGTGGCAGGCTCTGGATTTCCGTTAGTTAGGGTGTGTAGACAATGAGTGCTCCCTTGTGGATTGTGAAGTCAAGTGTCCCAGGGTCTTAGGAGCAGTGGGGAGAGACTGGCTGGCTTAAAGACCAGCAACCACTTGGCCATGGCTGTCCTTTTCTGGAGGAGCTGTGGCTGCAGCAGATCCCTGTGACTTAGTCCTACCCTTCACAGGGCCTGCACCAGCACCAGGAGGCTCATGACCAGGGCCATGGAGAAGAAGATGCCCAGGAAGAAGCGGTCCATCACACGGGCCAGGCGCTTCCAGTCCTCATGGCAGCGCTGTGCAGCTCGGTGGCTGCGGAAGGTATTGGCAATGGTGGCTACATGGTGCAGTAGGGCTTCCTGGTGGCATAGACATCGTGGCTCGTGGCAAGGGCCCGCTGGGGGGCCACCTCCTCCTTTGGGAGACTGGGGGCTAGGGGATAACTCAGGTGACCTGGACTGCCCACAGGGCTCCCCTCTTTCCTGCACGCACAGGCTCTGTGCCAGGTGTCCCAGCAGGAGGGCCCTAGCCCAGGCTGGCACTGGGCGGGCACTGGGACCACAGTAATGCAGGTTCATGATAAGGATAGTGAGTGCTGTTGAGAATGTGACCATGGTCATAGTGGCCATGTAGTACTTCCCTGCAAGAGAGACAGAAAGCCAATTGGGACTCAAAACAAAAAGCCTGTGGATCCTGAGCTTCCTAGTCACCTCTACACAAATGGAAATAAGCCCACCATGAGGCTCTCCAGACCCTCCAAGCCCCATGGATGGAAGCAGGAAGGAGGTAAGGGCCAAGTTCTCCCCATCCTTCATTCCTACATGTGGGTCATCAGAAGCTACTGCTCCCTAATTGCTCCCCTCACTGCTGGAAGCTGCACTCATACACAATCCAGGACAGTCCCACTCTCAAATAACGATGGGCATGAGCTGGGGCAAGATACGAATCCTTTTTGTACAAATGGGATAACCAGAGGACCTACTTCCTAGGTTTGTGGTGATGTTTACCTGAGTTAATAAAGGTCAAGTGCTTAGGGGAGTGCCTGGCACACAGTGAGCAGTCGATGGATTTTGCCTATTACTAGGATCTGGGGATACTGATGTTCCACCATCAAGACCCAGTCGTGAGAGGTGTTCTCCCTGGAAGGAGCTAATCCTTTCCCCTCAAAATTAGGGGACGTTCCCAGGACGCCCCCGCCTCATTCTCTGAAGCGGGCCGTTCGGCAGACCCAGGCCCTGTCGCGGCCCCGCCCTGGGGGGTCCCCGGCGCATCGTCAGGTTCCCCCGCACCTCCGCTGCTCACCGATGAGCGGCACGCTCTCGGCCGGCGGCATGCTCTCGGCCAGCAGCAGCTGGAAGACGGTGAGCGCCAGCAGCACCGTGACGCCCAACGACACCTTCTCGCCCGAGTCGGCGGGCAGGTGGAAGGCGAGCGGCGCAAGCAGCGAGATGAGCACGCAGGGCAGCAGCAGGTTGCACACGTAGGCGGCGGCGCGGCGGTGCAGCAGCAGCGTGAAGGTGACGTCGGGGTAGGGCTCTGAGCAGCAGCCGTAGGTGAGCACGCGCCGCTGCGCCGGCATACCCAGCACGCGCCACTCCACGTTCTCCACGAAGTCTGCCAGGCTGGCGGCAGCGCCGCGCGGCCGCACATCCAGTTGGTGCCCGCCGTGAGTCCAGGAGCCGAACGTCAGGCCGCAGCGCTGGGCGTCGAACGGGAAGGCCGCCACGTCCACGGGGCACGAGCTGCGCGTGATGGCCGGTGCGTCCCAGCGCACGGTGCCATCGTGGCGTAGGACCACGTTGGTGCTGGCCGAGCCTGGCGGCTGCGCGTCCGCCCTGCGGGCAGGCGGGGCGGGGCTTGGCTCACTCAGGCTGTCCAGCCCGAGAAGCAGCCCTGGAGTCCAGGACCCCAGGGCAGACCCCCAGGGTCTGAAAGAAACCAAAACTTCTCCCCAGAATATTGAGGCTCATTAAGTTCGAGACACGACGCAGGGGAGCACCTGGCCCCAGCAGCTGCTGGCCTGATGGCAAGACACCAGCCCTTCCTTGCTGGAGACAGCACTTGCTTTTCCAAAGGGCACCAGTAGGTGCCAGAGGAATCTGGGAACAGATTTTACCCTCTTCCCACGTTTTCTCGCCTTTTAAAGGCTGGAACTGCTCTCCTTTGTCTTGCCACTATTTACAACTTACTGGATCTTTCTTGAATTTCTATTTAAGCAAGGCCTCTAAGCCACTGCCTTCAGAGAGAAATACTTTTGAACTAAGGCCTCTCCCGTGATGGGTACAGCAGGTTAATAAACTTCTGCTTGTGGCCGGGCACGGTGGCTCACGCCTGTAATCCCAGCACTTTGGGAGGCCGAGGCGGGTGGATCACGAGGTCAGGAGATCGAGACCAACCTGGCTAACACGGTGAAACCCCGTCTCTACTGAAAATACAAAAAAATTAGCCAGGCGTGGTGGTGGGCGCCTGTAGTCCCAGTTACTTGGGGGGCTGAGGCAGGAGAATGGCGTGAACCCGGGAGGCGTTGCTTATAGTGAGCGGAGATGGCGCCACTGCACTCCAGCCTGGGAGACTGCGTCTCAAATAAATAAATAAATAAATAAATAAATAAATAAATAAACTTCTGCTTGTTTTTCTTTCGTTAATTTGACTCTCGTTTTCAGAACAAAGCAACACAGAGGGTGGAGTGCACCTAGAGAGACCCGCTGCTTGGAAGGGGTGGCGCCTAAAGGGCCCAGAAGGGACACAGATGTAGCCAGAGGACGTATAAACAGGCCTCTGCAGAACCCAGAGGCAACTCCGGGACACACAATGACTTCCCTTGGGGACATCTGCAAAACTTATAGAGGGGCCCCAGAGAAAATATGCAGAGGGGCCCCAGAGAAAATAAAGCAGTGTTCCAGATGTCCTGGAGGAAAGAGAACCTTAGACAGGCTCTTGGGGGAGCCCTGAGAAACTTAGGGCTAAAAATGTGCCCTAGAGAGGCCCTTGTGATCCAGGCATCTGCCCTGGACCACACAGTAGGTTCCCAGGAGACGTTCAGCCTGGGCTGGCCTGGGATAGCCTAAAGTGGGGGTGCCATGGAGGGGCTGTGAATGCCTGGCAGCTTAGAAGGGTCCTGGGGAAAAGTTTCCAGGGCAGCATGGCAACCGGGTTGTGTGGTAGGGAGAGGGGATCAGTGCACACCCATGGCTAAGGGCAAGTCTAGAGAGGGGTAGGAGAGGGGAAGAGCCCAGATAGGCAGTACTTGTTATAGAGTACGATGTCTGGCCGCCACACAAGACTGCTGGGGATGCGGATGGCATCCAGGCCGCCATAGGCATTGGGGTCCCATTGTAGGTAGGCATCTGTCCACTCCTGCCGTATCCACAGATACAGGGTCAGCACCTGGTTCCGTTCATCCTAGTGGGGGCAGGGGATGGCAGAGATGTGGACATGTATATGCATATCCTGCCCCGTCTGTGCACACTCCCCTGCAGGGCTCTGGTCAGCACCCACAAACCTGACTTGTCCATACTGTCCAGTTCCCACCCAGACCTGACTTTGCCATGTGACCTTAGTGGGCTCTTCTCTTTTCTGGGCCTATTTCCTCAGCAGTTATATGAGGTGAGAATCCCCGCTTAGCAGGGATTCAATAAGTTCAGGAGTGCAAAATGTTGGGCACAAGGTAGGCACCCAACAGTCAGTATCCAACAGTTGGTAACTGCTATCTTTGTTAATATTAACATTTACAGAAAAGGAATTTCTGTGGAGAGAAATCCCAGTCTCTCACCCCTTCATTTCTTGACACTGTGACAGGTAAGACTCCACAGCTGTACCACTACCACAACGCACCATGTCGATGATCTGGGACAGTGTCACCTCCAGGGTCACATTCAGAGTCTGGTCTGTGTCTGCCACAGGTCTCAGGGCACTCGTGTAGTTGGCGAAGAGGTCACGGAACAGCTTGAGAGCCAGCCGGCCCTCAGCTCCCAGGCACTCTGGAGGGTCAGTAAGGAGGGTTGTCCATCCCAGGCCCTAGTCCCAGGGCCTTTGCTCACACCCTCCACTCCCAGGGCTGAGGCCCTGTCCTTATGAGTGTCCTCCTGTGTCTGCCCTTTCTTGCTCTAGCTGTGGCTCTAGTTCCTCCCTGGCTTGCCTGCAGGGACACACAAGATAAAGGCCATGGAGTGAATTGTTACTATCTTTTGGCACTAGGCTGACAAATTTCTCCTCCACCCTTCCCTTTTCAAGGACCTGGAGTCTGCCTGCCTCTCCACAAATGCTAGAGGGATCCAAACAAGCCACAAGAGTCCAGACTTTCACCTAGGGATTCTGAACCCCACTGCTCTGCCCCCTCCTGTCTCTCTCAAACCTGTTTCCACTTCTCCATCTCAAGCTGGTTTCTTCAAAACTTCTGATGCGATGGAACATTCCTTCCTTCTGAAAACACACTCTTCCCCAGGCTTTCCTGACACACATTTTCCTCAATCCCTGACCTAAATATTGTTCCCATGAATACTGTCCTTGGCTTCCTTCTTTTTCTTCATCCCAGATTTTTCTCCTGAGCTCCAGACCCAAATAGAGTACAGTCCACTCCTGAGTTTCCCACAGGCACTTTCAACTGAACTCGCTTCCTCCCTCCATGCTCTGAAACCTACTTCCTATCCCATGTTTCCTATCTCAGCAAATAGCATGCCCTCAGCTGCAATAGTGACCTCAGCTGGAAATCTGGGAATTATCCCTCCCTTCTCCCTCTCCTGCCTCCTCCTCTTGGAATCCAGTTAATCTCCAGATCCTGTCAGATCATTCAAATCCTCCAGATTTCGCTAAACATGATCTTGAGTCTGCCCTCTCCCCTCCAGGCCAGGCCCTTCCCTTCACTGTCACCCCCTCCCCCGAGGCTCACCTCCTACCCCTCCCATGCCCATAGACCATGCTTTTAAGCATGTACATCTGATCAGGCTAGTATGCTGCTGAAACCTTTCAGTGCTGCCCCCATCGTCTGCAGGAGAAAGACCTGGCCTGGCCGGCAGGCCCTTCAGCATCTGGCCCCTCTGATTTTCCCAACCCTGTCTCTGGAAGCTCCCCACTCATTGTTCCCACCTTAGCCAGGCAAGTCTCCTCTCACCCACTTCAGCACCCCTCTTCTCCACACTCCCCGAATACAGAGCTTGTTCTCAAAACAGGTACTGAGGAGAAACACAAGAGAGACTACATGGAAAGGGATTTTGGGAGAACAGGAATAGCAGCACCACGAGCTTCATACCTGCAGGGAGTAGAAACAGAAGCAGAAGGCCCAGGCTGAGGTGGTGGCTCCGGAGCCCCATGGTCCTGGCACTGCAAGAGGTGGGGCAGGTCTCTGGGTGTGACGCCTCCTGGCCAGACCTAGGGCAAAATTAGGCCCAGCTGGCAAGGATGGTATGGACAGTACCTAGAAGTCAGAAGTAAGACTGAGATCTCTGGCGGGTACAACCACCCTCCAGCGGGCCCTGCAGCCCCTCCAGTCTTCTGATCCTCCAATTTGTGCCTGCCCCTGGAGTTTAGTACTTGGTCTGTCTTTCTTCTCTGCTGGTCCTTGCCTCTTCTGGCCTCTGCCTCTGCCCTTTCCTATGCTCCCCACCCGCTTTGCCTTTCACTCTGTCTCTGTTTCCTTCTCTTTCCCTCTGTAACTTTCTTGGTCTCTCTGCCTCCCTGACTCTGATCGCCCCCTGCCTGCCTCTTTCCACTCTCTCTCCCTTTCTCCTACTTCTGTTTCATCCCTCATTCCTTCCTTCCTTCTTCCATTCCCCACACCTGGACTCTAGATGGGCCTGCTGCTCTCTCAGCAGAACAGGGACCAGGGACTCCCTTGATCAGCCCAGAGTCATCTGAGGCACAGGACAGCAGCCCTTCCCTCTTTGCTCTTTCATTAGCTTAATTATACCTGTGCATTACACAGGTGTTAAGACACCTGTCCCCATGACAACAGAGCAAAGGAAACTGATACCTCAGGCCTCTGGGGCTTGAATTATTCAAACTCTGTAAAGCAGCACACAGACTCAGCGCAGGCCCATCCTCGGGGGTTGGAGAGTACAGGTATGCTGGGTCAGGGTATGTGGAAGACCAGGGTTTAAGAGTGTGAGGCGCCAGGGTCAGTGGATGGATAACTGTCCTCTCATCTTAGCCACCATTGCCTGAATTCTGGAGGTGGAGGTTCCCCTTAGACTTGCAGCTCTCCTTGCAGTGTGGGACTAGACACTCCAGGCTAGGCACTTTGGGTCAAGCAAGCCCTTCCCTCCTGGTGGGAGTGGTGCTGAGCCTCAGGCCACTCCAGATGACCCAATGGACGTGGGTCCTCTCCTCAGACTCCCTGCAGTCATTCCCATCTGAGCCTATTTTTTCTCCTTGCCCAAACCCTGTGGGCAGTGTGGGAGAGCAGGGCAAGCATAGGCTTCAGAGTCACTTTCGGCCCTGTCTTATGAACGCTCTCACCTGGGTAAGATATTGAAACCCTCTGGGTTTCTGTTTTCTCAATCTGGTAATTGGATTAACAGTACTCATCTTGAAAATTGCAAGGATTAAATGAGATAACCTGATAATGCAAGGCACTGTCTAGCACGGTGCCTAAGGTACAGCAGGCCATCAACAATATTTACACTGTGGTCATAGTGAGGTAGCCAGGCTATCCTCAGGAACACACATTTAGAGTCACAAATATTTATCATGCACAGAGTTGTGATTATTTTTGTTCAAGGTGACCAGTTGCCTGACCAACAGCAGCACATACTTCCCTGGCAATCACATCCATAGCCATGACTTCGGGCATCATGGATATGCCAGTGATTCCCTGCTCTTTCTCCATCCCAGTCCCCTCTCCTAGGTACTCTGCTTAACTCCAACATCCCCCTCTGGATGTCACACAGCATTTCACATCATTTCACACTGAAGCTTCAGAAATCCAGCCTTCACTTACTCAAGCTAGTAGAGGGGAACTGTCCTTAACTTGTTAAAGAACAACTACCAAAAAAACCCTACAGCTAGGGTATACTTAATGGTGAGAAACTAGAAGTTTTCTCCCTAAGATTAGAATAAGGTAAAGATGTCCCCCTCTCGCCACTCCTATTCAACATCATATTGAAGCCCTAGCTAGTCCAATAAGACAAGACAAGGAAATAAAAGGTTGGGAAGGAAGAAATAAAACTATCTTTTTCACTATGTTGGCCAGGCTGGTTTCAAACTCCTGACCTCATGATCTTCCTGCCTTGGCCTCCCAAAGTGCTGGGATTACAGGCATGAGCCACTGCACCCAGCCTCAATGCAATCTTAATCAAAATCACAGCAAATTATTTTGTGGTTATCAACAAACTAATTCTTTGTTTTTGTTTTTTTTTTTTTTTGAGACAGAGTCTCGCTCTGCCGCCCAGGCTGGAGTGCAGTGGCCGGATCTCAGCTCACTGCAAGCTCCGCCTCCCGGGTTCACGCCATTCTCCTGCCTCAGCCTCCCAAGTAGCTGGGATTACAGGCGCCCGCCACCTCGCCCGGCTAGTTTTTTGTATTTTTTAGTAGAGACGGGGTTTCACCGGGTTAGCCAGGATGGTCTCGATCTCCTGACCTTGTGATCCGCCCGTTTCGGCCTCCCAAAGTGCTGGGATTACAGGCTTGAGCCACCGCGCCCGGCCTTCAACAAACCAATTCTAAAGTTTACAAGGAAAATGAAAAGACCTGGAATAGTAACACTGAAGAGGAGGAAAATTGGAGAACTGACACTACACTACCCAACTTCAAAAATTACTATAAAGCTACAGTAATCAAGACAGTGTGGTATTGGCAAAAGAATTAACACACGGATCAATGGAACAGAATAGAGAGCTTGGAAACAGATCTCAACTGATCTTTGACGAAGGACCAAAGGCAATTCAATGGAGAAAGGATGGTCTTTTCAACAAGTGGTGTTGGAACAACTAGATATCCATAAGCCAAAAAAAAAAAAAGAAAAGAAATTGGAACTAGACATAGATTTTACATTTTCACAAAAATTGACTCAAAATGAATCATAGATATAAACATAAAATGCAAAACTACAAAACTTCTAGAAGATGATATAGGAGAAAATCTAGGTGACCTTGGCTTTGGCAATGACGTTTTAGATACAACAGTAAAAGCACAATCCATGAAAGAAAAAATTGGTAAGTTGGACTTTATTAAAATTTAAAACTTCTGCTCTGCAAAAGACACTGTTAAGATGATGAAAAGACAAGCCACACATTGTAATAAAATATTTATACAACACATATGCAATAAAACATCTTGTATCCAAAATATTAAAGAACCCTTAAAATTCAACAATAAGCCAGATGCAGTGGTGTCCCCTTTAGTCCCAGCTACTGAAGAGGGTGAGGCAGGAGGATCGCTTGAGCCCAGGAGTTTGAGTCCAGCTTGGGCAACATAGTGAGACCCTGTCTCTAAAAAAACAAAGCAAACCTCAACAATAAGAAATAATCCAACTAAAAATATGGACAAAAGATACACAGCAAAGAAGATAGCATCAGCTGATTAATGGATAAACAAAATGTAGATTACTGCTACAATGGAGTATTCTTCAGCCATAAAAAATCTATTGAAGTACTTTGACATGATACAACATGGATGAATCTTGAAAACATACTAAGTGAATAAGCCAGAATACAGAAGTCCACATACTGTGATTTCACTTATATGAAATGTCCAGAATAGGCAAACTCATAGAGAAAGCACATAGGTTATTGGTTCCCAGGGAATGGGGGTGGAGGGGAATTGGGAATAATTGCCGATACGGAGTTTGGGTGGGAATGAAAATGTCTTTTTTTTTGAGACAGGATCTCACTCTGTCACCCAGGCTGGAGTGCAGTGGTGCAATCTCAGCTCACTGTAACCTCTGCCTCCCAAGCTCAAGCAATCCTCCTCCTCCTCAGCCTCCTGAGTAGCTGGGACTACAGGCACACACTGCCAAGCCCAGCTAATTTTTTTTTAATTATTTTATTTTTTGTAGGGACGGGGTTTCACCTAGGCAGCTCTCGAACTCCTGGGCTCAAGAGATCCACCTGCCTCAGCCTCCCAAAGTGTTGGGATTACAGGTGTGAGCCACCACACCTGGCCAAAAATCTCTTGAAATTACTGGTGTTGGTTGCACAATAATGAATATATGAAAAACCATGGTAGTGTAAGTACATTGTAAAACGGTGAACTTTATGTTATGTGAAATATCTTTTTTTTTTTTTTTTTTTTGATACAGAGCCTCACTGTGTCTCCCAGGCTGGAGTACAAAGGCACGGTCTCGGTTTACTGCAACCTCTGCCTCCCAGGTTCAAGTGATTCTCCTGCCTCAGCTTCCTGAGTAGCTGGGATTACAGGCATGTGCCACCACATCCAGCTAGTTTTTGTATTTTTAGTAGAGACAGGGATTTACCTTGTTGGCCAGGCTGGTCTCGAACTCCTGGCCTCAAGTGATCTGCCCACTTTGGCCTCCCAAAAGTGCTGGGATTACAGGCATGAGTCACCACACCCAGCCTATATCTCCATTTTTAAAATGCTACAAATGTTTTAAATTGGTAAATAATTTGAATACGTGTTCCTCAAAAGAAGATATATAAGTAGCCAATGAGAATAAAAAGAGATGTTTAACATCATTCGTCATCAGGTGTCTTAGTCCATTCTGTCAGCTATAACAAAATAACATTTTTTTGAAGGCTGAAAAGTCCAAGATCAGTTTCCAGTGAGAGCTGGTTTCCCGATTCATAGATGGCACCTTCTTGCTGTGTCCTCTCGTGGTGGGAGGGGCAAGGCAGCTCTCTGGAGTCTCTTTCATAAGGAAAAAATTTCATTCATGAAGTCCACCCTCATGACTAATCATCTCCCAAAGGTCCCGCCTCCTAACACCATCACATTTGTGATTTGGTTTCAATATATGAATTTGGAAGCATGGTGTGGGGTACAAACATTCAGACCACAGCATCAGAGAAATGCAAATTAAAACAATTAGATACTTCTTCAGATCCACTAGGATGGCTGTAATCAAAATAGTACATAATGAGTGTTGGTGAAGATTTGGAGAAATCAGAATCCTCATACATTGATGGTGAGAATGTAATATTGTGCAACCACTTTGGAAAAGTTTTGCTTAGAGTTACCATATGTTCCAGCAGTTTCACTTCTAGGTGTATACCCCAGACAAATAAAAACATGTGTCTACACAAAAACTTGTATATGAATGTTCATACCAGCATTATTCATAGTAGACATGACATGGAAACAATAAAAATGTCATTCAACTGATGAATGTATAAAAAAACATGTTAAGCCAGGTGCAGTGGTGTATACCTGTAGTCCCAGCTACTCAGGAGGCTGAGAGAGGAGGACTGCTTGAGCCCAAGAGTTTCAGGCTATACTGCACTATGATCATGCCTGAGAAATAGCCACTGTACTCCATCCTGGGCAACATGGAAATATCCCATTTCTAAAAGAAAAAAAAAGTCATACGTCATATATCCATAAAATGGAATTTATGGCCATTTAAAGTAACACAGTACTGACACATGCTACAACATGAGAGAACCTTGAAATATTATACTAAGTTAAAGTCAGTCAGTCACAAGACCACATATTGTATGATTCCCTTTATATGAAATGTCCAGAATTGGCAAATCTATAGAAACAGGAAGTAGATTAGTGGTTATCTAGGGCTAGGAAGATTGACAGATGACGGCTAAAGCCTTCAGGGTTTTTCTGGGACAATGATGAAAATGTTCTAAAACCAACTGTGATTATTGCACAACTCTGAGAATATAGCAAAAATAATTGCATACATTAAATGGGTAAATGTATGATATGTGAATTATATCTCAATAAACCTGTTAACAAAAGTTCATAATCCATCATGAGTGAGAGTTAGCAGAAAAAAGAAAACAATTGCAGAAATAAGAAAGAGCTCACAGGCACTGGAATGTTAGATAATGATAATTTGAATAGTTAATTCATGATTTTCACAACACCCTTTAAGGAAGATATTATTATTATTATTATTATTTTGAGACGGAGTCTCGCTCTGTCACCCAGGCTGGAGTGCAGTGGCACGATCTCGGCTCACTGCAAGCTCCACTTCCCGGGTTCACGCCATTCTCCTGACTCAGCCTCCCGAGGAGCTGGGACTACAGGTGCCTGCCACCATGCCTGGCTAATTTTGTTTTTGTATTTTTAGTAGAGATGGGGTTTCACCGTGTTAGCCAGGATCATCTTGATCTCCTGACCTCATGATAAGGCCGCCTCAGCCTCCCAAAGTGCTAGGATTACAGGCGTTGAGCCACCACACCTGGCCAAGGAAGATATTATTGTTTCTATTTTACAAATGAGGTAACTGAGACACAGGAATAATTTACCTAAGATCCCATAGCATAGAACAGTGGACCTGGCATTTGAACATATAGCTGGGTTAAGGAGACCATTCCTTTCTAAACTACACTGCCTCTTTTAAAAACAAAATAGTGATCGTGAGACTGCACTGCAGCCTGGGTGACAGAGTGAGACCTTGTCTCAAAAAAAAAAAAAAAAAAAAAAGTGTATGTGTAATGTGATTTAATACTACCTTACTAAAATTAATAATATAAAAATTAAAACAGCAGATTAGACATAGCTGAAGAGAGATAACCAATGAATTCCAAGATAGATCTGAAAAAATTACCTAGAATACAATCCAAGGAGACAAAAATAAAGAGATTAGGAAACAGGCCAGGCGCAGTGGCTCAGATCTGTAATTCCAGTACTTTGGAAGGCCAAGGAGGGAGAATTGCTTGAGCCTAGGAGTTGGAGACCAGCCTGGGCAGGGCAACACAGAACATAGGGACACCCTGTCTCTACAAAAACATAAAAAGTGAGCCAGGCATGGTGGTATACATCTGTACCTATTTGGTAGGCTGAGGCAGGAGGATCCCTTGAGCCCAGGAGTTTGAGGCTTCAGTGAGCTATGATCATCGTGCTATTACAGCCCATCTTAGGTGACAGAGCGAGACCCAGATTGCAAAGGCACTGTAACAGAATGAAAAGACAAGCTAGAGATTGGGAGAAAATATTTCAAAATCATATTCAACAAAGGACTCAAATACAGAATCTATAAAGAATCCTCACAAAACTCAACTGTAATAAACCATTTGTTTAAACCCATTTGTGCCAGAGGTTGCAAATTTTTTTTGTGTGAAAAATCAGACCTTGGCAATGATCTTGAGTAATAGGATATAGGTAACTCCCACTAGCTTAATAATGAAATGAAACACTAGGCATAGAGAGGTTAAAAAAAGACAAGGTCTGGCTCTGTCGCTCAGGTTGGAGTGCAGTGATGCAATCACAGTTCACTGCAACCTCTGCCTCCAGAGCTCAAGCCATCCTCCCACCTCAGCCTCCTGAGTAGCTGGAACTAAAGGTGCACACCACCCAGGTAATTTTTGTTCATTTTTTTAAGAGACGAGGTCTCCCTATGTTGCCAGGCTGGTCTTAAACTCCTGGGCTCAAGGGATTCTCTCTCCTCACCCTCCCAAGGTGCTGGGATTACAGGCGTGAGTCATCGTGCCCAGCCAATACAAGGTTTAAACAAATCCTTAGGAAAGTCTAAGAAATGAACATTTAAGGCCGGGCGCGGTGGCTCAAGCCTGTAATCCCAGCACTTTGGGAGGCCGAGGCGGGCGGATCACGAGGTCAGGAGATCGAGACCATCCTGGCTGACACGGTGAAACCCCGTCTCTACTAAAAAATACAAAAAAAAAAAAAAAAAAAAAAAAAAAACTAGCCGGGCGAGGTGGCGGGCGCCTGTAGTCCCAGCTACTGGGGAGGCTGAGGCAGGAGAATTGCGTGAACCCGGGAGGCGGAGCCTGCAGTGAGCTGAGATCCGGCCACTGCACTCCAGCCTGGGCGGCAGAGCGAGACTCCGTCTCAAAAAAAAAAAAAAAAAAAAAAGAAATGAACATTTAAAGCAGAAATTAATAGATTACCATACACAACTCCAGTAAAATTGATTAATAAGTCTAAGGACTGGTTATTTGAATAACAAAAAAATCTGGAACAATTTTCTGGAATTACAAATTAACAAAACTGAGCTAAAGATGAAACATCTAAAAAGAGCAGATACTCTGCAGGCCTTTGCTCAACTATTCCAAAATTTAATTCTCCAGACCTCTGTTAACTTTGATTTTGGAATTATTTCAGGGTTCTGTTGAGAAAATAAGTTAATTTGAATGTTGTAGACTCCACAGATCTATCGAATGTTGAGGTAACTGGTTCCTGTTTTATGTTTTTGAGAACTTTTTTTGAAATTAAAACTTTTTTTTACTATTTCAACGGGATTTGGGGATGTAGAAGATTAAGATTGTTAGGCCAGGCACGGTGGCTCAAGCCTGTAATCCCAGCACTTTGGGAGGCCGAGATGGGCGGATCACGAGGTCAGGAGATCGAGACCATCCTGGCTAACCCGGTGAAACCCCGTCTCTACTAAAAAATACAAAAAACTAGCCGGGCGAGGTGGCGGGCGCCTGTAGTCCCAGTTACTCGGGAGGCTGAGGCAGGAGAATGGCGTGAACCCGGGAGGCGGAGCTTGCAGTGAGCTGAGATCCAGCCACTGCACTCCAGCCTGGGCGACAGAGCGAGACTCCGTCTCAAAAAAAAAAAAAAAAAAAAAAAAAAAAAAAAGATTAAGATTGTTCAGGCCGGGTGCAGTGGCTCACGTCTGTAATCCCAGCACTTTGGGAGGCCGAGGTGGACGGATCACGAGGTCAGGAGATCGAGATCATCCTGGCTAACATAGAGAAACCCCGTCTCTACTAAAAATACAAAAAAAAAAAAAAAAAAAAAAAATTAGCCGGGCGTGGTGGCGGGCACCTGTGGTCCTCGCTACTCGGGAGGCTGAGGCAGGAGAATGGCGTGAACCCGGGAGGTGGAGCTTGCAGTGAGCCAAGATTGCGACACTGCACTCCAGCCTGGAGGACAGATCGAGACTCCGTCTCAAAAAAAAAAAAAAAAAAGGAGATTGTTCATTGTTCATCACCCTTATCTTGAACTGGAAGTTGATATTCTCTTTTATGCAACATGGCTTCTATGATAAACCTTTGATTTAGAACCTTTTTTTCTTGCTCTGTTGCCCAGGCTGGAGTGCAGTGGCACAATCATGGCTCGCTGCAGCCTTCAACTCCTGGGCTCATGCGATCCTCTTGCCATAGCCTCTTGAGTAGCTGGGACTATGCACACACACCACCATGCCCAACTATTTTAGAGAGAGTCTTGTCATGTTACCTGGTGTGGTCTTGAACTCCTGGCCTCAAGCAATCCTCCCACCTTGGTCTCCCAAAGTGGATTACAGGTGTCAGCGAACACTCCTGGCCCACAATTCCTAACACTGCTAAGAGCTAACCATTTCTACAGCATAATCACTTTTTGAAACATTCCTCTGGTAAGGAAACCAGGTCGGAAAGTCCAACTAAGTTCTGTGACCCACTCAGGATCACATATTGAGTCAGTAGTGGAGGGGATTCCAGCTGAGTAACCCTTCTTCTGAGGTGTCTAAGTTAAATGGAAGTTTCAGCCACAGAGCTGACCCACTATGCTTTCTCATCCCTGAATTCCTCAAAGTCTCAGAAGTCTTTGTTCTAATCTTAATGGGTATTTGCTCATATCTTCAGCTTGACAAATCAAAATAAGATCTGGAATAGTACTCATGCTACTCAATTGATTCCTCTTGAAAACAGCCCTGTGTGAAGTAACATCAGGGATCATTATCCCCTTTACAAAAGGGAATCCGACTTAGAAAGGTGAAGCGTCACTCAAGGTTTAAAAACAAAACCACTACAGTAGAAGAGCGAGGAGGCTTTGAATGGTATATTCTATTGGGCAATTTGAGACCTGGAAATCTATATGTATAAATATATGTACAGCAATCAGTATTAATCAATAATCAACTCCCTTGCCCCTAAATCTCCCCTTATAAATCTAGCCTTTGGGCTAATCTATCTCTCAGTTTAGCACCAAATAGTTCTCTCTTTAACCCAAGGCCTGTCTCCATTTAGAAGGCAAATTCAAAAACAGGCTAAATCAAACAAGGCCATCATAAAGATCCTCAGGGCAAGAAGGCTCAAAAATACAAAGGGAAAGCCAATACCAGGAATGCTATAAACATTTTATTTATTTATTTTTTAAGAAAGTAACTTCAGAAAAAGAGGAAAATATCTAGATCATTTATTTATACATATATATATTTTTTAATAAAAACCTTTACATAATCTTCATGCATAAAGACCCAGGTGTGGCCATATTGCCTGAGACAGCCCTAACACCAGCTATCTCATGCCATTACCTGGGGCTCCCTATAGCTGTCAGCAGTGTAGCAAAGGCCCTCTGCCTGCCCCTAACGCCCAACTCCATGCCTGCCTCAGTCATGGTTTGCTTCTGGAAGGGATGATGGAGGGTGGAAAATGCTTTAGAGCTAACATGGGATGAACAGGGAGGGTTACCCAACCTGCCATTTTTAATCCAAACTCTTCAGGCAAATCCAGACAGACTCTCAGCAAGATGACTGAAAACCAGGGACCAAACCAAATTCTGGGAGCTTCCCATAGACATGTCACATATGACCAAGGGCTCCTGCACATAGTAGTAGCAAAGGTATGGTGTTCATGGAACACTAAAGGCAGGAACAAAAGAAGCTCTGAAGATCAATCCCTCCATGGCAGGCATTCACTTCTGCCCTAAGTGTGTCAGAAAGATCCCATTCTGTTTCCTAACTCAGGCCAACCCTCCTCTGCCTCCAAAATTCAGTGTTAACTAACCAATTACTTAAGAGACGGATCCCTCTTCCTTCTGTGGATAGTTCACCTGTTAAGGATCCATTACTACCTGTCTCACTCCTCCTAAGGAGTCCTAGCATAAAAGGGCCAGGGTAGGAGTAGGGTAGCTGGTTGGCATGGAGGGTCACAAGATCCAGAATGGCTAGGGGTGAAAAAGGATTCCCTGGTTCTTTGGGGGATTCTGCCAAAGGAGCTTTATTGACCATTTATTAAAAGGAAAAACACTGGTCTTGAGGATGGTAAAAAGAGAATTGTCTCCTCTTCTGGGTTCCAGAAGCCCTTATGCTATGTTTAGTATTAAGAAAAGCCCTGAACAACTGGAGGATGCTGCTTGTGGCAGCAGGGAAGGAGGGCAGATGCCATAGCCAACCCAGAGAATGGCAAACAGTGCCAATCCAAACAAGGCAGGGAACCTCTGTGTGGTGAGTGTGAACGGGCATGTGAGTGTGATGCAAAGAGTCTGGGGCTCACAGGCTCCCAACAGCGAGTTCTCGCAGATAGGACTGGGTAAGGCTGCGCAGTTCGTCCATGGCATAGTCCTCAGGCATGGGGAGCCGGCCAATGTGGGGAGCCAAGAGGCGCAAAGGGACTCGCTGAGGGTCTGGTGTTGAGTCGGAGGTTCTATCAGGAGCATGATGCAGACTCAGCACCACCCGCAGCAGGTTGGCTACACGTTTGGCCATGTCTAGAGAGAAAAACTAGAGTTAAGCACTGAGCATGGGTCTAGAGAACGGTGGCAGGCACTGAGGGTGGGGTGTAAGATAAAAACAGGAAGCAAGAAGGCAGAAAAAGTGAGGAGATTAGAGGCTTACCTGACTGAGCTAGGCGATCTTTAGCATTGTAACACTGAATCTGCTCTATGCGACTGCACAGTGAAGTCACTTTGATGTGTAACTGCTCCAGGTCATAACCTGAGCAATCCACCTACAAAGAAGCAGAGAAGTCAATTAATCCAAGGGGAGTTCCTATCACTCAACACCACCTATAGACTCTATACAAAACCTTGAAACAACAGTGAGGTGAGGGAGGGGAAAATCCAAGAAGATGACACAGGGTCAAGCCACCACCATCTAGTGGAGGACAAGGCACTAATTATGCAGTAATAAAGAGGAAGGTAACATAGTGTACACAGCCTTGGACTAGGAAAGTCTTGAGATCCCGAACGATACAGCAAGCTTTAATAATACAGCAAGCTTTAATAATACAGCACCAAAAATCAAGATAAACTGGGTTCAGAGAGATGGTATGACTTCTTAAGAGCACACAGGAAGTAAAAAATGCAGCCTGAACCAACATTTAATTTAGGTCCCCTGACTCCAAGTTTATAGCCTTTTCTTTTTTTTTTTTTTTTTTTGAGACGGAGTCTCGCTCTGTCACCCAGGCTGGAGTGCAGTGGCGGGATCTCAGCTCACTGCAAGCTCTGCCTCCCGGGTTCACGCCATTCTCCTGCCTCAGCCTCCCAAGTAGCTGGGACTACAGGCGCCTGCCACCTCGCCCGGCTAAGTTTTTGTATTTTTAGTAGAGACGGGGTTTCACTGTGTTAGCCAGGATGGTCTCGATCTCCTGACCTCGTGATCCGCCCGTCTCGGCCTCCCAAAGTGCTGGGATTACAGGCTTGAGCCACCGCGCCTGGCCTAGCCTTTTCTAAAACACCAAAAAAGCTGGGTGCAGGCAGCAGGAGGATCAAGAGCAAGACAAATTATTTGCTCTCATGAAACTGACAGAAACTAAATAAGAAAACATAAAACAGTAATACATCCTGAAAAATCACAAGCCATGTAGATAATTTAAACAGGTGGATGTTGCAGAGAGAAACTGGATAGCTACTTGAGACTGGAGGTCCAAGAGAGGCTTCTTCAAGGAGGTCATATTTAAGTCGAGACCTGAATTACAAGGAGAGAGCTCAGCTTTCCAGGCAAAGAGAAGACAGCTAAAACTCCCAAAGGTGAGAATTCAAAGGAGATTTACATGGTGACATGTGGGGTAAGGGGGAAAAGCAGAACAAACCAATACTAGAGAGGTTTTATGTAACACAGGCTTTTTTTTTTTTAAAGGGGGGGTCTCGCTATGTTGCTCAGGCTGGTCTCAAGCAACCCTCCTGCCTCAGCCTCCCAAAGTGCTAGGATTACAGTCACGCACCACCACATCCAGCTATGTGCTGGCACATTGATAGTTCTCTTTGCTTAACCCCTATACTTATGAAGCTACAGTAACTGCTGCTTTACTTGTATATATCTCCCCCACGAAATCATTATTTTGGTAAGGGCAGAACACATACTGTTTACTTTTATATTCCCCAAACCCACTACAGTGCTTGGCACACAGTGAGTTCTCCATAATAGTTGTGTGAATTACTCAATATTCAATGAGAAAGTGGTTTCTTCAAGTGATTATTTAGAAATGATGCTCTTGATTCATATGAAAAGTACAGCAAACATTGAATTATGCCTATTATGTGTCAGGCGCTGTACTAGGAGTTGGAACTTTGATGAGGATAATAATAGGTAACAATTATTAAGCATTTAGTAGAGGCTAAGGTCAGGAGTTTGAGACCAGACTGGCCAACATGGTGAAACCCTGTCTCTACTAAAAAAAAAAAAAAAAAAAAGGCTGGGCATGGTGGCACACGCCTGTAGCCTGTAATCCCAGCTACTGGGGAGGCTGAGGCAGAATTGTTTGAAGCTGGGAGATGGACGATGCAGTGAGCTGAGATTGTGCCACTGCCCTCCAGCCTGGGTGACAGAGCAAAACTCTGCCTCAGCCGGGCGCGGTGGCTCAAGCCTGTAATCCCAGCACTTTGGGAGGCCGAGACGGGCGGATCACAAGGTCAGGAGATCGAGACCATCCTGGCTGACACGGTGAAAGCCCGTCTCTACTAAAAAAAAAATACAAAAAACTAGCCGGGCGAGGTGGCAGGCGCCTGTAGTCCCAGCTACTCGGGAGGCTGAGGCAGGAGAATGGCGTGAACCCGGGAGGCGGAGCTTGCAGTGAGCTGAGACCCGGCCACTGCATTCCAGCCTGGGCAGCAAAGTGAGACTCCGTCTCAAAAAAAAAAAACAAAAAAAAAACTCTGCCTCAAAAAAAAAAAAAAAAAAAAAAGCATTTAGTACATGAAAGGTACTACGTTAAACACTTTATGTAGATTTGGTTTAATCTTTGTGAAAATCTGTCAGATATGAGCTGTAATTTGTACTACTGTCTACCCCACTCACCTCTCTCATTCAGATGGAGACAAAGGAGGTAGTTAACTTGTTCAAGATTACATAGCCAGTGAATTTGGAAGCCACAAATCGAATTTGGAAGCCACGCCATTCTCCTGCTTCAGCCTCCTGAGTAGCTGGGACTACAGGTGCCCGCCACCTCGCCCGGCTAGTTTTTTTGTATTTTTTAGTAGAGACGGGGTTTCACTGTGTTAGCCAGGATGGTCTCAATCTCCTGACCTCGTGATCTGCCCGTCTTGGCCTCCCAAAGTGCTGGGATTACAGGCTTGAGCCACCGCGCCCGGTCAGTATTTGCAATTTTAAAACATGCCAAATGATGTGTGAAACAGCAATCCTCACCAAATCTCCATTCTTACTTTATCTTTCATCTTTGGGCTTCTCACTCAAACTAGAGCTGAACAAGGGGAAGGGACTGTCTATGGACAAGTCTCAGGAATGTCTATTGAACATACAAGTTGGTAATCAACATAAAGAAGTGTTTTTAAGTTTCGAAACAGCTCTCAAACGGTTATATCAAATGAGCCTCAGCAAGATGCCTGCTTTGACAGTGCTATCTCTGTCAATGTGTTCTCAAGTGTATACTAAAGCCTTGTGAGGTCTCTAAAGATTTAAGGGCCTGAGAAAAGGAAAATCAGACAGCAGTTTGAGGATCTCAGGTACCTGCTGTATATGGTGGAGCATTTCAATTACTCTAATATAGTCCAGGTAAACAAGCCCAGATGTTTCCCAATCCTGAATGAGGCTGCTGCGCTCTGGAGGCGCCAGGTCTTCCAAGAACCCCTTCAGGTAGTCATAGTTCTCATTAATGATGGCATCTGAAGAAACAAAATATTAAGCACAACGTCTGCACAAGTGCATAGTTTCCAAAAGTACAGAAGACATGGCAGGAACACATAAAGGAAGGAGAAATAATGTTGGCTGGACTTCAGAATTAAAAGCAGGCATACCTCAGAGATACTGTGGGTTCCATTTCAGACCACCACAATAAAGCAAGTATCACAATAAAATCACAAATTTTTTGGTTTTCCAGTGCATATAAAAGTTATGTTTACACTATACTATTGTCACTTATTAACTGTGCAACAGCATTATCTCTAAAAAACCAATATACATACCTTAATTTAAAAATATTTTATTGCTAAAAATGTTAATCACTTGAGCCTTCGGCAAGTCATCTTTCTGCTGGTGGAGGGTGTTTCCTTGATGCTGATGGCTGCTGAATGATCAGGGTGTTGGCTGCTGAAGGTTGGGATGGCTATGCTAATTTCTTAAAATAAGATAACTGAAGTCACTTCTCTCAAACCCAGCTGCTGCTTCATCAACTAAGCTTAAGTAATATTCCAAATCCTTTGCTGGCATTTCAACAATGTTCACAGTCTCTTCACTAGGAGTAGATTCCATCTCAAGAAACCACTTTGTCTACAAAGCAAACTCCTCATGAGTGACACCAGTTCAGTCACATCTTAATGCTCTATTTCTAATTCTAGTTATCCTGCTGTTTCCATCACATCTGCAGGTACTTCCCCCACTAGTCTTGAACCCTTCAAACTCATCCATGAGCGCTGGATTCAATGTCTTCCATACTCCTGTTATTTAATGTTGATATTGTGATCTCCTTCCACGAATCACAAATGTTTTTTGTGTTTTTTAGTTGTGGTCTCGCTCTCTCACTCAGGCTGGAGTACTGTGGCGCGATCTTGGCTCACTGCAACCTCTGCCTCACAGGCTCAAGTGATCCTCCCTCCCACCTCAGCCTCCTGAATAGCTGGGACCACAGGTATGTGCCACCAGGCCCGGATGATTTTTTTCTATTTTTGGTGTAGATGGGGTTTCACCATGTTGCCCAACCTGATCTCGAACTACTGAGCTCAAGAGATCCGCTCATCTTGATCCCACAAAGTGCTGGAATTACAGGTGTGAGCCACCATACCTGGCCCCAAATGTTCTTTTTTTTTTTTTTTTTCTTTTCTTTAAGACAGGATCTCCCTGTCACCCAGGCTGGAGTACAGTGGTGTGATCATGGCTCACTGCAGCCTCAACCTCCTGGGCTCAAGCAGTACTCCTGCCTCAGTAGCTGAAATTACAGGCATATAACACCATGCCTGGCCAATCACAAATGTTCCTCTCCCACCATCCGCCCCAGACAGGGTCTCACGGTGTTGTCCAGGCAGGAGTGCACTGGCATGGTCATGGCTCACTGCAGATTCAACCTCCCTAGGCTCAGGTGATCCTCCAATCTCAGCCTCCCAAACAGCTGGGAATATAGGCACACGCCACCATGCTCAGCTAATTTTTGTATTTTTTGTAGAGACTGGGTTTCACTACATTGCCCAGGCTGGTCTCGAACTCCTGGAGCTCAAGCAATCTGCCTGCCTTTGCCTCCCAAAGTGCAGGGATTACAGGTATGAGCCACCATACCTGACCCACAAATACATCTACAATGTTGAATCCTTTCCAGAAGGTTTTCATTTACTTTCCCAGATCCATCAGAGGAATCACTAACTACATGGCAGCTATAGTCTTATGAAATGTATTTCTTAAATATAAGGCTTGAAAGTTGAATTACTCCTTGGCCCATGAGTTGCAGAGTAGATGTGTTAGCAGGCATGAAAACAACATTAATCCTCCTTATACATCTCCATCAGAGCTCTTGGCTGACTAGGTACATCATCAATGAGCAGTAATATTTTGAAAGAAATATTTTTCTCTTTCTGAGCAGGTTTCAACAATGGGCTTAAAGTATTCAGTAAACTGAGCTATAAATAGATTTGCTGGCCAGGCGCGGTGGCTCACACCTGTAATCCCAGCACTTTGGGAGGCTGAGACGGGTGGATCACGAGGTCAGGAGATCGAGACCATCCTGGCTAGCATGGTGAAACCCCGTCTCTACTAAAAATACAAAAAAAATTAGCCGGGCGTGGTGGTGGGCGCCTGTGGTCCCAGTTACTAGGGAGGCTGAGGCAGGAGAATGGCGTGAACCCAGGAGGCGGAGCTTGCAGTGAGCCGAGATTGTACCACTGCACTCCAGCCTGGGCGACTGAGCAAGACTCCGTCTCAAGAAAAAAAACAAAACAAAACACACATACACACAAAAAAACAGATGTGCTGTGATCCAGGCTTTGTTTTTCCATTTACAGAGCACAGGCAGAGTAGATTCAGCATAATTCTTAAAAGCCCTAGGATTTTTAGAATGGTAAATGAGCATTGGCTTCTACTTAACATCACCAGCTGAATTAGCCCTAAAGAGAGAGTTAACTCGTCCTTTGAAGCTTTGAAGCCAGGCATTGACTTCTCTTCTCTAGCTATGAAAATCCTTGGTGGCATCTTCTTTCAACAGATGGCAGTTTCATCTACACTGAAAATCCGTTGTTTAGTGTAGCCATCTTCATCAATGATCTTAGCTAGATCTTCTGGATAATTTGCTCTCCATCAGCACTTGCTGCTTCACCTTGCACTTTAATACGATGGAAAGACAGCTTCTTTCCTTAAATTCCATGAAGCAACTTCTGCTAGCTTCAAACTTTTCTTCTGCAGCTTCCTCACTTCTCTCAGCCTTCACAGAACTGAAGGGAGATTAGGCTTTTGCTTAAGGGAATGTTGGGGCTGGTTGCATCTATCCAGACCACAGAAACTTTCTCCACATCAGCCAGAAAGCTGTTTCACTTTCATATCATTTGTGTGTTCACTGGAGTACACTTTGAATTTCGTTTAAGAACTTTCCTTTAACACAACTTGGCTGTTTGGCAAAGAGGCTTATCTTTTGGCCTATCTTGGCTTTCAACATGCTTCTCACTTCAAGCTTTTGTTTAAAGTTAGAGTTGTGCCACTCTTCCTTTCATCTGAACATTTAGAGGCCATTGTAGGGTTATTAACTGGCCTAATTTCACTATTGTTGGGTCTTAGGAAATAGGAAGGCCCGAACAGAGGGAAAGAGATGGGGATGGCCAGTTGATGGAGCAGCCAGAAAATGCATATTCATCAACTGACCATCTTAAATGGAAGCAGTTGGTGGCAACGAAAACAAAACAGCAACATCAAAGACTGCTAATCACAGATCACCATAACAGATATAACAATGAAAAAGGGGCCGGGCGCGGTGGTTCACGCCTGTAATCCCAGCACTTTGGGAGGCTGAGGTGGGCAGATCACGAGGTCAGGAGATCGAGACCACCCTCGCTAACATGGTGAAACGCCGTCTCTACTAAAAATACAAAAAAATTAGCCGGACGTGGTGGCGGGCGCCTGTAATCCCAGCTACTTGGGAGGCTGAGGCAGGAGAATTGCTTGAATCTGGGAAGCAGAGGTTGCAATGAGCTGAGATCGTGCCACTGCACTCCAGCCTGGGCGACAGAGCAAGACTCTGTCTCAAAAAAAAAAAAAAAAGAAAAAAAAACAAAGAAAAAGTCTGAAATAATGTGAGAACCACCAAAACGTGAAACAGAGATAGACATGAAGCAAGCATATGTTGGAAAAATGGTGCTAATATACTTGCTCTGTGCAGAGTTTTCCAAACCTTTAATTTGTAAAAAATGTAGTATCCGCAAAGTACAACAAAATGAGGTATCCCTGTATTCTGAAATTCTCCAATGGAAAATGTGAAGAATTTCTAGTTTCAGGTCCTTAAGAAGATTATTTCTGGTGTTGTTGGAGAAAATTCTCATAAGTAAACAAAGAGCTTAATAATATTAGCACACATCAAGGGTATTTCTGGGAAATGATAACAGTATTGCTGTCTACTCCTGCTCCTCTAGCGCCTTATCCTGGCTAAGCCTCTTCTGCAGAGAGCTTTTGCAAAGTGTGATTTGATTCAAGATGGCCATGTCCTATGTTGAGTCTTATTTCCAGTCTTACCCCATTATGGAGGTTCAGAGGCTGGTAGAATTTGAGGTGATTCCAGGAGATGTGGGAGGGACCCAGCACTCACCAGAAGCTAAGTGTCGGATGATGAGCTTGTGGCAGCGGTTCCAGTGCCCAGCCTTAAATAAACAGAGGGCCTCTAAGTGCTTGTCAGATTCCATGTGTGCTCGTACAGCTTTGGCCTCGTGAATCCATTCGGCAGGTACACAGAGCTTCTGGGTAAGGAAAGTCTCTTTAGCCCAAGATTCAGGGGTCTCCAAAAGCTGGCAGTGCCGGGTAAGCAGCTCTCGAACAGCCTTCTCACGTACGCTATAGGGAGAGATAAGCTAGAATAAATCCCATCCTCATTCATGAAGAAGGCTGCCCCAGGCAGCTTAGAGTGGCCCTTGGGGCAGTCTCTTCAACTGCAGGTCTTTTTTTTTTTTTGATGGAGTTTCACTCTTGTTGCCTAGGCTGGAGTGCAACAGCTGATCTTGGCTCACCGCAAATTCCGCCTCCCAGGTTCAAGTGATTCTCCTGCCTCAGCCTCCAAAGTAGCTGGGACTACAGGCATGTGCCACCACGCTTGGCTAATTTTGTATTTTCAGTAGAGGCAGGGTTTCTCCATGTTGGTCAGGCTGAGCTGGAACTCCCAACCTCAGGTGATCCCAAAGTGCTAGGATTACAGGCGTAAGCCACCACACCTGGCCTAAACTATGGGTGTTGGTCACTTTAAGCTTCACTAAAAAAATCAAAAGTGATCACACAAGTATTAATTTTTAAAAATAACAGCATTGGCCAGGCACGGTACCTCACGTCTGTAATCCCCACACTTTGGGAGGTTGAGGTAGGTGGATCACATGAGGTCAGGAGTTCAAGACCAGCCTGGCCAACATGGTGAAATCCCGTCTCTGATTTAAAAAAAAAAAAAAAAAATTAGCTAGGCATGATGGTGGGCGTCTGTAATCCCAGCTACTCGGGAAGCTGAGGCAGGAGAATCGCTTGAACCAGGGAGGCAGAGGTTGCAGTGAGCTGAGATCTTGCCATTGCACTGCAGCCTGGATGACAAGAGCGAAACTTCGTCTCAAAAACAAACAAACAAAAAACATAGCATTAATTTTAAAAAATAAACTAAAGTATTTTCATGTTCAAAAAGTCGGGGCTCGGCCGGGTGCAGTGGCTCATGCCTGGGTGAGAAAAATAAATAAATAAAAAATAAAAAAATCCAAATCTAGGAGTGGCTTCCCACTCCCCAGAAAATGCTTCCCCCAACTGGGATTTCTTATTTCCCATCTAGTAACAACATTTCCTTGCTACCACCTAGAAGATCTAGACTAGGACTAGAATGGGAGAATTATGTTCCATAGAGCAATCCTCTTAAGTTAGTTCCCAAACTTCTCCCCTCCCTTTCTCCCACATGGTCAGTACAAGCATACAAAAGTAGCTTTAAAAGGTAATGTCTCTCCTAGGTCTTTGTTTCTTCTCTCAAGCCGTCAGCCTTCCTAATTCATTCTTTCTCTACCTCTACATCAAAGCCCCTTTAAGGAGAGTCCTTTTATATCTGGGCCAAATAACTAGTCATTTAATTTCAGATCAAAACTATTCTCCTCATTGTGAACTCTCTTCTGAATTCCTAGGCTTTTCAATGACTTCCACTGTCATCACAACTGCCTCCTTTTTTATATTCTTTTTCAGGAAACAAAATCTGCTTCTTCACAGTCAACTCTGAAACATTAGTCATCCTATCAGCCAGTCTTTTACCATGTGAAATCCTTTATGACTGTGTTTAAATAAACTTAAAAAATAGCCTGGGGTCATTTCATTGCCTGTTAAGGGGGAAGAAGAAAGAGAAATTGCTTAATGAGAAGACTATCCCAGATGCTTTATACTTTTACTCTTTTAATTTCACAATCACCTTTAAATAGAAACTAATGTTATGCTTCTACAGGCCAAAAAAAAAAAAAAGGGGCTTGGAGAGTTAGAGAGTATCTTTATCCCAAGTCAAAAGTTAGCTTTACCCTACGTCAAAGTAAGTACGTGGTAGATCTAGAATTTAGACCCAATTTCCCTCCACACCACGCAACACAATAGTGTAGCATAGTGATAAGAGTACAGACTCTGGATGAAAGTTGGAAACCTCACTCTGCCATTTACTAGCTGTGTGACCTTGGACAAAAGTTAAGCTCTGTGTCTTGGGTTACTGATCTGTAAAACAGAGATAATAAGAGTGTCTATCTTACAGGTCATAATGAACATAAAACAGTTAATATATATGGTGTAGAATATAAACGTGTAAAAGCACTTCAAGTACTACATTAATGTTCATTTTTTGTAATTACTATAATACCATACTGCTGTCATTAACAAAAATCTCCAGACTTATCTTGTTCAAACTGTAGTGAAGAGGCACTTCTCCAGTTTTTTTTAAGGACAGAGAACTAAAACATATATACCTAAGCACAAGGCTGTGTTAATAAACACAATACTATCAAGCTTAAGGGGTAGGTTGGTGACAAGGGATGATCAGAGAAAAAGCAAGCCAGTGGATGGAGAAAAAGCAGGGACCTTTTTGCTAACCCATTACATCACTGCCATGGAGTCACTGAGGCAGCTCAGCCAACACTATTTCTGTGTAATTCCTAAAAATGCCACATTCACCTGAATCTGGGATTCAGAAAAGAGTCCACAATGAGGAGAATAGTTCTGATCTGAAATTAAATGACTAGTTCTTTGGCCCAGGCATAATGCTATTGTTCCATCTGGGCATATCCTCTCATTTCCACTTCATTATTTCCTATTCCAATTTTACAGGTTCTTTGACTCTTACCTCTAGAAAGAATTTCTCTGATCAATGCAGTTCACAGAGATCTTTTTTTCTCAGTCTGCTGAGAGACTTTGTGATAAATATTACAATTTGGCACTTAATCAAAGGAAGTCTCAGTTTTAACTGGTTTACATGAATACAGAAACAGTCTGGGCTAAGGGTTTAACTATCTTGAGGTTTATCACAATGCTGGATCTAACACACATTCTACACAATTACTTGCTAAACTGAACCGTAAAAGACTGTGATTCCTTTGGAATTGCCCTGTAGTGCTAGATGTACCCCGTGGGTTCAATGGCTTCTCACTCACCATGAGTTGTCAATGTGCAGGAGGACAAAGATGGCCCACTCCCAGAGTCCCTCACTTTCCAGCTGGCCAGCATAACTGGCCTGTAGCACACCTTCACACTGCGCTGAGAGATGGGTGTAGTTAAGAGCCCTCAGCACTTCCCACAAGTGCCAGCTTAGGCGGTAGTCCAAAGGATCTGCTGTTATGCTTCGAGGCTCCAGCAGCTGGTTGAGATCATAATGTCTGCAAAGAATGTGTTGAGAGTCAAAATACACAGCCAGGAGACGGCCTGTATTGGTATGTCAACTGTTCTGCTTATGTCTAAGACAATAAAAGAATCTGGGTAAAAGGCATTATAGGCCTTCTCTCCCTCCAAGCCTATGTTTTATCAATCTATCTCTGGGTTCAGCCAGACTTTAGATCCTACAAAGAAACAAGGCACCTTCTCTTCTAAGGCTGTGTGATCTAACAGGTTTGCTGGTAATGGTTTGGCGTATGCATTTTACCATCCTGATATAGGGAGTCTTCACAGTTCTCACCCTTCCATTCCTTCATTATAATGTCATTACCTTTTTTTTTTTTTTTTTTGAGATGGAGTCTTGCTCTGTTGCCCAGGCTGGAGTGCAGGGACACGATCTCTGCTCACTGCAAGCTCTGCCTCCTGGGTTCATGCCATTCTCCTGACTCAGCCTCCCGAGTAGCTGGGACTACAGGCACCTGCCACCATGCCTGGCTAATTTTTTTATATTTAAATAGAGACTGGGTTTCACCGTGTTAGCCAGGATGGTTTCTATCTCCTGACCTCGTGATCCACCTGCCTCAGCCTCCCAAAGTGCTGGGATTACAGGTATTGAGAAGCCGCGCTCGGCCTCTACTTTTCTTAACCTTGTAAAAAATATAACTACTTATTATCTTTCAGATTGCTGTATAATCTGAAGTTATTGGATGCTAATTTTCCTGTTTGAACAGCTAATTAGTCTTCACAATAATTATTTCCTTCTAGAGCTAGTATTTTTTACCTCTTTTTTTTTTTTGGCTTCAGTAGATACTATTTTTTATATAGCAGTCCAGGTGCCCTGGGTTTTCAAAGTGTCCTGCAGATAATTTTCTATTTTTCTTCTGCTGGGAGCCCAGGGATTTCAATGGTCCCAAACCAGTTGATATAAAAAGTTATTAGCTTGCAATTCACATATGTAGTTTATACTACTATTAATTCACATACTAGCTTGCAATTCACATATGTAGTTTATACTACCAAGTATAAACTTAGATCCCACACCTGAAAGTTTTACAGATCTGAGGATTGGATTACAAAGCAGTAAACTAACTGAGATCACCCAAGATCTCAGACATCTTACAACTGCCTTACACCTCCCTATGTAATGAGTAAAGGTTTCCTACACCAGTGCTATTGAACAAAACACTGTGCCTTGACCAATTTGAAAGCCACTAGCTACCTGTGGCTAGTAAATATTTAAAATGTAGCGTGGTGGCTCACACCTGTAAACCCAGCACTTCAGGAACCCGAGGCAGGTGGATCACCTAAGGTCAGGAGCTTGAGACCAGCATGGCCTATATGGTGAAACACCATCTCTACTAAAAATACAAAAATTAGCTGGGCATGGTGACAGGCACCTACAATCCCAGCTACTAGGGAGGCTGAGGCAGGAGAATCGCTTGAACCCAGGAGGCAGAGGTTGCAGTGAGCCAAGATCATGCCACTGCACTCCAGTCTAGGTGACTAGAGGAAAACTCTGTCTAAAAAAGAAAACTAAGGCCTGGCCCAGTGGCTCACCTGAGGGCAGGAGTTTGAGACCAGCCTGGCCAACATGGTGAAACCCCATCTTTACCAAGATGTAGCTACAGTCAATGAGTAAATAAATTTTAAATTTTATTTAAATTAATTGGCTGGGCTGGGTGCGGTGGCTCACATCTGTAATCCCAGCACTGTTACTACAGTGTTTTCACCATTAAAATTTATGATCTTGGTCCTTCCTTCTTGCCTTTGTACAGGGCCAAAAGAGAGGCATTGGCCACTTTGACAACCTTAAAGCAGACTCCAGGAATATCACCAACAGCATGACCTTTTCAACCAAATCCAGCAATTCTGGAAAATTTTTGAAAGAGAAGGTGCAAATTTTATCTAAAGGTTTTAGTCATACTAATTATACATTTCAAGAGACCAAGAATACATTTACTATCCCATTCTGGCTTTGGTTTCTCTATCCATTTCTGATATTTTGAAGTATCCTTTTCTTTCTCTCTTTGACATATTTAAAACTGCACATATCTAGAGTACACAATTTTGATGAGCTTTAACATATGTAGGCCGGGCGCGGTGGCTCAAGCCTGTAATCCCAGCACTTTGGGAGGCCGAGACGGGCGGATCACGAGGTCAGGAGATCAAGACCATCCTGGCTAACACGGTGAAACCCCGTCTCTACTAAAAAATACAAAAAATTAGCCGGGCGTGGTGGTGGGCGCCTGTAGTCCCAGCTACTCGGGAGGCTGAGGCAGGAGAATGGCGTAAACCCGGGAGGCGGAGCTTGCAGTGAGCTGAGATCCGGCCACTGCACTCCAGCGTGGGCGACAGAGCAAGACTCCGTCTCAAAAAAAAAAAAAAAAAAAAAACACAAAAACGTAGACACCTGTAAAGGCACCATCACGATCAAGAAAATAAACACAGCAGGGTGCGGTGGCTCACGCCTGTAATCCCAACACACTGGAAGGCTGAGGTGGGCGGATCACTTGAGGTCAGGAGTTCAAGACCAGCCTGGCCAAGATGGTGAAACTCTTGTCTCTACTAAAACTACAAAAATTGGTAGTGTATGCCTGTATTCCTGGCTACTCAGGAGGCTGAGGCACAAGAATTGCTTGAACCCAGGAAGCAGAGGTTGTGGTGAGGTGAGATCACAACACTGCACTCTGACAGAGTGAGACTCCATCTCAAAATAATAATGATGATGATGATAATAATAATAATAATAATGACTCAATTGTAACCTCAACCTCCTGGGCTCAAGCGATCCTCTCACTTCAGCCTCCTAAGTAGCTAGGACTACAAGTGCATGCCACCATGCCCACCCGATTTAAGAAATTTTTTTTCATAGAGATGGGGTCTCATTATATTGCCCAGGCTGGTCTTGAACTCCTGGGCTCAAGTGATCATCCCACTTCAGCCTCACAAACTGCTGGGATAATACAGGCATGACACACACTACTCTAGGTAGACCAACCAAGAAAGAAAGAGGACACAATTATTGAATACAAATTACCAGTATCAAAAGGAAAGAGATGTTGTTAAAGATCCTACAGATATTTAAAATGGTTAACAAGGAAATGTTATTAATAACTTGATGCTAATAAATTTTGTGACTTTAGGCCAGGTGCGGTGGCTCACGCCTGTAATCTCAAGCACTTTGGGAGGCCAAGGCGGGTGGATCACGAGGTCAGGAGATCGAGACCACCTTGGCTAACAAAACAAGGCTGGGTGCAATGGCTCATGCCTGTAATAGACATTTTAGCAAAGATGTACAGACGGTAAATAAGCACATGACAAAGTGCTCAACATTATTAGACATTAGGGAAATGCAACTGAAACAATGAGAATTTCCAGTATGCGAAGATGAAAAAAGTTCTGGAGAGAGTGGTGATGATTGTATAACAACGTGAATGTACTTAATACCACTGAACGGTATGCTTAAAATGGTTAAAATAGTAAATTTTAGTTACATTTTACTACTAGATGATTAATATAGTTAAATACTGGTCAGGTGCAATGGCTCACACCTGTAATCCCAGCACTTTGGGAGGCTGAGGCGGGAGGATCACTTGAGGTCAGGAGTTCAAGACCAGCCTGGCCAACATGGCAAAATCCCGTTTCTACTAAAAATACAAAAATTAGCTGGGCTTTGTGGCGCATGCCTGTAACCCCAGCTACTCAGGAGGCTGAGGCAGGAGAATCGCTTGAACCTGGAAGGCAGAGGTTGCAGTGAGGCAAGATCGTGCCACTGCACTCTAGACTGGGCGACAGAGAGAGACTCTGTCTCAAAAAAAAAAAAAAACCAGAATTATATATATATTTAAATACCATGTATTTAAAATAAATCACATTAAAGATTTGAAATGAGATGAGCTATTTGTGTGACTAGATAAAAACAACCCCCAAAACCTTATTTCTAAGGCAATGTAAGAAGACATCTCTGCTGCATGCAGTGGCTGACACCTGTAATCCCAGTACTTTAGGAGGCCAGGGCAGGTGGATCGCTTGAGCCCAGGCGCTTGAGCCCAGCCTGGGCGATGTGGCAAAATCTTGTCTCTACAAAAAATACAAGAATTAGCTGAGTATGGTAGTGCACTCCTGCAGCCCCCAGCTACTCGTGAGGCTGAGATGAGAGGATCACCTGAACCCGGGTGGTTGAGACTGCAGTGAGCCATGATCATTCCACTGCACACCAGCCTGGGTGACAGAGCAAAACCCTGTCTTAAAAACAAAACAAGGCTGGGTGCAGTGGCTCACGCCTGTAATCCCAGCACTTTGGGAGGCTGAGGCAGGCAGATCACGAGGTCAGGAGATCGAGACCATCTTGGCTAACACGGTGAAACCCTGTCTCTACTAAAAATACAAAAAAATTAGCTAGGCGTGGGGGCGGGTGCCTCTAGTCCCAGCTACTCGGGAGGCTAAGGAAGGAGAATGGCGTGAACCCGGGAGGAGGAGCTTGTAGTGAGCCGAGATCGCACCACTGCATTCCAGCCTGGGCAACTGAGCAAGAATCCGTCTCAAAAAAACCCCCCAAAAAACAAAAAACCAAACACCAACTCTGAGATAGTTCTAATTACATGGTTAGAAATAATAATAGCATGTGTTAATATATTATTGTTGGACACATAAACCACCCTGCATTTCTTTCTCTTTTGGAGACAGGATCTTACTCCTATTGCCCAGGCGGGAGTACAGTGATGCAATCATGTCTCACTGCAGGTTTGACTTCCCATGCTCAGGTGATCCTCCCATCTCAGCCTCCTGAGTAGCTGGGACTACACACCACCACACGCCGTTAATTTTTTTTTTTTTTAAAGTAGAAACAGGGATTTGCCATATTGCCCAGGCTGGCCTAGAACTCCTAGGCTCAAATGATCTGCTGGCCTTGGCCTTCCAAAGTGTTGGGATTACAAGCATGAGCCACCATGCCTGGCCTGCAATTTTTTTTTTTTTTTTTGAGACAGAGTCTTGTTTCATCACCCAGGCTGGACTGTAGTGGCGCGATCTTGGCTCACTGCAACCTCCAACTCCCAGGTTCAAGTGATTCTCCTGCCTCAGCCTCCTAGGTAGCTGAGATTACAGGTGCCTACCACAACACCCAGCTAATTTTCATATTTTTAGTAGAGACAGGGTTTCACCATGTTGGCCAGGTTGGTCTCAGACTCCCTGACATCAAGTGATCCACCCGCCTCAGCCTCCCAAAGTGCTGGGATTATAGGCGTGAGCCACCGCGCCCGGCTGCCTGCATTTTTTTTTTTTTTTTTTTGAGACGGAGTCTCACTGTGTCGCCCAGGCTGGAGTGCAGTGGCGTGATCTCCACTCACTGCAAGCTCTGCCTCCCAGGTTCACGCCATTCTCCTGCCTCAACCTCCAGAGTAGCTGGGACTACAGGTGCCCGCCACCACACCCAGATAATTTTTTTGTATTTTTAGTAAAGACAGGGTTTCACTGTGTCAGCCAGGATGGTCTCAATCTCCTGACCTCGTGATCCACCCACCTCGGCCTCCAAAAGTGCTAGGATTACAGGCATGAGCCTCTGCATCCGGCCACCTGCATTTTTTAATAAACATGTACACACAGATACACATATACACACACAAACCAAGATACTACATGTCCAATAAAATGGTAAAATTTAAACAACTAATAATACCAAATTTTAAAGAGGATTTGGAACAACTAGAGATATTACACATTATTCGTGGGAATATAAAATGATACAATCACTTCTGGGTATGTTCACAGCAGATTTATCAATAATGGCCAAAAATAAGAAAACCTAACTGTCCATCAACAAATGAATAGAGATATAAATCATGTAATCCCCCCCCTCAAAAAAACCCAAACTAACTTTTGATACATATAAACATGAAAAAAAATCTCAAAATTATTATGCAGAATCAAAAAAGCTAGGTGCAAGAAACATACAGTATGATCTCCACATAAAATTCTAGACCAGCAAAACTAATTTATAGTAACAAAAAACTAGTCAATAAGTATCTGACTGAATGCAAAGGGGCACACAGTTGTTTTTCAATGGCAGTGGAAATATCAGCTTAGCTGTGATGCTACTTACAATGCAATAATCACTATAAAACTTATCACACTGCATACTTTACTATATGTAAACTATACTCATTAAAGTTGATTAAAATAATTTTTAGACTTCTAATTCTAATTGTAATGCTGTTTCCATTCAACTACTATAAGTCATATTTGGTAGTCTATATGGACTTACAGTAATTTGGCGGCATATAAAAGGGAAAGGACACAGCAAAGGACTCCTTTGGGGCTCATGGAGCACGCAAGTGACAATAAAGCCTGGCTCTGGTTTACCTGTCACTGTAGAGTTTTAGAAGGTGAAAGCAGACATCTCGAAGTTGTGCCTGTGAGTTTTGCTCCTCCGCTATCACACAGCCAGAACCCTCCAGATATGAAGGAAGTGGGGAGCAGGCGTATCTGTCACTGTCAGAGGTATTCTGAAGGAATAATTTGATAAAACAATACATTAGCTCCTAATCAGTTTTACTAGATGCCATCATGTTTCTTTTTTTTTGAGATGGAGTCTCACTTTGTCACCCAGGCTGGAGTGCAGTGGGGCAATCTCGGCTCACTGCAACCTCCGCTTCCCAGGTTCAAGCAATTCTTCTGCCTCCGCCTCCCGAGTAGCTGGGATTACAGCTGCACACCACCACACTTGGCTTAGTTTTGTATTTTTAGTAGTGACAGTGTTTTGCCAAGTCGGCCAAGCTGGTCTGGAACTCCTGACCTCAGCTGATACACCTGCCTTGGCCTCCCAAAGTGGTAGGATTAGAGGTGTGAATGACCGCACCCGCCCTAGATGCCATTATGTTTCAAATAGTTAAGACACCTGTATTAAGCATGCATAGACAGCCATATGCAGTGGCTTGAGCCTATAATCCCAGCACTTTGAAAGTGGGAGGACTGGCCGGGCGCGGTGGCTCACACCTGTAATCCCAGCACTTTGGGAGGACGAGACGGGCAGATCACAAGGTCAGGAGATCGAGACCATCCTGGCTAACACAGTGAAACCCCGTCTCTACTAAAAATAGAAAAAAAATTAGCCGGGTGCAGTGGCGGGCGCCTGTAGTCCCAGCTACTCAGGAGGCTGAGGCAGGAGAATGGCATGAACCTGGGGGGCGGAGGTTGCAGTGAGCCAAGATCACGCCACTGCACTCCAGCCTGGGCGACAGGGTGAGACTCCGTCTCAAAAAAAAAAAAAAAAAAAAAAAAAAAAAAAAAAAAAAAGGAAAGTGGTAGGACTGCTTGAGCCAAGTAGTTCAAGACTTGCCAGGGCAACATAGCAAGACCCCATCTCTACAAATAAAAAAATAAAATTGTATTTTTTTGTAGTTCATAAGCATGATTGGGTGTTCATGCATGCATGTGTGAGATGTGCCACCCTCGAACCTTGTGGTAACACTGGCATATTACCCATCTGACATAAAAAGATAACAATTTTTTTTTTTTTTTTTTTAATTAGCCAGGTATGGTGACATGCACCTGTAGTCCCAGCTACTCAGGAGGCTGAGGCAGGAGGGTCACCTGAGACTAGAGTCCAGGAGGTCAAGACTGCAGTGAGCTGTAATTGCCCCACCGCACTTCACTCAAGTTTTGGGTGACAGAGTGAGATCCGATCTCGATTAAAAAAAACAAAAAAAGGCCGGGCGCGGTGGCTCAAGCCTGTAATCCCAGCACTTTGGGAGGCCGAGACGGGCGGATCACGAGGTCAGGAGATCGAGACCATCCTGGCTAACACGGTGAAACCCCGTCTCTACTAAAAAGTACAAAAAACTAGCTGGGCGAGGTGGCGGGCGCCTGTAGTCCCAGCTACTCGGGAGGCTGAGGCAGGAGAATGGCGTGAACCCGGTAGGCGGAGCTTGCAGTGAGCTGAGATCCGGCCACTGCACTCCAGCCTGGGCGACAGAGTGAGACTCCGTATCAGAAAAAAAAAAAAAAAAAAGCTAGGCACAGTGGCTCACACCTGTAATCCTAGCACTTTAGCAGGCCGAGGCGGGCAGATCACAAGGTCAGGAGATCGAGACCATCCTGGCTAACATGGTGAAACCCCACCTCTACTAAAAATACAAAAAATTAGCCAGGCATAGTGGCACGTGCCTGCAGTTCCAGTTACTCAGGAGGCTGAGGCAGGAGAATCACTTGAACCCGGGAGGCAGAGGTTACAGTGAGCCGAGATCATGCCATTGCACTCCAGCCTGGGCTACACAGCGAGACTACATCTCAAAACAAAAGTGAAGAGACAACCCAAAGGATCTATCAGGGAGTTTAAACATTTTTTGGTCAATGATGGATTTCATTTGTCTTCGATGGACTGGTAAAGATTTCAAGTAGCTATCACTAACCCCCCATACTTATCTTGCCACAATTCTTAAGATACTCAAGTTTCTTTAGTGTTCTCTTACTCCTGACAAGTAATTCTGAGAGAACAATATGAAAGACAAGCATGAAATATGAACAGTAAGATACTTCAAGAACTGATGTTAAAAGTAACAATACTTTTAACCTCAAAACTCACAAGGAATATAAAATATTATATTTAGAGGCAAATTTCAGAACTAAGTTTGAAGATAAACCAAATCTGAGGTCAGGCTGTATAACAGGGAATTCCCAAAGAAATAAGACAGCATCAGAAATGAAGAACCACCCTCTGATTTAGAGGCAGGAAACCAGCAGTGAGAGAGTCAACTGTGGAATCTCATGATATTAAATAAAATAAAAACAGACACTTGGGGAAGTAGCCTTGTCCAGAGGAAGGAGTAAAGAATAGTTTCTCATCAGATTTCCTGGCTCCACTTCAATTTTACAATACTTTAAAAAAAGGCAGTTACTTAAAAGTATTATGAAATGTAATTTGATAGGGTTTTTCTTCTCTGCAGGATTTCCCTGGCAAAAACATAACACCCAACAAGATTTTTGCTTGGCTCTACTGGCCACATATACCTGAAATGCTTCTTCATACATGCTGAGCGCCCTAGAAATGGAGGCTGTTGGTGGAAGCAAATACCAAAGATGGATAGCCAGGGAGCGTTTCCAATCTAATTGGGAGCACACGTTTATTTGCTTCTTTTCTGAGAGCTGCCACACCTGTGGGAAACAAAATCATCACCACGGCTATATTCTACCTTGCCATTACCTGTGTGTGCAATAACACTGAAGTGAATATTCACTTATTCAAGGAACATTTTAAACGATTCAGATATAAAATATACAAATATAATAAAATCTCAGGAAGTGAGAGGGAATATTGATTATTTACTTATTTTTATTGACCAACTGATCGATCGATTGATACACAGTTGCACTATGTGGCCCAGGCTGGCCTTGAATTCCTGGTTTCGAGCAATCCTCCCTCCTCAGCCTCCCAAAGCACTGTGATTACAGGAATCAGCCACCGTGCCTGGCCCCAGAATTTAAACAAATAATCAATCAATACTCAAATGAGATGAGAGCCACTGAGAGCAGAGAGGAGATCTTCTCACTGTCTAAGGTTGTCAATGTATAAAGCTTTAAAATGAGCATAAATTCTGACCAGTTACATTTTTATTTCTGAAAATTTAATTTATAATACTTTAAGATAATAATGTAAGAGGTAGGCAGTGATAAGAGAAATGGCTTAAAATAATTACAACCCAACAGTCATAAAATGGAACATAAGTGGCTATAAAAAAGAAAAATGCCAGCCAGGCGCTGTGGCTCATGCCTGTAATCCCAGCACTTTGGGAGGCCGAGGTGGTTGGATTACCTGAGGTCAGGAGTTCCAGACCAGCCTGGTCAACACAGTGAAACCCCATTTCTATTAAAAATACAAAAAAAAAAAAAAAAAAAGCCGGGTGCAGTGGATCACGCCTGTAATCCCAGCACTTTGGGAGGCAGAGGTGGGTAGATCACCTGAGGTCGGGAATTTGGGACTGGCCTGGCCAACATGGTGAAACCCTGTCTCTACTAAAAATACAAAAATTAGCCAGGCTTGGTGGCAGGCGCCTGTAATCCCAACTACTGGGGAGGCAGGAGAATCGCCTGATCCCAGGACACGAAGGTTGCAGTGAGCCACGATTGTGCCACTGCACTCCGGCCTGGCCAACAAAAGTGAAACTCCATCTCAAAAAAAAAAAAAAAAAAAAAAAAAAAAAAAAAAAAAGAATAATGATTCATGACATGGGGCCAGGCGTGGTGGCTCATGCTTGTAATCCCAGCACTTCAGGAGGCTGATGAGGAGATCAGGAGATCGAGACCATCCTGGCTAAGACGACGAAACCCCGTCTCTACTTAAAATATAAAAAATTAGCCAGGCGTGGTGGCAGGTGCCTGTACTCCCAGCTACTCAGGAGGTTGAGGCAGGAGAATGATGTGAACCTGGGAGGCGGAGCTTGCAGTGAGCTCAGATAGCACCACTGCACTCCAACCTGGGCAACAGAGCCAGACCCTGTCTCAAAAAAATTAATTAACAAAAATAGAATATTTCTGGGAAGATAAATTATTTATATTGTTTACTACTATATGATATGGGATATGATATATTTTAACATTTTAATTTCTATATAACTAGAATTTTAAAATAGTGTGCATGCCTGTCTTTATAATTTGAAAACAAATTGGCCAATGTGTAACACATTTTGTGTAACTGTGCACAATTTACAAAGATCACTCCTTGCCTCAACCTCAAACCAGCTTCGATTTATGAAAAAGCTGATGTGAGATATTATGGTAAAAGTAGAAGATACCGGTTTTCCAGCCAACAGAGCAAAGATGCGCAGTCTTTCATCCTGGATGAAGCAGTCGGCCTGGAGCTGATGCCAATCCACCAACTGCATGGTGAGCAGCTCCCGGACTGACTGGCTACCCACAAACTGAGATAAAAGAAGAGCCAGACGATGATCACCTATAAGAGAAATGGAAGTTTTTTGGTTATTACTAAGGGTTTACGGACTTGGTCAAACACTTGGGGGCATCATCTTTGTTTCTTCCAGGCTTCAGAAGGGAGGACTTAAAATCGGTAACTGCTTTCTACAGTAGTGCCAAAATATTGATCAAAAACTTACCATTTTCTGCTTGGATAGAAAATTTGCAAAGTAGTTTAACCTAAATTACATATAGACTGAGTAACATATAGAAATCAACAACAGATCTACCACTACTTCTGTGATACTAGGCAAGACACCTCAGCTACAAAATGGAAGAAAAGAGCCCGACATGGTGGCTCATGCTTGTAATCCCAGCACTTTGGAAGGCCAAGGTAGGTGGATCGCTTGAGGTCAGGAGTCTGAGACCAGCCTGACCAACATGGTGAGAGAATCGCTTGAATCCATGAGGTGGAGGTTGCACTGAGCCAAAATTGCACCACTGCACTCCAACCTGGGCAACAAGAGCGAGACTCCATCTTAAACATAAAAAGGAAAAATGGAGGAAAACACTGGGCACGGTGGCTCACACCTGTAATCCCAGTGCTCTGGGAAGCCAAGGCAGGCAGATTACTTGGGGTCAGGAGTTCGAGACCAACCTGGCCAACATAGTGAAACCTTGTCTCTACTAAAAATACAAAAATCAGCCTGGTGTGGTGGCACGTGACTGGAGTCCCTGCTACTCAAGAGGCTGAGACATGAGAATCACTTGAATCCAGAAGGCAGAAGGTGCAGTAAGCAGAGACTGCACCACTGCACTCCAGCCTGGGTGATACCAAGACTCTGTCTGGGGGCGGGGTGGGGGGGAAAGGAAAAAAAAAGGCTGGAAGCAGTGGTTCACGCCTGTAATTCCAGCACTTTGGGAGGCTGAGGCAGGCAGATCACCTGAGGTCAGGAGTTCAAGACCAGCCTGGCCAACATGACGAAATGGCATCTCTACTAAAAATATAAACATTAGCCGGGTGTGGTGGCACATACCTGTTAATCCCAGCTACTCAGGAGGCTGAGGCAGGAGAATCGCTTGAACCCAGGAGGCGAAGGTTGTAGTGAGCTGAGATTATGCCACCACACTCCATCCTGGGGGACACAGCAAGACTCTGTCTTGCAAAACAACAACAAAAAAACACCCCCCAAAAAACGGAGGGGGGAGTAGTAAAGCAAAAGCTTTAGTAACCTAAAAGGCAGTACCTTTACCAGAGGTTTAGCCTTTGAGTCAAAATAAAAAGGAAGAAAGTGGAGTTTATGAATGAATAGACCTAAGAATCTGACTTTTGGCATTTTCCTTCCTATTACATGTTGGTGTCCTGGTGAGCATAACCTTTTTTAAATGATTCATAATCATTCTAAGTTCATAGAAGATCAATCCCAAAGATAAATTCTCACTGTAGAAATGCAGAAAGACCATAAAAGTACCAGACTGAGGCTGGATGTGGTGGCTCATGCCTCTAATCCCAGCACTTTGGGAGGCTGAGGAAGGAGGCCAGGAGTTTGAGACCAGCCTGGTCAACAAATAGACCCCATCTCTATTTAAAAAATAAAAGAAAAAAAAAGAAAGCTACGAGGTTAAATGTGTAGTGATAGTGGAATGCAACAAGCCCTTTATATAGCTTACTGATTCTGGCTTTTCCTGTGATTTGTTCTTTATAATCCCAAAACTAGCCAAACCCTTCAAAATAAATCCAGTCAATGGCTCCAATTAGTTGGCTTTGGATAAATGAGGTTCCAACAATCAAGGTTTGAATAACGATCTAATCATATTAGATTAAGCTGAGCTATGCCATCCTGTATTCTTATCAAGACTTATGGCCAGACACAGTGGCTCACACCTGTAATCCCAGCAGTAGGAAGGCCAAAGTGGGTAGATCACTGGAAGTCAGGAGTTTGAGACCAGCCTGGCCAACATGGTGAAACCGTGTCTCTACCAAAAAAAAACAAAAAACAAAAAACAAAAAACTAGCCAGGCACGATGGCAGGCACCTGTAATCCCAGCTACTCAGGAGGCTGAGGCAGAAGAATTGCTTGAACCCAGGAGATGGAGGTTGCAGTGAGCTGAGATCATTCCACTGCACTCTCCTACACTCCAGCAGCCTGGGTGACACAGAGACAGATTCTGTCTTTAAAAAAAGAAAAAAGAAAAAAAAAAAAAAAGATTTATATCTAGGCAGTCATTAAGCACCTGCTGAATTGCCTCATTAGTGAAACGGAACTTTAAAAAGTAAATATATGCATACAAATTCCTTTTAAAAAGCCAGTGAGTACCTCAATCCAGAAATTCAACTTCTATGTATTTATTTGAATGAAGTGAATTGATACAGAACATATTTTATAGCAATTCAGAGTAATGCTTATAGTTGATTTTGATTTATAGCTTATCTATGCTTTCCAGTTTTATTACAAATGTAATGTAACATAAAATTTAAATTTTAATCAAGTAAACAATGTTTAAGGTCCTAAAAAAAAAAGAATTAGAAGACACAGTTTGGCTGGGCACAGTGGCTCACACCTGTAATTCCAGCCCTTTGGAAGGCAAACGTGGGTGGATCACCTGAGGTCAGGAGTTTGAGACCAGCCTGACCAACATGGTGAAACCCTGTCTCTATTAAAATACAAAAATTAGCCAGGCGTGATAGCAGGCACCTGTAATCTCAGTTACTTGGGAGGCTGAGGCAGAAGAATCACTTGAACCCGGGAGGAGGAGGTTGCAGTGAGCCGAGATGGCACCATTGTACTCTAGCATGGGCAACAAGAAACTCTCTCAAAAAAAAAAAAAAAAAACCAAAAAAACCCCAAACCCGTCATGGTTCCTATTCTACAGGAATAGGTGGGTGTGATCCACCCCACTTGGCCTACCACAGTGCTGGAATTACAGGCATGAGCCACTGTGTGCACCTGAAGTATGTCTTCTAATTCTCTGTTTAGGACCTTAAACATTGTTTACTTGATTAACATTTAAATTTTATATTACATTACATATTCCACAGGAACCAGCAATCTTCCTGGGAAGTCCACAATTAACACTCACAGACTAGCAGTCAAAGGGAAATGCACAGTCGGGGGGACAGGAAGGAGGTAATGAGTAGGAAGGCGACAGGGGCGCAGAGAAGGACCATAATCCTTTCCCACCTGACTGCTGGGCCAGAGAGCAGGCCTCACTGATCCTTTTGCCTGTAAGGTAGCTGAATACAGCTTCCACAGGGCTGCTTTTATGGGTTAAGGAGACTTCCTCTTCAATCTGAGGTGTGGCAGTACAGGATAGCCAGCGGGAGAAAGCTCTTCTTCGCTCTAGAATTTGAATGTATTCACAGGGTTCATTTAGCTGGCTGTCAAGCTCCTTCAGGTGGCCCCATAGGGCTTCACATAGTGTCCATGTCAGGCTCCAGTGCTTCACAACTAAGGCAGGAAGAGAAAAACAATGTTATGAGACAAAGCCTTACAACAACTTCACAGAGGGCATCCTTCTAACTGTGATGTTAAAAATACATAAATTAATAAACATCTCGAACAACCACTCAAATTGATTACCCTGAATCTGTCTCTACCTCACTCAGCTTCATCTTATAATTTCCAGAAGTATATGGTATAAATAAATGCTTGCTCACATCATGTTTCTGTGGTACTTACGTAACAAATGTAACCGTTAAACAGGTTCCCCAAGCCTAATTATGGCTAATGTCATCTCAGATGATGTCTACTTTGATCAAATTCTATCTACGAAAATCAATCTACAAAAGCACTGTTTATCATTTAAGCCACTTACAAGTATGCACTGGTAAAATAACTTACACATTTGAAAAGACAATGAGACAATTAAGTAAATACAAAGAACTGAAGGAACATAAATCCCAAAATGTGTGGCACAGGACATTCTAAAACAGCCCATTTTCAATAAAGGTGATGTGCAAAACAAAATGATTTTTCTACTGTTTGAAATATTAACAGAATGATTTTTCTATTGTTTGAAATATTAACAAATTAGAGAACCCCTTTATCAAAGTATTGATTCAGAAAAACATGGTCATGATAGGGGAGAACGGTAATCATGAGAGAAGCCAAGAAGAGGAAATACAACAAAGTTGTTGAGAAGACCAATAGTACTGGAGCTGGACATGGAAGAATGGACAGGATTTAGAAAAGCAAGAAGGGGCCGGGCGCTCACGCCTGTAATCCCAGCACTTTGGGAGGCCGAGGCGGGCAGATCATGAGGTCAAGAGATGGAGACAATCCTGGCCAACATGGTGAAACCTCATCTCTACTGAGAAAACAAAAATCAGCTGGGCGTGGTGGCGCGTGCCTGTTGTCCCAGCTACAGTGACAGAGTGAGACTCTGTCTCAAACAAAAAAAAAGAAAAGAAAAGAAAAACAAGAAGGACTGTATCTCTCTCCCTATGTTCTCTGGATTGGGTAAGAAACGCAATTTTATAAATCCAAGGATTTGACTGGCTACAATTCTTTGTGGAAGAATTTGTACATTAATGGGTAAAAGAACAAAGTGACAAGAATATAGTGACAATTTCTTCTTGCTTGGGAATCTGCTTAAACTCAGCCTCAGAAAATGACAAGTACAGGCATTTACCTACTAGACTGGTATCAAGAACTCCCGTGTACACTACCACCCCTATTACTGGGACATCAAAGATTAAAAACATAATGTATACTCACTTTGTGCTTCTGGTAAGTCTCCTGATGTTTCTTTAACCCAATCTGCATAGTCATGAATGACAGCAACTCCCGGATTGGGGACAATGAGAGGGCACAGTTCATCCACATGGACAGTGCTGTGTTTTAATTTGAGCTCCAGAGGTGTCTGATATAATTTCATGTCTTCATCTGGCTTCCTTTGTCTCAAACTGAGTTTTTCTAAGTGAACTTTGAATGGGGACTCAGTTAGGCTACAAGAGCAAATGAAGAATAGAATAGAAAATGAACCTAAGACAAAAGCTAAGATTTCACTTCAACCAAACCACTGTTTCTTTTTGTGGTTACAAACAGAAGGCAAACATTTCACTGTGGTTTTAAAGAAATTTTGTTCCTTAAACTATACTGAACTTATCTGCTATATATTGGGGAAAAAAAATCTGATTAATGCATTCAGAATACAAAGGCTTCTTAGGCCAGGTTATAACAAGCATGCGAATCCTAACAGTTAGATTTTCAACTGGGTAAAACTCAAGGGTCAAAAGTTATTGTGGGATACCTGTTTCTCAAATTATACTTGGGTATCAAAAGTCATGAGGCTAAGCTTATAGATACTAAAGAACTGATTCTAAATTACAATGGGCATATATATAGCTAAGCTGGGCTTGTTCCAATTTTTTTTTTTTTTTGAGATGGAGTCTCACACTGTCACTGAGGCTAGAATGCAGTGGCATGATCTCAGCTACTGCAACCTCCGCCTCCTGGCTTCAAGCAATTCTTCTGCCTCAGCCTCCCTAGTAGCTGGGATTACAAATGTGCACCATCGTGCACATTTTAGTAGAGACGGGGTTTCACCATGTTGGCCAGGCTGGTCTTGAACTCCTGACCTCAAGTGACCTACCTTGGTCTACCCTGCCCTAACCTTGGTCTCCCAAAGTGCTGGGATGACAGGCGTGAGCCACTGTACCTGGTCCCTTGATCCAATTTTCAAGACTGATATTAATAACCTTCAAAATTCACAAGATAATGCTTAACCTAGAATAACTAAATTTAGGATCAACATTCTTAATTGTGAGGTTCAAGAGACATTGTTGTTTTTTATTTTTTCAAAGGCAACTTTAAAAATGAAGGATAGTCTGGGCAGGGTGGCTCACGCCTGTAATCTCAGCATTTTGGGAGGCCAAGGTAGAGCAACACTTGAGCTCAGGAAACATGGTGAAACCCCATCCCTACAAAAAATACAAAAAATTAGTCAAGCATGGTGGTGTGCACCTGTAGTCCCAGTTACTTGGGGAGCTGAGGTGGGAAGATCACTTAAGCCCAGGAAGTGGAGACTTATGCACCTACACTCCAGCCTAGGTGACAAGTGAGACACTGTCTCAAAAATACATAAATATGAAGGATAATAGGTGATCACCGGCCGGGCGTGGCGGCTCAAGCCTGTAATCCCAGCACTTTGGGAGGCTGAGACGGGCGGATCACGGGGTCAGGAGATCGAGCCCATCCTGGCTAACACGGTGAAACCCCGTCTCTACTAAAAAATACAAAAAACTAGCCGGGCGAGGTGGCGGGCACCTGTAGTCCCAGCTACTAGGGAGGCTGAGGCAGGAGAATGGAGTAAACCCGGGAGGCGGAGCTTGCAGTGAGCTGAGATCCGGCCACTGCACTCCAGCCTGGGCGACAGAGCGAGACTCCGTCTCCAAAAAAAAAAAAAAAGGTGATCACCTTAATTTAATCTGTTGCAAAGATGACATAATTTGTTATAATTATAAAAAGTAAATATGAAAATGTCACATATTTTACATAGGACACTGCATACATACTGTCTGACAGCTACCAGAAAAATTTATATATTATCTGTAAGGCATATATATTTATTATATATATAAAGTATAGGCAGAACTATACCCACATATATGCACTTGTTAATCGGGAAGGCAGAGAAACATATAACTATATATGAATAGACTATAACATACATATATATATACAGAATGTCTAAATACTTATACATGGATTCTCCACGGTTCATACACCTACTTTATGAAAGACACAGGAAATGTGCTTAGTTGAGAATATCATTTGTATATGAAGAAATCACTAATTTTTAAGCAAAAAATCAGGAAAAAAACAGCTAATTCAATAAAAAGGCTGAAAACCAAAGGAATGCTGCAGTATTAGCTTTGGGTCTGTTACTTTTCCAACTAAAGTTTAGCCATTAGGTAAATATTATATACTCTTCATAATCTGATGGTGCAAAACAGTCATCTTATTAATCATTTATTTATAATTACACAATTATCTTCTACTATTTAAAAATGGGCCAGGTGCAGTGGCTCTCGCCTGTAATCCCAGCACTTTGGGAGGCTAAGGTGGATTACCTGAGGTCAGGAGTTCAAGGCCAGCCTGGCCAATATGGTGAAACTGCGTCTCTACTAAAAATACAAAAATTAGCTGGGTGTGGTGGCATGTACCTGTAATCCCAGCTTATCAGGAGGCTGAGGCAGGAGAAGAGCTTGAGATCAGGAGGCAGAGGTTGCAGCGAGCTGAGATTGTGCCACTGCGCTCCAGCCTGGGCAACAGAGCGAAACTCCGTCTCAAAAAAAAACCAAAAAAAATACACACACTCTCTAAGACTGTATCTAGAAAGATGACAAAGCAGGGCCCTAACCTCCTGATAATGAATAGTTTTTTTCACCTATCATGTTGTCTTTCTCAAAAAGCATCATGAAATGTGACTCACGATTTAACAGCTACTGGATTGGGCAGGAATCCAAACTCCATAGAATCAGCAATCTGATGATTTTCTAGTTCATGAGAGCCATTCAGCTGTTCTCCACTATTAGCAAGAGTCCAGTTGGGACCCCAACCAACACGAAATGAGCGTCCCATGAATAGGGCCATGTCCATCAAGAGTTTTCCCTTGCCATAGGTGACAGACTTTTCACGAGGGACTAGGCCTAGTTGCCTACGTGTACCCACTGTTTTCAACGGAACCTCAGGGGCTGGGCTGGGTATTGTGAACACAGAAGTCAGGGGTGGAGGAACAGACCAACAGGATGTGGATGGGATATTCATTAAAGATGCTGTTCTGGGAGTACGACATTCTTGCACAGAGGCACTTGGTGAAAGAAAAGCTCCACTTGTAAATTTTGATTGTAGTAACCCACCAACTGAAATGAAGAGGGAATGAAGGGGAGAAAGACTATTACAAAACACAAGCTATTGTTTCCTGAACAGTAACAAAAATCAGTAAGGCTGAAATCATTCAACGTTTTATCAAATTACTTATATCAGATGTGGATGACCAGAAGCAGGCTAAGTCAGATTTTGCAAAAATTACTCTTTGAACTAGGAAATCAGGACAAGATTCTAATGATGATGATAATGACATCTACAACAATAATAAAAGCAACAACACTATTAATACTGTTTAAAAATATGCAGCAGACTATGTATAAGCCATTTGTATAGGTTATTTCATTACACTCTTCAAAAACTTTTTTTTAGGAGACAGAATCTCACCCTGTAGCCCTGGCTGGAGTGCAGTGGTATGATCTCGGCTCATTGCAACCTCTGCCTCCTGGGTTCAAGCAATTCTCTGCCTCAGCCTCCTGAGTAGCTGGGATTACAGGCACCCACCACCACACCTGGCTAATTTTTCTGTATTTTTAGTAGAGACTGAGTTTCACCATCTAGGCCAGGCTGGTCTTGAACTCCTGACCTCGTGATCCACCTGCCTCAGCCTCCCAGAGTGCTGGGATTACAGGCATGAGTCACTGCACTTGGCCTCAAAAACTTTTAAATGATTAGCATTACTATCATTCCTATTGTATATATGAGAAAACTGAGTTCAGAGAAGTAACTTGTCCAAATTCACAAAGTGACAGGACTAGGAGATAAGCCAAGGTTAAGTCTCGCACCACCGCTGACGCCCTTATCAGAATCCTAAAGGTAACGATTTCTTAGGACATATAAAAGTATGATCAAAACTCAAATTCCTATTCTACTCTTAGCTACAGTCAATGAAATAAGAACACACTAGGTATCTTACAATTGCACATGTGACCTTCTGAAGGACAGTTCTTAAAAAAAATTTTTTTTAACATTTAAATTTTTATCTAGCTAGCTAGCTAGCTATTATAGGGATGGAGTCTTGCTATGTTGCCCAGGCTGCTCTCCAAATCCTAGCCACAAGTCATACTCCTTCCTCAGCCTCCTAAAGCGCTAGGATTATAGGCATGAGTCACTGTGCCCCGCTGAAGGACAGTTCTTATTACCAGTGCCTGTTTCCCAATTTTACATGGCTTTTGTCTAAAGCATGGAGTTAACAGTTACTAAAGTATCAGATTTAGTATCCATTATGGAAAAGGTTATTAACAGTGTTTGATACTTTATTGGTTAAAATATTTTCTTTCTTTCCTCTATATCAAAGGGAAGTTAAAAATACGTTTAAAAAGCAAAGTTGATAATAAGGGAACTCAAAAGAATTGAAAAATACTTAGTTTTTATGGTAATATAAACAAATGTTTTTCTGCCAGTTCCTCTGGCTTTCAAAATATGTTGAAACTACATCTGCTTCAGTTTTTTGCTGATATTAAAACTTTATTTCCAATCCCACATAGTTACAAGGCCACTAGAAAAAACTTAAAAATCAAATATGTAACCACTTCCCTGGGAATTTAAAAAGGTTTAGCAAAATGTAAAAATCTGATGTGCTCTGTGCATTATGAGAAGCAATACTTGTCCCTAGAAGAAAGACAGTAGGACAGTGCTGTTGGGACTGCACAACAAGAGTACAGTGCAGGACAACTTGCTGAACTCTCTAAGTAATGTTATAAAAATTGGGAAGTCAGAACTTGAACTATCTAATTCACAATCATAAGCAAACAAAAACTTGAACCTAAACAAAGCACAAATGCTTTTTTTCTCCATACACTTCTGCATCTGCACAAACAGAGGTAATTACAGTTCTTAAAAACCAGCCACTCCTGCCAGGTGCAATGACGCATACCTGTAATCTCAGCACTTTGGGAGGCTGAGGCAGGATGATCACTTGAGGCCAGAAGTTCAAGACCAGCCTGGGCAAGATAGCAAGATCCATCTCTACAAACATTTAAAAAAACAATTAGTTCAGTGGTGGTATATGCCTGTAGTCCTAGCTACTCAGGAGGCGGAGACAGGAAGACTGCTTGAGCCCAAGAGCTCAAGGCTGTAGTGAGCGCGACTGCATAACTGCACTCTCAGTCTGTGCAACAGAGAGAGAGACCCTGTCTCTAAAAACAAAAAACCTGGCTACTCTTAATACTTATGAGTACAATTTCTCTTAGCATCCTTATGTCACAGGTATAGCTGTCTGGCAGATATCTGCTAGAGAAGTCCACTTGGGTGAGAAGAAGAAAAGTGAAAAGCAGGATTTGATGACTGTATAGCTTTCTTGTAAAATAGCATCTTTTATACTGTACCTAGTGAACGAGTTTTCGATGAGTGGGATGCTGAAATGGGAAGTCTCGGAGAACAGATTTCTTGAGAAGTATCTGCTTTGGAAGGAAGGCGACTGAAGCGTTGATCCAGTGCCATATCTACATCTTCTTCATCAGTAAGCAACGATGCTTTCATGATCTAAAAAGGCAATATCTATAGAATGAATGTGCTTCCCAGAATCGAAAGGCAGTACCAAAAAAATTCAGTTTACAACAACCAAAAATATTGCTCCTCCTCAAGGCTGTGTACAGAGCTAGTATATTTGTGTGATGGATGGACCCCATTACACTGTATGTGCTTGAAAGGCAGAATTCATACAATACTTCTATCTATAGCGTCTCACGAGAGCCTGGCACACAACAGCTGCTATGTTTGCTGATAAAATAATTTTAAAGTCAAACATAAGCCAAAGGTTAAACACATAACATGCCAAAACACATTGGGATAAAGGGAAGTAAAGACATAGTTTAAAAAACCTGTGCTGCCAGGTATTAAAATTTTTAAATTTTGTAGAGCACATACAGAGTCTTAAAAGTACCCTGTGATGTAGACAAATATTTTACAGAGAAAAATCAGTACTCACAGATGTTAAATGACTTGCCTAAAGTCACAAAGTAATAGTTACAAAATTGAGATTGGGGTGGGGTTCAGTGGCTCATGCCTGTAATCCTAGCACTCTGGAAGGCCAACGTGGTCAGATCACCTGAGGTCAGGAGTTTGAGACCACACTGACCAACATGGTGAAACCCCGTCTCTACTAAAAATACACACACACACACACACACAAAATTAGCCAGGTGTGGTGGTGGTACATGCCTGTAATCTCAGCTACTCGGCAGGCTGGGAGAGGGGAATCACTTGAACCGAGGAGGTGGAGGCTGCAGTAAACCAGTATTGCACCACTCCACTCCAGCCTGGGTGACAGAGCGAAGAAACTGTCTCAAAAACAAAACACAACAAAATTGGGATTGGAACTAGGACTCTGGATTCTAATGCAGTTAAAACCAGAAGCCCTATCTACTAGTTCTCAATATAGCCTTCTCTCCCTGAATAAGAGAATGAGGCCCAGATATTGGCCATATTCTTGTATTTTTTTTTCCCCATTACAGTGAGCACTCAATGGTCTTAATAACCAAGGAAGATACCTGATCCTATGCAATGGAGATAAAATATTAGTTTGGCTTTCTGTCGTAAAAAAGGTGGGTTAGGACGTCACCTGTAAGACATGTGGATTAATTCCCAGTGAAGATGCAATATGTGTCGAGGCAGACACAGGTTCCTGATCCTCAGGCATGCTCTCTTCTAACATGGTATCCAAAACTGGCTCCTGGGTGATATCTACCATGTCACTGTCCAGTTCCACAACCCTCCCTAACTGCTCCACCTCTGGGCTCTGGCTCTGTAGACAGCAGAAAGATCAGGAAAGCAGCATTAAATTACACCAAACAGACAAAGAGATTCTAAATCAGATTTACTTTATTCAGAATATGATATAGCAATTATTAGATTCAGCCCATTCTATAGTGAGGTAAGGTAGCAGATTTGCTAGTGATTTAAAATCAATTGCCCCAAAATAACCCTTATAAAAGTACTTTGATCCAAATAAGGATTCATGTAATCATCTCATTCTAATCTTATGACCTGGTGTCTGGGACCTAAACCAGCACCCATAGTGAAACAAATGGTGGTCTTCAGAGACAAAGATTATGCTTTACTTGATCTAGCTAGCAACTACAATTTTCTGATTTACACAGGGTCACCTCTTCCTAACACTGCCTTGTAGCCAGAAGCCACTGGAAAAAGAGAACAAAAGGTACAAATATCAAAGTCGCCAGTAACTTTGGTTTTTCTTAAAAACATTTAGAAATAAATTTCTAGTCAACACAATCTTGGGTCTGGAACTTAACTTTTGGGTTACTGAATCCTAAGGTTAGCTGGGCTCTACTTGTGCAGTACCACGTAAGACACAAGCACTATCTACTCTTCCAAAAAACAAAGTAATAATATTAGGAACAATTTTAATCTGGGAAGAATCCCTTTATGTTTAAAAATGTCAAGAGTTATATTTACATTTAGTAAGCAGTTTCAAAAACAACTATGACAGTCTATGATTTAAAAGGGTAAACACTCAAAGCTGAAACACACTGTAAATTAATTGGTACAATACAAATTCAACTACCTATATCCTAAATGTTAGCAAATGACTAAGCCAATATTTGAAATATTTTCAAACCAAAAAAAATTCTAGACCAGGTGTGATAGCTCGAGCTTGTAATCCCAGCACTTTGGGAGGCCAAGATGGGCAGATCACTTGAGGTCAGGAGTTCAAGACCAGTCTGGCCAACATGGTGGTGAAACCGTCACTACTAAAAATACAAAAATTAGCCGATGTAGTGGTACATGCCTGTAATTCCAGCTACTCGGGAGGCAGTGGAGGTTGTAATGAGCAAAGATTGTGCCACTGCACTCCAGTCTGGACAACAGAATGAGACTCTGTCTCAAAAAAAAAAAAAAAAAGTCCCGAAGGAGGAAAAGCCCTGATGATAAAACCCAGGGCTCCCATTTAAATTTTAAGAACAGTGGCTGGGCACAGTGGCTCACGCCTGTAATCCCAGTACCTTGGGAGGCTGAGGCAAGTGGATCGCCTGAGGTCAGGAGTTCGGGACCAGCCTGGCCAACATGAAGAAACCCTGTCTCTACTAAAAATACAAAAATTAGCCAGGTGTGGTGGCGGGTGCTTGTACTCCCACTTACTTAGGAGGCTGAGGCAGGAGAATTGCTTGAACCTGAGAGGTGGAGGCTGCAGTGAGCCGAGATTGTGCCATTGCACTTCAGCCTGGATGAGAGTGAAACTTCATCTCAAAAAAAAAAAAAAAAAAAAAAAAGGCTGGGTGCGGTGGCTCACATCTGTAGTCCTAGCACTTTGGGAGGCCAGAGCAGGTGGATCAACTGAGGTCAGGAGTTTGAGACAAGCCTGGCCAACATGGTGAAACCCCGTCTCTACTCAAAATACAAAAATTAGCTGGGCATGGTGGCGCATGCCTGTAATCCCCGCTACTCGGGAGGCTAAGGCAGGAAAACTGCTTGAAGCCAGTAGGTGGAGGTTGCAGTGAGCCAAGATCATGCCACTGCACTCCAGCCTGGGCAACAAGGTGAGACTCTGTCTCAAAACATATATATAAAAATAAATAAATTTTAAGAACTCTGGGAAAACTCCTACTTCGTAAGTATATATATATTTGGCTCAACAGATTGTGGAGGCTTGATAAAATGGTTTATGGCTTACTGTTTTCTGTGTCTAGCACATCACTAAGTTCAACACTTATTTACTTATTTCTACTACCTAATGCAGTGCTTGGCACATGGTAGAGAAAGCAGTAAACTATAAAAAGATAAGAGTGAGTGGGAGGAAAGAAAAAATGGGGAGGGGGAGAGTGGTTCCAATTTACTACACTATTCACCAAATACTGGTAATATCAAGAGATGCTCACCGTGAACACTGTTTCAGATAAAATGAGAGGATTTCATTAAATAACTAGATTAGAGACCTAAGGGACTTATCATATGTTTATGAAGAATGCTAAAGATCAAGTTTTTATTTACTCTATTCACACAAACAGACTTCAAAGCTACAAGATATCTAATAAGTGGACAAGGGGGAAGCGAATTACTATGAAACTATGGTTAAGTGCCTAGAATACCTTCTAGGTAAATTTTGTTAAAGTATATCTAAGTAATTGCAACAAACTCCCCCAAAGTTGTCTATGTACTTATTTTCCTGGATATCTTGGCAGATCAGGTACCCTTTTTAGGCCAGTCCTGAAAAGAAAAGTGTACTTAAAAAAAAAAAAAAAAAAGATGGCTCAGAAGTAACTGAGGAAAGGGAAGAGAAAGCCTACTGGGAGGTCTATGGAAAAGGAAGGCATGTACAGGAAGAAGCAGTCAACTAGGACACCATTTTAACTCTCCCTTTCCTACAGTTAATCTCTTGAAGACAGCATCACATTTATTACCAAATAATGGCATGGCCCATTACTAATACTAACTGCACAGATTATATATGTAAAATGATTCTCTAAATATATGGAGGGTAAGGTTTCAAAACTGAAACCTTTAATGACTTGAGATATCTCAAAGACTGTTCCTCATTCAAACAAGGCTGCCAATACCTAAAGATAGAGCATTGCTTAATTCAGTAGGAAAAGTAAGATATATCAAGACACCCTCATTCAACAGAGTGAATGACAAGTCCAAGGTCAAACAGGCATTTAAATAATTCATACTGTCCTCTCAGGTAAACAGTTTGATCCAATATAACTACTATTGTTGCCTGTCTCAAAAATAACTAGTTTTCTAACTGTAAAGAATGTTTTTGGCTGGACGTGGTGGCCTATACTTGTAATCCCAGCACTTTGCAAGGCTGAGGCAGATCACTTGAGCCTAGAAGTTCAAGACCAGCACAGGCAACATACTGAGACCCCATCTCCACAAAAAATAATCACTTTTTCCTTTAAAAAAAGTTTAAAACTTATTTAGGCAGGGCACTGTGGCTCCCGGTTCTATAATCCCATCATATTGGGAGGCCAAGGCAGGATACTCATTTGGCCAAGAATCCGAGACCAGCCTGGGCAACATAGCAAGATCCTGTCTCTAAAAAAATAAATAAATAAATTAGCTGGCATGATGGCATGCACCTGCAGTCCCAGCTAGTTGGGAGGCTGAGGTGGGAAGGATTGCTTGATCCCCAAGAGTTCAACCAGCCTAACACAGGAAAACTTTGCCTCAGGGAAAAAAAAAAAGTTATTAACTTATTTGAATGGATTCACTTAGTTAACAATACTGCTCCTGAGCAAGCCAATTAGCCTGCCTTGATGTTACTGAACACAAGTCACTCTTCAGTTAGAAGGCTGAGGTAAAAACCTACATGTAGTATCTGAGTGCCAAAGGCCTGAGGTCTTTCAACACAGTTTTGAAACCTGATTGCACATTTCAACCACCTGGGGAGAAGCATTAAAATATAAATATGCCTGAGCCCCATGCCAAATCTGTGGAATCTAAGTTAAGCTTACCAGGGCATTGATGCAGCCAGGTGGAAATTGGATCCCAGACCAGGATTTTGAAACTAATGTTCTAACCACAGAACAAAACACTCTGCAACTACCTTAATTCATCTGTGTGACTAAGGTTTATCTGCCAACCAACATTTTCTCTAACCTAAAAGGTACAGGAGAGAAGATCACATGAAAATTTAGTTACCTTTATGTTTTCTGGTTGCTTAGACTTACTTGCTTTTTTTAAGAGCAAAAGTGAGGCTTAAGAACCAACTGGAAACAGGGACTGACGATATTATATAAAAGGTAATGGAATAAATGTGACTATTAAAGAAAAATACACATCTTCCTAAATACCTAAAGAAACAGGCCTTTCTCCCCCATGAAAAAAAGTAAGATGAAGTTGTGCAATCAACCTCTTTAAGGGGTGACAGTATGCAGTCATTTTGACACAGAGAAGACTGCTGTTTCTAGTTTACTCAAATGGCACAAGTAGTTTCCCCATGCCAAGTAAAATGTAGGGTCTTTGGTGCTAATAACAAACCCACTGGCATTTCCCATCTGCCTCACTTGGGTCAGTGAGCAATAAATATGAAAGAATTCTCTAGAGTCCTACATTTCTGCTCCAACATACCAAGCTCAAGGCCTTCGAAAATAATACAAGTAAACAAAACCTAAAGTCTGGATATCTAAATACCTCTATCCATTTCTCTCATTTCTGCTCTTCCCAACCAAAAGGTCAAAGCCCATTTCCACTTCCTCAGTCAAAGCTACTTGCCCATTTCAGGCTAGGTGTGGTAATTCACACCTGTAATCCCAGCACTTTGGGAGGCCAAGGTGGGAGGATCACTTGAGGCCAGGAGCTCAAGACAACATGAGTTGAGGCCAACATGGCAAAATCCACTCTCTACTAAAAACAAAAAATTAAATGAGCGTGGTGGTGCGGCCCTGTAGTCCCAGATGCTTGGGAGGCTGAGGAATGAGACTGCTTGAACCTGGGAGGCAGAGGCCACAGTGAGCCGAGACTGCTCCAGTGCACTCCAGCCTGGGCAACAGAGTGAGACTCTTTCTGAAGGGAAAAAAAAAGTGAAGAAAAAAAAAAAAAAGCTACTTGCCCATTTTAAATCCTTACTACCTCTTTTTGCTAGAACCTTGATCTGATATTTTTGGGTGCTCAATTTTTCAAAGAGCTCTCACATACACAAGTGTCAATATAGGAGTTTACAGTTATTTTTCTACTATTTCTATTCTGGCAATTAAAGAACCTGGAAACTATTCATTGTCAACATTACAAACATTTTCCTGTCTGTCCATAAATGAAGCTTTTCTTTTTCAGTTGGGCCAACTGTAAAGAGGTATTTTTCAGATCCTACATATTACTTTTATTACAGAAAATAAGGCCATCTGACTCTTTCCCTCAGAAATATATATATATTTATAAGAAATATATATATATGTAAGATTATAAAAAATTAGGAAAGAAGGAGATGATACAAAGCATATGAGACAAAATGAATATGGATAACTGGAAAACCAAGTCTACTTATAGCATTTCATTTGTCAATGGAGATTTCTTAGGGGCATTCTAAATGCTACAAAGATTATAAACATAAAAGTCAATATATTTCCAGTTTCCCACATTTATCATACCCTCCCCTCACTCTGTACGCGCAAACATGTATATACACACATTCTCCAGAAATGCCTCCCAAGAGATTATTTAATAAATCATAAAAACCACACATTTCAGCAGCCATAAGAATTATAGCATGGAAAATCCCAAAGGTCTAGCTTTCAGCAGCTGAGAGGTAGAGGATGCTTTACAAAGAAATCCCGTATCAATGATACAAGTAATTGTGATAAATAATGTAGGCCCTAATCTCCCCAAGCCAAATAATTCATTTACATTCCAAAACTATTTTTCATAAAGATTATGTACTATTAAAATACAAATAACAAGGTTACCCAAGTATACGTAAACAATTTGAAAAAAATGGAGATCAAAAACCCTTTCAGAAAGCTAATGTAACTTTTAAAAAACATGGAGGTAAAGAAAAAGATTAAACTGCACATCAGGTATTCCATAAAAGCAGAATTTACTGTGCATGAACCCACATGAGCAAATCTTAAGTTAATCACTGAGCAGAGAATTCAGCAAATCCAAATGAGAGAATGAAGGGTTTAAAAATGACAATGTGTAGAGGAATAATCCAAACAGCAAGGTAATTCTTTAAATCTCTCAAGTAAAAAGACAGACGCCTGCATGACCTCACGCCCTCCCTTGTAATTGTTTCAACGTGATTGCCAATGTTTGTACTCTTCAAAGTTCCAAGGGTCATAAAACAGCTTTGTATTAGCTGAATGACTTGCTTTCAACTTCGGTATCCCGGATTCCATTCAAATTCACTGTCCTTTCTCTACCTGAGGTGGAGGTGCAGGTTTGCCATTAAGAGCCATCTGCAAGGGGGTAGTCTGGCCTGCAGGAGGCAAAGGAGCAGTCTTCAACTTCTTTGTACTAGTTTTAGATGGATGCTCCTCCTCCTCTTCATCAGAATCCTGAAGGCCATATTTAGAAAAATGGGAGACCTAAGGAAGAGAGGAACCCCACAAAATCAACTTAAACATTATGCTTTCACAATACCTGCCTTTGCAATCTTGCAGCATTACCTTAAGAAAAAAGAAAGAAAAAGGGAGAAATATCAAAGTATTTGAAGCAAAATATGTCACCTATCACACTTCTATGTAAGATTTAGAAGACGTCTGATGTATGTACTAGTTGCTCACACTAGTAAATTAATAAATATTACATAATATACATTAAAATGTCACTTAAACTGTAATCATTAATATAGGAAACTTAATCCAAAGACTTACGATTTTCACAGACATATATTGTCTGTTATCCTCTATCTACACAAGGGCCTTAACAAGTTAAATTCAACCAGCCCAGAATGGGAGGAAATCATTGGGTTAAACTACTAAGGACAGTCAACCTCTTCATCTCCAAAAATCTTTAAAAGTAAGAATGACAATTACATAGGAAGAGTTGATCCAACAGAAAACTGCCTGATGAATTACTGAAGCCCCTAATGATAACAAACATTAGAAAAACTATACCTTAGAAATGTATTTATAAATCCTCATAGGAAGTGGGTAGAGGACTTCAATCATGAGCCCAGAGTTTATAAGAGCTCATTACCGCTGAATTTTAACTAGGTTTGTAGCTTGGAGCGAATCATAATGTATCTGTACATCTCTTTCCAAATTTAAAAAAATAAATTTAGAGAATTTGGCTGGGTGCAGTGGCTTACACCTGTAATCACAGTACTTCTGGGAGGCCAAGGAGGGAAGATTGCTTGATCCCAGGAGTTGGAGACCAGCCTTGTCAACACTGAGAAATCCCATCTTTACAAAAATTTTTAAAAAGTAGCCAGGCATGGTAGTTCATGCCTGTAGTGCCAGCTACTTGGGAGGCTGAGGCAGAAGGATTGCTTTAGCCCAGGAGTTTGAGGCTGCAGGGAGCTATGATCCCACCATTGTACTCCAGCCTGAGCAACAAAGCAAGACCCCCATCAATCAATCAATAGAATTTAGGAAAGGATCTCTTCCAACATAAATGTTTTATGACCCCAAATATAGTTTATAATTATAAAGTCTGAACTGGGTTAAATGACTATACCTTAAACACCCAAGAACCAGTTTCAGGCCGGTATTCTTTGAATTGAGCTCCCTGTTTCCTTGAAACTGCTTCCAATCTTCCTTCATAGTTGATATCAGCAAGGCGATCTGGGCTCTTTATTAAACAACGAGATGTTTTATCTGTTGGCCAAACTCCATCCAATGTAACTTCAGCCTTCCTGTAAAACATAACCAATTAAAGTAACCAGTTAAAGTACAAACGCTTCATATATAAGACCAGAAAGCCACCTAACACATAAATAGTGAATAATGGTAACTATGTTGCCTTGGAATTATTCTGCATGTGTCATAAAGTGAATTTTGCCCCATAAGCCTAAGAGCAAGGAGTCACTCCTACACTGACTAACTCAGTATCTGGTTCTAGAGTCAGATCACATTTATTTAAATTACCACAGTACATCAATTATTTCCAATCTAATTTTCACACTTAAGCTAGGAATCACTAACTTAAGTTACAGTCCAGTGGTATGAACCAAGTCTTATGAAAAGGGTTACTGTACTATATAATAAAAAAAAAACAGCTACTACCTATTTACTAAAAACAAATGCTTTGAAAATGAAGTATGAGGAATATTGGTGTGAAGATGACTACAAGAGTGGTAGTGTACCACTTCTAATATTAACACCAGAGTTCAAGTGCTGTATCCTATTCATTTTGTATGCCTTACACCTAAACACAGTGACTAGGATGTAATAGGTAGATGCTGCTCTCTATTTCCTGCTTCCTGGATCTCCTGGCAAATACCACTCTACTTTGTTTCTATGAAGTTGACTTATCCCAGATACATTACAATATACTATTTGACTTTTTGTGACTGGCTTACTTCACTTAGTGTGTCCTCAAGGTTCATCCATGTTGTAGCATATATCAGAATTTGCTTCCTGAGGCTGAATAACATATATTTTTAAATTTTTAAAATAAAAAATACGGAACACTTCATGAATTTGTGTGTTATCCTTCTGTGGGGCCATGTTAATCTTCTCTGTAGGCTGAATAGTGTTTTATTGCATGTATATATCACATTGTTTACCCATTCACTTATCAGTGAACATTTGGGCGACTTTTACCTACTGGCTGTTGTGAATAGTGTTGCTATGAACACGGGCATACAAATGCTTGAAATCCTGCTTTCAATTTTGCATATATACCCAGAAGTGGGGCTGCTAGATCAGACAGTAATTCTCTTTTTAACTCTTACGGGAACCACCATACTGTCTTCCACAGTGGCTGCACTGTTATACATTCCCGCCAATGGCGCACAAAGGTTCCAATTTCTCCACATTGGCAGACACATGTTAATTTCTTATTAGACTGAGTCTCGCTCCGTCACCCAGGCTGGAGTGCAGTGGCACATTCTTAGCTCACTGCAACCTCTGCCTCCCAAGTTCAAGTGAGTCTCGTACCTCAGCCTCCCAAGTAGCTGAGACTACAGGTTTTTGTACTTTTCGTAGAGACGGGGTTTTGCCATGTTGGCCAGACTGGGCTCAAGTGATCCACCTGCCTCGGCCTCCCAAAGTATTGGGATTATAGGCATGAGCCACCGCATCTGGCCATCTTTTTTTCTAGTAACCATCCTAATGGGTATGTTTGATTTGCATTTCTCTAATGATTAGTGATGTTGGGCATCTTTTCATGTACTTCTTGGTTATTTGTATATCTTTGGAGAAATGTCAATTCAAGTCCTTTGCCAATATTTTCTTGTTTTTTGTTTACAGAGACATGGTCTCCCTCTCTTGCCCAGGGAGGAATGAAGTGGCATGATCACAGCTCGCTGTAACCTCTGTTCGAGACCAGCCTGGCCTCAAGCAATCCTCACTTCTCCACCTCCCAAAGTGCCGGGATTACAGGCATAAGCCACTGCACCCATTTTCTTTGCTCTTTTTTTAAATGGGTTATTATTTTGTTGTTGCTGTTGAATCGCAGGATTCTTTTTTTTTTTTTTTTTTGAGACGGAGTCTTGCTCTGTCACCCAGGCTGGAGTGCAGTGGCTGGATCTCAGCTCACTGCAAGCTCCGCCTCCCGGGTTCACGCCATTCTCCTGCCTCAGCCTCCCAAGTAGCTGGGACTACAGGCGCCCGCCACCTCGCCCGGCTAGTTTTTTGTATTTTTTTAGTAGAGACGGGGTTTCACCGTGTTAACCAGGATGGTCTCGATCTCCCGACCTCGTGATCCGCCCGTCTCGGCCTCCCAAAGTGCTGGGATTACAGGCTTGAGCCACCGCGCCCGGCCATGAATCGCAGGATTCTTTACATTCTGGCTATTAACTTCTTATCAAATATGACTGGCATATATTTTCTCCTATTCTTATAGGTTGCCTTTTCACTTGTCTTTTGCTGTGCAGAAGGTTTCGTTTGATAGAGTATCATTTGTCTATTTTTGCTTTTGTTGCTTACACTTTTTGATGTTGTATCTGAGAAATCATTGCCAAAACCAATGTTATGAAGCTTTTCCTCTGTGTTTTCTTTTGAGAGTTGTACATTTTTGGATCCTATACTTAGGTATTTTATCCATTTTGGGTTAATCTTTGTATATGATGTAACTTCACTCTTTTGTATGTGGATATCCAGTTTTCCAGCATCCTCTGTTACAGAGATTGTCTTCTCCCGATCAAATATTTTTCTTTTTGTTTTTTTTATGTGTGCCCCACACCACACTCTACCCCCAAGTAATTTTTATACCTTACTGAAAATCATTTAAGGGTGGGCAAGGTGGCTTACACCTATAATCCCAACAATTTGGGAGGCCAAGGCAGGCCAAAAACTTCAGCTCAGGAGTCTGAGACCGGCCCGGGCAGGCAACATGGCAAAACCTCATCTCTACAAAAAATACAAAAATTAGCCGGGCATGGTGGTGCATCCCTGTGGTCACAGCTATTCAGGAGGCGAAGTGGGTGGATCACCTGAGGTCAGGAGTTTGAGACGAGCCTGGGCAACATGGTGAAACCCTGTTTCTACTAAAAATACAAATATTAGCTGCACATGGTGGCGGGCACCTATAATCCTAGCCACTCTGGAGGCTGAGGCAGGAAATCACTTGAACCCAGGAGGCAGAGGTTGCAGTGAGCTAAGACTGCACTCCAGCTTGGGCAAAAGAGTGAAACCCTGTCTCGAAAGAAGAAAGAAAGAAAAGAAAGAAAGAGGAGAAAGGGAAAAGAAAAGAAGGGGAAGGGGAAGAGGAAAGGGAAAGGAGGGGAAAGGAAAAGGAAAACAAAAAAGGAAAGCAAAGCAGAGCACAGCACGGTAGAGCAAAGTAAAGCAAAGCAAAGGATCGATCGATCTGCTCAGATTTTCTATCTCTTCCTGATTCAGGGTTGGTAGGTTATAAAGATAAATGATTTTTAACTACAGACCTTTCACTTGACTAAAGAGATATTATATTAGAAGCTAGGCTCTCACACTAAAATAGAGAGTTAAGTATAGCCACAGCAGAAACAGGAATAAAGCAAAACACTATTAAAAAGAGTTTTTGAAATTAGCAGTTGGACCCAATAAAATCAGGGAGGCTGGGCACAGTGGCTCACACCTGTAATCCCAGCACTTTGGGAGGCCGAGGTGGGAGGATCACTTGAGGTCAGGAGCTCAAGACCAGCCTGGCCAACATGGTGAAACCCTGTCTCTACTGAAAATACAAAAATTAGCCAGGCATGGTAGTGGGCGCCTACAATCCCAGCTACTTGGGAGGCTGAGGTAGGAGAATCGCTTGAACCCAGGAGTTGGAGGTTGCAGTAAACTGATGTTATTCTGCTATACTACAGTCTGGGCAACAAGAGCGAAACTCTGTCTCAAAAAAAAAAAAGAAATGAAATAAAATAAAATAAAATAGAATCCAAGGGATGTAAAAAAAAAAATTAAAAAAATAAAATCAGGGAAAAGGAGTTCAAAATCATAACACAGCATTTCTTTGCCATTTATACTTTTAAGTCAGAGACAATATATGTACTCTACTAAGGAAAGCAAGCTACAGAAGCATACATCTAAACACATTTATGTTGACAGAAAAAAAAACTATGATTTAGCTGATAATTTTCTGATATACATAAACTCTTACCTATTTAGCCCTTCACCCACAGGCGGTTTTTGGTTATCATCTAAGTAGACAATTACTTCTTTCCTTCGGATATGCACAATATCATCCAAATTTAGATTTGTCAAATTCACATCTCCTTCGAAATAGATTGAACCATAACCTATAAATCAGAGCAAATAGTTAAAAATTCATTCTGTATAAAGGCAAATACCTACTTTACAACTATAGTGATTAAACAATCACAAGGAGAAGACAGTTTTAAATATTAGTATTTTAAATCATCCAGCAATTCCTAGACTGGTAAGAATGGGGACTTAGGGAGTAACTTCAATTATGTTGTTACCTGATTTAACATCTGTATTTCTCTTTTCTTTTTTCTTTTTTTGGCGAGGTCTTGTTCTGTTGACCAGACTGGAGTGCAGTGGTCCTGGCTCACTGCAGCCTGAACCTCCTAAACTAAAGCAATCCTCCCACCTCAGCCTCCTAAGTAGCTGAGACTACAAGTACTTATCACCATGCCTGGCTAATTTTCTTTACTTTTTGGTAAAGGTGAGGTCTCACTATGTTGCCCAGGCTGGTCTGGAACTTCTGAGCTCAAGTGATCGTCTTACCTCAGCCTCCCAAAGCGCTAGGATTACAGGCGTGAGTCACTGCGACAGGCCTAACATCTGCATTTTTATAAAACTTCCATTAGCCTCAAAACAACCTTCTTAAATCTCTTCCCATCTATCTACAATGCTGTTACATAAACAAACCTTTGTACTTGACCTGGCATATGGCTTAAAATGCCTGAGCTCTTTTTAATACAATATAGCACAGTGACATTTCCTACGACATTTCCCTAAGAAAATTATCAGTAATAACTTAATAACATGAAGTTGATGCTAAGTGTTACACATCTCTTGCCTACTATTCAATTTTCTCAGTAGTTCTTGGTATTTCCAGTATTTTCTTTAATTACAGAAGATTAAAATGACCCAAATAGTTACTAGCACCAAACAGGTATATCTAAGCCCAAAGAATATTATATGGCTCTGTGCTTCTCAGGAGGCTGAGGCAGGAGAAATGCTTGAGCCCAGCAGTTGAGATCTGCCAGGTAATGTAGCAAGAACCCATCTCAACAGAAAAAAAAAAAAAAAAATTTTTTTACATGGTTCCAGTCTTTGTTGTTTTATTACTTATCAATCAAAGTATCTAAGATTCAGGCCAAGGTGGGCCCAAATGTAGGAAAACACAGATTCAGCTACCAAAAGCTTCCCCTAATTACAAAAATAAGGTGCAACTCTCTGGCTTAATCACTAAATGCTAAACTCACACTTACCTTTCCGACCAATAGTGAAGTCAGAGACAATGCACTCTCCTTTTTCATTGGTAATTTTAGCAAGGTCATCCATAGATGGAATAGTATAGTAACCAACCTTAGTGAGAACAATACCTGTGACAAAAAAAAAATAATAATAACAGAAAAAATAAATAAATAACCTGAAATAATCAGCAACTAAATCATCGTATAAAGGTAAAATATATCGGAACGCACAATTTTTCCAAACTAATTTTCTACCAAACATGATTCCTAGGAGAAGGGGTGTGGGGGTGTGGGGGTGGGGGTGGGGGTGTGTGTGTGAAAAAAGCTTCATGGTCAAATAGGTTTGAAGAACATACATATGATACAACAAAGAGCCTAAATCTTATAGTAAATAGCCTATTAAACTCTGCTTAGCCTCGTGTTTTTCCAGACTTAACCACAGAACATTCTTTTCAAAGAATATCCATTAACATCCCAGACTGTAAAAGGTATCCCATAAAACACTCTGAGAAAGGCTTAATCCGCTTTTTCTTTTATTTGACACACAAGGATACCGAAACCTACAGTGGAAATAACTTGCGTTGGCTTAAAATGTAATTTAACAGTAGAAGAAGATATAAAACTCCAAACCCAGTACTTCTTGTTTCATTGCCTGTTTCCCATAAACCTCTTGTATCTTTCAAATTTACACTCCCAAATAGAAAGCTAAAAGAAAAATGAAAAATCCAGCCAGGCAAGGTGGCTCACGCCTATAATCCAAGGACTTTGGGAGGCTGGGGTGAGTAGATGACTTGAGGTCAGGAGTCCAAGACAAGCCTGGCCAACATGGCAAAAATCTATTATCTACCAAAAATACAAAAATTAGCTGGGTGTGGTGGCACATGCTTGTAGTCCCAGCTACTCAAGAGACTGAAGCACAAAAGAATTGCTTAAACCCAGGAGGCAGAGGTTGCAGTGAACCAAGATAGTGCCACTGTACTACAGACTAGGTAAGAGCAAGACTGTCTCAAAAAAGTAAGTGATGGCTGGGCGCAGTGGCTCATGCCTGTAATCCCAGCAGTTTGAAAGCCGGAGGTAGGTGGATTTCCTGAGGTCAGGAGCTCGAGACCAGCCTGGCCAACATAGTGAAACCCTGTCTCTACTAAAAATACAAAAAATTAGCTGGGTGTGGTGGCAGTGGCCTATAATCCCTGCTACTTGGGAGGCTGAGGCAGGAGAATCGCTTGAATCCGGGAGGCGGAGGATGCAGTGAGCCAAGATTGTGCCATTGCACTCCAGCCTGGGAAACAAGAGCGAAACTCTGGCTGAAACAAACAAACAAACAAACAAACAAAAAAAAGTAAGTGATATTTGATGGCCAAAGGAAAAGAACTATTACGCCAGGTGCTGTGGTTCACGCCTGTAATCCCAACACTTTGGGAGGCCGAGGCAGGCGGATCACCTGAGGTCAGGAGTTCGAGACCTGCCTGGCCAACATGGTGAAACCCCGTCTCTACTAAAAATACAAAAATTAGCTGGGTGTGGTGGTGGGTGGTTGTAATCCCAGCTATTCGGGAGGTTGAGGAAGAAGAATTGCTTGAACCTAGGAGGCGAAGAATGCAGTGAGCTGAGGTCGCACCACTGCACTCCAGCCTGGGCAACAAAGAGCGAAACTCGGGAGGGAGGGAGGAGGGGAGGGAGGAAAGAAGAAAGGAAAAATTAAAATAGAAAAAAAAAAGAACGGAATAAAAAAAAGCAGAGCACTGAAAAACTCAAGGAAAGTAGTGGAACAATGGTATGCTTGCTTGTTCTATTCACTCCTTGTCCTACTTGCAGTTAGATATAAGGCTAACTTGCTCTCTGAGAGAAAAGTATTTCAGGCCAACATCAGATCAAATTCCAGTCTCCAGCAACACCCACTTGTATGCTTGCTTCTTGGAAGGGAACTCTAAATTGGGTGGCAGCAATAAGAAAACTAGAACTAATATAAAACTTCATGTTAAAAAGATATATAGTAGAATAAATTCATGTAGATATACATACACAAATACAGATTAAGCACCTGGATTTTTTTTTTTTTTTTTTTTTCAGGATCTTGTTCTGTCACCCAGGCTGGAGTGCAGTGGCATAATCATAGCTCACTGCAACCTTGACTCCTGGGTTCAAACAATCCCCCCACCTCAGCTTCTGTAGTAGCTGTGACTACAGGTACGTGCCACCACACCTGGCTAATTACTTTTAAATTATTTGTAGAGATCAGGTCTTGCTATGTTGCCCAGACTGATTTCAAACTTCTGGGTTCAAACAATCCTCCCACCTAAGCCTGCCAAAGTGCTGAGCCACCACACCCAGATACCTGGGATTCTTAATGTCAAAGTACAAAGTTCTTTCCTTATGATACTAAGTGACCAAATATATATATAATGGCAATAAGAAAACTAAATATAAATTTTGCAGACACTTCAAGAATACCACAAAACACCCAAAATGGGCTGGGCATGGTGGATCGTGTCCGTAATCCTAGCACTTTGGGAGGCCAAGATAGGAGGATCGCTTGAGCCCAGGAGTTTGAGACCAGCCTGGGCAACATGGCAAAACAAAAGATGCAAAAATTAACAGGGTGTGGTATCATGTGCTTGTAGTCCCAGGTGCTTGGGTGGCTGAGATGAGAGGTCCTGATCCCTGGAGGTTGAGGTTGCAGTGAGCCAAGACTGCGACACTGCACTCCAGCCTGGGTGACAGAGTGATACTCTGTCTCAAGAAAAAACAAACAAAAAACAATAAGCAATCTACCTGAGTTTACAAAGCTATGGGAAATATCAGGATAGTCTCTTTGGCTGTAACATTTGGGTTCTTTAGGCTACACCAGGATAATTGAAGATGTATCACAATAAGCAATCTACCTGAGTTTACAAAGCTAGGGAAAATATCAGGATAGTCTCTTTGGCTATAAAATTTGGGTTCTTTGGCTACACCAGGATAATTGAAGATGTATCAGTTTTAATACTCTAAGGTCCAAAGAGTATGCGAACTCGGAATCAACTGAAGCATAAAACTGTTTAAACATTTAAGCTCTCCTATGTGGGATCACATAAAATAATACTTAAAATGCCAAACAGCTGACTTCCATATGTTGAGTATCTGCAACAAGCAAGTCATCTCAAATGACTGGTAAGAGATTAAACACCAATCTGAACCTGACCTGCCGGATGCATATGGTAAGAATTATTTTCTATTTCTTCTCGGTCATCTTGAAGTGACTCATCATGAAAAGAGGTTTCTTCACTGCTTCCTTCCAGCCCATTTCGCAAAGCAGCACGCATGTTTAATGCAACAATGGTATCATCCACACTGTTGCTGTTGTTGTGTTTATTTCCAGCACTTTCTGGGGTTTGAGGAATAGGTTTGGCAATAGGATTAGTATAAAAACGTGACACAAGGGAATCTTCATCTCCGTCCTGCTGGTGATTCTCATCAACAGGTTTGCTTAGGAAACTAAATCTGAAAAGGAAAAGAAATAATACTTTAACCTCTTGTAGTAGTAATAACAATGATAACAGCTACCTAATACTGAGCCTTTACTAAGTGCCTGGCACTGTTCTGGATAGTTCCATATATTAAAAATTCACTTAATACTTACTATAGCAGTACTGCGAAACAGATAATTACTGTCTCTATTGTATACTCTCCTTTGTGGAATCAAATAACTGGTTAATTTTAAGATTAAAAACAAAAAAAAAGTTAGATTTTTAAGATTACAATCAACAAAATGTTAGAAAATGCTTTGTAAATAATAATTTTAAAAAACACACTAGAATTTTATCTAAAAGAAAAAAAATAGGAGTGCAAAGGTGTCTATACAACGAGTTTCTTTTTTTTTATTTTTCTTTTTCGTGATACAGCCCTCGGGAGGCCCTGAGAACATGTGCCAGCATATGAGGATTTTTACTGAAGCACTGTTTTGAGTAGAGGGATACCAGATAATCTAAACGACCACTAATAAGGAATTGGTCAAGTTATCTTACATTCACAATAATGACTTATGCAATCATTTAAAAAAGAAAAGACACATATATGCATACAGATAATGGAAAGGCATTTCTAACAAAATAAATGGAAATAAGCAGTTTACAGAACACATCTTTCATGCATAATCTTTTTTTTTTTTTTTTTGTGAGACAGAGTTTTCACTCTTGTCACCCAGGCTGGGTGCAATGGCGTGATCTCGGCTCACTGCAACCTCCACCTCCCAGGTTCAAGCGATTCTCCTGCCTCAGCCTCCCAAATAGCTGGGATTACAGGCATGCGCCACCATGCTTGGCTAATTTTGTATTTTTAGTAGAGATGGGGTTTCTCCGTGTTGGTCAGGCTGGTCTCAAACTCCCGACCTCAGGTGATCAGCCTGCCTCGGCCTCCCAAAGTGCTGGGATTACAGGTGTGAGCCACCGCGCCCGGCCCATGCATAATCTTTATATTATAAAATATATTTATAAAAAAAATAAATTTCGGCTGGGTGTGGTAGATCACGTTTGTAATCCCAGCACTTTGTGAGGCCGAGATGGGTGGATCACCTGAGTCAGGAGTTCAAGAACAGCCTGACCAACATGATGAAACCCCATTTCTACTAAAAATACAAAAAAAAAAAAAAATTAGCCGGGAGTGGAGGTGCATGCCTGTAATCCCAGCTACTCAGCAGACTGAGGGAGGAGAATTGCTTAAACCTGGGAGGCAGAGGATGCAGTGAGCCGACATCGTGCCATTGCACTCCAGCCTGAGTAACAAGAGCAAAACTCCACCTCAAAATAAATAAATAAATAAATTTCTAAAATGAAAGAACATATACCTAACTATTAAGAATCACTGTATAAGACTGGGCACGGTGGCTCACACATGTAATACTAACATTTTAGGAGGCCAAAGCAGACAGATCACTTGAGGTCAGGAGTTCGAGACCATCCTTGGCTAACATTGTGAAACCCTGTCTCTACTGAAAATACAAAAATTAATCAGGCATGGTGGCAGGTGCCTGTATTTCCAGCTACATGGGAGGCTGAGGCAGGAGAATCGCCTGAGCATGGGAGGCTATCTTGGCTCAGGCCACTGCACTCCAGCCTAGGCAACAGAGTGAGACTCCGTCTCAAAAAAAAAAAAAAAAAAAAAAAGAAAGAAAGAAAATCATCAGACAAAATATTCCTTATTTTAAAGGGCTGAAGGGTGTCAAATACATGCTAACCCTGTCCAAAACAAGATACACAAATACCAAAATAGTTCTGAAGCACTGAATCAGAACTCCAATAATTTTAAGGTTTAATGAATTCAAAACACAAAAATATGATTTGATTTCTATGTGCTCATAAGCTGTAATACTTCTCTGCAATATTCACCAAACTTCAAAAATTTTCATAAACTCCTAAGAATGTCTTAAAAATGAGACTGACTCTCTACTAAGAACAACTCAAAACAGAATTCAGTGTACCTCTCTCCATTTTCTGGATATTCAGATGGTGAAGCTAGATTTTCTGAATCACGATTAACGGGAGAAAAGAGATTGCTATTATTAAGGTTCTTCAAAACCAACTTCTTAATGCTCTTCCTATAAACAAGAAACCAAAGAAAAAAGAAAAAAATTACTCAGGCATACAGATGTGTCCCAGACATTATCTTAAAAACTAGGGTCCAATGGTGCACTTTTGCTCAACTCTTGTACACCTAAGAATAACCTAACAAGTTTCATTTATAAACGCTTCCTAGGATTGTATAGCCAAAACACAAGGCATCAAATATACTGCACTATCGTCTTTAGAAGAATAAAGCTAAACACCTTCAAGTCACAGTGGAAAATCCCCTTGAAAACTGTCCTCCTCCCAGCCCCGAGCACCTTATCCAGACACTTCGCTCACTCATCACACTATGTTTGTATTTCAATCATCTGTATACTCTCTAAATGCTCTCTCTCTTTTGGCAGTGCAAATGTATGGCGGTCTCACCACAGAACTCATTATGCTGTCTTGAATGAAAAAGGTAAATGGATATTTGCTGACTAAAAAGTTTTTTCTTTTTACTTTCCTCAGTTTGCCCAAAGAGAGAGATTTTTTTAAAAACATGACAAGAAAGTATTGATGCAAAAAAATCCTGGATATCAAATGATGTAAATGATCGATCACAAACACCTAAAAAGTTCAGGTTTCTTTCTTTTTTCTTTTAGACAGAGTCTCGCTATGTCACCCAGGCTGGTGTGTAGTGGTACAATTACTGATTATGGCTCACTACAGCCTTGGCTTACTTCCCAGACTCAGGTGATTCTCCCACCTCAACTTCCAGAGTAGCTGGTGACTATAGGCGCCCACCACCATGCCTGGCCAATATTTTGTTGAAACAAGGTTTCGCCAGGTTGCCCAGGCTGGTCTAACTTAGCCTAATGTAAGAGCACTGTATTCATTCACTACAGAGTACACACTCTTTTCAAGTACACATGGAACATTTACAAACTAACAATATACTGGGCCATTAAAGGAACTCTCAAATTTCTAAGAATTTCTATTGCTATCATCCTTTTTTACTTTTCATCTAGAAATTAATAAAAACATAAAAAACCAGAGTTGAACTAAAAGGAAAATTTACATATTTAAATGCATATATTTGAAAGAAGGAAAGCTGAAAATCAAAGCGGAAAAGAGAAAGGAACAAGATAAAGATTAAATATTAATAAAATATAATAAATTAAAAACTGATGAAACAGGAAACAATCACAGGCGCGAGAACATCAGTAACGTCACAAGTTAGTTATTTGAAATTACCAGTAATATTGGGAGATCCCTGGTCAAACAGAAAAAGAGGAGGCACAATAAAAATCAATGTTAGGAATGAAAAAGTTTGCCGGGCGCGGTGGCTCAAGCCTGTAATCCCAGCACTTTGGGAGGCCAAGACGGGCGGATCACAAGGTCAGGAGATCGAGACCATCCTGGCTGACACGGTGAAACCCCGTCTCTACTTTAAAAATACAAAAAACTAGCCAGGCGAGGTGGCGGCGCCTGTAGTCCCAGCTACTCGGGAGGCTGAGGCAGGAGAATGGTGTGAACCCGGGAGGCGGAGCTTGCAGTGAGCTGAGATCCGGCCACTGCACTCCAGCCTGGGTGACAGAGCGAGACTCCATCTCAAAAAAAAAAAAAAAGGAATGAAAAAGTGAGTGTCCCTATAGATGCCACTGAGATTAAAAAAAAAAAAAAAGACAAGGGTATTTTTAAACAACTTTATGCCAATAAATTTGAAATTTTAGTTATTGAAATGAATATATATTATAAAACTATAACTTATCAAAAGTGACTCAAAATATAAAAGAAAAAGCTGACTACTACTCTAACTCTTAAATACTTTTTTCCCAAATAGTCTTATAAATACTACTTCAGACCCATGTATCATTACCAGTACCAAACATCTGATGTTACCATCAGATTTTATTACCAACTTTTCTTTTTGAGACAGGCTGGAGTGCAGTGGTGGTATCATAGCTCACCGCAACCTTGAACTTCTGGGCTCCTGTGATGCTCCCACCTCAGCCTCCCAAATAGCTGGGACTATCGGCGTGTGCCATCATGTCTGGCTAATTTTTAAAAAAATTTGTTTTCAGAGACAGGGTCTCATTTTGTTGCCAAGGTTGGTCTCACTGGCCTCTAGTGATCCTCCTGCTTTGGTCTCTCAAAGTGCTGAGATTACAGATGTGAGCCATTGTACCCAGCTAGAAATTATTACCTTATACAAACATCTCTAGAAAATAGAAAGAGGAAATACTCTCCAGTTTGTTCATGAGGTCAGCATAATCTTTATACCAACACAGGAAGACATCATCTCAAAAAAAAAGCCCCAGTGGCGGGCGGTGGGGGGGGGCCGGGCAGTATGTGGAATTTAATGAACACAGAGGGCAAAACTCTTGAACAAAATTTTACAAAGTTAATCCTACAAGCAAGAAAGTTGCCAAACACTACTGAGGCATGTGGAAAGGACTTAGGAGCCAATCTGAAAGGGCTCCTTAATGGCCAATATGAAACAATTTGAACATCACAGAAAACAATAACTGCAATGCACTGAAACATAGCAACTGGGGTTGGGGGTAGGAAGAGAGAGTAAATAAAACATTTCAAATAAAGGTAGCATGGTGGATTGTGCTATAATTTCAGCATTTCAGGAGGCCAAGGTGGGAGGATTGTGTGAGCCCAGGAGTTCAAGACAAGCCTGGGTAACATAGTGAAACACCATCTCTACTAAAAAGTAGGAACATTACTCTACAAAAAAAATTTTTAAAAATCAGCCAGGGACAATGGCATGCACTTACAGTCCCAGCTACTCAGGAAACTGAGGTGGGAGGATCACTTGAAGCTAGGAGTTTGAGACCAGCCTGGGCAACACAGCAAGACCCTGTCTCTACAAAATAACAAAAATTAGCCAGGTGTGGTGGCACGCACCTGTAGTCCCAGCTACTCAGGAGGCCAAGTCAGAAGAATTCCTTGAGCCCAGGAATTCAAGGGTGCAGTGAGCTATGACAGCGCCACTGCACTCCAGCCAGGGTGACAGAGTAAGACCGTGTCTCAAAAACAAAAAAATAAACCAAAAATAGGGTCGTCAGAGTAGTCTTCATTGATGTGACATGTGAGTAAAGAGTGACGGGGTTCTGGCCAGGCACGGTGGCTCATGCTTGTAATCCCAGCACTTTGGGAAGCTGAGACAGGCGGTTCACCAGGTCAGGAGATCGAGACCATCCTGGCTAACGTGGTGAAACCCCGTCTCTACTAAAAACACAAAAAATTAGCCAGGCGTGGTGGTGGGTGTCTGTAGTTCCAGCTACTCGGGAGGCTGAGGCAGGAGAATGGTGTGAACCTGGGAGGCAGAGCTTGCAGTGAGCCAAGACTGCACCACTGCACTCCAGCCTGGGCAACAGAGCAAGACTCCATCTCAAAAAAAATAAATAAATAAAATAAAAAAGAGTGACAGGGTTAGCTAAATGGATATATGAGGAGAAGTGTTTCAAAGGGAACAATTGGGGCAAAGGCCCAAATAAATAGCATGCCCATCCTGTCCTAGTAAGAGCAAGGAAGCAGTAAGTTTAGAGTGGAGTAGGCAATGAAGAGAATGGTAGATGTGTTCAGAGCAGTAATGGGAAATCTTACCTTCAAGGACTTTTATATGCCAAAGTAAGCACTTTGGTCGCTATTTGAGTAAAAAAAAGTGAACCACTTCAGGGTTTTGAGCAGAAAAGGGAAATGATCTGACTTATGCTTCAAAATGACCACTGTCGTAGCAATGTTTAGAATCAGATGCAAAAAAGAGTAAAAACAGAAGAGTGGGGCTGGGTGCGGTGGCTCACGCCTGTAATTCCAGCACTTTGGGAGGCCGAGGTGGGCAGATCTTGAGGTCAGGAGATCAAGACTATCCTGGTTAACACAGTGAAACCCTGTCCCTACTGGAAAAAAAAAAAATAAGCTGGGTGTGGTGGTGGGCGCTTGAAATCCCAGCTACTCGGGAGGCTGAGGCAGGAGGAGAATGGCGTGAACCCAGGAGGCGGAGCTTGCAGTGAGCCGAGATCGGGCCACTGCGCTGCGCTCCAGCCTGGGCGAGAAAGAGACTCCGTCTCAAAAATAAATAAATAAATAAATACATAAATAAAAATAAAAACAATAAAAACAGAGAGTGTATCGTGGTAATTCAGGCAAGAGACAGTGGTGGCTTGCACTAGGGTAATAGCAATGAATGTGGTGAGAACTATACAGATTCTAAGTAATCTACAGGGTAGAACCAAGAGGATTTGCTGATAACTTAGATGAGGAATGTGTGACAAAGTCAAGGAAGATTCCAAAATTTCTGACCTAAGCAACTAGAATGACAGAAATGCAATCATCTGAGACAGGTTTTGGGTAGAACAGGTTTGAGAAAGAAGACATGGACATGTTAATTTTAAATAAATGTCTTTTAGACATCAAAGTGAAGATGTAGAGTAGGGTAAGATATAAGAATCTTGAGTTTGGGAAAGAGGTCTGGGCTGGAGATAAAAATTTGGGAATCATCAAACTATAGATGATATTTAAAGCCATGAGAATAAATTGAAGCACTTTGGAAATAAGCATAGATAAAATGTGATCAACAACTGAGCCAAGGGTATTCTAATTTACAGATGGTAGAATGAACAGGAACCAGTAAAGGGGACTGAGAAGCAGCAACTAGTGAGGCAGGAAGAAAACTAGGAAACTGTGGGGTCCTGGAAGACAATTATGAAAGTGAATCAAGGAGGAGGGACAAGATCAACTGTGTAAAATGCTTCTGTTACATTAAGACTGTTGATAGGTAGCTGGGTGCGGTAGCTCATGCCTGTAATCCTAACACTTCGGGAGGCTGAGGCTTGAGCCCAGGAGTTGGAGACCACCCTGGGCAACAAAGACAGACCCCATATCTACAAAAAAAAAAAAAAAAAAAAAAAGAAAAAAATTAACTGGGCATGGTGGTGTGGGCCTGTGGTCTCAGCTATTTGGGAGCTGAGGTGGGAGGATCTCTTGAGCCCGGGGTTAAAGGTGCAGTGACGTGTGATTGCACCACTGCACTCCAGGCTGGGCAACGGCATGATACTCTTGTCTCAAAAAAAAAAAAAAGAAAAAAGATGACGTTTGACAGCAACACCACAGAAGTGAAGCCAAGGAGGTCAGATGGTACTAACAGCAAAATACATGTCCTCCCACTCTAATCCTTTCTTTCTACTTGTGTGTCTGAAAATCCTAAGACCTGGTGAAACTGATCTCGAGCTACTGACCTGATGATAAGACTACTATAAACCTTTTTACCTACTCTGCGCAAAAACAGTGTATAAAATGCTAGGACAAGACCGGGCACAGTAGCTCACACCTGAAATCCCAGCACTTTGGGGGTCTGAGGTGGGTGAATTATCTGAGGTGAGGAGTTCAAGACCAGCCTGGCCAACATGGCGAAACCCCGTCTCTATACAAAAATTAGCTGGGTGTGGTGGCACGCGCCTGTAGTCCCAGCTACTTGGGAGGTTGAGGCAGGAGAATCACTTGAACCCAGTGAGCCGAGATCGTGCCGCTGCACTCCAGCCTGCGTGACAGAGCAAGACTGTCTCAAAAATAAATAAATAAAATGCTAGGACAGACATAAATAATACACAGTCCCTGCCTTCAAAATAATTTACTGATATTCTAAGAAACACATAAAACTCGACTTTCCACCTTTTGTGAAGCAGATTATCGTATTTTCTTTTTTGTTTGGAGGCCGAGTCTCACCCTGTCACCCAGGCTAGAGTCCGGGGATGCAATCCCAGCTCACTGCAACCTTGCCTCCCTAGTTCAAGCGGTTCTCCTGCCTCAGCCTCCCAAGCAGCTCGGATTACAGGCGCACGCAACTATGCCCAGCTAATTTTGTATATTCAGTAGAGATGGGGTTTCACCATGTTAGCCAGGCTGATCTTGAACTCCCGACCTCTGGTGATCTGCCCACCTCGGCCATCCAAAGTGCTGGGATTACAGGCATGAGCCACCGCGCCCGGCTGGATTACCACGTTTTTAGGGAAAGAAAGTTGCATGTAATGTTTTTAACTTATTAACCTTCATAGACAAAGAATTGGGAGTGAAAAAAATTGTTTGTTCTCCAAAGCTTACAAAATGTTCCACCCAAAAAAACCCACCTCTTTTTTTCTGACTAGAAAAGTACTTGTTAAAAAAGCCTGTGTGTGTGTGTGTGTGTGTGTGTGTATCTAGAAAAATAACCAAGAAATGACATGCCATGACATTCTCTCTCCTGATGTTAATGTTAATAGTCTGATTTTTAATTTTCCTCAGGTTTTTGTTCCATGCATGTATCAACACTTTGAGGTATATTTGCTCTAAAGCATCATTTAAGTGTAGTTTTCTGTGTTTACCAATGACTTTTCTACATACTCTTCTGTATTTTTTCTGTGTAATTATTTTTGGTTCTATATTTGTATAAAATTATAATGTATTAAAAAAAAATACACTGGGCACGGTGGCTCACACCTAGCACTTTGGGAGGCCGAGGCGGGGGAATCACCTAAAGTCAGGAGTTCGAGACCAGCCTGACAAACATGGAGAAACCCTCTCTACTAAAAATACAAAAAAAAAAATTAGCCAGGCATGGTGGCGCATGCCTGTAATCTCAGCTACTCGGGAGGCTGATACAGGAGAATCACTTGAACCCGGAAGGGAGAGGTTGTGGTGAGCCAAGATCGTGCCATTGTACTCAAACATGGGCAATAACAACAAAACTCCATCTCAAAAAACAAACAAACAATAAAAGCCAGATTCTTCTTAATCTATTTGACCATTGTGAGTTGTAAGAAAAAAGAAAAAGTAGTCTTAGCACAGTGGCTCACACCTGTAATCCCGGCAATTTGGGAGGCCAAGGTGGGAGGACTGCTTGACACCAGTTTGAGACCAGCCTAGGCAACACACGCAAGACACCATCTCTAGAAAAAAATTTTTTTTCAAGTAGCCAGGCCTGGTGGTGCATACCTGTAGTCCTAGCTACTTGGGAGGCTCATGTGGGAGGACTGCTTGAGCCCAGTAAGCCATGATCATGCCACTTTATTCTAGCTTGGGCAAAAAAGAGGACCCTGTCTCTTAAAAAAAAAAAAGGAAAGAAAAAAAAACCATAAAACATGGCCAGATGTGGTGGCTCACACCTCTAATTCCCAACACTTTTGGGAGGCTGAGACGGCTGGATCACTTGAGCCCACGAGTTCAACACCAGACTGAACAACATAGGAAGATCCTATTTCTACAAAAATAAAAAAATTAGCTAGCCATGGTGGCACAAGCCTATAGTTCCAGTTACATGGGAGGCTGAGGTGGAAGGATCACTTGAGCTGTGGAGGCTGAGGCTGCAGTCACTGCATTCCAGCCTGGGAGACCTGAACTTTTAAAAACAACAATAACAAAAAAACCCTAATTATTCAAAACCAAAACAAAATCATGAATATGTAAAATAAGAAGCATATTTATCAAAATATTTTTATGCTAACTATGAGTTATCCCCGGGAATGATAGGGGGACTCTTATTCTTCTCTGTGATGTTCTGTATTTTTCAAATTATAAAAAAGTGGACTGGCTGGGCACAGTGGCTCAGCACTATAATCCTAGCACTTTGGGAGGCCAGCCGGCAGATCACATGAGGTCAGGGTTTCAAGACCAGCCTGGCCAACACGGTGAAACCCCGCTTCTACTAAAAATACAAAATTAGCCAGGCGTGATGGCACACGCCTGTAATCCCAGCTACTCAGGAGGCTGAGGCAGGAAAATCATTTGAACCTAGGAGCCAAAGGTTGCAGTAAGCAAAGATCATGCCATTGCACTCCAGCCTGGGCGAGAGTAAGACTGTCTCAAAAACAAAAACAAACAAAGTGGACTGTGTTACATCTGTAATATATTTAAATAAATAATTGTATATTGTTTCATACTTAGTTTATATCAGTATTTCATACTTAATTTCTGTTAACAAAAATAAACTCACTTGGGCATGAATGCTCCATTGGCTAGGGATGGTTCATCGTCATCCAGCCCATCAAAAAGATGTGACTTCGCTGTGCCTGTTGTTTGTAAAGCCTTTGGCCGGACTCTAGTGGCAGGGCGGGGCGTCAATTTATAATGAGTAGGTGTAGTAAGAGCCTTCTGGGCTGCTGGATTTGTTGGTTTCAATCTCTGAAAAACAAAAGCATCAAGGAAATTTTTACTTTACTTTCAATGTATTGCACTGGCCTTAAAAATCACAAGACCAGATTTCAACCCTCATCTTTGCCATTCACTTGCTCCCATAAAACAAGGATGTTAACACCTAACTTTGTACATGTTGAGTATCGCTCATCCAAAATGCTTGGGACTAGAAGTATTTTGGATTTTTTTGTATTTTGAAATATTTGCATTACACTTACCAGTTGAGTATCCCAAATGTGAAAATCCAAAATGTCCCAATGAGCATTTCCTTTGAATGTCACGTCAGTGCTCAAAGTTTTGGATTTTGGAGCATTTTGGATTTGGGATGCACTATCTGTATGTATGTGTGAATACTAACAGAACTGTCTTTATCGTTCTAGAATTGATTTGTACTCATCTTTCCAGCCCCTAAGTAAAATGATTTGTCTGACATTTAAAAAAATCTAATCAAGATAATGAATCTGTTAGCCAGACAGTGGTGGTGTGCACCTGTAATCCCAGCTACTGGGGAGGCTGAGGCATGGGAATCGCTTGAACCCAGGAGGTGGAGGTTGCAGTAAGCTGAGATCACACCACTGCACTCCAGCCTGGGTGACAGAGCGAGATTCTTTCTCCAAAAAAACCAAAGATAACGAATCTGAAAAAAGTTTTGTAAATTAAAATGTACTAATACAACATATTAATATTCTCTTCGTTCTATAGTTCATCTTGCAACTATTCTGCTTTGAAAAACAGTATGTTCATTTGATGAAAACACGGTATCAAAAAAATCCTAAGCCACAGTCATTACTTTTCAAGTAAACCAAAAATCTTTTTTTTTTTTTTTTTTGAGACAGAGTCTCGCTCTGTCACCCAGGCTGGAGTGCGGTGGCCGGATCTCAGCTCACTGCAAGCTCCGCCTCCCGGGTTCACGCCATTCTCCTGCCTCAGCCTCCCGAGTAGCTGGGACTATAGGCGCCCGCCACCTTGCCCGGCTAGTTTTTTGTATTTTTTAGTAGAGACGGGGTTTCACCGTGTTAGCCAGGATGGTCTCGATCTCCTGACCTCGTGATCCGCCCGTCTCGGCCTCCCAAAGTGCTGGGATTACAGGCGTGAGCCACCGCGCCCGGCCGTAAACCAAAAATCTTACGCTTCAAGAAAAACTGAGACTCTGTCATGAATTAATATTCAACTTCTGTGAAATCCAAATCGCTCTGGGAAAAAAAGGACAGATACTAGCTTGTATTTATTCATCTTTTAGTAAACATTAATAATTAAACATTAAGTCAAACTCTGGGTACCAGAAATAAAAATAAAGTTACTTCCTCTGATTACTGAGGAAACTACAAGTTAGTGGAGGACACACAACTAAATTTCAGGGTGCTTCAAATGGCATCTCTACAATATCATACAGCATCCTGAGGATGTTCTACATTTGTTTTCCTAACAGTATAAATGAGATTACATAACCACTTCAAATAACAACGTCTAGCATATCTCCCCTGTCACAATGTATTCTTCTCTTCCCAGTGCAAGCTGTTTACACTTAACAATGAATCTTTGTTATTCCCAGATTGTTGTGATCTTTCACAATTCTGTCTTTGTTTGGAATGCTTGACCTAGACTTGCCAAGTCCTACATACCCATACAAAAAAGTTAAATGTTCCTCTTCTGAAAACAAAGCCTTATCAAATTCATCCAAGCATCTATGATCTTTTCACTATTATATTTTAAATTTTATCTTAAAACTCATGTGACATAGAATTCACCATTTTAACGCATCTACTTCAATAGTTTTTAATATATTTACAAGGTTGTGCAACCATCACCACTATTTGATTCCTGAAAACTTTGATGACTTCAAAAAGAAACTCAGTTCCTCTCAATTTCTTCCCTTTTCCTTTGCAACTATGAATCTGCTTTCTTTCTCTATGGATTTGCCTATTCTGGGTATAGCATATAAATCAAATCATGTGACTTTTTGTGTCTGGCTCCTTTCACTTAACATTTTCTTTCTTTTTGTTTTGAGATGGAGTTTCCCTCTTGTTGTCCGGGCTGGAATGCAATGGTGCAATCTCGGCTCACTGCAATCTCCACCTCCCAGGTTCAAGTGATTCTCCTGCCTCAGCCTCACAAGTAGCTGGGATTATGGGCATGTGCCACCATGCCTGGCTAATTTTGTATTTTTCTTTTTAGTAGAGATGGGGCTTCACCATGTTAGTCAGGCTGGTCTCGAACTCCTGACCTCAGGTGATCTGCCCACCTCAGCCTCCCAAAGTGCTGGGATTAAAGACATGAGCTACCATGCCCATCGTGCCCGGCCTTCACTTATGTTTTCAAGGTTCATTTATGTTATAACATGTATCAGTACTTTACTCTTATTTGTGGCTGAATATTCCATCATATAGATATAAAACATTTTGTTTATCCATTCGTCATTGACAGACATTCTTTTTTTTTTCTCTGTCGCCCAGGCTGGAGTACTGTGGCTGGATCTCAGCTCACTGCAAGCTCCGCCTCCCGGGTTCCCGCCATTCTCCTGCCTCAGCCTCCCGAGTAGCTGGGACTACAGGCGCCCGCCACCTCGCCCGGCTAGTTTTTTTGTATTTTTTAGTAGAGACGGGGTTTCACCGTGTTAGCCAGGATGGTCTCGATCTCCTGACCTCGTGATCCGCCCGTCTCGGCCTCCCAAAGTGCTGGCATTACAGGCTTGAGCCACCGCGCCCGGCCCACAGAGACTCTTCTATTATCACATATACTCTACTGAACCAGTGTAAATTTAAGTGCTTGTCTGTCTGATCTTTGTCACTGGTTAGCAACCTTAATAAATTCTTGTTTATTTTCATTTTGTATCCTCAGCACTTAACAACACAATGCCTTACACATATTCAGCCACCTAAAATTAGGCTGCATAAATAATTTTCGTCTAATCATTTACATGTCACTTTAAAAGGTACTTTCATATTCTTATCTTGCTTCTCATATCTAGTTTACAGGATAAAATTTAAGAACATAGTAAGATCCCATTTCTTTTTTTTGAAACGAAGTTTTGCTCTTGTTGCCCAGGCTGGAGTGCAATGGCACAATCTTGGCTCACTGCAACCTCTGCCTTCCAGGTTCAAGCAATTATCCCACCTCCCAAGTAGCTGTGATTACAGGTGCCCACCACCATGCCCAGATAAGTTTTGCATATTTAGTAGAGATGGGGTTTCACCGTGTTGACCAGGCTGGTCTAGAACTTCTGAACTCAGGGGATCCACCCGCCTCAGACTCCCAAAGAGCTGGGATTACAGGCATGAGCCACGGCGCTGGGTAGATCCCATTTCTTAAAAAAAAAAACAAACCAAAAACCAAAGAAACCTAAACAAAACAAAACAAAAAGCAGAAAATAAAAAGCTGAGGGATACATATAATGATATAAGTGATTGAAAAATAGTTTCTGTATATTGAGCAATTTACTATGATCCTGGTGTGCATTATCTCATTTGGCTCTCAACATTGAACACTATTACTGTCCCCATTTTACAGAAGAAACAAATTTACGGAGGCAAAATGACTTTCTCATTTTCCAATGTCTCACAGATGATTACTGGTAAAACAAGGATCAAACAGACCAAAGACTACACTTTTAACACCATGTGAGTAAAAGATCATGTTTTTACACTAGAGTTTTAAGAGATTAAACACAAAGCTATGTAAAAATCAAGAGGTTAAGATTTTGGTTATGCCACTTAAGAGCATTATGATTTGAGGAAAGTCAGCCTCTCTAAGCCTTAGTTTGCTTATTTATAAAATGACAATAGGGCTGGGCATGGTGTCTTATACCTGTAATCCCAGCATGTTGGGAGACTGAGGCAGGAGGTTTGCTTCTAGGAGTTCGACACCAGCAAGACATCATCTTAGAAAGAAAAAAACTTAAAATTGTTTTAATTAAAAATGAGAATATTAATATCTGCCTTATTTCAGGGCCTGATCTTCAGTGTAGTGGTCACTTCACTGTTACAACACCGTCCAGATACAGCAAAAATAATTTACCCCCGGCTGAGTGAAATAATGTCTTAAAAAATTAATTATGCCTAGCTTTGCTTAATCCCTTAATATATACATGCAAAAAATTACATTCTGCACATTCAGTTTCTCTTTCTTTGATACGATATTTTGCAGAAGTATCCTTAAATTTACCTCTTCCTTCTTCTTAGGGTCTGACATGGGATTCCGGAAGAGAGGAGAGTCTCCAAAAGGTGAGTATGTTAGACTATTGATGTGCTGCTGGAGAACAGCCTGCTGGGCAGCAGAAGCATTTGGATCTGTCAAAGCTTTTTTAAAAAAAAGAAAACAAAATTATATATAAATGCAAGGATACGATGCACTTATAACACAGAGCTCAGTATTCTTTTTGAAGAAATGGTCTTCAAAATGTTCAGATCAATGGTATCATTGGGGCAGAATGTGTGTAGAGCAAACTGTAAAGAAAATCAAGAATCAAGCTAATAGGTCAAATTTAGGAAGAGGTATTTCATAAGATACAGTACTCACATAAATTCACTTACACAGTGTTCACTGTCACTACTAATCAAAGGAAGGAAAATTTAAACCCTGATGAAATATTTTATGCATACCTATCACTGAAATAGCTGCATAAAAGCCATAGTCTTTGACTTCTAGAGACATATAGACGGGTTTGTCTAAAGGCAATACTATGACAGTATACAGGGCAAGTACTGTGTGTGTGTGTGCGCACGTGTGTGCATGTGTGTGTATGTGTATGTAATTGTCTAAAGGAAATAATATGACAATATACAACAGGGCAAGTACTGTGTGTGTGTGTGTGTGTGTGTGTGTCGCGCGCACACACACACACACCCCCAGGCTGGAGTGTAGCAGCATGATTTTGGCTTGCTGCAACCTCTGCCTCTGGGCTCCAGTGATCCTCTAACCTCAGACTCCCGAGTAGCTGGGACTACAGGGGTGAGTCACCATGCCAACAACAGCTAAATTTCTCTGTGTGTGGGGGGGGGGGCGGGGGGGGCGGGTGTGGGTTTTTTTTTAAGAGATGAGGTTTTGCTGTGTTGCCTTGGCTAGTCTTGAACTCCTGAACTTGAGCTATCTGCCCACCTTGGCCTCCCAAAATGCTGGGATTACAGGCGTCAGCCACCACACCTGGCCTCTATTTTTTAACCTCATACTTTTAATCATGAAAATTTAACTCAAGGACTTAATTAAACTAGAAAGAAAATAAAAAAAAATTCCTAAGCATTCAGTGCATATTACATATAACAGTCAAGATATGGAAACAACCTATGTATCCAATATTAATAGTTGTAGGCTGGGCGCGGTAGCTCACGTTTGTAATCCCTGCACTTTGGGAGGCCGTGGCGAGCAGATCACTTGAGGTCAGGAGTTCGAGACCAACCTGGCCAATACAGGGAAACCCCACCTCTACTAAAAACACAAAAAATTAGCTGGGCATGGGGGTGCACACCTATAATCCCAGCTGGAACCCAGGAAGTGGAGGTTGCAGCGAGCCGAGATTGTGCCACTGCACTCCAGCCTGGGTGAAAGAGCGAGACTCTGTCTCAAACAAACAAAAAAAGTTGTAAACATCATGACACATCATCATAGGTTTTGTAGTTATTAAAAATAATAATTACCTTTGATTCATTAAGTAAAATTTCCAGAATAAAAATATTATGTACATTAAGGCTACAGAGGAAGGCAGCATACAAAAAAGAAATGTGGTTTCCCCCGCCCCCCAATCCAGGTGTCTTCCTGAAGAAAACGGTTAGGTTATCCTTCTAAGTTTATTATTTACATTTATTTAACATTCAAATAATATAAACTGAAAGAAAAAAGAAATCACTAAGTCTAATTTTCTCTCAAAGTATAAGAACTTCTGTTATCAATTGCAGAGAATGTAGGGAACAGACATAAGTAACAAAGAAGACTATTCACGATCTACCATTGTAACAAGTAAAACAATAAGAAAAAAGCAAAACCACTACAGTATACCCCGACTGAAGGAGAAATCTTTTTTCAAGATAAAAATCTCTTTCCAAAAATACTGCTCAAAACTCAAATCATACTAAAGTCATTTTACAGGCAAAAATGCTACCTTTTTCCCTTATAAACATTTACAAATAAAGTTACTGCCAAAATATAATACAATAATCCACAGTAAAGGAGTGACATAAAACATTCTGAAAAGTCTCACAAGGTTGTAGGGAGTGGGGAGAGGCAGTATGGAGAACAAAAGCAGTTAAAAAACAAAACAAAACAAAAAAAACAAAACAAAAAAACCCAGAATGGGCTGCTATAGCTAAATTAATGAAAACGAAGTATATCCACCTTAGTCAAAGGTTTCTTAAAATTGATGTATTCAATAAATACTAAAATACCGTAAGTTCATGTTGATATCTAATAAGACAGGACAAGTTTGCTCAGGATTTCAAACCAAGAGATGTCAATTTTAAGAGCACAAAGTAAATCATCTATATTGAGAAAGTTCCTAAATCCAATTTAAGACCAAAAAATAAAGAAAAGCATTTTTTTAGGGGTACACAGTACTACAGATTAACAGCATACTGTTATTTTGGGGACTATGCAAGCAGACTCAAGAAACATTTTATAGAACTGCAAACCTCACTGATCATTTTGTTACTGGACAGGCAATTACTCATATAGGAAACTGACCTGTCTTAGTTGATGTCATCATTTAACAAATACAAATCACTCTACCTGGGTGTGCTCAAAAAAAAAAAAAAAAAAAAACCCAAAAACTTCCTTTAACAAATCCAAACACAAGAAAGTATATGAGTATTTGTATGAATAAATACAAATTTTGTGTTAACTGTAGTATTTAAAGACACAGGTAAGAGAGTATCTTGATAGATTAGCTAAAACAAGAAAACAAACAAGCACTACTTAAGCAACTACTGGTATTGCATTCAAGCTTGGTCAAAATAATTTGAAAATTTTCCAAAGAACAAATTCTGAAAAAATTTCGAAAGAAAAGATTACAAAAAACTAAATCATAACCAAATGATTAAAGGGATTGGGAAAAGTATACAAACCAAGTCTTCTGATGAAACACAAGAATCTGATGATACTTTATCCAGAAAAATGCCAGTGGGTTACCACAAATAAATTATACTAGGGCGAGGCATGGTGGCTCACACCTATAATCCCAGCACTTTGGGAAGTTGAGGTGAGCAGATTACTTCAGGTCAGGAGTTCATGAATAGCCTCGCCAAATGGGATCTCTACTAAAAATACAAGAATTAGCCGGGCATGGTGATGCGTACCTGTAGTCCCAGCTACTCAGGAGGCTGAGATAGGAGAATTGCCTGAACCCGGAGGTGGAGGCTGCAGTGAGCCAAGATCGCGCCACTGCACTCCAGCCTGGGTGACAGAGTGAGACTCCTCTCAAAAAAAAAAGAAAAAGAAAAAGAAAAAGAAAAAGAAAAAGAAAAAGAAAAAGAAAAAGAAAAAGAAAAAGAAAAAGAAAAAGGAAGGAAGGAAGGAAGGAAGGAAGGAAGGAAGGAAGGAAGGAAGGAAGGACATTATACTAGACTGGTTTTGCTTAGCTTTAAGAAATAACAGTAGAACCACTGGGTGGAAACTCTATGGAGGCAGGATTTGGTTTCTAAACAACCAGAACAGAACAGACTGTACCGCCTATAAGGAAGCCACCATACCTGAGGTTTTTTTAAGACAAGCTAGACTCACATAGTTCTAAAGTACTTTCAACTAAGATTCCGTGGTACAAAGATGTACATTCTAAAAGTAAATACAATTACCTTTAAATGGGCAGTAATGTTAAGACACACAACTTTAATACTAACTAAATTATTGCGTCAGGAACTTTGGAAAAAGAGATGGATCATTAAAAACTAGTCAGAAAGCTATATAAGTAAAAATGGCACTATTAACAATAATTTATACTACTTCCTTCTACTAAAACCAATGAAAAATGAGAAAAAATAAAATTAAAACGTAATTATTTTTTTGAGATGGAGTCTCGCTGTGTCACCCAGGCTGGAGTGCAGTGGCGCAATCTTGGCTCACTGCAACCTCCATCTCCCAGATAAGGCAATTCTCCTGCCTCGGCCTTGCAAGTAGCTGGGATTACAGGTGCCTGCCGCCACGCCAGGCTGATTTTTGTATTTTTAGTAGAGATGGGGTTTCATCATGTTGGCCAGTCTGGTCGAACTCCTGACCTCAGGTGATCCACCCGCCTTGGCCTCCCAAAGTGCTGGGATTACAGGCGTGAGGCACCGCGCCCAGCCTATTTTTAATGATAAAGCTAAGTATAAAGTTCGCACAGAGATCAATGAAAACTCGAAGTCACCTCCTCTCTCTCCAAAGACCTTATTAAAATCTATGGCTAAAAAATATTAAAATGTATATATATAAACCCATAATGACAGAAAATGGGAAGGTGGCAAATGAACACATGAGAAAATCTGACAAATTTCTAGGGGAAAGATGTGGACAGAGGACTGATCAAGCAGGATACAGAAACCTATAGTTTAGAGTACACTCAACAGCAATTACAGCTGACCCTTGAACAACACAAGTTTGAACTGTGTTGATCCACTTACGTGTGGATTTCCTCCTCTGCCATCCCTGAGAGAGCAAGACCAACCCGTTCCTCCCCCTCATGATTTTCTTAATAATATATTCTTTCTTTAGCTTACTTTATAGTAAGAATATAGTACGTACTACATATAATATACATAATGTGTATTAACTGTTTATGCTGTCAGTAAAGCCTGGGAATCAAAGATTATTTGCAAATTTTCAACTGTGTGGGGGTCAGCACCCCTAACCCTCATATTGTCCAAGGGTCTACCAGTATGATCAAATGATGCATATCTACCTTGGAGAATCCCAGATGTCTAGGGACTTGGGAATACCAGGTTTGATGAAATAAAATTGAAACCAGGAAGAGGAAAGAGGAAAGTCTAAGCCAGACGCGGTGGCTCACACCTGTAATCCCAGCAAATTGGGAGGCTGAGGCGAGAGGATTGCTGGAGGTCAGGAGTTCAAGACCAGCGTAGCCAATATGGTGAAACCCAATCTCTACTGAAAATACAAAAAATAGCCAGGTGTGGTGACATGGACCTGCAATCCCAGCTACTCAGGAGGCTGAGGAAACAGAATCAATTGAACCTGGGAGGCAAAGGTTACAGTGAGCCAAGATCGAGATCACACCACTACACTCCAGTCTGGGACAGGGAGCAAGACTCTGTCTCAAAAAAAAAAGATAAATGAAGTTTATATAGAAAACTACATATTGCCATCCTCCTAATCACTGGTGCTCAATACACAGGTCAAAGTATGCCTCTCTCTAAGTAAACACACAAAAAGGAGAAGGGCAACTACTGTGGTTACTGATACCATCCCAGAGCTAAGAATTTGACATTCTAACATTTAGAGGACCCTGTGTCTGATCATAGTTGGTTTCTAGATTACTTACTCTAAAGTAAACAAGCCCTACTCACATACAAAAAGTTGCCAGTGAGCTTTTAAATATAAATACATATATATATATATATTTTTTTTTGTAGACAGAGTTTCACACTGTCGCCCAGGCTGGAGTGTAGTGGCATGATGTCAGCTTAGTGCAACTTCCGCCTCTCAGGTTCAAGTGATTCTCCCGCCTCAGCCTCCAGATCAGCTGAGATTACATGCATGTGCCACCATGCCCAGCCAGTTTTTCTATTTGTGGTTGACATGGGGTTTTACCATGTTGGCCGGCTGGTCTCAAACGCTTGACCTCAAGCAATCTGCCTACCTCAGCCTCCCAAAGTGCTGGGATTACAGTCATGAGCCACCGTGTCCAGCCTATTTTTAATCTTAAATAGGAATGAAAAGGACTACCAAGCATTAAAGATTGGTGGCAGGCACCTGTAATCCCAGCTACTCAGGAAGCTGAGGCAGGAGAATTGCTTGAATCTGGGAGGCAGAGGTTGCAATGAGCCGAGATTATACAACTGCACTCCAGCCTAGGGGACAGAGACTCTGTCTCCAAAAAAAAAAAAAGATAAGAAAACAAATAAGGGTAATAAAAGCAAAGGGAAGGGTACTAATATCCTCATTTGACAAAGAAGACTCAAGAAACACTAGCACCTTGTTGACAGAATAAGAAAAATATGTAAGTATGTAGCTTAAATTTGCAAAGGTGTCTCAAAACGTGACACATGTATCATGACAGTATGGGAGATAATTTAGTGGTACAGTAACAGCTATCTATTCTATTTATCTCAGTTGCTCTATTTATGCCAGATGACAACCAGTTTTTCACTTCCTGTAGAACGTCATTTTCTTTTCCTTTTTCTTTTTGTTGAGACGGACTCCCACTCTATCACGCAGGCTGGAATGTAGTGGCGCGATCTCGGCTCACTGCAACCTCCACCTCCCGGGTTCAAGCGATTCTCCTGTCTCAGCCTCCTGAGTATCTGGGATTACAGGCAGGCACCACCATGCCCGGTTGATTTTTGAATTTTTAGTAGATACGAGGTTTCACCATGTTGGCCAGGCTGGTCTCAAACTCCTGACCTCGTGATCCACCCGCCTCGGCCTCCCAAAGTGTTGGGATTACAGGCGTGAGCCACTGTGTCTGACCCATAATTTTCCTTAAAAAGCTATTTAAATTAAAAAGTAAGTTAGGCCGGGCGCGGTGGCTCAAGCCTGTAATCCCAGCACTTTGGGAGGCCGAGACGGGCGGATCACGAGGTCAGGAGATCGAGACCATCCTGGCTAACATGGTGAAACCCCGTCTCTACTAAAAAATACGAAAAAAAAAAAACTAGCCGGGCGAGGTGGCAGGCGCCTGTGGTCCCAGCTACTCGGGAGGCTGAAGCAGGAGAATGGCATAAACCTGGGAGGCGGAGCTTGCAGTGAGCTGAGATCCGGCCACTGCACTCCAGCCCGGGCGACAGAGCAAGACTCCGTCTCAAAAAAAAAAAAAAAGTAAGTTAATTTCAGCCAGGCGCAGTGACTCATGCCTGTAATCCCAGCACTTTGGGAGGCCGAGGTGGGCAGATCACGAGGTCAGGAGATCGAGACCATCCTGGCTAACATGGTGAAATCCCGTCTCTATTAAAAATACAAAAAAATTAGCCGGGCATGGTGGTGGGCGCCTGTAGTCCCAGCTACTCAAGAGGCTGAGGCAGGAGAATGGCGTGAATCCAGGAGGTGGAGCTTGCAGTGAGCCAAGATCAAGCCACTGCATTCCAGCCTGGGCGACAGGGCAAAACTCCATCTCAAAAAAAAAGAGTAAGTTAATTTCCTTAAGTTCAAAATAAATAATAAAGTGGTAAGTGGACACTTCCAAAGTTCAGAAGGAGTATTCAAATGAATGAAGTATGAAAAACACCTCAGGCTGGGCGCAGTGGCTTACACCTGTAATCCTAGCACATTGGGAGGCCAAGGTGGGTGAATCACGAGGTCAGGAATTCGAGGCCAGCCTGGCCAACATGGTGAAACCCCATATCTGCTCAAGATACAAAAAAAAAAAATTAGCTGGGCGTGGTGGTGTGCACCTGTAATCCCAGCTACTTGGGAAGCTGAGGCAGAAGAATCGCTTGAACCCAGGAGGTGGAGGTTGCAGTGAGCTGAAATCACGCCATTGCACTCCAGCTTGGGCAACAGTGCAAGATTCCTTTTCAAAAAAATAAAAGAAAGAAAAACACTTCAATAGATAAAACTAAATTTAGTAAACATAATTATATTGGAAGAAGTAAATAAAGCAGAGGTGATACATGAGCTAAATTCTCATTTACCATAACAGGTTAAATTTACTTAGATTTAATAAACCAAAACACAGCAATATAAGCACATTTAGAGATATTAATTAAATTATGTATCAGATGAATTAAAAAGAGCTAAAAAAGTGGTTTCTTTGAGAGAGGAGGCCTAGGAGCAGGGAAAGCAGAGTAGGCCAGGATCTATTAATAAGCCCTTCTTTATTACACAATTGTTTAATGACATGCATGTATGTAATGCCTTGCTAGGAATGGGACGGGGTAGGATGGAAAATCAGGTCAGCAAGTATTAGCAAAAAATTAAGAAAAGCCTTCTAAAGTGACTGACACTTACCTACTGGGGCCTGGGGGGCTCCAAAGCCCAAAGTGGCTGTCGTAGTATTAAATCCAGGGGCCCCAAAGGCTCCTGTACCAAGAGGCCCTCCAATCTTAGGTTGGTTGTTCCCAAACAAAGATGCCTGTCCAGCACCAAGAGCTACGGAGACAAGAGGAAAGAAAAAAGCACCACAGAAGATCCTTTCAGTGTTGTGCCAGAGGTCAGTTACTTAAAAATACAATACATTTGGAAACTTCATAATGACCACTCATTTCAACAAAGGGGTGAATATGGTAAGTGCTACTTCAGGTCAAGCACTGGGTCAGTACGTTATACACATCACAGGTAAAATACTAAAATCTCTCTGTGCTTCAGTTTCCTCAACTATAACATTAAGTAACATATAGCTTAGACATTTATCCTAAAATTAAAATGAATAAACATTCATAAAGCATTTAGAAGAGATCAGGTACATACTACATGCTCATCAAAATTAGCTGGTATGTCTGATGTAGAAACTATTATTCCCATTTAACAGAGGAGAAAACTTAGGGTTTAGTAATTAGCACGATGCCACAATGTTATAAATGATAGAAATGGGGTTCAAGGCCAGGCGCGGTGGCTCAAGCCTGTAATCCCAGCACTTTGGGAGGCCGAGACGGGCGGATCACGAGGTCAGGAGATCGAGACCATCCTGGCTAACACGGTGAAACCCCGTCTCTACTAAAAAATACAAAAAACCAGCCGGGCGCGGTGGCGGGCGCCTGTAGTCCCAACTACTCGGGAGGCTGAGGCAGGAGAATGGCGTGAACCCGGGAGGCGGAGCGTGCAGTGAGCTGAGATCCGGCCACTGCACTCCAGCCTGGGCGGCAGAGCGAGACTCCGTCTCAAAAAAAAAAAAAAGAAATGGGGTTCAAACCCAGGTGTACTTGACAACCAGGCCTCTTAACTGCCTGCCACTCTACAGCAGAACAGATTTCCAAAGAATTTTAAAAAATTATTCTTAAAATTCAATACTTGCAAATCAAAATACTCAATACAATCATGTCATCTTTCTTAGAGACTGAACTATAGAAAAACTAAATCCAACATATTGTCTTTCACTAATACAATGTAACACTTTCAATTTTACCATCTCATGAAAATTGCTTTATCTAGACAAACTTGTTTTACAAAAAGCTCAGTATCTCCTGGTGAGGTTACTAAACAGACTCAAATTTCAGCACGAACCAGAGTGGCTGGACTAAGAACTCATTTTCATCAGAGGGAACCCATTGCAGAAACTTGTATTGCTGAATTTTGCTTAGGAAATCCTTGTTGTCAGCGGTGATTTTAGAAGTGTAAAATAGGGGAGAATATGGTGAATACAAGTTACTGGCATTATAAAAAAAAAAAATCCATTCAATTTCCCAACATGTTTCCCCAAAATTATTGGCAATTTATAAGATTTAAGGTTCCTTTAAAAAAAAAAAGAGAGAAAGAGACCGGATCTCATTATGTCACCCAGGCTGAGCCCTGGGCGCAAGTAATCCTCCCACCTCAGCCTCCAGAGTAGCTGGGACTACAGGCATGCATCACTAGGCATGGCTTCTGAAGTTCTTTTTAACATATCAACTGCACCTTGAAACAAGTATCATTTACCAGGAAAATCACTTTAAAGATATAATATTTGCAGGTCAAAAATATTGTATGGGAACTGCTTTGAGATCACAATCAAAAAAGAACAGGAAGTTTATACCAAGACAATGCACACAATATAAATCAGTAAGGATGACTACTGAACAAATTACTCTGACTGTCCAACCTCATTAAAAATAAGACAACAGGGCTGGGCGCAGTGCCTCACACCTGTAATCCCACACTTTGGGAGGCCGAGAAGGGTGGATCACCTGAAGTCAAGAGTTCAAGACCAGCCTGACCAACATGGAGAAACCCCGTCTCTACTAAAAATACAAAAATTAGCTGGGTGTGGCAGCGCATGCCTGTAATCCCAACTACTTGGGAGGCTGAGGCAGGAGAATCACTTGAACCCAGGAGGCGGAGGTTGTGGTGAGCTGAGATCACACCATTGCCCTCCAGCCTGGGCAACAAGAGTGAAACTTAGTCTCAAAAAAAAAAAAAAAAAAAAGACAACATTGTAGCAATAACAATATTAAAGTTCTAAACCATTAGTAATTAACGTAAGCTCCAAGAAATACTAAAATTATATTTCTTCATGAAAGGAAATAGTTTACAGCACCAATTACAGAATTTTTTATTTTCTGGTAGTCTAATACCTCCTTGCCTCCAAACAAAACCTTAGGTAAAACTCAACTATATAAAATAGATGAAAAATTCTACTCTAAATGTGTATTGCCCTCACCTTTACAGCATCCCTGGATGATGACCGATGAATCAGTCTAAAATCACTGTACTGTATTTCAATAATCCACAGAAGAATAAAAAAAGGCACTGTGGGCCGGGCGCGGTGGCTCACGCCTGTAATCCTAGCACTTTGGGAAGCCAAGGAGGGCAGATCACCTAAGGTCAGGAGTTCGAGACCAGCTTGACAAACATGGAGAAACCCTGTCTCTACTAAAAATACAAAATTAGCTGGGCATGGCGGCACATGCCTATAATCCCATCTACTCAGGAAGGCTGAAGCAGGAGAATCGCTTGAACCCAGGAGGTGGAGGTTGCAGTGAGCCGAGATCACGCCATTGCACTCCAGCCTGGGCAACAAGAGCAAAACTCCATCTCAAAAAACAACAACAACAACAAAAAAAAACAAGGCACTGTGAGGTTTGGGTTGTCTGTAAAGGAATTATCATAAAATGACTACTGACTATTGCAATTTATCAATGGAAAAATAGGTATTTTTATCCAGATTTGCCTTGTTTTATGCACAAACGGCTTTTTGTTTAATGAAAGAACAAATGGTCCAGAATATGAGAGACATTCTGAGTGCGATGTTGTGTGATATAATAAAGTTTTGGTAATTTGTCAAGATAGGAAAAATGTGCTATATTTATGATTAGCTGTAGCAGTTATAAAGAAGCTATACGGGGGGCAAAATGGTAATAGCGGCCTTAGAAACTCCACAGAAAATCAAGAAAAAATTGAAAATAGTTATTTTCCTTTTGAGACATTCCAAAATTGTTAGAATTTATTAAATTGATCTGAGGCATCTATTAGCACCAGAAAGATTTTTCTATGTGTCTCTTAGTATTACAATCAACCTTACTATATGTAGCCATTACTTCAAGGAAAATCTGTAGAACGAAGGTTTACTATTATTAATAAGTAACCAAGGCAATGGTGTGCAATTGATAGTGCTAATGATAGTTAATATCACTATAAAACAAGAAATGATTATGTCCATGAATTAATGGATGTTTCTTAGTCTGAACACATAGTGCAGGAGAAAATCACATGCCAAGGGACAGTATAAAACCTTTTATACTAAGATTGGTTTCTTAAATCTAAGCATACAAAAAAATCTTATGTATCTGTACATTTAACATTTGTATATCACAACTAATCATTAAGTATCCAAATGCCCATGTTACAGGAGGCTTCAGTTTGAATCTCCATCACTGAAAATAAGAAGTTGCAGAGAAACACCCATTTAGCTAATGCCTCCCAAAAATACAGCTGAAAGCTACAGTGCTAGTCTACCTGTTAAACAATGAAATGCAGAGTTCAGGAATGTGGGTGTTTGTTAAACCATGAAATGCAGAGTTCAGGAATGTGGGTGTTTATATGCAAGTCTCAGGAAATGTTCCTCTCAAAGCCAAGGGCCTGCTTCAGCAGATGTGATAATTAGGGAATTGCAACAGTGTGTGTGCCTGGTGACTCACAATTCTCATTTCCCTACATGAAAGACTGCTGCTAAGGTTGTGGGTGTAAAAATCTTAATTGATTGTATCCATCTTTTAGTTTATAGGAGAGGCATGTATAAGGAATATACAACAGCGACACAAATGCAGTTTGTTTGTTGTGAGAGAGAACTGTCAGAGGAAAACAGAGTATATTAAAATAAAATGTTAGGATATTACATTATTGTGGAATAGAGACAAAAGCATCAGAAAAGGAGTTACAAAGTCTTGGAATATGGGGGAAGACATTGCTAATCAAAACCTACAAGATTCAGGAGCCAAAGAGAAAGTAATTCTGATCACATAAAAATAAAACTTGTGGCTGGGTGCAGTGGCTCATGACTATAATCCCAGTACTCTGGGAGGATGAAGCAGGGGTATCACGAGGTCAAGAGTTCCAGACTAGCCTGGCCAAAATGGTGAAACTCCATTTCTACTAAAAATACAAAAATTAGGCTGAGGTAGAAGAATTGCTTGAACCCGAGAGGCAGAGGTTGCAGTAAGCCGAGATCACGCCACTGCACTCCAGCCTAGGCAAGAGCAAGAGTCCATCTTGGAAAAAAATAAAATAAAACTTGCGGTGGGCAGGGGGGGAGGGATAGCATTAGGAGATACACCTAATGTAAACGACAAGTTAATGGGTGCAGCACACCAACATGGCACATGTATACATATATAACAAACCTGCACATTGTGCACATGTAACCATAATTAAAAAAAAAAAAAAAAAAAATCACAAAACAACTTGTGGCCCAGTGCAGTGGCTCAAACCTCTAAACCCAGCACTCTGGGAGGCTGAGGCAGGTGGATCACCTGAGGTCAGTAGTTCAAGACTAGCCTGGCCAACATGGTGAAATTCCGTCTCTACTAAAATTACAAAAAATATTTAAAAAAAAGAAAAGCCTTCGTTAATTTGAATTTGAGCAAAAAAGAAAAGAAAAGCCTTCCTTAATTTGCCCGTACCAAAGCTATTTTTTCCTACAGGGTTGGAAGAAAACATGTGATTTCAAATGACACATTCTGCATATGTTTAGGGATCACACGGTACAACGAAATGAGAGCTTTTAAGTTTTAATTTCTTGCAAAATTTATGTGGCAGAAGTTGGATAAGTTGAAAAGCTCAAATGAAATTCTTTCTGGGGTATAATGGGGAATTTTCATTAAAAAAAAAAACACCTATTATATAACCAAAAAGAGTTATATCCATGATACGCAAAGCATCCTTAAAAATAAATTAAGAGGCCAGGCACGGTGGCTCACGCCTGTAATCCCAGCACTTTGGGAGGCCGAGGCTGGTGGATCACTTGAGGCCAGGAGTTCGAGACCAGCCTGACCAACATGGTGAAACCTCATCTCTAACTAAAAAAATACAAAATGAGCCGGGTGCAGTGGCGCATGCCTATAATCCCAGCTACTTAGGAGGCTGAGGCGGAGAATCACTTGAACCTGGGAGGCGGAGGTTGCTGTGAGCTGAGATCACACCACTGTACTCCAGCCTGGGCAACGAGAGAAACTCAGTCTCAAAATAAATAAATAAATAAATAAACAAACAAATAAATAAAATGTAAATTAACAAGAATCTCAAGTTAGTAGTAGGTGCAGAAAAAAAGAAACAGTAATCCAACACTTTGAACAGAGAACTGACTCAAATGGTAAATAAAAAAACAAAGATATTCACCTTTGCCAGTAATCAGTGAAGTACAAATTGGAATTCACCAATTTCTACTATCATGTATGCAAAGACAAAAAAGCCCAACAATATGGAAAATACAGAAACATGGACACTTTATATAATGTGAGCAACACAAACTGGTATTATTTTTGAAAGGCAAATTAGTAAATCCAACCAAAATCTGAAATATGCGTATCTTCCAACACTGCAATTCCAAGTTGATGTAGCAATCCTACAATAAACTAACACATGGAAAATTATGTAACAAAAAATCTTCACTGAGGGCTTTGCCAACATTATCAAATAACTCAAATGTCCAACAGATGAAATGTTAAATAAGTAAAGGTATATGTATGATGTGTGTAAATTGTGTGTATTTAATGGAATACTAAAAAATTTTGGGGGGAATGAGAACCAAGTCTCATTCCCATCAACCTGTGTGGAGAGCAGTGGAATGATCACTGCTCACTGCAGTCTCGACTTCCAACGCTCAGGTGATTCTCCCACCTCAGCCTCCCGAGTAGCACGGACTACAGGCACAAGCCACCAAGCCCAGCTAACTTTTTGCATTTTTAGTACAGACAGGGTCTCCCTATGTTACCCAAGCAATCCGCCCACCTCAGTCTCCCAAAGACCTGGGATTACAAGCATGAGCCACCTCATCCAGCTCTAAATAGGGTTTTTAAAAATGAGATTGATCTGTATGTACTGACCAAAAGAAAAACTGGTATTATGTGAAATAAAAATACAAGTCACAGAACACTATGTAAGACAGTGCTTTCAAACATTTTCGACTACAGCACATGCTATGAAAAACACTGAGATCCAAAACACATAAACACAAACACAACTGAAACAAAGTTTCGTAAAAGAATATTAACCTTAATATTTCAAATGATTTTTTTTTTTTTTTTTTTTGAGACGGAGTCTCGCTCTGTCGCCCAGCCTGGAGTGCAGTGGCCGGATCTCGGCTCACTGCAAGCTCCGCCTCCCGGGTTTACGCCATTCTCCTGCCTCAGCCTCCCGAGTAACTGGGACTACAGATGCCCGCCACCTCACCCGGCTATTTTTTTGTATTTTTTTTTTTTACTAGAGACGAGGTTTCACCGGGTTAGCCAGGATGGTCTCGATCTCCTGACCTCGTGATCCGCCCATCTTGGCCTCCCAAAGTGCTGGGATTACAGGCTTGAGCCACCGCGCCCGGTTTTTTTTTTTTTTTTTTTCAAAGACAGAGTCTCATTCTGTTACCCAGGCTGGGGTACAGTGGTACGATTATAACCCACTGCAGCATCTACCTCCCAGGCTCAAGTGATCCTCCCACAGCATATCTCATTCAGCTGCTTGAGTAGCTAGGACTACAGGCACATGTCACCATGCATATCTATTTTATTTATTTATTTATTTTTATAGTATCTTACTATGTCGCTCAAGATGATGTTAAACTCCTGACCTCAAGCAATCCTGCCTAGGCCTCCCAAAGTGCTGGGATTACAAGCATAACCCATTAGGCCCAGCCTACTGATTTTTAATTCTACTTCATTTTCTTAAAATGCTGATTGCAGGCAACTATATTAATTATAACCAACTAATGCATCTCAGCCTTTGGCTTAAAAGTCACTCATACAGGGTATAGTTTCCATTTAAAAATATAATCCTAGGCTGGGCACGGTGGCTCACACCCATAATCCTAACACTTTGGGAGGCCAAGGCAGGGGGATCACCTGAGGTCGGGAGTTTGAGACCAGCCTGACCAACATGGAGAAACCCCGTTTCTACTAAAAATACAAAATTAGCTGGGCATGGGGGCGCATGCCTGTAATCCCAGCTACTCGGGAGGCTGAGGCAGGAGAATCGCTTGAACCCGGGAGGCGGAGGTTGTGGTGAGCCAAGATTGCACCACTGCACTCCAGCCTGGGGAACAAGAGCGAAACTCCATCTCAAAAAACAAACAAGAATATAATCCTGACCCTTAAATATAAGATACATATGTATAGACGTGTGTGTGTGTGTAAACATGTCCGAAAAATGCATAGAAAGGGGTCTGACAAGATACATGCCCAACAAACCTCATCACTTCACAGTTGAAAAAGACGGGGCTTTTCATGAAACTTCTGAATTGTTAAAAACTTTTTACCAGCACTTACATCTTTTATCTTAAGCAGGGAGCACTGACTCATGCCTGTATTCCCAGCACTTTAAGAGCTCAAGGCAGGAGGATGGCTTCAGCCCAGGGGTTCGAGACCAGACTGGGCAAAACAGGCCAACCTCATCTCTCCAAAATATTAAAAAATTAGCCGAGCATGGTGGCTTGCATCTGTTGTCCCAATTACTAGGGAGGCTGAGGTGGCAGGATGGTTTGAGCCCGGGAGGTAGATGCTGCAGTGAGCTGTGATCATGCCAATGCACTCCAGCCTGGGCAACAGAGCAAGAACCTGTTTCAAAACAAAACACCTTTTATCTTAAAAAGAAAACTGAAGGCTGGGCGCAGTGGCTCATGCCTGTAATCCCAGCACTGAAGGAGGCTGAAGCAGGAGGATCACGAACTCAGGAGTTCAAGACCAGCCTGGCCAACACAGTGAAACCCTGTCCCTACTAAAAACACAAAAATTAGCTGGGCGTGGTGGCGTGCAACAGTAGTCCCAGCTATTTGGGAGGTGGAGGTTGCAGTGAGCCGGGATTACGCCACTGCACTCCAGCCTGGGGGACGGAGCAAGACTCCATCTGACAAAAAAAAAAAAAAAAGGAAAATTGAAAAAATAAAAACTAAAAACCACAAAAGCAGCTCATAGTATAAAATGAGGTTCCATTAAGAAGGAAATGACAGCCAGGCACAGTGGCTTGCACCTGTAATCCCAGCACTTTGGAGGCCAAGGAGGGAGGACCACCTGAGGTCAGGAGTTCAAGAGCAGCCTGACCAACATAGTGAAACCCCGTCTCTACTAAAACTACAATGATTTGCGAAGCATGGTGGTATACACCTGTAATCCCAGCTACTAGGAAGGCTGAGGGAGGAGAATTGCTTCAACCTGGGAGGCGGAGATTGCAGTGAGCTGCGACTGCACCACTGCACTCCAGCCTGAACTACAGAGCAAGACTCCGTCTCCAAAACAAAAAACAAAAAACAAACAAACAAAAAAGAAGGAAATGACAGATGAATGCTCAGATGATAGAAGGGAAAAAAACAGATTAACTGGACATTGGAAGCAGAGACTATGGAAATGGTTTAACACTAACTGACCACACCTGCAGGCAAATGAACTGAAAAAGTAGGCTAAACTCTGTTTAAACAACCTCGTTTTACTGTACATGCGAAAACATTTTATATCTTATGACCATCATCGCCCTCCAACTGTTTAAAACCAACTAGGCAGGTAGAAGGGTCGGTATCTTCAAAGGCACTGAAAAATAGTTGTTAACAGTAGGAATCAGGGAAAAGGGGTGACACTGGTCTATATGACAATCAAACTAAATGAAATTCTCCTTGCAAAGGAGAATTACATCAGCATGTGCTCTTATTGCTCTGCCTTTCTATTAGGGCTTACTTTGATAAACAGTTTAAGGCCTCAAATCCCTGTTACAAAAGTAACATGGGGAAAATGAAAGTTAATGTCCTCATGACAATTCTCATATTAAACACTAACAATCTCAAATAGACCAGGACTATCAGAGGATACTTTGTAGAAAAGGGAGCATACAGCTTCTAAGACAAATGTGCCAATATTTTAAAGCCTGGTAAAGCATAACTGCTGGGAATGTTTTATAAACCCAACTAGAAAAATGAAAAGGTAGACTTCTTAATTCCACTAATATAATCAAATAGATCTCCCATGTTCCAGAAACTAGAAAGTCAAGTTGTGTCACTTCCTAGATCTCATGGTAAGAGTTTCTTACCTGTTCCAAATCCTGCACCAAGCCCAGTTCCAAGAGTCCCAGGTGCTGGTTTACTTCCAAAAATACTATTCCCACTGGTATTTGTGCCAAAACCTAGGAAAACAAAAGAATGAGTGGACTGTACTTTTAATATAACTCTCAATTTCCTCTATAAGGGTGTTTAACACAAAGCAGTCTGACTCTAAGTTGTGAACCTTTCAGTTAATATTTAGGACTCCTAACTTGTAGGATAACTTTAAAAAAACATTTTCACATATGCTAACAAGTCTTCATATTTACTTAATTACATTTCAGCCTTGAAATATCAATTCAGAGGCCAGGCGTGGTGGCTCACGCCTGCAATCCCCCACTACTTTGGGAGGCCGAGGCAGAAGGATCACCTGAAGTCAGGAGTTCAAGAGGAGCCTGGCCAACATGGTGAAACCCCGTCTCTACAAAAATACAAAAAAAATTGGCCAGGCATGATGGTGGGTGCCTGTAATCCCAGCTACTCAGGAGGCTGACGTGGGAAAATCGTTTGAACCCAGGAGAGAGAGGTTGCAGTGAGCCTAGATCGCGCCACTGCACTCCAGCCTGGGCGACAGAGCAGGACTCTGTCTCAAAAACAAATAAAAATAAGTAAATAAAATAAAGAAGTATCAATTCAATACAGGATAATATCAATATTCAAGCAAAGTTAATGTGTTTGAGCTTTGGAAACACTGCCTTTGTGAGGCCCAAAGCTTTCAATGCATGATTCAAGTTTATTTAGAAGAAAAATTCACTCCTCCTAAGTTGTACTAAAAAAATAAAACAATTGGCCAGGCGTGCTGGCTCACACCTGTAACCCCAACACTTTGGGAGGCCAAGGTGGGCAGATCATGAGGTCAGGAGTTCGAGAACAGCCTGGGGAACATGGTGAAAACCCGTCTCTACAAAAAATACAAAATTAGCCAGGCATGGTGGCGCATGCCTATAATCCCAGCTACTTGGGAGGCTGAGGCAGGAGAATCACTTGAACCCGGGAGACGGCAGTTGCAGTGAGCCAAGATCGCGCCACTGCACTCCAGCTTGGATAGAGTGAGACTCTGTTTCAAAAAATAATGCAATACAATAAAATAAAAATAAAATAATCAACAAAGACACTTTAACTGAACCTAAAGGTCCTTGCTAACAAAAAAATTACCTACAAAACTCTCTATAGTAGCTTTTATTTTGAACAGATGAACCAGGCCTGGATAGTAAGGTGTAACTGATTACACATGAGAAGTCTCCTTCACTATGAGCCACCATTTAGACAAAATCCTATGATTCCCCTTTAAAATCCACAGGTATCAGCCGGGCACGGTGGCTGGCAACTGTAATCCCAGCACTTTGGGAGGCCAAGGTGGGCAGGTCACTGGAGGTTACAAGTTCAAGACCAGTCTGGCCAACATGGAGAAACCCCATCTCTACTAAAAATACACAAATTAGCTGGCATGGTGGTGCACACCCAGAATCCTAACTACTTGGGAGGCTGAAGCAGGAGAATCACTTGAATCCAGGAGGCAGAAGCTGTAGTAAGTCGAGATCACACCATTGCACTCCAGCCTAGGTGACATAGTGAGACACTAGCTCAAAAAAATAAAAAGAAACAAAAACAAAAACAAAAACAAAAACCATAGGTATTAAACAAAGATCCTATTCTGTACTGCTGCCATTACTTTTCTTTTGTTCACCTATGTTCACAAAGTTTCATTATTCCTTTTGGAACCAAATATCAACGAAACAATTAATGAATATGTCATTAATTTCTAGTAAGAGAAAAAAATAACTAGTCAGAAAACCCTGTTTGTAAAACATATGAAGTCATTTAAAAGTCATAAAGTACTGGGCACGATGGCTCACACCTGTAATCCCAACACGTTGGGAGGCAGAGGCAGGTAGATTACTTGAGGTCAGGAGTTTAAGACTAGCCTGGCCAACATGTGAAACCTCTTCTTTACTACCACAAAAAAAAAAAAAAAAAAAGCTGGCTGTGGTGGTGCACGCTTGTAATTCCAGCGACTTGGGAGGCTGAGGCAGGAAGATCGCTTGAACCAAGGAGACAGAGGGTTGCAGTGAGCTGAGATCACACCACTGCACTCCAGCCTGGGCAATGGAGCAAGACTCCGTCTCCAAAAGAAAAAAAAAATCATGGAGGGAAACCAGTCCAAAAAGATAACAAACACAGTAAAGAAACTATTTTGGAACAGACGAAAAAGTATCACTAATATCATACTTTGTCGTGTCAGTACTTGGATTATTATCTCAACGAAAAAAAAAAATCAAGAAAAAAGCTGAAGAATGTAAAAGTTCAAAAACAATAGTATTTCATGTCATTTTAAAATCCAAGCAAATAGGCCGGGCACAGTGACTCACACCTGTAATCCCATCACTTTGGGAGGCCTAGGCGGGTGGATCACAAGGTCAGGAGTTCAAGACCAGCCTGGCCAAGATGGTGAAATCCCGTATCTACCAAAAATACAAAAATTAGCAGGGCGTGGTGGTGGGTGCCTATAATCCCAGCTACTCAGGAGACTAAGGCAGAGAATTGCTTGAACCCGGGAGGTGATGGTTGCAGTGAGCCAAAATCATGCCACTGCACTCCAGCCTGGATGACAGAGCGAGAATCCATCTCAAAAAAAAATAAATACATAAAATAAAATCCAAACAAGTAAATTGACTTAATTGCTATATATTTGACTCAGACATTCATTGAATCTCTTTTTGAATTGTTCTAATAGCTATGCCACAAAAATGGAGTGCTGCCTACTCAAGCATCATCAATTTTCCCTGATGAAAAAATAGAAAATGTACTTGGAGACTTTTCTTTTGAATAAAAATTTAATCAAAAGGGATCTTACAGCCCCATAAGTAGCAGAAAACAAGATACTCGTGAACTACCTCAAACCCACAGGAGGGAAATAAATCCCAACTTACACTGTTTATACCACACATTTCCTCCGATTCTCACGGATAAGTTTATTGACTTGTAAAATTCAATTTTAAAAATAACAATTAAAAAGACAATTCAAATTCAGCACACAAGTTAGTAAGGCAACTCAGATAAAAATGACACCTTTCATTTTCCTATCACTGAACATGACTGTAAATATATTCACACCAAAAAAAAAAAAAAAAAAAAAGAAGAACTCTAAGCAAATCAGAAATCTGCAACCATAGATTAACATCATATATATCTTAAAAAAAAATTTTATCGGCCGGGCACAGTGGCTCACGCCTGTAATCCCAGCACTTTGTAAGGTCAAGGCAGGCGGATCACCTGAGCTCAGGAGTTTGAGGCCAGCCTGGGTGACATGGTAAATCCTGTCTCTATAAAAATACAAATATTAGCCAGATGTAGTAGCACATGCCTGTAGTCCCAGCTACTCAGGAGGCTGAGGTGGGAGGATCACTTGAGCCCAGGAGGCAGAGGTTGCAGTGAGCTGAGATCACACCAGTACACTCTAGCCTAGGAGACAGAGTGAGAAGAGAGAAGAGAAGAGAGAAGAGAGGAGAAAGAAGAGAAGGAAAGAAAAGAAAAGAAAGGAAGGAAGGAAAGAAAGGGAAGAAAGGGAAGAAAGGGAAGAAAGGAAGGAAGGAAGGAAGGAAGGAAGGAAGGAAGGAAGGAAGGAAGGAAGGAAGGAAAGAAAAAAGAAAGAAAGACGAAGGAAGGAAGGAAGGAAGAGAGGGAGGGAGGGAAGGAAGGAAGGAAGAGAGGGAGGGAGGGAAGGAAGGAAGGAAGGAAGGGCCGAGTGTGGTGGTGGTTCACACCGGTAATCCCAGCACTTTGGGAGACTGAGGCGGGCAGATCACCTGAGGTCAGGAGTTCAAGACTAGACTGGCCAACATGGCGAAACCCCGTCTCTACTAAAAATACAAAAATTAGCTGGGCGTGGTGGTGCGTGCCTGTAATCCCAGCTACGTGGGAGGCTGAGGCAGAAGAATCGCTTGAACCCAGGAGGCAGAGGTTGCAGTGAGCTGAGATCACGCCACTGCACTCCAGCCTGGGCAACAAGAGCGAAATTCCGTCTCAAAAAAAAAAAAAAAACAAAGAAAGAAAAGAAAAAGAAAAATAGCATTTAATTTTGAACATGAAGCATGTTACAAAAAAAAAAGAGCTTTTATTAAACACACACATTTTCAAAGGGAGTGGAAATTGGTTCTTGAGGGACTACAATATCACAGATGATAGTTTGTGGCCCTCCAAAGAGCCACACAACATAAACAGACACACAGTATATGTGTGGTATGAAAATCTCAGGGGAAGGGAGAAGATGATTAAGAAAATACAGGCCGGCCGGGCACGGTGGCTCAAGCCTGTAATCCCAGCACTTTGGGAGTCCGAGACGGGCGGATCACGAGGTCACGAGATCGAGACCAGCCTGGCTAACACGGTGAAACCCCGTCTCTACTAAAAATACAAAAAACTAGCCGGGCGAGGTGGCGGGTGCCTGTAGTCCCAGCTATTTGGGAGGCTGAGGCAGGAGAATGGCGTAAACCTGGGAGGCAGAGCTTGTAGTGAGCTGAGATCCGGCCACTGCACTCCAGCCTGGGTGACAGAGCGAGACTCTGTCTCAAAAAAAAAAAAAAAGAAAAAAAAGAAAATACAGGCCGAGCGCAGTGGCTCACACCTGTAATCCCAGCACTTTGGGAGGCCAAGGAGGGTGGATCATGAGGTCAGGAGATCGAGACCATCCTGCCTAACACGGTGAAATCCCGTCTCTACTAAAAATACAAAAAAAAATTAGCCAGGCATGGCGGTCGGCACCTGTAGTCTCAGTTACTCGGGAGGCTGAAGCAGAATGGCGTGAAGCCAGGAGGTGGAGCTTGCCGTGAGCCCAGATCGGGCCACTGCACTCCAGCCTGGGCAACAGAGCGAGACTCTGTCTCAAAAATATAAATAAATAAATAAATGAAAGAAAAAACAGTCCCATTACAGCAGGTAAAACTTAAAAACAAAAAAATAGTCTACAAAGGGTCCATGGGGAAGGGTAAATGATAACAGAAAAGGTTGAGAAACGCTAACTGACCCTTAACCATCTTTCCATTTTAATTTTATAGGTAAGAAATAAGTAGGGACGGGTGTGGAGGCTCACACCTGTAATCCCAGCACTTTGGGAGGCCGAGGAAGGCGGATCGCCTGAGGTTAGGAGTTCCAGACCAGCCTCGCCAACGTGGTGAAACCCTATCTCTACTTTAAATACAAAAATTAGTTGATTGTGGTGGCAGGCGCCTGTAATCCCAGCTACTCGGGAGGCTGAGGCAGGAAAATCACTCAAACACAGGTGGTGGAGGTTGCAGTGAGCCAAGATTGTGCCATTGCACTACAGCCTGGGAGGGAGGGAGGAAGGGAGGGAGGTGAGAGGGGGAGAGAGGGAGACGGGGAGTGGGGGAGAGAGGGGGAGAGAGGGAGGAGGAGGGAGGGGAGGGGAGGGGGGAGAGAGAGGGAGAGAGAGGGAGAGAGAGGGAGAGAGAGGGAGAGAGAGGAAGAGAGAGGGAGAGAGACGGAGGGAGAGAGAGAGGGAGGAGGGGAGGGGAGGGGAGGGGAGGGGGGAGAGGGGGAGAGAGAGGGAGAGAGAGGGAGAGAGGGAGGGAGGGAGAGAGAGGGAGGGAGGGAGGGAGGGAGGGAGAGAGAGGGAGGGAGGGAGGGGGGAGAGAGAGGGAGGGAGGGAGAGAGAGGGAGGGAGGGAGGGAGAGGTGGAGAGAGAGAGAGAGAAAGAGAGACAGAGACAGAGAGACAGATGCCAAGTATCTCATCCATGGTAACAAAGTCCACTGTCTCAAAACGGTTGTTTCAAACAGAGTATGACCAAAAGGAATTATAGGAACTATAATCATTTCTGGCAGTGAATGAGCAAAATGACTAAAAGGGATTATAAAAATGAAACAAAACACATCAATTTAGGAATTGGTACCTATCAATGACCATCTACCTTCCTCATGTAGTTGACAGTCAGATAAAACATATTCATCTTCCAACGGATGTTCAATATGATCTCTTTCTCCAGTACATTACAAGATCGTTCAAAGGCTCATTAAAAAACTGAGTTAACTGCTGACCTATACCAAATAACCATGTCTTTGTACTCATCTCCCAAATAGAACCTATCAGTGCCTAGTGATGTCTCTGGCACACAAAATCCTCAAGAAATATTTGAACCACTATTTCCCTCGACAAACAAAATAAACTTCCTATATCTGATCTGACTTTTGAAAACATAATTAGGTAGTTATAAGACATATTGAATTTTGAAAACATAATTAGGTAGTTATAAGACATATTGAAAATACTGACTGGCCATGGTGGCTCACACCTATAATCCCAGCACTTTGGGAAGCCAAGGCAGGTAGATCACTTGAACTCAGGAGTTCAGACCAGCCTGGCCAACATGGTGAAACCTTGTCTCCACTAAAAATATAAAAATTAGCCAGGCACAGTGGTGCGTGCCTGTAATCCCAGTGACTCGGGAGGCTGAAGTGGGAGAATCACTTGAAACCGGGAGGGCAGAGGTTGCAGTGAGCCGAGATCGAGATCATGCCACTGCACTCCACAGTGAGACTACACCTCAAAATAAAATAAAAAGTAAAAAATAAAATAATAGTAAGAATATCATGTTCCATAAAACTGGTTTAAATTTTTACAGCATATCTCCAAGACAGTAGGTTAAGGTTTTTAAAATTATTGTTCAATCTTCTCTGTATTTTCCAGATTTTTAACAACGAATATGTATACAATGAACATGCATTCCAAATTTTTGAAACGGTAAAAAATAAACTACTGAATAATCCCCCAAATCAGAAAGGTTTCAACTTTCTTATATTATTTTTCTTATTTTATTTTAGTTTTTTAGAGACCTGCTTCCACTATGTTGCCTAGGCTGGAATGCAGTGGCAATTCACAAGTGTGATCACAGCACACTGCAGCCTTGAACTCCTAAGTGATACTCCTTACTCAGCCTCCATAATGGCTGGGACTACAGGTTCTTACCACAATACCTGGCACATTTCAACTTTCACTAAGAATAACCAGGCTGGCTGGGCGCGGTGGCTCAAGGCTGTAATCCCAGCACTTTGGGAGGCCAAGACGGGTGGATCACAAGGTCAGGAGATCGAGACCATCCTGGCTAACCCGGTGAAACCTCGTCTCTACTAAAAAATACAAAAAAAAAACTAGCCGGGCGAGGTGGCAGGCGCCTGTAATCCCAGCTACTCAGAGGCTGAGCCAGGAGAATGGCGTAAACCCGGGAGGCGGAGCTTGCAGTGAGCTGAGATCCGGCCACTGCACTCCAGCCTGGGCGACAGAGTGAGACTCCGTCTCAAAAAAAAAAAAAAAAAAAAAAAAAAAAAAAAAAAAAAGAATAACCAGGCCAGTTGCAGTGGCTCACACCTGTAATCTCAGCACTTTGGGAGGCTGAGGCGATATAAAGACTCTGTTCTCCACCAAAAAAAAAAAAAAAAAAAAAAGAACAAAAAACAAAAAGCAAAAACAAACCAACACAACAAACCAACAACAAAAATAAGAACAACCAAGTATCTCCTGTATACCACCACAGGTTTGAAACCTGGCCTCATACAATGTGTCACTTAACCAAATATGTTTCCTTCATGGTTTCTCAGCTATTGCTGAGGTAATCCAAAGTAAATGAAAAGCAATTTACATGCCTACTAATTATCTCAAGCCATATCCAGGACTTTAAACCTTTCCCTCTGGTACTTCACATCAAGCTATGGCTTACCTGAGAACTTTTAAATATTTCCAATCATACGAATCAGGAGAATAATGTGTGGTATAGTCAGTGTAACTTTAAGAGAGCCAAACCTGCTTTTTATATGTACCAAAATTAGAAGTGTTTGTATTGGTTCCTAAAGTCAGGGTTGGTTTGTTACCAAAGAGCCCGCCACTGGTTGTACCAAATGAAGGTGCACTGGTTGTGCTGCTTCCAAATGTAGTAAGCTTGTTATTGCCAAACAGGGTCTAAAAAGAATAGAATACAGGAAAATTTAAAATAATATTAAGACACACACCAAACTAAATACAGGTTACCTCAGGTATATTGGATTGGGTACGGGGTGGGGGAAAGATGTCCTAACATTTATAAAAAAGGTAGAAGAAAGATGAATAAAGGCTATCAAAAAATATAAACACAGAATGCTTCTGGCCTGAAAAGTTAATGGTGACCCCTAAGGATTACCACTGAAACAAAAGGAATCCAATGAAACCGGATTTCAGTGAGGCAAAGAAAAAAATAACAAGGCCATCAAATATCTTTTTACCTGTTAAGAGACATGTAGCAAATATTTACTTTGCCAGAAGAAATCATTACAAGAAAAACTTTGAACATGCTACAACATGGACGAACCTTGAAAACGCTACGCTAAGTGAAAGACACCAATCACAAAAGACCATATATTATGATTCCATTTACATGAAGTGTTCAAAATAGTCAAATCCATAGAGAGAAAGCAGGCTTAAGATGATCAGAGGAAAATCGGGAGTGACTGCCAATGACTATGGCATTTCTTTTTGGCATAATGAGTATGTTCTAAAACTACTGATAGTTGCACATTTTGTCAATATACTAAAAACCACCTAGCTGTACACTTTAAAGAGACAAATTGTAAGGCATGTGGACTATACATCAATAAATCTGTCACTAGAAAGTACTGGAAGCCGGGCACAGTAGCTCATGCCTGTAATCCCAGCACTTTGAAAGGCCAACGTGGGAGGATCACTTGAGGCCATGAGTTACCAGCCTGGCCAACATAGCAAAATCCCACCTCTACTAAAAAATACAGAAATTAAGGCCAGGCGTGGTGGCTCACACCTGTATTCCTAGCACTTTGGGAGGCCAAGGCAGGTGGGTCATGAGGTCCTGGCCACCATGGTGAAACCCCATCTCTACTAAAAATACAAAAATTAGCTGGGCATGGTGGCGGACGCCTGTAATCCCAGCTACTCAGGAGGCTGAGGCAGACTGCAGTGAGCCGAGATCGTGTGCCACTGTACTACAGCCTGGTCAACACAGCGAGACTCCATCCCAAAAAAAAGAAAAATAAAAAATTAGCCTGGTATGGTGTCACATGCCTGTAATCCCAGCTACTTGGGAGGCTGAGGCACGAGAATCACTTGAGCCTGGGAGGGAGAGGTTGCAGTGAGCCAAGATCATGCCACTGCAGTACAGCCTGGACAACAGAACGAGACTCAGCTTCAAAAACAACCACCACCACGACCACAACAAAAGTATTAGAATGTCTTGAAGCATTATCTAATTTTCTCAATTTCTCACCTCAATTATCTGTCCAAAGTTTAAAAAAAGAAAAGAGAAATTTCAATCTCCATGGAAACAGGACCATATGTTTTAGGAACTTTGTGCTCCTTTTTTATAAGATGGAGTTTTGCTCTTGTTGCCCAGGCTAGAGTGTAATGGGGCGATCTTGGGTCACTGCAACCTCCACTTCCTGGGTTCAAGTGATTCTCCTGCCTCAGCATCTCAAGTAGCTGGGATTATAGGCACCCACCACCACACCCGGCTAGTGTTTTTTTGTATTTTCAGGAGAGATGGGGTTTCACCATGTTGGCCAGGTTGGTCTTGAACTCCGACCTCAGGTGATCCACCGGCCTCGGCCTCCCAGAATGCTAGGATTACAGGCGTGAGCCACCGCACCTGGCCCTTTTTTCTTTTTTTAACCAACTCACAACAGCAAGTTCAAAGCTTCTTCCATGAGTATCTCAACAATTTCAACAACCTGATCAACCCCAAAAACATTTCATTCCCAAATATCATACCAATTTATCACCTACAAAGGAGGGAAGAACTAGGAGTTAAAAATCATCTGATTCAAACAAAGCAAAAGAACTTGAATTTAGACTCAACAGTTTAACCAATGCTATCAGAAGTATGATGCACATAAGCACAGAGGAAAAGAAATTTTAAAAAGGAAAGAATTTACTAATTGAAAACAAACCTGAAGTTAACCTGAAATTACATCTTATATCAAATTGCCTTTTGTTCTCAAAATCAAATCATATTAGGCTGGTACAATAATACACCCAATAAAAAAATACTTGCAAGAGAGTCAAATCCTTAGAAGAAAATTCCTTTAACAAATCTACAGACATCTTCAAATTACAGTCAACTGTGGAAACCTACCGAACCAACAGCACCAAATCCAGTATTGGTCTGCCCAAAGAGACCTGTTCCTGTTCCAAACGCTGTCCCAGTGCTGGTGTTTGTAGCTGTCCCAAAAAGACCTCCAGGCTGTGAGGCTTGGGTTACTCCAAATAAACCCTGCAAAGAAGTTTATATAGATTAAAAGATACCCTACAATAGTTTCCGCATCGAGTCTCAGATTAACCAAAAAAAAAAAGTTACAATTTTTTCAAACTTATAATGACAAATACTAGGCTAAATAACTTAGATTTAGGTGAAAAGAACTAATCACTATCAAGCTGGGGAGTGGACTTAAAATCAAGTAACCAAAAATAATCAGTGAAAATAAATCAACACGGACTGAGGTAGTAGTGTTATGTTAAAGAGCCTTATTCCTTTTTTTGATAATGGAGTTTCGTTCTGTTGCCCAGGCTGAAGTGCACTGGCACAATCTCAGCTCACTGCAGCCTCCGCCTCCTAGGTTCAAGTGATTCTGTCGCCTCAGCCTCCCAAGTAGCTGGGACTACAAGGGCACACCACCACATCCAGCTAATTTTTGCATTTTTAGTAGAGATGGGGTTTCACAATGTGCCCAGGCTGGTCTCAAACTCCTGACCTCAGGTGATCCATCCGCCTTGGCCTCCCAAAACGCTGGCGTGAGCCACTGCACCCAGCCAAAAGCCTTAATTCTAAATGAGACACTATACTCATTTCCAATGAGCAATCTGCATCATCCTATGTTTAACAATGTATTTTACTTATGCATTAATAAAGAAAAAATATTGTGCTAATAGACTTGCTGAAGAGGGAATTCACTGTGCTGTTTTTTAAAGTTTTATTGAGACACAATTCACACACCACAAAATTCACTCATTTATAGTGGACTATTCAGTGATGTTTTGCGTGTTCACAGTTGTGCAACCATCCCTACTATCTAAATTCTCACTACCCCCAAAAGAAATCCCAGACCCATCAGCAATTACTCCCTATCCCTAGGGAACCATTAATCTTTTTCTGTGGATTTTTTAAAAATTCTCAACATTTAATATGAATGGAGTCATTAAAAATGTGGTCTTTTGTGACAGACTTGTTTCATTAGCACGTTTTCAAGGTTCACCTGTGTTGTAGTATGTATCAGTACTTCATTCCAATTTATGGTTAAACAATATTCCATTATATGCATATACCACAATTGGTTACCCATTTGTTGTTAATAGATCTTTAGGTAATTTCTACATTTTAGTCATTATGAATAATGCTGTTATGTTCATTTGTGTACAAGTCTGTGTCTTATTTTTCTTTGGTAAACCCCAAGATGTGCAACTGCTGGTTCATATCATAACTCTGTTTAACATTCTGAGGAACCACCAAACTGTTTTCTTAACAGGGTGGCACCATTTTACATTCCTACCATCAATGTATAATGGTTCCAACTTCTCCAGGTTCAATACTTACTACTGGCTTTTTTTTTGTTTTTGTTGAGTCTCACACTGTCACCGAGGCTGGAGTGCAGTAGCACAATCTCGGCTCACCACAACCTCTGCCTCCTGGGTTCAAGAGATTCTCCTGCCTCAGCCCCCCGAGTAGCTGGGACAACAGGCGGGCACCACTATGCCTGGATAATTTTTTGTTATTTTTAGTAGAGACGGGGTTTCACCATGTTGTCCAGGCTAGTCTTGAACTCCTGACCTTGTGATCTGCCCGCCTTGGCCTCCCAAAGTGCTGGGATTAAAGGCGTGAGCCACCATGCCTGGCCTATTACTGTCTTTATTATATCTTTCAAGTAGGTGCAAAGTGGTATTTCATTTTGGTTTTCATTTGCCTTTCCCTGATGACTTATGACGTTAAGCATATTATCACACCACTTACATATCTTCTTTGGAGAAATGTCAATTCAAATCCTGGGCCCTTTTTAAATAAGTTATTGTCTTACTACTGAATTATAGGAGTTATTTATATATCCTGGATACAAGTCCTATATCACATACGATTTTCAAATATTTTCTTCCATTTACAGGTCTTCTTTTCATTTTGATGATATCCCCTTGATACATAAATGTTTTTCTGCCATCTTTTTTTTTTTTTTTTTTTTTTAAGAGATAGGGTATCATTACCTTACTCAGGCTAGAGTGCAGTGGCCTATTCATAGCACGATGATAGTGCACTGCAGCTTCTAACTCCTGATCTCAGTGATTCCCCGACCTCAGCCTCCTGAGTAGCTGGGACGACAAACATGTGCTAAAAGGCCTGGCTAAAAGGTTTTAATTTTGAAAAAGCCCAATTTATCTATTTTTTCTTTTTCTGCTTTTGCTTTTGGTGTTGTATCTAAGATACTATTGTCTAACTAGGTTTCTTCTAACAGTTTTATAATTTTAGCTCTTGCATTTAGAAATTTGATCAATTTGGGCCGGGCGCAGTGGCTCAAGCCTGTAATCCCACCACTTTGGGAGGCCGAGACGGGTGGATCACGAGGTCAGGAGATCGAGACCATCCTGGCTAACCCAGAGAAACCCCGTCTCTACTAAAAATACAAAAAATTAGCCGGGCGAGGTGGCAGGCGACTGTAGTCCCAGCTACTCCGGAGGCTGAGGCAGGAGAATGGCGTAAACCCGGGAGGCGGAGCTTGCAGTGAGCTGAGATCCAGCCACTGCACTCCAGCCTGGGCGACAGACCGAGACTCCGTCTCAAAAAAAAAAAAAAAAAAGAAATTTGATCAATTTTTGGCCAGGCATAGTGGCTCACACCTGTAATCCCAGCACTTTGGGAGGCCAAGGCAGTCAGATCACTTGAGGTCAGGTGTTCGAGACCAGCCTGGCCAACAGGTGAAACCCTGTCTCCACTTAATACAAAAAAATTAGCCAGGCATGGTGGTGCGCACATGTAATTCCAGTTACTTGGGAGACCAAGGCAAGAGAACCGCTTGAACCCAAGAGGCAGAGGTTGCAGTGAGCCAAGATCGTGCCACTGCACTCCAGCCTGGGCAACAGAGCAAGACTGTCTCAAACAAAAAACAAAAAACAAAAAACTGATCAATTTTAACTTTTGCAGTTAACTCAGTGCTGTGAAGAAAGAATCCAACCTCATTATTTTGCATGTGAATAATCAGTTGTCTCAGCACCACATGTTGAAAAGACCATTCTTCTTCACTGAATTGTTTTGGTATCCTTGTTGAAAATCAATTGTCTACAAATGTGAGGGTTTATTTCTGGACTCTCACTTCTATTCAATTGGTCTATGTCTCTCCTTATGCCAGTAACACAATTACTATTGCTTTATAGTAAGTTTTAAAATTGAGAAGTAAAGCCAGGTACAGCTGCTCACACCTGACCTCAGTGATTCCCCGACCTCAGCCTCCTGAGTAGCTGGGACGACAATCATGTGCTAAAAGGCCTAGCTAAAAGGTAATCTCAGCACTTTGGGAGTGCAAGGAGAGCAGATTGTTTGAGCCCAGAAGCTGGAGACCAGCCTGGATAACTCAATGAAAACCCATCTCGGCCGGGCGCGGTGGCTCAAGCCTGTAATCCCAACACTTTGGGAGGCCGAGACGGGCGGGTCACGAGGTCAGGAGATCAAGACCATCCTGGCTAACACGGTGAAACCCCGTCTCTACTAAAAAATACAAAAAACTAGCCGGGCGTGGTGGCGGCGCCTGTAGTCCCAGCTACTCGGGAGGCTGAGGCAGGAGAATGACGGGAACCCGGGAGGCGGAGCTTGCAGTGAGCTGAGATCCGGCCACTGCACTCCAGCCTGGGTAACTGCAGCGAGGCCTGTCTTAGAAAAATAAATAAAATTGAGAAACATGAAGGCCGGGCACAGTGGCTCATGCCTGTAATCCCAGCACTTTGGGAGGCCGAGGCGGGTGAATCACTTGAGGTCAGGAGTTCGAGACCAGCCTGACCAACATGGTGAAGCCCCGGCTCTACTAAAAATACAAAATTAGCTGGGTATGGTGGCGCACGCCTGCAATCCCAGCTATGTGGGAGGCTGAGAAAGGAGAATCTCTTGAACCCGGGAGGCAGAGGCTGCAGTGAGCTGAGATCGTGCCATTGCACTCAAGCCTGGGCAACAAGAGCGAAAAATCCGTCTCAAAAAAAAAAAAAAAAGAGAGAGAAGCCTGAGGGTCCTCCAACTTGTTGTTTTTCAAAATTGTTTTGGCTATACTGGGTTCCTTCTTGTTCTTCCTTCAGTGTTTTTATCATGTAAAAGTGTCAAATGTTTTATCTATATCTACTGAGGTGATCATGTGGTTGTTTTTTAAATTATATTACCACAGTGTATTACAATGATTAATGATGATATGTTGAACCAATCTTCCTTGGATAAATCCCACTTAGTCATGGATTATGATCCTTTTTTGTTTGTGTGTTTGTTTTGAGATGGAGTCCCGCTCTGGCGCCCAGGCTGGAGTGCAGTGGCACAATCTCAGCTCAACTGCAACTTCTGCCTCCTGGGTTTAAGCAATTCTCCTGCCTCAGCCTCCTGCGTAGCTTCAATTACAGGCACCTGCCACCATGCCCAGCTAATTTTTGTATTTTTGGTAGAGATAGGGTTTCACCATGTTGGCCAGGCTGGTCTCGAACTCCTGACCTCATGGTCCACCCCACCTCAGCCTCCCAAAGTGCTAGGATGACAGGCATGAGCCAGCATGCCCGGCTGATCTTTTCCACATGTTACTGAAATCAGTCATCTAGTATTTTGAAGACCTGGGGTACAAGCATACTTTTTTTTCCTTGAGATTAAGTCTCGCTTTGTTGCCCAGGTTGGAGTGCCATGGAGCAATCCCAGCTCACTGCAACCTCTGCCTCCCCCTGGGTTCAAGCTATTCTTGTGCCTCAGCCTCCCAAGTAGTCAGGCACCAACCACTGTGCCTGGCTAAGTTTTGTACTTTTAGCAGAAACGGGGTTTTACCATATTGGCCAGGCTGGTCTCGAACTCCTGATCTCAAGTGATCTGCCCACCTTGGCAGTGATGGGATTCCAGGCATAAGCTACTGTGCCCAGCCCATACTTGTTTTTTAATCAGTAAAAGTATCTCTAATTTTAAGATGAGGTAAATTCCAAGTTCTGATCAATTACTCACATATCACTTCATTCTTTAATTTCATACTTCCCTAAAAAAGATCTCTAGAAATAAACTAGTAATGACCATGAGGACCTTCTCTTTGGACACAGTATGGCTCTAAGTTGTAGGTCTCCCTTTAAAAACAAAAAACAAAAAACAAAAAATTTCTTTGTACGATTCCCCCTAAGGGAACTAGATGAAAGCTCCCTTAGTTCCTGTTGTTGGCTATATTCCAAAATATAGTCAGTAATAAGTATTTTCTCCTATCCCCTATAGAATGGCTATAGTCAATCTTCCAAGGCATAGCTTCAAGAGGGCCAAGTCCAGCCCACTAAGTAGTTCCTACTTAGTGATGAGAAAAATACTTTCAGAAAGGATAAGTGACCACCTCAACAGCATCTCAACAAGTAAAGAGTAGAGCCCAGGCTAGAATCTAGGTCTTAATTATTCTAAGACTTTGTTCTCTTCCCTTCATTAAATACCCTCAACTCTTAAGATCTGCAGTAGAGGTAGAATTTGCTAGTTAGACATGATTACTTAACTCTACAAGTAAGACCTGGAGGTAAATAACGGTCTGTTTCCTTACCATGGTGTTGGTGCTTGGCTGTCCTAGAGTGCTGGTATTACCAAAGGAAAAGCCAGTGTTCTGGGTGGTTGTGGCCTGGCCAAATGGTTTGCTGAAGAGGCTGGTAGTCTGCTGATTCTGTTGGCCAAAGAGACCACCTGGATTTGTTCCAAATCCAGTTGTACCTTTTAGGAAAAAGAAAAGAAAAAAAATGTAAACACCCAAAAATACAAAACCTTCCATTATCCAGTTATTTCAAGTCCTTATGTTATCTACTACTCTTCATTCACTACTTGATAACCTTTTCATTTTCCATCCTTCACCTAACTCTAGATTTAAACTTTAACTTCTGTAATAACACCCTGACCCCAAGAAGTCTAACTAGGCTAAATGATCTTCCCTTGTAAGTCCACAGCTTCCTTCTATTTTACAAGATAATACACTAGAAGTCAGCATGTGTATTTTAAACTTGCTAGTCTAAGTTATTGAGAACAAAGGCCTCTTCTTTACATGAATATATCCAGCCCAGAGTCTGATATGTAATATTCAATAATGAATATGGGCCAGGCACAGTGGCTCACATCTGTAATAACAACACTTTGGGAGGCCAAGGCAGGAGGATCACTTGAGGACAGGAGTTCCTGAACAGCATAGGCAACACAATGGGACCCCATCTCTACAAAAAAATTGTAAAAATTAGTCAGGCATAATGACTTGTGCCTGTGGTTTTAGCTACTAGGGAGACTGAGGTGGGAGTATGGCTTGAGCCTGGGAGTTTGAGGCTGTGGGGAGCTGTGATGGAGCCACTACACGACAGCCTGGGTGACAGAGCTAGACAGTGTCCTCCAACTCCCACCAAAAAACAGAAAAAATTAAGAAACATTAGCCAGGCAGAACAGTGGGAATATTACTTGGGCCCAAGAGTTCAAGGCTGCAGTGAGCTATGATTGCTCCACTGCACTCTAGCCCGGTCAACAAGGTGGGACTGTGTCTCAAAAACAAACAAACAAACAAACAAAACGCATACTAAACTAAATCATGGAATATCAAGATTGAAAAGTACATTAGGATGGACATGGTGGTTCACACTAGTAATCTCAGTACTTTGGGAGGCTGAAGCAGACAGATTGCTTGAGGCCAGGAGTTCGAGATCAGCCTGGCCAACATGGCAAAACCCCGTCTCTACTAAAAATACAAAAATTAGCCAATGCTGGCAGGCACGGTGGCTCACGCCTGTAATTCCAGCAATCTGGGAGGCTGAGATGGGCGATCACCTGAGGTCAGGAGTTCCGATCAGCCTGGCCAAGATTATAAAACCCCATCTGTACTAAAAATACAAAAAAATCAGCCAGGCATTGTGGTGGGCGTCTGTAATCCCAGCTACTTCAGAGGCTGAGGCAGAGAGAATTGCTTGAACCTGGGCGGTGGAGGATGCAGTGAGCCGAGATCACACCACTGCACTCCAGCCTGGGCGACAGAGTGGAACTCTGTCTGAAAAAAAAAAAAAAAAAAAATTAGGGCTTGGCACCATGGCTCACACCTATAATCCCAGCACTCTGGGAGGCCGAGGCTGGTTAATCGCCTGATGTCAGGGGTTTGAGACCAGCCTAGCCAATGTTGTGAAACCCCAACTCTATTAAAAATATAAAAAATTAGCCAGGCATGGTGGTGGGCGCCTGTAACCCCAGCTCCTCAGGAGGCTGAGGCAGGAGAATCACTTGAACCTGGGAGTTGGAGGTTGCACTGCACTGCAGCTTGAGCAACAGTGAGACTCCAACTCAAAAAATAAATAAATAAATAAAATAAAATTAGCTGGGTGTGGTGGTGGCACATGCCTATAGAGTGGCTGAGGTAGGAGAATCACCTAAGCCCAGGAAGTCGGGGGTGCAGTGAGCTGTGATCACACCACTGCACTCCAGCATGGGCAATGAGTAAGAACCTAAGACCCTGTCTCAAAAAGAGAAAAGAAAAAGTAGGTTAAACATTACTTAAATATGTATTTTTGTGTGTGTATGTGTATGTACATCTCTTCAGAAGGCTATGAAAAGCTCTAATTTTTGCTTTTCTATACAGAGGCAAACTGGTGGATGGAGAAAGTGTAGAAGCAAAGTATATAATCTCTGGTTAGTTTTCTGTATTTTGTGAACTTTGTATCATATATGTGCATTACTTTTGCAAAAGTAGTATTTTTGTAAAGTAAATTAGTCATCATCTTTAACTCCTCTTTCACATCCCACATTAAACCAATCCATCAGCAAATCCCATCAGTTCTATAATCAAACTGGGTCCAGAACCTCATCTTTTTTCTTTTCCATCCTTATTATTTTGAGACGGAGTCTTGCTCTGTCACCCAGGCTAGAGTGCAATGGCGTGATCTCAGATCACTGCAACCTCTGCCCCCCAGGCTCAAGCGATTCTCCTGCCTCAGCCTCCCAAGTAGCTGGGATTACAGGCACTTGCCACCATGTCCAACTAATTTTCATATTTTTAGTAGAGGCAGGGTTTTACCATGTTGGCCAGGCTAGTCTTGAACTCCTGACCTCAAGCAACCCACCTGCCTTGGCCTCCCAAAGTGCTAGGATTGCAGGCATAAGCCACCACACTTGGCCTCTTTTCCATCCTTGCCCAAGCCACTAACACCTCTCATGCTGATAATAGCTTTCTAAGTAATTTGTTTCTCCTCTTTCTTACCACCTACTCTCAATATAGGAGACTTCAGAATCATCCTTTACTCACAATCACATGACTTCTCTGTCTAAACAACTCTCAGGATTTCCTAAATCAAGTAAAAATTCAAGTCTTGATATTAGTCTACAAAGTTGTATAAAATATGGCCCCCATATCCCCCAGTATTTTCCCTTGCCCTCTCTTCAAATGGCCAAAACTCAAGAGTTTTTAGACTCAGTTTCCACTAGCTGGAATGTTCTTCCCCCAGCAATCTGTACAACTTGCTCTTTCATCTTCTTCAGATACGTCACTGCTCAAACATCACCTTCTCACGTGAAGCATTCCTTAGTCATCTTCATCTTAAACTGTCTTTCTCCCTTTCCCCACATATATCCAGGCATTCCTTCCTATTCCTATGGTATCCCTGAATTATTATTTTTCTCCATAGCACTTAATCCAAAATGGCAATTATGTTTTAGTTTTAGTTATCTGTCTCTCCTCAATATAATCTAATATGATATCAAGTGCTTACTAGTTCCAAAGGCAGTTTTGTTCTGACCATATGCAAAGCCTGAATTAGTGGTGGAGGAACTGAAGAGTCCTGTTGCACTGGAAGTGGCTGGAGAAGACCCAAACAAGCCAGTTGTGGTACCTGCTCCCACCTGGTTCTGTGGGCCTTTCCTGTTAGCCTGATAATCCTCTAAACGAAGTTCCTGAAGGGAGGGAAAACATATTTCTAATCTTAACATGTAGCTAAAAATAATTATTTAGGAGGCTAAATACTTGAATTTAGTATTCAAGTTCTACTTTCACACAGGAACCATGACTAAAAGAGAGAAAACTAAGGAATGACATTATATCATTAAAGAAAAACATTTCCAACAAACACTAAAATTCATACCACAATTACTGTAAAACTACAAGCCAAAGAGTCAATCATATCTTAATCTGAGTTTTCTTTTACAAACAATACACTCTTTCGGTAAAATGTCATAAAATAATCCTAACTCTCCCTAGCCCTAAAATATAAAAATAAAATAAAAATTATAGTGAATTAAAAGATGCAGATTCTGTGGGGCAAAAAAATTAGAAAAAGAATAAAGTTTACCAATTTTGTCTCAAGTCAGTATGTTCCTGGCACAGCCCAATAAAGCAAGCATAGTTTGGTATGCAGAAGGAAGCAATCACTACAATTGGGAACGACTATCACAATGTACAGCAACCTACTACATAAGCAGTAAGAATGAACAAACTAACTTCATGCAACAACATGGATGAGTATCTCAATGTTGAAAGACAGCCATTAAAAAGTACATAATGTGGCTGGGCGCTGCAGCTCATGCCTGTAACCCCAGCACTTTGGGAGGCCAAGGCGGACGGATCACAAAGCCAGGGTTCAAGAACAGCCTGGCCAACACAGCAAAATCCTGTCTCTACAAAAAAATCAAAAATTAGCCGGGCATAGTGGCGTGCAGCTGCAATCCCAGCTACTCCGGAGACTGAGGCAGGAGACTGCTTAAATCCGGGAGGCAGCGTTTATAGTGAGCTGAGATCACGCCACTGCACTCCAGCCTAGGCAACAGAGCAAGACTCCATCTCAAAAAAAAAAAAAATTTAGCTGGGTGTGGTGGCCCACACCTGTAATCCAAGCTACCAGGGAGGCTGAGGTGCAAGAATTGCTTGAACCTGGGACGCAGAGGTCATAGTGAGCCAAGATGCGCCACTGCACTCCAGCCTGGGTGACGGAGACACTGGCTCAAAAAAAAAAAAAAAAGAAAAACTTTTATTAAGCTGTATGACTTTGCATAATTTTACTAAAAACACCTTCATATGCATGCATACACATTGCCCAGCGTAACAGAAGCAACATCCAATCAGAACAGACGATTAGACTGGGCTCAGGGGCTCATGCCTGTTATCCCAGCACACTGGGAGGCCGAGGAAGAAAGATCACTTGAGCTCAGGAGTTTGAGACCGGCCTGAGCAACATAGTAAGACCTCATCTCCACAAAAAAATTTTTAAACATTAGCTGAGCATGGGGCACATGCCAGCAGTCCCAGCTATTTGAGAGGCTAAGGACATGAAGCCTGGGAAGCTGAGACTGCAATGAGCTGTGATTGTGTCACTGCATTCCAGCCTGGGCAAAAAAGCTCAAAAAAAAAAAAAAAAAAAAGACCATTGGGGTGCTATACCTTCACATATCCCTGAATATTATCCCTGCCTAAACAAGTAGATATCTAGAAATAATACTTGATTTTTAAAAATAATTCGGTTAATTTTTTACATAAACCCAAACTGAACCCCTCTATCCTAAAAATAATCAAAACCATTTTTAAAAGCTACATTCCAATAGAATCAAAAAGGTTAGACTGACATTCTGTATTGTATTTTACTGACCTCTAGTGACTTGCTTTCATATTCTTTCATAGCAGTAATACACTGGTGCTTGGTACTTATGTTAGTGCTAACTCCAGCTTTGACCATAGTATCTGTACCAGTTGGAGGCTGCAAAGAAATAAAGGCAAATTTGTAGGTCCGAGTTTTATATTGCTACTCTCTCAGACACAATTTCTCAACCACTGAACTCTAAAACTAGTCCTCCCAGGTCTTTTATACTGAGATGGTTTCAAGGGTGTTTGATTAAATATATTGCATTTCTGATCTCTCCCCACATCAAGATTATCTGAATAAATCAATCTTAGTAACAAAGTAATCACAAACCCAAGGATTAATCCCATAACCCAAGCCATCCAATTACATGCTGAAATACATGTAATACTATGCACAAGGAAAGTTTTACCCAATATATACATTTAAACCTCTATATCTAAGTTCTCCTTTCTATTCTGCCCTGTAATGTTGCATTAAAAAAATACAGAGGGCCGGGCACGGTGGCTCACGCCTGTAATCCTAGCACTCAGGGAGGCCGAGGCGGGTGGATCACAGGGTCAGGAGTTTGAGACCAGCCTGGCCAATATGGTGAAACCCTGTCTCTACTAAAAAATAAAAAAAACAACAATAAATTAGCCAGGCATGGTGGCACGCACCTGTAGTCCCAGCTACTCAGGAGGCTGAGGCAGGAGAATCGCTTGAATTCGGGAAGTGGAGGTTGCAGTGGGTCAAGATTGCGCCACTGCACTCTGGCCTGGGCAACAGAGTGAGACTCCATCTCAAAAAACAGCAACAACAACAACAACAACAACAACAACAACAAAAATATGGAAACCGACCAGGCGCAGTGGCTCACGCCTGTAGTCCCAGCACTTTGGGAGGCCGAGGTGGGTGGATCACTTGAGGTCAGGAGTTCAAGACCCGCCTGGCCAACATGGTGAAACCCTATCTCTACTAAAAATACAAAAATTAGCTTGGATGGGTGCATGTAATCCCAGCTACTTGGGAGGCTGAGGCAGGAGAATCACTTGAACCGAAGAGGCGGAGGTTGCAGTGAGCCAAGATTGCACCGCTGCACTCCAGTCTGACTGTCTTCAGAAAAAAAAAAAAAAAGAAATATGGAAACCTGTTTTTCCCCGATAACCTTACAAGGAAAAAGGCACAATAAGTCAAACTAATGATTCCTGCTTGTACTGCCAGTTTTCTCAACTATTGTGCTTTACAAAAGGCATCACACAATATTTTTCACTATCGTTTATATTTTAACTTTAAATTCGAGGTTGTAAATTTAGTACTATGAATTAACCAATTTACCTGAGAAATTCTTCATTTTCTGGAGTATATTTTAACAAGTTTTATTTCTGCCAAAGATTTCCATTAGGCTAACTGCACTTCCAGCGTACCCTAAGAATCCCCCAAATATTTACATCAAGTGGTATTCCATATGTTTCTGTAAACAAAATCCTCCACTCTAGCCCTCCACTCAACCCCTCTCAAAAAAAAAACACACACACACACAAAAACTTTATGGCCCCATTTAGCCATTTCATCAACAAAACCTGTATTTTTAATCTGGTACAGAATGTTGATGAGTTACTCTTATTTGCCACCTATTATTTCCATAAAGAATAGTTGACCAGGCCGGGCATGGTGGCTCACGCCTGTAATCCCAACACTTTGGGAGGCAGAGGTGGGCAGATCACCCGAGGTCAGGAGTTCAAGACCAGCCTGGCCACCACGGTGAAACACCATCTCTACTAAAACTACAAAAAAATTAGCTAGGTGTGGAGGTGGACTCCTGTAATCCCAGCTACTCGGGAGGCAGAGGCAGGAGAATCACTCGAACCCAAGAGGTGGAGGCTGCAGTGAGCTGAGATAACACCACCGCCCTCCAGCCTGGGCAACAACAGTGAAACTCCGTCTTAAAACAAAACAAAACAAACCAAACTAAACCAAACCAAACCAACAGCTGACCATTCAGAAGCAAATTTTTAACACAGTAAATTCAAATTCTACCTTATACCAGCTTATTATAAAATTTTATGAATACACATTTGATTGGGATGAGCCTAATTCAAATATACATCATAATCTAGATTTGCATTTCACAAGTTTCCCTGTCTACTATACAACTTGTTTTTAACACATTGTTCAGGAAGTGTCAAGCTAAGCTGGATGAGAAGCAATTTTACTATTCATCCTGCAAAGAAATATACATGCGGGAAAAAACATTCCACAAAGATTGGAAGAAAATACATACGTTAAATTTAATAGTAGTCCCAGTAGGAGCAGCTGTAAAACTACTTGGCCCAAAGAGGGAGCCAGATGTGCTGCCAAAAGGATTAGAGGTGGTATTTGTGGTTCCAAAGAGTCCTCCACTGCTAGTACTGGTTCCAAAATCTAAAAATAAGAAAAACGAGATGATAACAGTAAGAAATTTAAGAAATCTATAAGATGCCTTGGAATTGGGCTATGGCACTAGTGCCACAGTACTTTTTCACATTCTCAATTTTTTTTTTTTAAGACAGGGTCTTGCTCTGTCTCCTAGGATGGAGTGCAGTGGTGCAATCACAGCTCACTGCAGCCTTGACCTCACAGCCTCAAGCAATACTCCTGCCTCAGTCTCCCAAGTAGCCGGGACCACAGGCATGCGCCGCCACACTCAGCTAATTTTTTTTTTTTAATTTTTGTAGAGAGTGCCTCTTGCCATGCTGCTCAGGCTAGTCTCAAATTGCTGGGCTCAAACAATCCTCCCACCTCAGCCTCCTAAAGTGCTGGGATTACAGGTGTGAGTCACTGCGCCTGGTCTCACATCCTGAAATTTTTTACCTTTCAAGTCTCCCAAGCAAATATATTCAAATAGAAATTATTTTTTTTCCTTTTTTTTTTTTTTTTTTTTGAGACTGAGTCTCGCTGTGTAGCCCAGGCTGGAGTGCAGTGGCGCGATCTCAGCTCACTGCAACCTCCGCCTCCCGGGTTGACGCCATTCTCCTGCCTCAGCCACCTGAGTAGCTGGGACTACTACTGGTTAGCCCGCCACCACGCCCGGCTAATTTTTTGTATTTTTTTTTTTTTCAGTAGAGACAAGGTTTCACTGTTGTTAGCCAGGATGGTCTTGATTTCCTGACCTCGTGATCCACCCACCTTTGCCTCCCAAAGTGCTGGGATTACAGGTATGGGCCACCGCGCCTGGCCCAAACAGAAATTTCATACAGAAAAATACATACTTCCAAGCTCAACAACTTTCAAGTGAAACAAAGTCTGAATCCTTTGGTCAGGTAAGTGTCCATAAAGACCTAAGGTCACACTTGGAAGACAACTTAAAAGAAATACCTTGTTTCATCATAAATTTTATCTCATTTCTCCTTTTCTCGTTTAACTAGATGCTGAATGAACTTGTCTTTCTGAAAACATCTTGTCACAGACTTCAAGAGTGGTCACAGTACGTTTTATTTACATACATTATGACATATACCTACACATAACCGAAAACTTTAGAATATACAAGTGGTCCTATTAGAGAAATCAAATATAGGTTAATGGAAAATTTCACCCCCTACAATTTCAGAAAAATTAGCAGTCACTGTCAATTACTTTACAGAAACTATTTAAAGAAATAGCAAATCCTTGGATTACTTTACGTTTCCAAAAAGCTGAGTTTAAAAAAAATTACACATAAATGAATTTAATGGTTGCTAAGGAATATATTGCTGAAAGTATCAGAGACTTCTGAAGAAGTTATGCCAGCTGCGGTGGCTCACACCTGTAATCCCAGCACTTTGGGAGGCCAAGGCGGATGGAACACGAGGGTCAGGAGTTTGAGACCACCCTGGTCAATATGGTGAAACCCCATCTCTACTAAAAATATAAAAATTAGCTAGGCATGACAGCGGGTGCCTGTTAAGTCCCAACTACTCGGGAAGCTGAGGCAGGAGACTCGCTTGAACCGGGGAGGCAGAGGTTGCAGTGGTGAGCAGAGATCACGCCACTGCACTCCAGTCTGGGTAACAGATCGAGACTCCATCTCAAAAAAAAAAGAGGTTATATATATGGTGCCAATTTACTAAGCAATAGAAATGTATTGCCAATATTTAGAATTAGTAACATCCTAATTACCACATTAAAAAGTACTACGATTTCTCACTGGCAAACTGTTACTACTTCTTTCTAAAACATGTCTTAATATATAGTTTAAAGCAAATAGGCACATTTCTTTTGATTTACTACTTTAGACTGTATTATATATTGTTATGGTTAAATATTTCAATGTTATACAAACAACTTTCCCTCTGGAAAATACTGATGGCTGGCTAACTATTCATTCTTCTTTTTTTTTTTTTTTTTGAGACGGAGTCTCGCTCTGTCGCCCAGGCTGGAGTGCAGTGGCGCGATCTCGGCTCACTGCAAGCTCCGCCTCCTGGGTTTACGCCATTCTCCTACCTCAGCCTCCTGGGTAGCTGGGACTACAGGCGCCCGCCACCGCGCCCGGCTAATTTTTTGTATTTTTGGTAGAGACGGGGTTTCACCGTGGTCTCGATCTCCTGACCTTGTGATCCGCCCGCCTCGGCCTCCCAAAGTGCTGGGATTACAGGCGTGAGCCACTGCGCCCGGCACTATTCATTCTTCTATACCCTTGTGCCAGGAATGGCATCATTTGATAAGGCATACCTGATGAACTAGCAGTGGTTGCCTCAAAGTATAGCGCTGTGTGGAGAAGTATCCCCCAAGACATGTTTGGACTTAAAGTGAAAAAAGCCATCAAATAAAAACATCTGCATGGACAAAAAATGGAGGAGTAACCATGTCATGTCCAATATGTCATTCCTGCTCTAGTCTCTTCATGCCAAATATAAAACAGAGACAAGAAGGTGCCTCTGCAGCACAATATGGCTGACTATAACATATTCCTCCTTGAAATTCTCCCATCTTAACATGAACTACACTACTCTGACCTGGCTTTTCACCCTTTCTCTGGCCATTCTACATCAGGAGGCTCTTCCTCTGCATATCCCTTAAGTAACAGTACTTCAAATTTCCATCCTTATAGAGATGTAGATGCTGTCTTCCTTTTCAGCCTATTAACCTTTTCAGTACATATTGAAGTTTTCCTCTTCCCATATTTTTGCCAATTAGCGGGAAAAGAGGGTAGATGAACATAGAAAAAAGGAGAAAAGACAACACATTCAATAAGCAAACCAAATTATTAGATGCAGAGCTCCAGCAATATCCTACTTACTCCCAAAGCCAGTTGGTTTATTTTGTGCAAAGGCATTGTTTTGGGATGAGAAAAGACTGGTCCCTGTGCTTGCAGTTCCAAACAAGGTATTTGCTGTTCCTGTTGATGTACCAAACCCAAAACCAGTGCTTGTGGAGGTAGCTGGCTGGCTAAATGAACTGGTTCCAAATAATCCTCCTGAGGAGATGGAGAAGGAGGGAAAAAGTTAAGTAGATCAGAGCCGCTAAGTCAATGCCTATACCAGCTACAAACAAACCAGTTATATCACAAATGAAGACCCTACCTGGTTTAGTCTGTGAATTTCCAAACAGGCCTCCAGTATTGTTGCTAGAACCAAATGCAGATGTTCCAAATGCCCCTCCACTAGTAGTGCCAAAGCCAGTATCTGCAAAAGCAAAATCCAGATTAAATTAGAATTTAGAATAAAATCTGCATAAGATGACCAAATGAAAAGGCATTTTAATATTTCTTAAACTTCTGAATTTGAACTACTAGCCTAACTGAAAACATTTTTTCAAACTCCCATCAGAGTATGAATTACAGAGTAAAAACCAAGACACAGACATTTTATTCATTGTCCCCAGGGTAAGTATGAAAATTTGAAGTCAAAAGGAGTGACTTTTCAATAAAAGTTACAGATGTTCATAGGTTAAAAAAATAAAAAAAGTGCTGGCCGGGCACAGTGGCTCACACCTGTAATCCCAGCATTCTGGGAGGCCAAGGCAGACGAATCATTTGAGGTCAGGAGTTCAAGACCAGCCTGACCAACATGGTGAAATCCCGCCTCTACTAAAAATTCAAAAAAATTAGTGACACTCCATAGTCACTGAGATAAATGGTCTTTCATCAGGGGAACACATCAGAACAACCTGGGAAGCTTTTTCAAAATACGCACGTCCAGGTTGCAACTCCAGAAATTCTAATTCTATAATTTTTGATGAGATATGTATTTTGAATAAAACTTCCAAAGGTGACTGTGACGGGCACTTTTAGTTAAAAACCACAGACATGGATCTAGAGTTCTCTAAAAACGAGGTCAGGAGCCACTTAAGAAAACTTCCTTGCCAGGCGCGGTGGCTCACGCCTGTAATTCCAGTACTTTGGGAGGCCGAGGTGAGCGGATCACGAGGTCAGGAGATTGAGACCATGCTGGTTAACACGGTGAAACCCCATCTCTACTTAAAATACAAAAAAAAAAAAAAAATTAGCCGGGCCTGGTGGTGGGCGCCTATAGTCCCAGCTACGTGGGAGGCTAGGCAGGAGAACTGCTTGAACCCAGGAGGCAGAAGTTGCAGTGAGCCGAGATCGCGCCACTGCACTCCATCCTGGGTGACCGAGTGAGACTCCACCTCAAAAAAAAAAAAAACAAAAAACAACTTCCTCTATTATTAATTTTATTAGGTATGATAGAGGCTTGTTAGTTATGCTTCTTAAAGAATCCTTAGCCCAGTGCCATGGCTTATGCTTGTAATCCCCTCGCTTTAGCAGGCTTAAGCAGGAGAACTGCTTGAACCCAGGAGGTGGATGTTACAGCGAGCTGAGAAAAATGAGCCAGGCATGGTGGTGTGCAACTGTGGTCCCAGCTACTTAGGAGGCTGAGGTATGAGGATTGCTTGGGTCTGGGAGGCTGAGGCTGTAGTGAACCATGATACTGCCAATGCACTCCAGCCTCAGTGAAAGTGCAGGATCCTATCTCAAAAAATAAATAAATTTCATCAATTAGAGAAAGTTTCTGGGATTTAAAATATTCTGTTAAGATGCTCTCCTCCCCCTGGAAATAAAGAGATAAAAACAAGACTGGGAAAATGCTCATTGTTAAAGTTGGGATATAAGTACACAAGAGTTCATTATACCATTCTTTCCAGCCTTGGATGAGTATAAACATTTTTAACAAAGTGTCACAGTTCTTTTAGAATTTGTCTAGCAGGGTTCCCGGTTTTTACTGGAAAAAAAAAAAATTTTTTTTGGGGGGGGGGCTTTCTGGTAAAAAAAAAAAAAAAAAAAAAAAAACAAAAAAAAAACAAAAAAAAAAATCTCCAAAAAAAAAGTTTAAATGTAAATAAGGATTGCTACAGGCAATTAGTCATATACGATATTGTATAAGACATTAGTCATGTACAATACTGGGTAGGAAGGGAGTTAGATCTCAGGAGGGTTGATGGGGATTAGACACTTCCACATTTTAACATTTCTGTGACATTTGAATGTCACATCATGTTCACAGGGTAAATTCCAGGGCAGTTGTTTCATAACTGCATTTTAGACTTCAACATTAAAAGAATTATTTTCTGGTCTGAAAATCAGTAACAAATTATAACTTTCTGTTAAACAAAATAATGCAAATATTTTAAGTATCTTCTACTGATGATCAGAAGAAGGCCATGAAAACTTAGAATTTATTTCTACTTCCTTAAACACTGTTAAAGAGATCTTATCCTAGTTATTTTTTCAAGATGACTTTGCTATAAATACGAAAGTATAAATAAAATTCCCACCTAAAGCTTATCAGAGTGGATTTGTTCTTAGTAAGAAGAGAGTAATTAAGGTTTCCCCCTCTTATCCTTTTTAAAAACTTACTCTGTCCAAATGTTGAAGTTGTGCCAAAGCCACCTGTGCCACCCCCAAAGGGTGTTCCAAATGATTTGTTAAACATCTTCAAAATGAGTCTTTGTTTCAGAAAGCTGGGAAAAAGAAAACATTATCACTCTCTTAAAGACCACAAAATGGAATGTAATTGTTTTAGAAAATCTATCATTCCACAAACTTAGGCCTATTCAAACTATCGTATACACTCTCATTCAATATCCTCAAACTGTATGATAAAATAAACCTTGTAAAATGATCCTTAATCTACAACGTTCGAGCCGAACAGTAAGGTTAAACTTCATAATTTGAGGTAAAACTTTAGATCCCAACATTAACCATCCATTTAAAATAATGTTTTCAATCTTTTTTTTTTTTTTTACCTAAGTCCCCTTTTTAATCAGTAAGTATTTCAGATGTACAAGGCAAGGTGTTTGTATGATCCACCTAGGAGGTTATGAATCATACCCATCAAAAATTATAACCACAGTCTGTTACCCCAACCACCTAAAAAGCTAACATTTTTGTCAGGTTTTCTTTTTTTTTTTTTTTTTTTTTGAAATGGAATGGTATGCAGTGGCTCACTACAACCTCCTCCTCCTGGGTTCAAGTTATTCTCCAGCCTCAGTCTCAGAGTAACTGGGATTACAGGCATGTGTCTAATTATTTGCATTTTTAGTAGAGACAGGGTTTCACCATGTTGGCCAGGCTGGTCTTAAACTCCTCATCTCAAGTGGTCCACCAACCTGGGCCTCCCAAAGTGCTGGGATTACAGGCATGAGCCACCGCACCCGGACAAGACTTTATTTTCCATAGTTTGCATTGCAAAGTTTATTTTTCCCCTATCTTCGAGGGATATAAAACATGATAATAGTAAATGTTTTTCAAATTATGCATGCCCTGCCTTCCATCTCTAAATCCCAGAGATTCTGGTGCCCTGATATTCTCTATGAGATTACGTTTTAAGACTATTCTCTATGGTCCCCTACTTATCTATCTTCTACTTCTAAGATTACAGAAAACCTTTGATGAAAATCCCTCACCTCTGGCCAGGCACAGTGGCTCAACCTCTAATCCTGGCAGCTCGGGGGGCTGAAGCTGGCTGATTGCTTGAGTCCAGGAATTTGAGACTAGCCTGGGCAACATGGTGAAGCCCTGTCTCTACAAAAAATCAAAGTTGGACTGGTGTGGTGACAGAGGACTGTAGTCCCAATTACTTGGTTGGCTGAGGTGGGAGGATTGCTTGAGCCCAGGAGATGGAGGTTGCCGTGAGCCATGATCCTGCCACTTCCCTCCAGCAAAGGTGATAGGGTGAGACCCTGTCTCAAAAACAAACAAAAAAACCCTTACCTTGGCCAGGCGCAGTGGCTCACACCTGTAATCCCAGCACTTTGGGAGGCCAAGGCGGGTGGATCACCTGAGCTCAGGAGTTCGAGACCAGCCTGGTCAACACAGTGAAAGCCGGTCTCTACTAATAGTACAAAAATTAGCCAGGTGTGGTGGTGCATGCCTGTAATCCCAGCTACTTGGGAGGCTGAGGCAGGAGAACTGCTTGAACCTGGAAGGCAGAGGTTGCAGTGAGCTGAGATTGCACCACTGTACTCCAGCATGGGTGACAAGAGCGAAACTCTGTCTCAAAAACAAAAACAAAAACAAAAACCCTCACCTCATATAAATTATTTCACTCCTGTATCCAAACTATGCACCTGGTTATTTAATGAACTGGACCAAACTGTTCCAAGAACGACTACAAAGAAAAGTTTGGTTACCCCCCAATCTGAATAAAAATAGCTGTCTAGTTTACTCAAAAGAGCTTCCCCCCTCCATAAATTTTCCTTAAATTTAGATGCCTGCTACCTCTTTTTTTTTTTTTTTTTTGAGACGGAGTCTCGCTCTGTCGCCCAGGCTGGAGTGCAGTGGCGCGATCTCGGCTCACTGCAAGCTCCGCCTCCCGGGTTCACGCCATTCTCCTGCCTCAGCCTCCCGAGTAGCTGGGACTACAGGCGCCCACAACCGCGCCCGGCTAATTTTTTGTATTTTTAGTAGAGACGGGGTTTCACCGTGGTCTCGATCTCCTGACCTTGTGATCCGCCCGCCTCGGCCACCCAAAGTGCTGGGATTACAGGCGTGAGCCACCGCGCCCGGCCGATGCCTGCTACCTCTTATCTGCCAGTAGACAATAGGTTAATAAGTAAACTACTTTCAGTATAAAAACTCTGAAAACAGCCAATCATGCTTATCTGGATTTTGTGACAGGTATGATGATTTTTCTATTATAGCCACACAATGTATGTAGAGTAATCTTTTCTTCTAGGAAACTCACGCCGTGTTCATATAATAGAATTAAATATTACATTTTGAGGTCTTCCCCAAATTCTAGTGTCCCACTAACACTTCTAGTCGCTCTAATACCCAAACATTTTGCGCAACATTGAAAAAGATAAGGCTGTTCCTTAAATAAATGATGCTTTACAGAAATATTCTCTCTCCTAAAATTCCCTAGGAAAAAAAATTAAATAGTTATTTATCTCAATATCCAAAAATTGAGTAACTCCTTCGATTAAACAAAGCTCACTAAAACCAGTGGTTCTAGAGGGCCACATCAGAATTAGGTGGCAAGCTTTTCAAAATACAAACTCTGGCCAGTTACAGTGGCTCACATCTGTAGATCCCAATGCTTTGGGAAGTTGAGGCAGGAAGGTCTGTTTAAAGCCAGACCAGCTTGGACAACAGACCAGCTTGGACAACACGTCTCTATTAAAAAAATAAAACAAAATGCAAACGAGGCATGGTGGTGCATACTAGTGAGGTTGAAGCTAGAGAATCACTTTAGCCCAGGAGTTCAGGCCTGCAGCAAGCTACGAATGGTGCCACTGCACTCCAGCAAGCAAGCAAACAAACAAAAATACAAATTGCCAGGCTCCATTCTAGAAATACTGAACCAAAATGTCTAGGGCTGGGGTATAGACATTTGCATTCAGAAAAAGTTCAAGTTACTCTAAAGCACACCCTTGGCTGGGTGCAGTGGCTCATGCCTGTAATTCCAACACTCTGGGAGGCAGAGGCAGGCGGGTCACCTGAGGCCAGGAGTTTGAGACCAGCCTGGCCAACATGGTGAAACCCTGCCTCTACTGAAAATACAAAAACTAGTCGGGCGTGGTGGTGGCACCTGTAGTCCCAGCTACTCAGGAGGCTGAGACAGGAGAATTGCTTGAACCCTGGAGGTAGAGCTTGCAATGAGCTGAGACCGTGCCACTGCACTCCAGCCTGGGCAACAGAGTGAGCCTCCGTCTCAAAAAATACAAATGAACAAAATAAAAAAATAAAATAAGGTTATGGCAAAAAACGATGGATTTTTGGCTTCTCATGAAAAACCTGATAATTAACCAAACTATGACTAAAATCACTTCATGTCAATGACAGGCTGGAGCTTAGTAGCAATTCCCTCTATTTACCTCTCTTCTGTGAGAGCATGCACTCTCCAAAGTGCCACAATACCCACCCAATATCACTCATTTACATCAACTGCCTGGTTCCCGTGGGTTTTCAGTTTGTGACTACTGACACAATCAGAGAAAGAACATGTAGCATTTTACTTCCTCTATTAACAATAAGGCTGGATGCAGTGGCTCACGCCTGTAATTCCAGCGCTTTGTGAGGCCAAGGTGGGCAGATCACTTGAGGCCAAGAGTTTGAGACCAGCTTGGCCAACATGGCAAAACCCCATCTCTACTAAAAATACACAACTCAGCTGATAGCAGTGGTGCACACCTGTAATCCCAGCTACTTGGGTGGCTGAGGCAGGAGAATCGCTTGAACTCAGGAAGTGGAGGTTGCAGTTAGTTGAGATCACGCCACTGCAGTACAGTCTAGGCAACACAGTGAGACTCTGTCTCAACAAACAAATAACAGAAGAACTAGATAATACAGATATTTGTATTAACTATTTTCCACTCCATTTAGATTTTACTCCAAAAATGTAGTAAAATCCATTAAAAAAAAAAGTAATCCTAGAGACAGAAATAAACCCATTAAAGTTTAAAGGCATATCACACTTAAGCCCTTATCCTTTCAAATATGTTAAACTGGCCCAAGCTGAAACCTCCCCCAGGAAGAAATACAAGATAACATTTGAGTTCTTACAATGTCCCAGGCACTGTTCTAAATGCTGTTTATGAATTATCTCATGTAAACTTCCCAAGAATCCAATGATGTAGGTATTTTTATCTCTATTTTACAAGGATGAAATTAAGGCACAAGAATCTATTTGCCCAAGACAAAGCTATTGTTGACCCCAGCGTGGCCGATGCTTCTAGAATCTAGAGCCTACAGCTCCTAGAGAAAGAACACTGCTAATTAAAGGGAAATGACCTTGCATTCACTATCAACGAGGAACCTACAAAACCAACATTTGGCACCACAGATCCAGCACTATCAGGAAAAGACACTTCTCTGGCAAATATGTGAGTTCTAGTTACCAGAAATAATCTCTTTCATGGAGTAAGGATAATGTATAAGGCATACATACCCATGGCAAAGATGAAATTTACAACAAAGATTAACTTTTCTCCTTTTTTTATGAACGGACTTATACCCGTTGCAGTTTTTTCTTTTTGGTATATTTAAAAAGAAAAAAGAAAAATGAAATTGTGTTACATAGAAAAGAGAACTTTAACTTTACCCTTAATTTTACTCTGTTCTCTATGCTCAAAAATCTCCTAATTCAGATTCTCAGATACAAGAAGTATACCTTATAATACACATCAGTAGTCCAATCAATGGACAAATATTCTGACACTGTCCAAAGTGAAGTTCTATAAACTGATATACTGCTTTACACATCTAACTTTTATGATCTCTGTAACTCTGGGTACAATAACAAAATTCAGTTTTCTACCCAGAAAAGTGGTGGATATCCTGAAATGTGGTCAAAACAAAACAAACAACTCCAGGCAACTGTCAACTTTAAGACTATCTGAAAGACGCATATATGCACGCTTCCCAAGACATTTCCAATTTGCTGCTAACTCCAGACACAAATGATAAGTAGTTTTTCCTCTCCACTTCATTAAGCTCCTTTGTATCAAAGCCAGCAAAGAGCAAAAACAATAAATGTGTGTTAGATGAATGGATTAGTATAGTACTTCCCACTTGACAAAGCATTTTTTCATACGTCCTCTCATCTAATCTTCACGAAAATACCAAGAGGCAGGGATTATCACACACAGTCAAACTGAATGAAAATTTTTGCCCTAGACAAGAGGGCTGGGAAAGGAGGCTGGGTGGAATTCCAGGAAGAAGAGATTAATTAGCCTAATGTAACCTAATAACATATCCCAACAAAACTATCTGGAACCTTCTGTTTTACGGTATCCTCCCTAGGATAGATCTTTGATCAAGCCATTCCCTTGGTTAGAACATCATATCCTCTATAAGGCTAGGCATGGTGGCTCACGTCTGTAATCCCAGCACTTTGGGAGGCCGAGGTGGGTGGATCACCTGAGGTCAGGGGTTCGAGACCAGCCTGGCCAATATGGAGAAACGCCGTCTCTACTAAAAATACAAAAATTAGCCAGAAGCGGTGGTGCATGCCTGTAATCCCAGCTACTCGGGAGACTGAGGCAAGAGTCGCTTGAACCCGGGAGGCGGAGGTTGCAGTGAGTCAAGATCACACCACTGCATTCCAGCCTGGATAACAGAGCAACACTCTGTCTCAAACAAAAAAAGAACACCATACCCTCTCTAAAAATCATCTCCTGGGTATCTGATGGGTAGAGGTAGGAATGTCGCTAAATATCCTACAATATACAACAGAGGCCCCACGATAATTATCTGGCCCAAAGTCTCAAAAGTTCCAAAGCTGAGAAACCTTTCTCTAGAGCCATACTGTGCCAAATACTTAGGGTCAATTTCAAACAAAAAGAATGCACCAAGTTCTCAGGAAACGTTTACCTACCTTGCCTCTAATATGTACTGTTTTTTGTTTCGTTTTCTTTTTTCTTGAGTCAGAGTCTCGCTGTCACCTAGGCTGGAGTGCAGTGGCACATCTCAGCTCACTGCAACAGATGCTCACTGCAACCTCCGCCTCCCGAGTTCAAGCAATTCTCCTCCCTCAGCCTACCGAGTAGCTGGGACTACAGACGCATGACGCCAAGCCTAGCGAATTTTTTTTTGTTTTTTTTTTAAGTAGAGACGGGGTTTCACCGTGTTGCCCAGGCGGGTCTCGAACTCCTGAGCTCAGGCAATCCACCCGACTCGGCCTCCCAAAGTGCTAGGATTACAGGTGTGAGCCACCGCACCGGGCCTTTGTTTTGTTTTGAGACAGGGCCTCACACGGTTTCCCAGGTTGAAACTGCAATCACAGCACTGCAGTTCCAACTCAATCTCCCGGGCTTGGCGATTCTCTGATTTCAGCCTACCGAGTAGTTTGAGTACAGGTGCAAGCCACCACACCTGGATAATTTTTGTATTTTTCATAGAGACAGGGTTTCCCCATGTTGCCCAGGCTAGTCTTCAACTTCTGGGCTCAAGCAATCCACCTGCCTCGACCTTCAAGGTGCTGGGATTACAGGAGTGAGTCACCATGCTCGGCCAATACTTATCGTCAAATCTCTGAATTTCTTATTCCCCTAACCTTTCAACAAATTGCATAACTGCATATAGTCTCATTATTGGAAATTAAACATTTGTACCATCATTCTTTACTTTCCAGGTTAACTACCACCACATAAATCATATTACAAGAAAATAATAACTAATTTTTTCAAAGCTGTACATTTCGTTCCTTAAAAATTCTGCTTGCTCTATCTAGAACCTAGTAGACATAAACAAAGTCAGGTACCAGCTAGACGCAGTGGCTCATGCCTGTAATCTCAGCACTTTGGGAGGCTGAGGTGGGGGGCGGCTTGAGCCCAGGATTCAATACCAGCCTGGGCAACATAGCAAAACCCCGTCTCAACCAAAAAAATACAAAAAAAATTAGCTGGGTATGGTGGTGCACACCTGAGGTCCCAGCTACTTGGGAGGCTGAGGTGGGAGGACTGCTTGAGCCCAGGAGGTTGAGGCTGCTGTGAACCGAGACTGCACCACTGCACTCCAGCCTGGGTGATAGAGTGAGACCCTATCTCATTAAATAAACAAACAAATAAATGTCAGGTACCAAAGTATCCTATAACACATAAACAGCAGAAACCATCTTATCTGGGCCCCATATTTCAGGAGCCTCTCTCTATTGACTACTGCCAGGTAAAACTCCTCCATATTTGTCTATTCATTCAAGTAAACACACTTACTGAGGGCCTACTACATGGCAAGCAACTGGACAACAAAGATAAGATGAAAATATTTACCAGCCTAATAAAAAAACAGCTAAAATAAAAATATGTTCTATAAATACAAGTATCAAATAAGTGTTATGGAAGCTTGCAGAGGAGAGAATGCCAAGAACAGCTTCCCAGAAAAGGGTGATGCTTGAACTGAGAAAATGTCATGGAAAACATACCCTGTTCACACTTTACTATTTAGACTACGGTTCTCTTCTGCACTACTAGTTTTGAGTTTATGCTTTGTCATCTAAACAAGAGCAAAGTAACAATCTTACTGATACGAACAGAACCAAGTGTCAACTAATTCAATTTCATCAAATCTGAAGAGTCAAAAATAATAATTTTACCCAAGTATTTCCCAGTACCTTTATCCTGTCCAACCTCTAGTTTTGGTTTTTAAATACCCTAACTTCCTTCACCAGGTAAACATACTGTAACCCAGTTAACTCGAGTTTCTTCTTGAATTTTGTTTCTTCTTGAATTTATAAGACCGTCACAGGGAATGATCACGGCTCTTTTCTTTCTTTATTCCAGTTAGCTTCTTCCTCCAAAACGGAGTTTTATTTCCTCACCTTATTCTACTATAATACTTCACTTTGAATTCTGTACCTGAAAGGAGCCATGAGTTCCAAGGTACAACTACTACAAAGGGACTCCTGCCTGGCTTTCTAAGTCTTGTCAATGAAAATTTCCTGCTTTCTACTCCAGTAGTTATAAATCCCTAACTGACTCCGAATCCTCATCAGCTGACACAAGTCAAAAAATTCAGATTTAGAAAGGGAAATAATGGCTTGTAGTTTTATCGATTTGTTTCCAATACATAACAACGATGACATTCTTTAACCATCTTCTAAGTTTAGTTCTCGAGGTCCAGGTTAGGGTACCACTAACAAAGCTTCCACCTTACCCGTGAACACAGCTGGTAGCAACTAAATGGAAAACGCTATGAAGACTACATCTACGTCTAGCTACCTAACGTCCATGCCGCACCGACCTCCCATAGGGAATTCTTAATAATGGGAGACTGAAACATTCAGGGAGGGTGAGGTAGTAGAAAAATTTTTAGACTGTCAAAGATCCGGCATTGACTAATCCTACCTGTTACTCCGGGCCTCGATTTCCCCTATCTACAAAACTGAGGTAAGGTAGGGGGATTGACTCAATTTCTAAAGTCCTTATGGCTACAGTAATCCAGAAACTCAATCTTTCTCATCTGGCTTTACACTGAACACGTGGGAAAATAAAAGAACCTTTTGCTCCACCGAACCGACTCCTATTCTCAGATATTATCTTAAAAATCTCACAAACTTCAGACTCACCCTAATCCTCGGGGTGCCCATTTTCCTTATGGAGAAGCCAAGGCAAAATAAAGCCCAGTCCCACACGACGGTCAAGGAAGTGCGGGCAGACAGTATTCAGGGTCTCAAGGCGCTGACTCCGGAAAGGCCAGCCCACCGTGGGGTCCTTACACCACCGAATGAATGAGTACAACCAGACTCTCGTGGGCAGCAACCGGAGACCTCCAAGCCTAGACCCCACTGATGTTCATTCTCTCCCAGGGCCTCCAAAGCCGGACCTCCCGGGCTCCGGGTCCTGGGCCCCGCCCCTCTCTCAGGCCAGAAGGTGCGCGCCGCTGCGCGAGACTTCGGCGCGGAGAGGCCCTGGGACGCCCCGCGCGTCCGCCCGCCCGGAAGAGAGTAGAAGCCTGCCGGTCTCGGCCGCTGCAGCTCGGGCTCCCGACTTACCGCGGTTCGGTGGGGAAGGCGAAGTGTCAGGAGTCCCGACCCAGGCCCGTCTGCCACCCGCCGCTCACAGAGCAGCGCGCGGCCCCCCACGAAACCGTCGCCGCCGCCGCTACCACCACTACTACCGACCGCCGCCTCGGGCGCAGCGCGCAGAAGGCCCGACTGCGTCACACGCCGCCCGGCGTCAGAGGCTCGTTGCGGGCGCTCCGCCCTCGCCGTCCGCACATTGGTGGTTGCTGCCGCCACTCTGGGTCGACCCTGTTATTCATTGGGCAACGCGTCTTTTGAATCCGAACGTGGGGGCGGTCTTCGGGGGGGGGGAAGGGGCGAGAGGGAAGAGGAGGGGCACAAGGAGTTCGGGGAGGCACAGGGGTGGGGCGGTGAGAGGGCCGTGGAGTCCCGCCCCTCGCCGCCGCGGTTGGCGGGAGCGAGTCGTGACGTCACACAGGGCCTCTCGATGTGGGCTTGTGAATGGCTAGATTGGGAAGCACCGGCGGGGTGTCGGGAAGAGTGGTGACGCAACATAGAGACTCCGCCCCCTTCTTGGAGTGCAGCGACTTGGGCTGAGGGAGCTCGGGCCAATCAGAGGGACGGCCCCAGAATGGTATGGTAACTATTCGACCCCTTCCTTGCCCCGATCCGCGGGCGCTGCTGGGAAGGCTTCCTAGTCTGTCTGCCCGCACTTCCTGCCCAGACCACGTGCGGAGCCTGAGGGCCCTCTTGGGAGGTCTGTCTGTCCAAAGAGTTTGCCCGAGGCTGCTTCAGGGCCCTAGATGCTGACCCTATTCTCTCCTGACCCATGCTTGCCCCAGCACATTCTTTCCCTCCTTGAATTTCTAGGATAGACATTAGGAGCATTAGAGATGCCCTAAGGGCCTGGCCCACCAAAAGGCCTGGTACAAATGAGGTTTGTTGGAACGTCTTTCCCGGTTGCACTTGGAGAACCCTTACCTTTTTTTTTTTTTAATTTTAAGATGGAGTCTCGCGTTGTCGCCTAGGCTGGAGTCCGTTGGCGCAATCTTGGCTCACTGCAACCTCCGCCTCCCGGGTTCAAACGGTTCTCCTGCCTTAGCCTCCCAAGTAGCTGGGATAACAGGCGCCCGCCACCAGGCCCAGCTAATTTTTGTATTTCTAGTAGAGACGGGGGTTTCACCGTTTTGGTCAGGCTGGTCTCGAACTCCTGACCTCAAGTGATCCACCCGCCTCGGCCTCCCAAAGTGCTGGGATTACAGGCGTGAGCCACCTCCCCCGTGAACTCCTACTTTTTTTTTTTTTTTAGATGGAGTCTTGCCCTGCCCCCTCTGTCTTCCAGGCTGGAGTGCAGTGGCACTATCTCGGCTCACTGCAATCTCCGCCTCCCGGGTACAAGAGATTCTCCTGCCTTACCCTCCCGAGTAGCTGGGATAACAGGCACTCCCCGTGGCGCGCGGCTAATCTTTGTATTTTTAGTAGAGATGGGTTGGCCAGGTTGGCCAGGCTGGTCTCGGACTCCAGAACTCAAGTGATCCGCCCGCCTCGGCCTCCCACAGTGCTGGCTTTACAGGCGTGAGCCACTGCTCCCAGCCGAACCCCTACTTATTCTTAAAGGACGGGTATTTCAAATGTTCCCATCTTCTCAGTGATACATTTGCCAGGCTTTCCCAGCGAGTTGAGCTAATGCTTAGGCAGGCCTCTGTTGAAGTGTTGTCACTTTGTATCCTCTTATTTACCCTCGGTTTTCTGTGCCTTGGGCTCTTGAAAGTCCTCCTGGGGCCTAGCCCAGAGCAGAAGACTGATACTACAAGAGTGAAAGGTGGGCATTTTCTAGAAACTAGACCTCTTTAGTGACTGAGTCTCACAGCAGGAGCTGTGCTCAGAAAGCAAAGCATATACTGGCCAGACTGGTGGCTCACGCCTGTAATCCCAGCACTTTAGGAGGCTGAGGTGGGCAGATCACTTGAGGCCAGGAGTTCGAGACCAGCCTGGCCAACATGATGAAACCCTGTTTCTACTAAAAATAGAAAAATTAGGCCGGGCGCGGTGGCTCAAGCCTGTAATCCCAGCTCTTTGGGAGGCCGAGACAGGCGGATCACGAGGTCAGGAGATCGAGACCATCCTGGCTAACACGGTGAAACCCCGTCTCTACTAAAAATAAAAAAACTAGGCCGGGCGCAGTGGCTCACGCCTGTAATCCCAGCAGTTTGGGAGGCCGAGGCGGGCGGATCACGAGGTCAGGAGATCGAGACCATCCTGGCTAATCCGGTGAAACCCCGTCTCTACTAAAAACTACAAAAAACTGGCCGGGCGAGGTGGCGGGCGCCTGTAGTCCCAGCTACTCGGGAGGCTGAGGCCGGAGAATGGCGTGAACCCGGGAGGCGGAGCTTGCAGTGAGCTGAGATCCGGCCACTGCACTCCAGCCCGGGCGACAGAGCGAGACTCCGTCTCAAAAAAAAACAAACAAACAAACAAAAAAAACTAGCCGGGCGAGGTGGCGGGCGCCTGTAGTCCCAGCTAGTCCGGAGGCTGAGGCAGGAGAATGGCCTAAACCCGGGAGGCGGAGCTTGCAGTGAGCTGAGATCCGGCCACTGCACTCCAGCCCGGGCTACAGAGCAAGACTCCGTCTCAAAAACAAAAAAAAACAAAAAAAAACAAACAAAAAAAATTAGCCGGGCGAGGTGGCGGGCGCCTGTAGTCCCAGCTACTCGGGAGGCTGAGGCAGGAGAATGGCGTGAACCCGGGAGGCGGAGCTTGCAGTGAGCTGAGATCCGGTCACTGCACTCCAGCCTGGGCGGCAGAGCCAGACTCCGTCTCAAAAAAAAAAAAAAAAAAAAAAAAAAAAGCCTGTAATCCCAGTTACTCCGAGGCTGAGGCAGGAGAATGGCGTGAACCCAAGAGGCGGAGCTTGCAGTGAGCCGAGACCGCGCCACTGCACCCCAGCCTGGGCGACACAGCGAGACGCCGTCTCAAAAAAAAAAAAAAAAAGAAAGAAAAATTAGCTAGGCATGATGGTGGGCACCTATAATCCCAGCTGCTTCTCGGGTTCCTGACGCATGAGAATCGCTTGAACCCGGGAGGCGGAGATTGCAGTGAGCAAGGATCCTGCCAGGCACTCCAGAGTGATCTCCAAAAAAAAAGAAAAAAACAAAACAAAAAAACCTCCACCACCACCTCTTTGTGGGACATCAATGCAAAATTGAAATGGGCTTTACCTCAAATGTAAACGTGTTTAAATACATCTGGGTTTTTGGTGATGGCAAGGGGTTAGAGGTAATTGATTTATTTGTTTAAAAAATGGGAGGCTGGGAATGGTGGCTCACGCCTGTAATCCCAGCACTTGGGAGTTCAAGGCAGGAGGATCACTTGAACCCAGGAGTTTGAGACCAGCTCGGACAACATAGTGAGTCCCCACCTATACAAAACATTAGCCAAGGCCAGGTGTGGTGGCACGTGCCTGTAGTCCCAGCTACTTGGGAGGCTGAAGTAGGAGGATCATTTGAGCCCAAGAGGTTAAAGCTGCAGTGAGCTGTGATTATAGCCACACCACTCCCGCCTGCGCAACAGAGGGAGACTCCGTCTGGGAAAAAGAAAAAAAAAGTGCTGCGTTGTAAAGATGGAATAAGATAGTGGATGAAAGAAACATGGTAGATTGTAGGTGCTCAGTAGATACTTGAAGGAAGAAAATCAATATACGGTTGGCCAAATAGTAAAGTTACTTTAAACATCTGACTGCAGCCATCTTCCCCCATCTCCTCCATCCAAAACACCCCTCCTTTACAACCACACTCCCTTGCCTTTGCTGGACTTTAGAAAGTCACAAACTCTCCCTAGATAGTTACAGTGGCTTCATAACTGCCCTCTAGAACCTTGAATTTCTTGCCCTTTAATCTCTAAGCCCAATTATTTTTAAGCCTCTCCTCTACTGACTTATTTTGGTATTCCCTAAGGCAAGGCACATAGTAGTTACACATTAGATAGTTGACGCACGAATGAGTGAAATATTTTCTTCAGTTGGGGATTAGTAGTAGAAGTGTTGGACTTTGAGTCAGAGAACCTGGTTTAAATCTGGATGCAGATTTAATTTAATTCTGTTTAATTAATTTAATTTAATTAAGAAATTTGGGCCAGGCAGGATGGCTCATGCCTGTAATCCCAGCATTTTGGGAGGCCAAGGCAGGCGGATCACGAGGTCAGAAGATCAAGACCAGCCTGGCTAACATGGTAAAACCCCGTCTCTACTAAAAATAGAAAAAATTAGCCAGGTGTGGTGGTGGACACCTGTAGTCCCAGCTACTCGGGAGGTTGAGGCAGGAGAATTGCTTGAACCTGGGAGGTGGAGGTGGCAGTGAACTGAGATCGAGCCATTGCACTCCAGCCTGGGCAACAAGAGTGAAAGTCTGTCTCCAAAAAAAAAAAAAAAGAAAAGAAAAGAGAGGAAAGAAAAGCAAAAAACGTGGGCAGATTTCCTAATCCCTCTGAACCTCAATTTTCTTTTGTATAAAATGGGGATAACAACCATATTTGCCTTACAGGGTCGTAGTGAGAATTAAACGAGAGAATACATTTAAAGCACTTAGCATACTACCTGGCACACGTACGGCCTCAATAAATGGTATTGTTTGCATTGTTTAAAAATGTTGCCGGCTGGGCGCGGTGGCTCAGGCCTGTAATCCCAGCACTTTGGGAGGCCGAGGTGGGTGGATCACGAGGTCAGGAGATTGAGACCATCCTGGCTAACACGGTGAAACCCTGTCTTTACTAATAAAATACAAAAAAATTAGCTGGGCACGGTGGCGGGCGCCTATAGTCCCAGCTACTCGGGAGGCTGAGGCAGGAGAATGGTGTGAACCCGGGAGGTGGAGCTTGCAGTGAGCCGAGGTTGCACCACTGCACTCCAGCCCGGGCGACAGAGTGAGACTCCATCTCAAAAAAAAAAAAAAAAAAAAAAAATGTTGCCGGGCACGGTGGCTCACTCCTGTAATCCCAGCACTTTGGGAGGCTGAGGTGGGCAGATCACCTGAGATCAGGAGTTCGAGACCAGCCTGGCCAACATAGTGAAACCCCATCTCTACTAAAAAAAAATAAAATAAAATTAGCAGGCATAGTGGCATGTGCCTGTAATCCCAGCTACTAGGGAGAGTGAGGCAGGAGAATCACTTGAACCTGGGAGGTGGAGGTTGCAGTGAGTCAAGATTGCGCCACCACACTCCCAGCCTCAGCCTGTGTGACAGAGGGAGACTCTGTCTCTAAATTAATAAATAAAAATGTTGAGTTCCCATTCTAAATATTCTAAGATATGGATTCTGATACTGAAAGAGGACTCAGAAATGTCCTTTCTTTTCTTTTTTTTTTTTTTTTTTTGCTATAAAATGGTTCTGAAAGAAATGTCTTGAATGAGTGAGCAAATGAGTACATTCAGTCCAAAGTACAAATAGGTGTGCAGGAAAATAGTACATACTTGTGGAAAGACTGGAGGAATACCTACTGGATGAGGAATACTGCAGGGAAGAATTTCCTGTGACTTTGGTGATTTCTAAAGATACATTGTTGGGTGCTTTGGTAGCCAAGTGGCCCATGGCTCATCATTCCCAGGATTCCTGGCTGGAGAAGGACATCTTTGTGAAGCCAGGGGTTCCTTCCCACGCTCCTACTCTGTCTAAATTCTGATAACACCTCTTTTAGGTATCATTATCTTCCTTCTTCCATTCTGAAGACAAGGAGTTTGATGCATGCTTACAAACCCTTTTGGAGCCAAGCCCTGTCTGGACATCATGAGCCCAAAGATGTCCACAGCTCAACACTATTCTGGCCAAGGAAAGTCCAGCTTTGTCCTAGGAGCCCCAATCTCATACACATGACTTGAGAACTCACTGTATGCAGCTGTGAAGGATTGGTGGTTAGGGAGGAGACAGACCTGTAAGGAATGCAGAATTGTGGAAGGATGAGACTTCCTTCCAGAGAAGCAGCAAAGTTGGAGTCAGAGCTAAGCTTTAGTTGTAGATCTGCTACTTTTTATGTCTTGCCTAAGTTATTTAACTCTTCTCTGCCCCAATTCCTTGTCTATGACATGGGAGCAATACTTTGTATTTTGTTTTTTTTTTTTTCAAGGTGGAGTCTCACTCTGTCACCCAGACTGGAGTGCAGTGGCGCAATCTTGGCTCACTGCAACCTCCGCCTCCCGGGTTCAAGCAATTCTCATTCCTCAGCCTCCCAAGTAGCTAGGATTACAGGCTTCTGCCACCACACCCGGCTAATTTTTGTATTTTTAGTAGAGATGGAGTTTCACCATGTTGGCCAGGCTGGTCTCAAGCTCCTGACGTTAAATATTCCACCTGCCTTGGCCTCCCAAAGTGTTGGGATTACGGGCCCGAGCCACTGTGTCCAGCCAATACTTTGGCTTTTAACCATAGCATTTAGTCTAATGCATTTAATGAATTTACTGCTATATTCATCTTTTTTTTTAAGTCTCACTCTGTCGCCCAGACTGGAGTACAGTGGCGTGATCATGACTCACTGCAGCCTCCGCCTCCCAGATTCAAGTGATTCTCGTGTCTCAGCCTTCCTAGTAGCTGGGATTATAGGTGTGTGCCACCACACCTGGCTAATTTTTGCATTTTTAGTAGAAATAAGGTTTTATCGTGTTGGCCAGGCTGGTCTCAAACCCCAGACCTCAGGTGACCCACCTGCCTCAGCCTCCCAAAGTGCTGGGATTACAGGCGTGAGCCACTATGCCTGGCCCATTTTTCCCACTATACCAGTGTGAAAGTTAAATTCTCTTTTCCTATTAGTATTATTTTAGTGATCTCCCTAGAAATTACCACATGCATTCTTCACTTACCAAAGTGTCATGCTAATAAATACCTTTACAGGAAGGATAGAGTTTCCTGAGATGGAGGCAGGAAGAGAAAACATTTCAAGCTAAATGAACAGGGAAGCAAGCAGATGAACAGGGGAAGATTTAATTCTTTTTTGAGTCAGAGTGAGGCTAGAGCAAGATGAGTGAGCTGGGGGTGGGTGGTGTAAAGCCATCCAGGAAGGATGTCTTGGTCATGAAAAAGATCTTTGAGAAGAACAAGAATAACTCCTCCTTAAACCAGGAAGAACACTGATTTTCCTGAGGCTTCCCAGGAAGCAGTGGCAGAGCTTGGTCTAAAGCTGGATGTCTTTAGCAGTCTGTGTCCCTGCCTCTATACCTACCCTAGCCATGCTTACTTTGTCTCCTTTCTCTTCCTCAATCTCTGCTTACCTGTCTAAATACTGCCCATTCTTCAGAACCCAGTTCTATTAAATCAATGCAATGAATATTTTTTCTTTTTCTTTTTGTATTTTTATTTTTAATTTGTATTTATTTATTTTTTTGAGGTGGAGTCTCACTCTATCGCCCAGGCTGGAGTGCAGTGGCGCAATCTTGGCTCACTGCAACCTCTGCCTCCTGGGTTCAAGCAATTCTCCTGCCTTAGCCTCCCAAGTAGCTGGGATTACAGGCACCCGCCACCAGGCCTGGCTAAATTTTGTATTTTTAGTAGAGATGTGGTTTTGCCATGTTGACCAGGCTGGTCTCGAACTCCTGACCTCAGGTGATCTGCTCACCTCAGCCTCCCAAAGTGCTGGGATTACAGGCGTGAGCCATGGCATCTGGCCCAAGAACTCCTTTTATTTCTTTTATCTTCCCTCATGTAAATCAAGGTAGACAAGGTCTTTCAAATTGACAGTGAAATAAAGAGATTCAGAGAGGGTCCATGACAGCCAAGGTCAGACAATACAGAAAAAGCTCAGGACAAGTTCAGACTGTAGCTGACATGTCTAATCATAATGACCATCATGTATTGAGTACCTTCTACATGCCTGGCACACTGCTAAATTACCTTTAATACAACAACCCTATGATGTGGATATTCCTTTTTTTTTTTTTTTTTTTTTTTTGAGACAGGGTCTTGCTCTGTCACTCAGGCTATTGTGGAGTGGTATGATCTCAGTTGACTGCAACCTCTGCCTCCAGAGTTCAAGCAATCCTCCCACCTCAGTTTCCTGAGTAGCTGGGAGTACAAGTATGTGCCACCACACGCGGCTAATTTTTTGTATCTTTTGGTAGAGACGGATTCACCATGTTGCCTAGGCTGGTCTTGAATTCCTGGGCTCAAGTGATCCTCCTGCCTTGGTCTCCTAAATTGCTGTAAACCACCACACCCAGTGTGGATATTCCTAAATCAGTTTTACAGGCTGGGCACAGTGGCTTATGCCTATAATACCAGCACTTTGGGAGGCCAAGGAAGGAGGATCGCTTGAGCCTATGAGTTCAAGAACAGCCTAGACAAGACAGTGAAGACAGTGAGACCTTTTTTTTTTTGAGACACAGTCTTGCTCTGTTGCAGCGGTGCGATCTCGGCTCACTGTAACCTCTGTCTCCTGGGTTCAGGTGATTCTCCTGCCTCAGCCTCCCGAGTAGCTGGGACTACAGGCACACACCACCACGTCCAGCTAATTTTTATATTTTTAGTAGAGACAGGGTTTCATCATGTTGGCCAGGATGGACTCAATCTCTTGACCTTGTGATCCACCCACCTTGGCCTCCCAAAATGCTGGGATTACAGGCCTGAGCCACTGTGCCCGGCAAGAGCTTGTTTTAAATAAATAAAATCATTTTAAAGACAAGGAAACAGAGGCTCAGGGCTGTATGGTGAATTGCCCATATTTCCCAAATCACCAGAAAATTAAAGAATTAATCTAAATTAGAGCACCTCAAGGTTTGGGCATTGGGGGTAGTCTAGAGGCAGGAAAAGGGGACCCAGCTCAGGGAATGGTACTTAGGGCCAAGAGAACAGACAAGGTGTCAAGAAAGGGAACAATGGCCGGGAGCAGACACCCCTGGTTGGAGCTAGAGGAAGAGGATGACGTGAAACCCCAAGGCAGAAAACCTGAATCTAGTTGCCAAAATTGGAGGGAGGTGGTTCTTTTTGTAAAGTTTTACTAGTCCATTTGTCCTGGCACCTTAAAGAACAGGATAGGGGAGAATTCAAAATCAAGAAAAGTAGTTTTTAGAATAAGACACTCTGAGTGTGCACTCTCTCCAGACTTCAGAGCCCCTCAGAGTGTCTGAGGTATCTCTGGGTCCTCCAGCATTGCTCCACATGAGGCCTGTCAAAGAGAGGGCCTAGGCTGGGTGAATGAACCAAAGTGAATGCACGAAAAAGAGCTCTGGCAAATTAACCACCAAATGCTAAGTGGCATTAACAGCATATAGTGGATTATGGGAATTATCTCAGGTACCAGACTTGAGTCCTGGTTCTAGCATTTATTAGCTGTGTAAGTAGGTAACTTGGTTTCCCTGTTTTCCATTGGTAAAATGAGGATATTAAATAGTATCTACCGGCGGGGGCCCTCACCTGTAATCCCAGCACTTTGGGAGGCCAAGGCGGGTGGATCACCTGAGGTCAGGAATTTGTGACCAGCCTGACCAATGTGGTGAAACCCCGTGTCTACTAAAAGCACAAAAATTAGCTGGGCATGGTGGTGCCGCCTGTAGTCCCAGCTACCTGGGAGGCTGAGATAGGAGAATCGCTTGAACCCGGGAGGTGGAGGTTGCAGTGAGCCGAGATTGTGGCACTGCACTCCAGCCTGGGTGACAGAGTGAGACTCTGTCTCAAAAAAAAAAAAAAAAAGAAAAAGACAAGACCAGGCAACGCCTGTAATTCCAACACTCGGAAGCCGAGGTGGGGGCAGATCACGAGGTCAGGTCACCAGCCTGGCCAAGAAGGCAAAACCCCATCTCTACTAAAAACTACAAAAATTAGCCGGGCGCGGTAGCAGGCGCCTGTAATCCCAGCTACTCGGGAGGCTGAGGCAGGAGAATCGCTTGAACCCTGGAGGCGGAGGATGCGGTGAGCCGAGATCGTATCTATTTTCACAGGTTTGTTTTTTGTTGTCGTTGTTGTTTTTTTAGACGGAGTTTCGCTCTTGTCGCCCAGGCTTGAGTGCAGTGGCGCGATCTCGGCTCCCTGCAACCTCCGCCTCCCGGGTTCAGGTTCAAGCGATTCTCCTGCCCCACCCTCCCAAGTAGCTGGGATTACAGGCGCCCGCCACCGCGCCCGGCTAATTTTTGTATTTTCAGTAGAGACGGGGTTTCGCTATGTTGGCCAGGCTGGTGTCAAACCCCTGACCCTAGGTGATCCGCCCGCCTCGGCCTCCTAAAGTGCTGGGATTACAGGCGTGAGCCACCCGGCCCTCACAGGGGTTTTATGAGGATTAAATAAATGAGATAACATAAAAAGTAAGAGTGCCTGGGACATACTGCGTGCTCAGAATGTGTTATTGCTAAGGATTTAAGTGGAAAAGTGCGATGTTAGATGTGACTAGCTTAGAGGTCCTCCACCCGCTGCAGATGCTCTGACTACCCCCGTGCCCTTGCAGGAGAGATGCTTGGTCTCTTCACCCTCCTTTCCCGTTGGGGTAGATGGTCTTTGCAAAGGGAGCCAGGGGTCCCCCTCAAGTTCTTTTATGGGTCAGTCATGGTCAGGGTAGGGAGGGAACTCTGGCAGTTGGTTTTTGGGGATCAGTCCTCTCATTGTGGAGAGACCTAAGGCTGGTGGCCGGAGATCCTCTTTCTGCGCTGTACACAGGACAGGGCGCCCTCTCCTGAACAAAGGCGGGAACAGCACTAGGCCAGACTTTCTGGGATGTGCCTTACCGGCTCTCATTGCCTGCAAAGGTGCTATGACCATTGCTGAAATGTCCCCAACCATCCTGGCGAGCAAAGTTTGGGGGAGGGGCGCTAAGGCTGAGAGGAAACTGGCTTAATGTTTCAGAAGGGCGAGGCTGGATTATTCGGTTAGAATGGAGGTGCGGGGCAGGAGAGACGGGCGGATGAGAAAGAAATCCGGCCCCTGTTGAATTAATTTTGTGTTCTTTCAACAGGTGATGGAACGCAGCTGAGCGGTAAGGCGACAAGGTGGCTTATCTAACATGCTAAACTCAGGTATCCAGAGCTCTTACGGCTGCCCGCACGCAGCCGAAATTAGTGGGGGCAGTCCCGGGCTATAAAGCATAGTTTGAGGATACACCAGATTGAGGGGCAGAGCCACGGGTCGGGGTCTCCAGAAGCGGGGAGGAGCCACCGGAGGATCTGGGCGCAGTTTCCTCTCTAAGTTCCGCCCCGAGAGCGCCGGCCCCGCCCCCGCCGTTCGCGCTCTGACCAGCCCGCAGAGTCAGCCCCCGACCCCGGGCCGCCCGGGCCCCAGGGTTCCGCCGGCAATCTGGCCACCACCGCGTGGGTGAGTATGGGCATGGGTGTGCTGGGCTGCCGGGCAGCCCCACTCAGGGGAGCTTGGCCGCGCGGTCCGGCCTCTGCAGGGCCGGGCCCCACGCTCTGGGAGTCCTGGTGCCTGCCCTGCTATCGCACACACTCTGTTTCCCAGGAACTGCTGCTGTCTGGACTTGCCGAGCTGGCCCCCTTCTTCTCCCTCCCCAGCATGGGGCCGGGTGTGCAGGGGTTGAGCTTTCCCTTCTTTATTCCACGGGGCCTCCTGGTCAGGAGCCCTAGGTGGGGAGGATGGGGCCCCAGGGTTGGAACCCCATAGACTAGTTTTGAATGGCAGCTCTGCCATTTATTAGCCTTGGCCTTGAGTGTTTTGAACCTCCCTGAGCCTCAGTTTCCTCATCTGTAAAATGGAAATATACAGGCTGTAGCACCTACCTCATAGAATTATGGTGAGGATTAAAAGAGACAATGTGTATCAAGTACAGAGCAGGGAGCCTAGTATTCCGTAGGCACTCAGTAAATGTGGGTTCAGACTCCAGGCTGAGAACATCTCTAGGGACTTTGGAGCTGAGGTAGCTCCAAAGAAAGCGATTTTCAGCTAAGTAGTACCTGTGAGGAATGTAGAGCTGTCTGCAGACTGAACAATTGCCCTTCAGCTCCACCGTGAGGTGTGGAGTAGAATGACCAAGTTGAAGGACCTTAGAGGTAATCTAAACCCTGTGATTCCCATGTTGCCGAACTGTGGAAACAGATCTAGAGTGGTTAAGTGGCTTGCCAAAGGTCACACAGCTAAATGGGAGGCCAGGCATACCTCCAAGAATTGGAATGGACTGTCCCTTGAACCTCCTCATCAACTCCTGATTTGGGCAGTGCCTCTTCATTCCCTGAAGATCTAGTTTTCAATTTGGGAATCCTAGTGGTTCCTCAGAGATCTACAGCTGCAAGCTTCAGGGATGGATGTTGGGAGGGAAGACTAGTGCTACTGCAACTTCAGAGTCTAGTTTTGGGCTGAGTGAGGAAGATGTTCCCCATCTAGGGCCTTAAGGGACTCAGAGTCCATTTAGGGATGATCCAGGGAATGTTTTTTTTTTTTTTTTTTTTTTTCTGGGAGGGTCACCAGAGCCACTTCCAGTTCCCTGGGGAGATCCCTGATGCTCCTAAAAGGGAGATAGGAACTTGAGCAATTGGAGCAGGCTGCCTGATCAGGCCTGGCAGCTGGGGGAAAATGGGTGAGGATGTGGAGGCGTAGCCACCTGGCTCGTTCTGGAATGCTAGGATGCCAACCTAACTGAGATCAAGGTTCTTTTTGAGGGTGGGACTAAAGGGAGAGTCTTGTGGGTGGGGCCCGGAAGAGTTGGGACTTGATTTGACAAGGCCTTTGAGCCCAGAAGGGTATATTCTTTATGTGTCTGGAGCCAGCCCTAGCTTGGCAACAAGCAGCCAGCGTTCCAGGGATGGCTTCTCTCCAACTCAGCATAGGGCTTTGAGGAAGAACCTTTCTCTCTCTCTGAGTATCTTGGTTTCTCTATCTTTACAATGGGAATAGGGCTAACTGCCTCATCTATGTAGAATTTGGTTTTTCCTTTTTTTCCTCCTGTGAACAGGCGCCTCTTCTGCCTCTCTCACTCCAGTCCTAACCTGACCTTTCTGTCTCAAGCTCAGACCCAGAGAGGAAGGGGTCAAGGAAGGCCAGAGTTGCAGTGTGTAACTCTTTGTGGGTCCCACATGTATCTGTTATGTGATCCTGAGAAGATTCCTGCCCCAACTTTCCCTTCTGTACACTGTGGGGAGCTGAGCTAGGATTGTTGGTATACGCTTATTTGTTATAGTTCCTGACCTTAGCTACCCTTATCTAAGGGGGAAATCACAGTCCCCAGGAACCCTCATCTGTTCACAGGAGGGTGGTGTGGACAGCCCCCTGGGTACTGGGGAGCCTCCAGAAGCTGACCAAGCAGCTCTCTCCAGCAAACAGCAAGCCCAGGCTAGCACCAGACCTGATTCTGCAAAGCCTTTCATTCTCGGGGCACGTGAGAGAGCAGGTTGGGACAAGCAGAGGGCTCGGGGTTCTGTCAGCTTCCATGGAATCCCTGCCACTGTGGACTGCGGTGCAGGCACACAGAGCACACAGAGCCTGGGAAGGGACTGAAGGTGCGGGAGGGCCCTGGGCCAGTGGGGAAGCAATGAGAGCTGATGAGAGGCCTTGAAGCCTGGAGGCTGGGCCTGAGGCTCAAAGGCCTGGGGGAGGAGATGGGCCATTCCATCCACTGGTAGGTTTTAGGGTTGGTTCTTGAAATAAGTAGAGACACTTAAAGCAACTTCTCTAGTCCTAGGCCTGTCAAGCTAGGCAGAGAGGAGTGAGGAGAAGCTCTCCCAATCCATTCAAGCTTTATCCTAGCACAGATTTGGTTCATTGTCTTCCCGCTGAAATTGAGGTGGAATGTTGTCTTTCAATTCTGAGTCAGTCTTCCTCATCCAGGGCAGGAGCTATCCAAGTTTAGGCAACTTCCTTCTCATACTCCCCACCCCATGGCACACAGCTAATTTTAGGACTGAGCACAAGGGCTGACTTCATCACTGAGTCCCAGCCTTGCTGCCTGGGGCCCTGACAGCATGCCACTCCATCCCCAGGTCTGACAAGATGTACCAGGTCCCACTGCCACTGGATCGGGATGGGACCCTGGTACGGCTCCGCTTCACCGTGGTGGCCCTGGTCACAGTCTGCTGTCCACTTGTCGCCTTCCTCTTCTGCATCCTCTGGTCCCTGCTCTTCCACTTCAAGGAGACAACGGCCACACACTGTGGGGTAGGGCATGGGGACACTGATACCTCATATTCAGGCCGATCTGGATCTTCTTTAGATCTTGAATATCTTTTAACAAGATTAGCCAGCTCTCCGTTGGGGCCCATCAAACATATGGGGCTGCTGGGGGGCTGCCTGCAAATTGAAATCTCAAGGGTTAGTCTCCCTCCGCCTTCTGTGAGGTTCTGGAGGCTGGAGTCACTGAAGTGTAATATAGAGTCAGTAAATGAATTATAACAGAGTTTGACACATGTCCCACCCCATTTACTTTGATATCCTAGAGAAAGGAGTCTCACATCTTTCTTCCTGCCCCACGCCCCATATCCCTGTCCAGAGGGCAGACCTAGAATCAAATCCTTACTTCATAGAAGAGCAGATTCTGGAACCCCAGGGTTTTCTGAGAAGTGGAGAGAGAACAGGATTGGGCTAGCGAGTATTTTGGGCCTCTTAATGTACCACTATGGGCTTCTGCCTGTCTGTAGGAATGTAATTCAGTATACGTGTGTGTGATTGTGAGGGTCATGACTGTTTGAGTGGGTTGTATGTGAGAGAGACTATATCTGTGCCTGTCTGTATGGAGATCTGATTATGTAAATGTGTATGTGTCTTGGGGTGAGTCCCATGGCCTCTAAGGTTCCATAGATGTCTGTGTACCCTCTGGACAGGGATATGGGGCACGGGGCCGGGAAGAAAGATGTAAGACTACTTTCTCTAGGATATCAAAGTAAATGGGGTGGGACATGTGTCAAACTCTGTTATACTCGTAATTCATTTACTGACTCTTTATTACCTGAGACAGAGACCCAGCCTCAGTTTCCTCATGTCTGAAATATAATGGATTAGCTAGGCATGGGGGTGTGCACCTGTAGTCCTAGCTCCTTGGGAGCCTGAGGTGGGAGGATTGCTTGAGCCTAGAAGTCTGAGGCTGCAGCGAGCTATGGTTGTCTGACTGTACTTCAGCCTGGTGACAGTGAGACTCCCATCTCCAAAAAATAAAATAGGGTTGATAATTCCTGTCCTGCTCCTTCCCAGGTCTAGTGTAGAGCTCTAGGTAAGGAAGGATGGGAAGGTAGTTTAGGGAGGATGATGAAGTGTGAGGAGCAGAAGAAGGAGGCGGCGGAAGAGACTGTCAGGTTGGAAGGCAGGGCAGGAAATGAACTTAGCCTAGGGAGAGGCAGGTTCTGCATATGCATCTTTGGGGTCCCTCAGAGTTCTGAAGGCCCCAGCCAGCTGGATCTCCCCTTCATGTAAAGAGCATCTGCTTCAGAGAAATGACTAGGATTAGCAGTGTGGTCTAGCTGCGAGTATGGGGTGGAACCTCACTTCTTTTCTTTATGTGACTGGAGTTTCTGCTCCTCCTGATTTGTCAGTGGGTAGACATAGGTGTTGAGGTATGGACACCCAATCTGATGAGACCCGGGGCTGGGAGCTATTAGAAAGAACTGAAAGAAAAGGGCGAACAGGTAATCTGAAGGGAAGGATTACCCTTTCCTGACCTAGTGCTTATCTCAGATAATGCATCAGATGTTCCTGTTACGCTAGCCACTCCTGATCATCCTGCAAAACCCTGCCCAGCTAGCTCTAAAATGTCTTCCCTATCCTACTTGTGGCTAACTTAATCACTGTCTCCTCTGGGTGCCCACAGTTCCCTGTGTTATCTATCACATAATATTTGTATCTGTCTTCCCCACCAGATGGGAATCTCCTTGAGGGTGGGCACTGCATTTGAGTGAGAAAGTATTTGGGGTTTTTTTTTGTTTGTTTTAGAGGCAGGGTCTCATTCTGTCGCCCAGGCCAGAGTGCAGTGGCATATCATAGCTCACTGCAGCCTCAGACTCCTGGGATCAAGCAGTCTTCCTAACCTCAGCCTCCTGAGTAGCTAGGACTACAGGTGTGAGCCACCACACCCAGCTTAATTAAAAAAAAAAATTGTGGAGATGGGGTCTCGCCATGTTGCCTAGGCTGGAGTGCAGTGGCATGATCATAGCTCACTGCAGCCTCAACCACCAGGGCACAAGTAATCCTCCTGCCTCAGCCTCCTGAGTAGCTAGAACAATAGGTATGCACAACCATGCCCAGCTAATTTTTGTGTATGTGTGTGGAGATGGGGTCTCACACTGTTGCCCAGGCTGGTCTTGAACTACTGACCTCCAGCAATCCTCCCAAAGCACTGAGATTATAGGCATGAGCCACTGTGCCTGGCCAGAAAGTGTTGGTTGAATAAATGATTAGGACTCTCTAGCCCAGTGCCCTGGGGAAAGGAAGGGATGGTATAAGTCAATCATAGTCCAAGCAAAATTATAGTATTTGTATGGCATATGGAGTTAAACAGTCTAGGCTGTTTGCTCTGCCCCTTGTGGCTGACTCCAAGGGCTAATGGCATCAATAGCCTTGGTTTATTAGCTAGGTTACTGCATACCTTGCATGCCTATTACCTGTTCTTGGTATACCAGTTAGGGAATTAAGACATAGATAGTTGCTGGAGTACTTGGTCCCTCTGGAGCAGTACTAGGTCTGTGACCCTGAGGGTATGTTGTCCCCACTCCCTGAGACTAGGGTGTTGGTTCCACCTTGGAATTTTTATATTTGCTCTGCATTTCCTACTCAGAGTATCTCAGAAATGGCCAGCCCTAGGAATAAAAGAAGCAAGCTAGTCCATCATATCTATAATTGATTACTTTGCCTCTGCTCACAGATCCCCAGTGATGGGGAGCTTCCTTCCTCCCCAGGTAGCCTGTTCTAAGGAAGCTTAATAACTAATAATTAGCCTTTTTCTTTTCTTTTCTTTTCTTTTTTTTTTTTTTTTTACTGAGACAGAGTCTCACCCTGTTGCCCAGGCTTGAGTGCAGTGGCATGATTTTGGCTCACTGCAGCCTCCGCCTCTTGGGTTCAAGTGATTCTCCTGTCTCAGCCTCCCGAGTAGCTGGGATTACAGGCACCCGCCACCACACCTGGCTATTTTTGTATTTTTGGTATTGATGGGGTTTCACCATGTTGGCCAGGCTGGTCTCAAACTCCTGACCTCAGGTGATCCACCTGCCTTGGCCTCCCAAAGTGCTAGGATTAAAGGCGCGAGCCACCGTGCTCAGCCTCTTTTTTTTTTTTTTTTTTCTTTTCTTTTCTTTCTTTCTTTTTTTAAATAGAGATAGGGTCTCACTATGTTGCCCAGGCTGGTCTTGAACTCCTGAGCTCAAGTGATCCTCCTGCCTCAGCCTTCCAGAGTGCTAGGATTACAGGCTTGAGCCACTGTGCCTAGCCCAAGCTTTTTCTTTCTTTCTTTCTTTCTTTCTTTCTTTCTTTCTTTCTTTCTTTCTTTCTTTCTTTCTTTCTTTCTTTCTTTTTTTTTTTTTTTTGAGGCAGGGTCTTGCTCTGTTGCCCAGGCTGGAGTGCAGTGGCACGATCTCAGCTCACTGCAACCTCTGCCTCCTGGGTTCAAACCATTCTTATGCCTCAGCCTCCAGAGTAGCTGAGATTACAGGTATGCACCACCACACCTGGCTCATTTTTTGTATTTTTAGTAAAGACGGGGTTTCACTATCTTGGCCAGGCGGAGGCTTTTACTTATAGTGAGTATGTACCTACTTTCCCGTGAGTCTCTGCCTTGGCCCTGGCTCTTCTTTGATAGCTGTAGAACTATTCTCTCCTCATGGCTTCAGGTCAGCCCTGCAGAGACAAGAAGACAGTAATGAGGGGCCTCGAGTCTATCTTCTTTTTTTTTTTTTTTCTCCAGACGGAGTCTTGCTCTGTCACCCAGGCTGGAGTGCAATGGCGCGATCTCGGCTCACTGCAACCTTCTCCTCCCAGGTTCAAGAGATTCTCCTGTTTCAGGCTCCCGAGTAGCTGGGATTACAAGTGCATGCCACCATGCCTGGCTAACTTTTTGTATTTTAGTAGAGACAGGGTTTCACTGTGTTACCCAGGCTGGTCTTGAACTCCTGAGCTCAGGCAATCCAGTTCCTTCAGGCAACCTTCCCAGGACATGGTTTCTAGGCTCTTCCCTATCCTGAATGTACCCTTGAGCTTGACCCAGTTCGTCACTATTCTCTGCCGGGCCTTGATTTGGGTGTAGGACTCTAGGTGGCCTGGGCAGTAGAGACAAAAGCAGGACTATTAATTCTTTTTTTTTTTTTTTTTTTTGAGACAGAGTCTCCCTCTGTCGCCCAGGCTGGAGTGCAGTGGCCGGATCTCAGCTCACTGCAAGCTCCACCTCCCGGGTTTACGCCATTCTCCTGCCTCAGCCTCCCGAGTAGTTGAGACTACAGGCGCCCGCCACCTCGTCCGGCTAGTTTTTTTTGTATTTTTTAGTAGAGACGGGGTTTCACCGGGTTAGCCAGGATGGTCTCGATCTCCTGACCTTGTGATCCGCCCGTCTCGGTCTCCCAAAGTGCCGGGATTACAGGCTTGAGCCACCGCGCCCAGCCTCAGGACTATTCATTCTTATTCCTTTCTGTTAGACCTCTGTTGATGCAGTCTGAGCTGCCATTAGCTGTTTCTGCACAGGTGCAGGCTGAACATTTCTATCTCATATTTAGGCTTGTCGAGATCTCTTTTGTATCCTGCTTCTATTATCATAGGATTTAGCCATTTCTCCAGTGAGGCCCAACAGGCCTTCTCAGTCCTGCTCTAACAGAAAAGGGCCAGATCCCTCTTTGCTTTCTCTCTTTACCTTATTGGAAACCTGCCTGCATCCCTGGACATAACTCTCGGAAAGGTCCCTGCCCCCATCACTGGCAAAGAAGCTACTGCCAGCTGACCTCAGCCACTATCACATCTTACCTTTGCACAGTGTTCTAGGATTTATGACATATGCTTGTTGATCCTGGGAAGGATGTGTGCCTGGGCAGGCGTGGAGAATTGAGTACTGTGGGCGGGAGGGCAGGCCCTGAGGAACAGGGAGTGGGACCCTCCAGTCTTAGAATAGTCCCAGTCTGGCTACAACCTTCAACCCAAGACCCAGATTCTTCAGCACCGAGTGTGAGTGTTGCTTCGTGAGGCCCCCACCCCGACCCCATTCCTGGGTCTCCTTAGTGGAGGGAAGTATGAGTCCCAAGGGGAGATAGGGTCCTAGGCCTTTTAATATTAAGCCATCTCCGTCTGCCCCAGCTTGATCCAGAGGGAAGCCCAGCTTGAGGGGTCAAAGTGGTTGGGCAGTGGAGTTGTGAGGGGGAGTTGTCTACCAGGAGGGGGAAGGGATTGGAAGAAGCTCAGTTCCCTGGGTCTGGGTCTGATCTGGACAGAGGCCTCCTGGGTCTGGCCCAGGACTTCAGGCTGAAGCTCAGCAGAGAAGGTTTCCATGACCCTCAGATTCCCCCAAATCTTGGATTGGGTGACATTGTGTCTCCTCAGATAGGGAGGAGATGTAGGTCTGGGCCTTCACAGGGACCTGGTATTTTAGGTTCAGGGTACCACTGGCCTGAGGCTTGGATCATTCAGAGCCTGGGGGTGGGATGGCTGGCAGCCTGTGTCCCCATTGAAATAGGTTCTGGGGCACTCCCTCTGTTCCTAGTTGAACTTGGGTAAGGAGCAGGAATGTGGTCAGACAGGGTCAGTAGGAGGGCTTTGGCCTTTCTGAGCCAACGGCCCTTTGTTAGCTGGCCTGAAAGAAGTCTTGACTTAGAACCTGAAGCTGTCAGGTGGCAAGAGGCCTTAATCCTGGTGTTTGATCCTGGCATAGTTCTGGGCCTCAGTCTCTCCTTCTGTGGAATGGGAATAATAACCTTTCTACCTCTGACCCTTCTCCTGAGTGGCTATGAGGGTTGTGAGAGTGAAGTGGGCCACCAGAGCTCCCTGTCCAAGCCACCGGGAGCCTCTCTTCTGTAGGCTCTTCAAGAGGTGGACCTAGAGTATCAGGGTGCCAAGGGGATTCCTAAGCTCTGACCCTGCCTGTCTCTGCTGCTTCTGTCCCATCTCCCTCTGTTTCTTCTCCTCTGCACTGTCTTCCTTTTTCCCTTAGGCCTTTTCTACCCTTTCTGCTCTGGCTTTTCCTTATACTCTAAGGAGCCATCTCTGGAAAAGGCCCCACTTTCCTAGGCCCAGGTATCCCACCAGGCCCCAAGTTGTATCCCTCGTGCTGCTTAGGCCACGCCCTACAGGATGTTCTCTGCGGCCTCCCAGCCTTTGGACCCCGATGGGACCTTGTTCCGGCTTCGCTTCACGGCCATGGTCTGGTGGGTCATCACTTTTCCTGTGTTCGGCTTCTTCTTCTGCATCATCTGGTCCCTGGTGTTCCACTTTGAGTACACAGTGGCCACTGACTGTGGGGTGAGTGCCAGCTCCCCAGCCCCTGGGTCAGGACCAGGTCAGGAGGTGGCAGTTAGGGTAGAATTAGATAGTGGAGAGCAAGTGGAGGGTCAGAGAGAGGGAAAAGGACAAGGGGATGGGGAAGGGTAGGTAAGTCAGAGTCAGAGAGAATTCATGGGGGGAGACTCAGACAGAATAGAATCACAGTCCTCCCTGAGTTGGAGATGATGATAGAAATACAAGGGAGATGCTGGGCGCAGTGGCTCACACCTGTAATCTCAGCACCTTGGGAGGGCGAAGCCAGTGGATCGCTTGAGTTCAGTTCGAGACCAGCCTGGGCAACATGGTGAAACCCCATCTGTATAAAAAAATGCAAAAAAATTAGCTGGGTGCCCTGGCATGCCCCTGTAGTCCCAGCTACTTGGGAGGCTAAGGCAGGAGAATTGCTTGAGGCTGGGAAGTGGATGTTTCAGTGAGCTGAGATCACGCCATTACAGTCCAGCCTGGGTGACAGCAGTAAAACCCTGTCTCAAAAACGAAACAAAATAAAAAAAAACAGCAGGCTCTACACCGTGGCTCATGCCTATAATCCCAGCACTTTGGGAGGCCAAGGCAGGAGGATCACCTGAGGTCAGGAGTTTGAGACCAGTGTGGCCAACATGGTGAAACCCTGTCTCTACTAAAAAAATACAAAAAAATTAGCTGGGCATGGTGATGTGTCCCTGTAATCCCAGCTACTCAGGAGGCTTGAGGCAAGAGAATTGCTTGAACCCTGGAGGCGGAGGTTGCAGTGAGCCGAGATTGTGCCAAAAAAACAAAAAACAATAACAGTGCAAGGGAGTGGGGGGTTAGAGGGAGGTGATGGGGGAAGGGAAGGGTTTGGAGTGGGCAGGAGAGATCATGAGAGGAAGGAGACAGATTGGAAAGGAAGCCAGGACTGAGGAGGTAAAGTGAGACCAGAAGATGGGAGATGTAACAAGTAGCTTTGGCCCAGACTCAGGGACTGACCTTGGAGGATCCATCCTCAGCTCTGATCTGGATCCTCAAGCTTTGTTTTTCCGACTGGCAGCCCCGGGCCCCACAACCTGTGTCCACACAGGATCTGCCAGCCAGAAACCTGGATGGACTTCTGTCTCCCAGAATCAGTCCACTAGGCCTTTCCTGAGGGCCCAGGGATAAAGGTTCTGTGCTAGGGGCATGGAATTAGATATGGACTTGCCCTTAACATCTCATTGTTACGAGAGTCAGTCCTTAGACACAGACTGTCACAACACAGTGACCTGGGGTTCCTATTATGATAAAAAAGAGTACAGTGACTGTGGGGCTCAGAGGAGGCACTTCACCCAGCTTGGAAATTGGGGATCACTTTCTTCTTGGAGGAGGGGACATTGTTGCTCTGTGGTAAAGAAGGCTTTTTGTGAATGCCAGGCTGACAACTTTTGATATTATCCAGAGGGCAATTTTTATCAAGAGCTTTGGAGGATTTTAGGCAGGAAAGGGACATGATCAGATTTGTGCTTTATGTATTTAATTATTTAGAGACAGGATCTCACTCTGTCTCCCAGGCTGGATTATAGTGACCTGATCTTGACTTATTGCAGCCTTGACCTCCTGGGCTCAGGTGATTCCTCACCTCAGCCTCAGCCTTGGGTAGCTGGGACTACAGGTGCATGCCACCATGCCTGGCTAAGTTTTATATTTTTTGTAGAGATGCGGTTTTGCCATGTTGTGTAGGCTGGAGGTTTGTGCTTTAGAAGACCATTCTAGCTTCTGAGTGGAGAACAGCTTTAAGGGCAGGGGCAAGACTAGGGTATAAGGAGGCTAGTGCAGTAGCTCATGCTACTGGGGGAACCAGAGCTAAGATGCATACTGTGAGGATAGAGAGGAGGGATGGAGTCCAGAGAGGTGTAGAAAGTGGGATTGACAGCAATTGGAGTTTTTGTGCAGTTGGCATGGGGCGGGGGACAGTAGGGTAGCTAGAGAAGGCATCTATAATGTGGGGGGACTTTTACCTGAGGCCAAAGGAATGAATCTCATGGTGAAATGTGAGGTGCTGTGAAAGGGGATTTTGGGGAACCCTGTCTTTATACCATATGAGTTTCTGATCTACTGTCCTATCAGAAAGGGCTTATCCTCCTGTCTCTCAGTACTCTTAGCTCTGGGCACATGGGGAAGTTTGGGGTGAGCTGTGTACCTGGTTTTTCATAGCTCCTGATGTTGCTTGTTGCTGGTGCAGTCGGTGAGTGGGGAACTTGTGTGCTGGGAATGGGGCTGGGGGTAGGAGTACATGTACCTGATTATATGTATGTGTCTGTGTGTATGTGTGCGTGTGTGTGTATGTGATGGAAGAGACAGTCCTGGCTCTTAGAATCCCACCCCCATCCGTAATCTGAGAGAAGCTCATTAAGACAGGACCAGCAGCCACAATGCCCTAACTCTCATTTCCTTCTGAGGCCTTCCCCAAACTCTGTATTGTTTCTCCCCAATACCCATTCCCAACAGTGGTCAGGGTTCAGGGCCCTTGAATCCTTTAGGCTCTCCCAGTCAAGCTTTAAATGGTGGTCCTGTTTTCCTTATAGTTGAGATTGGGGAGTAGTTTTCAGAATGAATATTCCAGGAAGCAGAGGCAACACTCTGACTAACCCAACTCGGAGTAACTCAACACAGAAAAATCTAGTAAGGAAACTTGGAGGTTCCTGCCTCTCACCCATAAGCAGACCTTCCCATGCTCTGTGGCCATGTAGGTCACAGCGTTTTTGCATTCTTTACAGGAAATTTTGTCTTCTGAAAACCATCACTTATTGTACTTACTGCATGCCAGATACTGCAGATGTTTTATACATGTTATATTTAGAATTCATATGGCTGGGCATGTTGGCTCACACCTGTAATCCCAGCACCTTGGCAGGCGAATCACTTAAAGTCAGGAGATCAAGACCAGCCTAGCCAACATGGTGAAACCCCATCTCTACTAAAAATACAAGAATTAGAGGCCGGGTGCCTGTAATCCCAGCTACTCGGGAGGCTGAGGCAAGAGAATTGCTTGAACCTGGGAGGTGGAGTTTGCAGTGAGTTGAGGCCACACCGCTGCACTCCAGCCTGGGCAACAAGAGTGAAACTCCATGTCAAAAAAAAAAAATTAGCTGGGAGTGGTGGCACCTCTAGTCCCAGCTACTTGGCAGGCTGAGGCACGAGAATCGCTTGAACCTGGGAGGTGGAGGTTGCAATGAGCCGAGATTACGCCAATGTACTCCAGCCTGGGCAACAGAGCGAGACCCTGTCTCAAAAAAATAAATAAATAAAGAGAATTCATAAACACCCTGCAAGGTAGGTGGTGTTATATCTATTTTACCAATGAGGAAATTGGAGCTCAGAGAGGTGAAGTGACTTGCTCAAGGTCACCCAGCTAATAAAGGCAGAGCTGGGGTACAGACTCAGCTTTGTGCAGTTCCTGAGCCTCTATGCTGCCCCCTCACATTACTCAGAGTGCATGTCTGAGCCTGGTCTCAAGCTATGATATCTTAAGCTATGGCTTTGAGGCCAGCATCTTCTCTCCCAGAGCTCTGCATTTAGCTTCCTCTGACAGTGCAGAGGGGAATCCATCTCCTTTTTTGTGGAGGCTGTGAAGCCCCCTGTCTAGTCTTGCCCCAGGCCTACCTGTGGGTTGCCCTGTGAGCTGCCTGCAGCATTGCTCACCTTCTCAGCAGTCTAGCATCTCGTTGAAAGAAAGGAATGATGGTCCTTCAGAACTCCACTTCCAAAGACTGTCCCTCCATAGTTAGAGCAAGTTCATTCCCTTGCTGTGTTACTGGGCTCTGGCACTGTGCTGGCCCTCTTTGGAGGTCTGCAAAAGTGCACAGAAAGTGTGGGCAATGTACTAGACATTTCCACAGTTTGGGAATCTTTTAAAAATGCATATTCTTGCTGGGCATGGTAGCTCACGCCTGTAATCCCAGCACTTTGGGAGGCCGAGGCAGGCGGATCACCAGTCAGGAGTTCGAGACCAGCCTGCCCAACATGGTGAAACCCCACCTCTACTAAAAACACAACATTACCTGGGCGTGGCAGCAGCTGCCTGTAATCCCAGCTACTCGGGAGGCTGAGGCAGGATAATTGCTTAACCGCAGGAGGCAGAGGTTGCAGGGAGCCAAGATCGTGCCACTGCACTCCAACCTGAGCAACAGAGCGAGACTCCATCTCAAAAAAAAAAAAAAAGCATATTCTGGCCTGGCGTGTTGGCTCATGCCTGTAATCCCAACACTTTGAGAGGCCGAGAGCGGTGGATTGTTTGAGTCCAGGAGTTCTAGACCAGCCTGGGCAACATGGCAAAACCCTGTTGCTACTAAAAAACAAAACAAAACAAAACAAAACAAAAAAACTCAAAAAATTAGCCAGGCATGGTGGTGGCTACTTGGGAGGCTAAGGTGGGAGAATTACCTGAGCCCAGGAAGTAGAGGCTATAGTGAGCTGAGATCATGCTATGGCACTCCAGCCTGGGCAACCGAAGTGAGACCCTGTGTCCAAAACAAAAACAAAAACAAAACGGCTGGGTACGGTGGCTCACGCCTGTAATCCCAGCACTTCGGGAGGCTGAGGAGGGCAGATCACGAGGTCAGGAGATCGAGACCATCCTGGCTAACACGGTGAAACCTCATCTCTACTAAAAATACAAAAAATTAGCCGGGCGTGGTGGCGGGCGCCTGTAGTCCCAGCTACTCCGGAGGCTGAGGCAGGAGAATGGCGTAAACCCTGGAGGCGGAGGTTGCAGTGAGCTGAGATCATGCCACTGCACTGCAGCCTGGGTGACAGTGCGAGACTCCGTCTCAAAACAAAACAAAAAACAGATTCTGGCCAGGTGAGGTGGCTCATGCCTGTAGTCCCAGCACTTTGGGAGGCCAAGGCAGATGGATAGCTTAAACCCAGGAGTTTGAGACCATCATGGGACACATGACGAAACCCTGTCTCTACAAAAATTAGCCTGCTACTCAGGAGGCTGAAGTGAGAGGATCACCTGAGCCCAGGAGGTCAAGGCTGCAGTGAGTCATGATCATGCTACTGCACTCCAGCCTGGGTAACAGAGTGAGACCCTGACTCAAAAAGGGGGAAAACAAAGTGAAAAAATTTAAAAATGCAGATCCTCAGGTTCCAAGCCTTCTGCAATTTCAAACAATTCCCCCAGTGAGGTGTATGGGTAATTAAAGTTTGTGAAGCACTGCTTTAGGCCCTGAAGTCTAAGAAAGCCTCTTCCCATCTTTGGCTTTCCTGTACCTGTCTAAACCATTGTTCAGTCATCCTCCATCCTTTCACCTCTCAAACAAGGAAGACGCCAGTCCCTGCAGCTGTGTATTATCTCCTCCTTTTTCCTCAGCTTTAAGGACTGAGGCTTCAATAGGAGTTCCAGGCATTGAGAAAGATGGATGGTGGAGATGCACGAGAACATGGTCATTTCCTTAGACTACCCCAGGTTAGGAGCACCCATTTTCTTTTTTCTTTCTTTCTTCTTTCTTTCTTTCTTTCCTTTCTTTCTTTCTTTCCTTTCTTTCTTGTCTTTCCTTTCCTTCTTTCCTTTCCTTTCCTTTCTTTCCTTTCCTTTCTTTCCTTTCTTTTCTTTCATTCCTTTCTTTCTTTTCTTTCCTTTCTTTCCTTTTTTTCCTTCCTTTCTTTCCTTTCTTTTCTTTCTTTCTCTCTTTCTTTCTCTCTTTCCTTTCTCTCTTTCCTTTCTTTCCTTTCGAGACAGAGTCTCGCTTTCTCACCCAGGCTGGAGTACAGTGGCGTGATCTCGGTTCACTGCAAGCTCCGGCTCCCGGGTTCATGCCATTCTCCTGCCTCTGTCTCCGAGTAGCTGGGACTACAGGCGCCCACCACCACGCCCGGCTAATTTTTTGTATTTTTAGTAGAGACAGGGTTTCACCGTGTTAGCCAAGATGGTCTCGATCTCCTGACCTTGTGATCCGCCCGCCTCGGCCTCCCAAAGTGTTGGGATTACAGCGTGAGCCACCGCACCCGGCCTTTTTTTTTTTTTTTTAGTAGGGATAGGGTGTCGCCGTGTTGGCCAGGCTGGTCTTTAACTCCTGACCTCAGGTGATCCACCCATCTTGGCCTCCCAAAGTGCTGGGATTACAGGTGTGAGCCATCATGCCCAGCCTACCCACTTTCTTAATCATGATCAGAGCAGGGCTGCCATTCTACCACCTTGGCACACCTGCCTAGAGGAATCAATGGCGCTGGGAGCAGACTGAGCAACATCTTAGCTGACCAGTGAATCCAGCACTTTTCTAAGGAAGCTCAGATAGTCTGCGACTCATCCCTGTCCTCTAGAATGAATCTGAGGTCTTGGAACTCACCCAGGGTCTTAGTGGAGGCACAGCTCTGAGCTATGGGTGTAGGGTATCTGAACCCATCTTCACACTGACCAAACACAGGCAGGTTCCAGTCTGCAGGGGAGATGGAGAAGGTCCCACCATGCTCCTGCACAAATCCCAGGATAGCTGGGGAATGAGAATCCAGCACTTTGGGCCTAGGACCTGGAAGGAGAGGTCCCTTGGGAGAGGTGTGGGGACATCTGAAGGAGGACTTCCTGGAAGGGGAGGGACTGGAGCAGAGGCCAGAGTGATTTTGTTAGATGGAGAGAAGGTTCTCCACATGGGCGGGGCTGGCAGAGGCAGATGCCCAGACAGGTCACAACTCTCTAGGTGCCCAATTACCTGCCCTCGGTGAGCTCGGCCATCGGCGGGGAGGTGCCCCAGCGCTACGTGTGGCGTTTCTGCATCGGCCTGCACTCGGCGCCTCGCTTCTTGGTGGCCTTCGCCTACTGGAACCACTACCTCAGCTGCGCCTCCCCGTGTTCCTGCTATCGCCCGCTCTGCCGCCTCAACTTCGGCCTCAATGTCGTGGAGAACCTTGCATTGCTAGTGCTCACTTACGTCTCCTCCTCCGAGGACTTCAGTGGGTGCCCGGATGAGGGAGGAGTGGGGAAGGGTTCCCTGAGGGGAGGGGCCTGCCCCTACCACATTCGGACCCCTCCTACTTAGTGGTGTGGGCACTCCCTGCAATGTGGCTCCCAATCCTCTTTCCCTCTAGCCATCCACGAAAATGCTTTCATTGTGTTCATCGCCTCATCCCTCGGGCATATGCTCCTCACCTGTATTCTCTGGCGGTTGACCAAGAAGCACACAGTAAGTCAGGAGGTACGGTCTATCCCTAGCGGGGGCTCCAAGCAACCCAGAAGAAAATCAAGGACATCTGTCCTCAGGATTTGGGTAATGGTGAGGTGGGAACTAAGTTCTAATGGGAACCCTGGCAGAGGGGTGCTGGGGTTGGGGCTGGGGCTTGGTGACAAACTGAGGGTGGTTGGTCAGAATCTAGGACTAGAGCACTGTGTTTGGGTAGTGTGGGAGACTGGAGAATAGAAGAGATGGAGGCTGCAAATGGGGATAGAATGAGGAGTCGCATCTAGGCGGCAGTGAGTTAGGAACAGTGTCAGGGGACTGTGGTCTGTCATAATTTCAGCGCCCCACATGTGTATATGGGTTTCTTTCCCCGCACAGTATTTGGACGTGGGGTTGGTGGGTGACTCCATGTAACTTTCATACTCCATCCCCCTGAAGTGGAAGGGGCAGGAATACCACTGCTCCTTGGCCCATCACTCCCCCAGAGGCAGGGACGTCAACATGTTCCTCATTCTTGCTGCCCCTGCCTGTGCTCCCTTCCATGACCACTAGTGGGAGCCAAGGGAGATAAGGCCCAGCCTTAGGAGCTAGAGCTGAGAGGGGAGCCCTAGCTCTCATCCCAGCAAGCTGCAGAGTGATCAGACAGCCCATTCCCTAGGATCGGAAGTCCTACAGCTGGAAACAGCGGCTCTTCGTCATCAACTTCGTCTCCTTCTTCTCGGCGCTGGCTGTCTACTTTCGGCACAACATGTATTGTGAGGCTGGAGGTGAGGTCAGGATAGGATCCACAGGCAGTCATGAGTGGCTTCGGGGCAGCAGTGATGTTTTTGATAATGGGCAATGGTCTTGGGGACTGACTGCCATTGTGTTCTCTGTGGCAGACTAATGGTGGTGTGATTTATCAAGAGGCCCCTGAGGGGGTAGCAGGAAGTTCATCATGCCCTGTTCCTTGTGTCCTCACAACAGTGTACACCATCTTTGCCATCCTGGAGTACACTGTTGTCCTAACCAACATGGCGTTCCACATGACGGCCTGGTGGGACTTCGGGAACAAGGAGCTGCTCATAACCTCTCAGCCTGAGGAAAAGCGATTCTGAACCCTTCAGTCCTGCTTGGGAGGAGGAAGCCCACTGCCCAGAAACAAGAAACAAGATACCATTCTGGCCTTCCCCACCCTACATCCTCTCTTGGCCTTACTGAAGATGGGGGAAGGGTAAGAAGGAAGGGCATAGGCCAAGGCTCACCCCAGTGCTGCTGGCTTCTCCTCTCCACCCCTCATATGGGCATGGGGTCCTCAAGCAACATCACCTTTACCTGAGAGGCCCCAAGAAGCTGAGCTGGCAGAGAGCTCCACCATTTGGTGCTAAAAAAACGTCCTGAGGTTCATGACCACCACCCACTTTCTGGCCTTTACATAGTCATCTTTCACTGAGGTCAGGAGCCCCTGAGCAGTTGCTGCTCCCTGACAACCACAGCCATTTCTCTCCACGGGGTCATTCACAGGACTAATGTATTTCATGATCTACTGTGCACATCCAGGCCTGTGGCCACAGTCCCCTGCTAAAGCTGCTCAGGTGTTCTAGTCCTGACTTCACCTTTTTGATGTGGTGTGCGCCCTATGGTATGTACCCTTCCCTATCTGAGCCTCAGTGTGTCCATGTGTCTGATGGGGGATGGGTGGGCTGTATGATTTCCAAGGGCTCTACTCAGAACCAGTCAGTGGTTCTGATGTCATTGGGTGGAGGTGGTGTTTTGTACCTAAAGGATGACCTGCTCCAGAAACAGCACCAGCACACCATGTGTTTTCTTCTCTCTTCTGAAAGTTCTGGCTTATAGACCCCTCCCCTCCTTTGCAAAGGTATGGGATAGAGGGGTCAGATGCAGATTTCTACTGTAAAATGGGCTCTCTGGTATCTCCTGTCTTCCCTACTGCTCCAAACCCTAAATTTTGGTTGTATGTTTTGTTTTAAAGGAAAATAAATTTTTTGGGGGGGCCAACAGTCGCTTAGGCTTGCCAGTCTTGGGGCTCATCTTGTTTGATAGGAACTGGGAGAGAAACAGGCTCAAGAGTGGGGAGGGAGTAAGTCCATGGCAGGGTATGACTCCTAGCAGCATCCCCCCAATCCCCCTTAGGTCTGGAGTCTCCTAAGGCTGGTCTAAGCCTCTGTTTTGGTGAGCAGGAGTGACTGAGCTATCTGTAATGATTCTAGGACTGCAAGCTAGGACACCTGGAAGTCTTCAGTTGAGGCAGAGACCTGGGTTCAAACTCCAACTCCTGTTAAAGCACTGTCCTCTTGGTGATGTGAGGTACAGCTCTCAGATGCATGACTGTGAGAGCATCTGCCTTTAGGCTAATGGCTCTCAACCTCTCCCTTTCTGAGTCCTAAGATCAGGAAGTCTTTCCTCAAGTTTTGTGTCTGAGTCCACTATAGCATCTGTGACTGGGCCCCAGAGCAAGACTGCCCCCTCCAAGGGAGCCTAGAGCTTTGTTAGGGAAATTGGGGGGTGAGGGGACCACAATGAAGCCTATTGTCTACTAGAAAAAACAAAAGGCTCCCAGTCTCTGGGGAGCCCTAGCCCATGCCCACCCGCTAATGCCCAGCACACAGGGAGGAGCCGGGGCCACTGGAGACAGGAGGTTTTATTGATGCTGATGGGGGTAGGAAAGGCCCCCAGAAGCATGGGGGCTGAGTCAGTCAGCAAATGCGTAAGGCCTGGGCACAGAGGAGCAGGTTAGGGCACATTCACCTTCTCAGGATTCTGTGGCTCCCTCACTGGAGAAGGGAGAGAGCATCTTGGGGGTGCAATTCCAAGAACAGCGAGGGCAGAGGTTAGAGATGGCTGAGAGCCCCTAACCTGAGGAGGCACCACAATAGGCAGCAACAACTGTGTGGAAAGCTAGATGAACTGGTCAGTAGCGGAAAATGGGAGGGGGCACTGGTTGGCCTCTTGGGGAGGGGTCCAACCTTGGCTTGGATGAGCTCATGAGAATACCCGGTGTTCCCAAGCAGAGCGGGGCAGAGCCCAAAGCCCCTTTCTCTGCAGGCCTCCTTAAGGAGAAAAAGGCACTCAGAGAAAAAGGCATTCAGGGAGCCCCCTGGAAAGGGGTGCCAGAATTAGTCCTTAAGGCACAGCTGGGGCGGACAAGGCACCAAGGCACAACTGGTGGGGGAGGGCAGGGGCAGCCTCCAAGCCGAGTGCCAGGGTCACAAGAGGACGCAGGACCGTCCCCGCTTGATCGGAGTGGGGTTGAGCACAGCCCGGACAGCCTCGGCGAACACTTCCTTGACACCATCCTGTTGCAGGGCTGAGCATTCGAGGTAGCGCACAGCGTGGATCTGCTTGGCCAGTGCCTGGCCCTGCTGCGGTGTGATGGGCGCCTGGCCCTGCTCCTTGAGGCGCCGTAGAGTGTCAGGCTGGGCTCTCAGGTCCTTCTTGGTGCCCACCAGCAGGATGGGCACATCAGGGCAGTGGTGGCACACCTCTGGATGCCACTTGTGTCGCACGTTCTCATAGGAAGGCGGACTGGCAATGGAGAAACAGATGACAAAGACGTTGGTCTGAGGGTAGGAGAGTGTGCGGAGGCGGTCATACTCCTCCTGGCCCGCAGTGTCCCACAGGTTCAGGTTCACTGTGCGCCCGTCAACTGCGCTCTGCGCGCTGTAATTGTCGAACACGGTGGGGATGTACTCTTTGGGGAAAGCGTTAGTTGTGTAGCAGATGAGCAGGCACGTCTTGCCCACAGCCCCATCACCCACCACCACGCACTTGATGCTCTGCATCGTGGGTGCAGTTGCTGTAGTGGAGGCAGTGCCTCCTCTCTCTTCTGGACCTCTCTGGCTGCAGTGACCTGTGGACGGATGAAAGGGGACATTCTTGGTTAGGGAGGCCTCTGCCTACTGGGAAGAAAAGATAAGGGCACACAAAGGGAAACCGGCTCCTGTTCCCTTAACCTGACACTATCCCAAAGTCCCACCAAGACAGTCATCAGAAAGATACACAATGAAAGGCCCTGAGACCGAGCAAAGATGCAGTATAATGTGGTAGAAAGCACATAAGCTCTGGCGCCAGATAAACTAAGGTCAAATCTTGGTTTTGCATTTCCTAGCTGTGTAACCCTGAACAAATTGCTTAACCTCTCTATGCCTAAGTTTTCTTACCAGTAAAATGAGGATAAAATAATATCTACCTCATTGAGTCATTATAAGGATTATATAATACACGTAAAGCATTTAAAACAGTGCCTCATCCATAAGTATTAGCTTTTCTTTTTTTTTTTTAGCCGGAGTCTCGCTCTGTCACCCAGGCTGGAGTGCAGTGGTGTGATGTCTGCTCACTGCAACCTCCGCCACCTGGGTTCACGCCATTCTGCCTCAGCCTCTCGAGTAGCTGGGACTACAGGCGCCCACCACCACACCCAGCTAATTTTTTGTATTTTTAGTAGAGACGGGGTTTTACCGAGTTAGCCAGGATGGTCTTGATCTCCTGACCTTGTGATCCACCTGCCTTGGTCTCCCAAAGTGCTGGGATTACAGGTATGAGCCACCACGCCTGGCCAGTATTAGCTATTTTCCAGGCTATACAGACACAAAAGGAGAGTGCACAAATTTAGGGATCCACTAGATCCTCAACTAAATATGGACACTTTCCACCAGGAGACTGGAAAGGGTTCTGGCACAGGACAGCTGTTCCAGGTCACTCTGTGATGCAGCCATAGGTAGAACCTCTCTCAACTCAGGGCCCACCCTGCCCTCTCCAAACCTAGTATCTTGGCTACTGAGTACAAACCAAAAGGCACAGTAAGAAACCTGCTGAGTAAGGGGCTCAATTCTTCAGAGAGCTGCCCTATCCCAATCCAGGGTATTCTGGCAAGGGGGAAATCTGTTTTGTTTTTTTTTTTTTTGAGATGGAGTTTCTCTGTCGCCCAGGCTGGAGTGCAGTGGCGCGATCTCAGCTCACTGCAACCTTCACCTCCCAGGTTCAAGTGTCTCCTGCCTCAGCCTCCCGAGTGGCCGGGACTACAGGCACACGCCACTGCATCCAGCTAATTTTTATATTTTTAGTAGAGATGGAGTTTCGCCATGTTAGCCATGCTGGTCTCAAGCTCCTGACTTCAGGTGATCCACCTGCCTCGGGCTCCCAGAATGGTGGGATTACAGGCGTGAGCCACCACACCTGGCCACCCCATCATTCTTATAACTACTGAAAACCCTATCTGGCCATGCACACTCTGGTTGCCAATTCAGTACAGCAAATTCAATGCAAGGGATTACTGGAGATTCAGTTGAACCTGGGATTTGGACTGGGGTCTGGGTATGTTATGATGAATGAGGTAGAGGCTGAGGCTCCCAGACGTTAGTATCTTCTCTCAAGGTCCTTGGTGGGGTGGAGCAAATCTTTTATTTTTGGAGATGGAGTCTCGCTCTGTTGCCCAGGCTGGAGTGCAGTGGCACAATCTTGGCTCACTGCAACCTCTGCGTCCTGGGTTCAAGTGATTCTCCTGCCTCACCTTCCTGAGTAGCTGGGATTATAGGCACCTGCCACCACGCCTGGCTAATTTTTGTATTTTTAGCAGAGATGGGGTTTCACCATGTTGGTCAGGTTGGTCTTGAACTCCTGACCTTGTGATCCGCCCGCCTTGGCCTCCCAAAGTGCTGGGATTACAGGCATGAGCCACCATGCCCAGCCTGGAGCAAATCTTTCAAGCCCAACTAGGAAGGATGAAGTCAAGAGTAAGACAAAAACTTGACTTTCCCCTCAATCTTCTGTCCATTTCCTGAGACCCTGGCATGTGCCTCTGAAAGATTTTAGAGCCTTCCAGACTCTTGGGTAGAAAATACCATCATTAAGAACATAGATGCTAGATTAAGACTGGCAGGGATTCTAATCACAGTTCCACCAACTAGTTATATGTGATCTTGGCAATATATTTGTTCCCCAAGCCTCAATTTTCTCATCTGTAAAATGGGGATAATCTTGCCTATTGCACTACAATTGCTCAGAATATGAAATGAGGCCAGGCACAGTGTAATCCTAGCACTTTGGGAGAACGAGGCAGGTAGATCAATTGAGCCCAGGAGTTTGAGACTAGCCTGGGCAACATGGCAAAACCGTGACTCTACAAAAAATGAAAAAATTATCAGGGTGTGGTGGTACACGCCTGTTGTCCCAGCTACTTGGGAGGCTGAGGTGGGAGCATCACTTGATTGCAGGGTGGTCAAGCCTGCAGTGGGCTATGTTCATACCACTGCACTCCAGCCTGTGCGACAGGGCAAGACCCTGTCTCAAAAAAAAAAAAAAAAGTAAGAGTTAATAATGTATAGAAGGTGTCCAGCATGAGGTATGGCACATAGCAAGTGCCCAATAAATGGGCTGCTGTATTTATTAGTGGGGTAAGTATGAGGAGTCCCAGCTCCAGCCAACATCTGGTCACCTCTGCAGGTCATAGGGCCTTGGGGTGAGGAACTGCTTTTCTGAGTTCTGAAGCAAAGCTTCCAGAAACCCTGCGATTATTTACATTGCTATGGCGAGGGTCCTTCTCTCATCAGCTACTTTTTGGCCATGGGGGACTCTTGGTGGTCAATATGTGACTTCCTTTCCCTGACTGTCTCCCACAACCAGGGCCTGCTCCCTGAGAGGGGGCAGCCCTGTTTTAAACACAACCAAATCCCTGAGTATTCCTTATCCCTGGCTCCACCCAAGCACCAACACCACTAGCCCATTTTCTCCATTTCACTTGCTATACTGCAAGGCTGCACCCTGGTCTGGGAACCCCTTACCCCTGCAGCCTGAGCTCTCACCACTGGTTCAGAAGCTTCAAAAATCAATGACAAGTGGAGAAGAAAATCCCCACTGGGAAGTGGAAAAGAAACTTTCGTGGTATGGGGGATGCAAAGGACCCAGGGCTTGGTCCCAGCTCCCTCCCAGGGTACAGTTTCCCTTGGAATCAGCTGGGAAAGAAATGATTTCACTTTATGAAGTTGTGTCTCTGGTTCACATGAAAAAATATTTCCATCCTATTTGCATGAATGAGTGTGTGTGTGTGTGCGTGTGCACATGTATGTGCATGTAACCTCAGGACATTCAGCTAGAGACCCTCAGAGTGTGGGTCAGGGAAGGGCATAAGGACCCTCTAGGTCAGTGGAGAGTCGAATAGAGACTTCAGACTGGAAGTTGAGAGACCTAAGTTCTAACCCCAGTTGTGCTGACTCACTACAACCAAGCTTGAGGCATTTACGCTTGCTGGGCCTCAGTTTTCCTATCCAGGAATTGGAGATTACAATGGTTGTTACAAGAGCACTAGGTAGATGAACTAAGACTTAAAGCTCCTTGGAGGCAGGTGGCATTACTTGTGCCCAATGGATTATGTAGGAAGCCCTGACATTCAAAGCAGAACTCCTGGGCCTGCAATCTTCAGTTCCACACAGAGCAGGGGAGTGGGTGTTGACAGTCTGACTGAAAAGCCCAGCGCTGGGCTGGCCCAGGCAGGAAGACAAGGAGGGAACTCTGGCTGGCTCTCACAAGGCCCAAGAAACTGGAAGTACAGCTCTCTAAGGAGGTGGTTATCAACTAGCAATCAGTAAATTAGCTCTCAAAGGAGAGGGGAAAGGACAGGGTAGCTTCTGGGCTGGGAAGGGAACAGGGACTGACACTGGAAAAGGATGATGAGTATGGTACTATCCAGAAACAAGCAGAGCAAAGGCAGTGTGGAATAGGGCCAAGAGTACTGGATACCTGACTCTGATGTCTTGAGTTTATCTGCTGACCTTGACCCTTGATTTAAAAAAAAAAAAGCCCCCATATGGTATAAGCCTTTATAGATTGCATATTATTATGTCATTTGACCTTTATAACAACCTGTCAGTACTATTCCTATTTTACAGATGAGGAAACAAATTCAGAGCAGTAAAAGTAACTCTACATCACACAGCTAGTTAGTATGGCAGCCAGAACACAAACCCAGTTTTGTGACCCAAAGCCCTGTGTTTTCCACGGTGCATCTTACAGTCTTCAAGTTACCCCTTACCAGCTAACTGTGTGACCTTGATCAGGTAAGTTACTGCCCTTCTTGGAGCCTCCGTTTCTTCATCTATACAGTAGAAGTAATAATAGTAGCCCTCCCAGCCTCACGGGCAGCATCAAGGAACCTGACCATGGGAATGAATACGCTTTGTAAACTGAAGTGTTGTGCACACAGGAGGTGACAGGAGCAAAGCATTTCATCCCAGAAGGCAGGAAGCACTGAGTATGCCTGTGTCTGTGGTGGGGGATCAGCCCAGTCCTCCTTACTCAGGTCTAGTTCAGACCTTTATCCTCTCTCCCAAAACAACTCTTCTTTCTGAAATCCTTTGGCCTGAACTGGGTTGAATTAAGTTCCCATAGCCCATTTCAGGAGGGCATATGCTAAAAGGTAGAGTCTAAACTGCGCCAAATAGGAAGAAGGGATGTCAGCGCTGCAGGTGGCCAAACCAGGAGTGTGACCTACCTGGAGCGGGGTTCAACGATGACTTATTCACTAAGTGGCTTTTTCAAAAAAAATCATTAAGCCTAGCTCAGTGGTGCACCTGCAGTCCCAGCTACTAGGGAGGCTGAGCCCAGGAGTGAAGGGTTGTAGTGTGCTACACTAGTCAAGGTTATTGTCCTTGTGAGTAGCCACTGCACTCCAGCCTGAGCAACGCAGCAAGACCCCATGTCTCAAAAAAAAAAAAGTTATTTAGTAAATCAGTGGTTGCCGATCTGTTTTGATTTGTTTTTTCTTTTGGAGACAAAAGCCTGTTGCCCAGGCTGGAATACAGTGGTGCCATCACAGCTCACTTTAGTCTCAACCTCCCAGGCTCAAGGCATCCTACCTCAGCCTCCTGAGTAGCTGGGACTACAGGCAGGCACCACCACACCTGGCTAATTTTTGTATTTTTTATTTATTTTTTGTTTGTTTGTAGAGACAGGGTCTTGCTATGTTGCCCAGGCTGGTCTTGAACTCCTGATCTCAAGTGATCCTCCTGACTAGGCCTCCCAAAGTGCTGGGATTACAGGTGTGCGTCACCACGCCTGGCCAGATCTGTATATTATTAGACAAATTACAATGACTTATTCTGGCTTTTTAGTCCCAATTCAGATCATGCCTGGTCCCTCATATTGTCATTTAGAGTTCTTCACAATTTGGTAAGGGGTATTAGAGTTATATAGACTTGGGTTTGAATCCTAGTTCTGCCTCTTACCAGTTCTGTGACCCTGAGCTTATGATGATTTGCCTCTCTAAGCTTCAATTTCCTTATCTTTCAAATGCAGCAGCAACGTATGGTACCTACCACATAGCAGTGTTACAAGGACTAAGTGCATTAATGTATAATATGTACACAATCTAGGTACTTTGCAAGTGTGAGTTCCCAGTTCCCTGTTCCAGAGGGATTTTCAATGTCCTCTGCAAACAAGTCAGGATCATTCTTGCCTCTGAACTTTTACTCTTGTTTTTCCCTCCGCTACTATTCCCTCTCCCTTCTCTAATCTTCCTTATTCCTTAAAGCCTAACTTAAGTTTCATAGTTCCATAAGGTTACTGAATTCTTCTTTGGCTATCCGTTGCATGGCCACCTGTCACCCAGGCTGGAGTGCAGTGTCGCGATCTCAGCTCACTGCAACCTCCACCTCCCAGGTTCAAGCGATTCTCCTGCCTCAGCCTCCTGAGTAACTGGGATTACATGCACGTGCCATCATGCCCAGCTAATTTTTGTATTTTTAGTAGAGACAGGGTTTCATCATGTTGGCCAGGCTGGTCTCGAACACCTGGCCTCAAGTGATCCACCTGCCTTGGCCTCTAAAAGCGCTGGGATTACAGGAGTGAGCCACCACACCCATGGCCCCCCTTTTAATCCTGCTTTGGCTCTGTGTGATTCTCCTTTTCCAACAGTCATACGTAAGTTTCCCAGCTGTGGATGCCCTTCAGTCTGAAGTCTTGGCTTCTCTGGACTAAATGACAAAAAAAAAACCTCTAAGTATAGGGCTAGGCACACAGGACTGTACAACCATTGCCTTTTGATCTGCTTGTGCCAGCACTCATTACTGAGATATGGAGACACCTCTCTGAAGCCCAGTATTGGACACTCCCTGCCCACCCCACAACAGACAAGACTGCAATGCTGAATCTTATCGGACAGCAATGACAGGCAAAAGCTATGCCTGAAATAGGCAAAAACCTCTCTTCCCAGTACCAGCTTGACCTGGCTCTGGCAGGGAGTATAGCCCATGGGGGTCTAACCCTGTCTGAGTGTGGTCCCTGGAGCCCGGCTTGGGGTGTGGCCCAGGCAGGCCCAGAATGGGGGAGGGAAAGGAAGTAGCTTGATTGCCAGATCTCTGTGGCTGTTACAGCAGGGGAAGTGTCCCAACTGGGAGTGGGGGAGGGGAGGAACGGGCTCTTAAGAGATAGGCGAGTATGGAGGTGATGGGAACTTACCTCAGCCTTCTATAACCTGCCTCCCTAACATGGGGCTCCCTTTCTGCAGCCCTCCCTGAACCTCATTATAACTACAATCCATCTCTGGCCATTCCAATCCTGATCCTCTACAAAGGGGCCTCCATATTCTCTTCCCTAAAATACATCAAGTAGTAATATGGAACCATGCACCATTGCCGCCTTTTCGAGGAAAGCGTAAATTATCCAAGTCAGAAGTGACTTATCCTATCCAAAGTCTGGCTGTCTCTCACAGGCATGGAGAGGCTGATGTGAATCTTATCTCTTGTTATTAGACTGGGAGTGTCTAGAGGGCAAGGTCCTGGTTGACTGGACCTTGCTGAGCACCCTAAGCTGAGCACAGCATGTAGTAGCTGTCAGTAAATAACTGAATGAACTCCATGCAATCATGTCTTTGCATGTGGGAGTTCCTCTTCCTGGAATGCAACTCACCCCCCTTCAGATCCTTCCTGTCCTTCAGGCCCAGTACTGTTCCCCAGCTTCTCCAGGACATCACAGCAACCCCCTCTCCTGCCTTACCTTTCCCAGCACTGACTGTACTCTTCATCGTGCTGAACTAACTGGATGCTTCAGGGGGAGGGTAGTCTGACCTTCTGTTTATTTCCAGAAACCCAGGGAAGGGCTGAGCAAAAGCTGTAGAATGACATACCCCTCCTCCCCCATCAATCCACAGACTCTGATGCTGGGAACAAGGAAGAACCTCTATGACCAGAAGACACAAGACAAAAGTAACCAACTTCTTTCTCACTCACCCTGAAGAGCTCCAAGTTGGGATAATAAACACATAAGCTATACCGTCTTGTCTTCAACTGGAAGGGTGAGAGGTGAAGCTGGCAGATCTAGCTCAGAGATGATGAGAAAGATGGGAAGGAAAAGTGGTCCTGACAGGCTACAGACTGGGAATATCTGAGGACCCTTGGTCAAAGACAAGGCAAGGGGCAGGGGCACTGTTGGAAAGACTTCTGAAGCTCTACAAGTTTGTTTGTTTGTTTGTTTTGAAGGGAGGAATAGAGGAGAGGTGATATAAAGAGGCTCAAAGGGGCTGCAGCTGGCTGCAGCTGGGCTGGGAGGAGGAAGCTGGGGGGACATGAGGTCAGTGTGGGGCTGGGACCAGGCCAAGGGCTGAGTCTCTTTCTTCCCTTTCTCCCCATCAGCAGGGAAGAACCCAAGAGAGCCCAGTTCCTAGCCTTAAAAAAAAAAAAAAAAAATTCCCCTGGGTGCTGTGGCTCACGCCTGTAATCCCAGTACTTTGGGAGTCAAGGCAGGCAGATCACTTGAGATCAGGAGTTCGAAACCAGCCTGCCCAACATGGTGGAACCCCATCTCTACTAAAAATACAAAAATTAGCCGGGTGTGGTGGTAGGTGACTGTAATCCCAGCTACTCGGAAGGCTGAGGGAGAATCACTTGAACCCAGCAGGCAGAGGTTGCAGTGAGCAGAGATAATGCCACTGCATTCCAGCCTGGGCAACAGAGCAAGACTCCGTCTCAAAAAAAAAAAAAAAAGAAAAAAAAAAATCCATGCTGGAGGACTCTCCACCTCTTGCCATTCATCCTTCAGCCCCTGGAGAGGATCCTACACTGCAGCAGGGAAGGAAAGAAGAGTTGATGCCACCCACTAGGAAATGAGACAGTGGTAGCTGGGAAGTCTGAGGGGCAGTCCAGGACCCTTTCACTAAGTCCTAGTTCCCAACCTTCTTCCTTCATTGTCCCAGCACCCCAAGTGTTCCATAAAAGGTGAGCCTCAGCTGGGCACGTGGCTCACGTCTGTAATCCCAGCACTTTGGGAGGCTGAGGCTGGCGGATCACTTGAGGTCAGGAATTTGAGACCAGCCTGGCCAGCATGGTGAAACCCCATCTCTACTAAAAATACAAAAAAAATTAGCCGGGCCTAGTGGCACATGCCTGCAGTTCCAGCTACCTGGGAGGCTGATGCAGGAGAACGACTTGAACCTAGGAGGTGGAGGTTGCAGTGAGCCGAGATCGTGCCATTGCACTCCAGCCTGGGTGACAGGGCAAGACTCCATCTCAAAAAAAAAAAAAAAAAAAAAAAAAAAAGGTGAGCCTCAGGACGAGGACGGCTCTGGCTGGGGGAGCCACGGAAGCTGCCCCCTCCCCCACACAGCACAGAGGAAGGGTGCACACTGGCTTCCTCCTCCCCGCCTAGCAGCAGCTCAGCAGTCCCTGGGCCCCACCAAAGGCCTGTGAAGTGGCACTTCCTTTGCCTTTGCTAATTTCACATGAGGCTGTACAGAAGTGCCATCCTCCCAATCCTGGCACCCCCACCTGAAAATACCCACAGAGAGACCCAGGGCTACCCAGTCCCTTTAGCCCCGCCCAAGGCTTGAGGGGGTTTCCACAAGGGAAAATAACATCAGGGAGGAAACTCCGGCATCTATTTTCCACCGTCAGTGAGGCAGAGCTGGAGCAGGAGACAGGGTACTCCATCTTACTACCCCCTGGCAAAATCCCCAACATTCTTTGCCTTCTTATCTCTCAAGCTCTAACAATCCTTGTGCTTGGAGAAAGGGCCACAGTTCTATCCCTGGACAGATATATATGTAGAGACTACTCAGACCTGTCAAATTGAGGCTGATAAGACATGAGGGCCCAGAGTGAGGGGCACTGCTATGAGGAGTCTCTTGGGGGAGGAAGAGTCAGAGCCATGATGTTCACTGTCCCCTTTGGAGGTACTGATATGCAACTCCTTAATGCTGAAATGGAGCCAAGAGAAACCAAGTTGACCAGGATTATATACAGTTGGTAGCAAATCTAGGACAAGGATCGGGTCTTCTAACCTCCATCCTTATGCTACTTCTACAAAGGAGAGAAGGTGAGGATTCTAACTCCAGCCTGAGAATGGACCAACCATCTCTTTAACCTCATTCAGGACAACCCCACCATAGTTTATTCCTTCAGAAAATGGACCAAAGGGTGGGTTGACTTACATCTGAGCCCTTTTTGCTTCTAAGTTCCCAGGCCCTCATGCCTAGCCCATCCTGGTGCATTCATGATTTAGAACTGACATTACTCAACAGTCAGCCACTCTGGCCCTGCCCTAGCTGAGAAGCTCCTCCTCTGGCCTCTAGCTCCTGGAGAGATGCCCTCCCCCCATATGAAATGAGGACAAAAGAGGAAGCTGGACCCTGGACAGGAAAACCAGTCTGATCTGGGGAGGTGGCCCAGGCTTTGTCTTTGGTTTCCCCCCTCAGCTCTTCTCACGGACCCCTACTGACCTCACTGCTAATGGGTCTACAATATATAGAAGGAGTCTTCAGTGTGGGCCTGAGCCCCCTTCTTCACGTCACAACCTTGACATGTTTAGCCAAGACTTTAGTGGCAGCCTCCTAGGTTGTAGCCACCACCTCCCTTCACCCCCCAATATTTTCCCATTAAAATCTCTCCCGCCCTGGTCACATTTTTTCCAACAATGCCTTTTTTGCAATTAGCTCAAACTTCCAATGGGACCAGATCTCACCTGGGAGAATCCCTGTCTCACCCATCTTGTCTTTACCATCAGAGCCCTGTGGGTTTGCTCAGTTACGCAGAATACTAAAGTGACTACTGGTTTGCCAGCCTAGAAATTGGGACTCCTGGGGTTTTTATTAAGCTGTGATGCTGGGAAAGTGCCTTGTATGCACATCCTTCTCTAAACTGGGCTTTTATGTAGGTCCCTGGGATTTCTTCCCGCAGCCACACTTCTGTACCTCCAAGAAATGCAAAGAAAGACAGGTGGGTGGAAGGGAAGGATGGGAAGAAGAACAATTCATGGGAGAGGGACGACTGTGACATGGGAAGATGACAGAATGGGGAACAGGGAGAGCCCTTAAATTTAGCTGTAGCACTTAACTCCCCTCTACTTCTCTTTTTTTTCTAGTGGAGAGAAATGAATACAGATGACTGGAGGAGGTAGATAGAAGCAAGATCCTCAGCATGCACCCCAAAAGCTTGAGGAAGGAGCTCTAGAGTGGAAACAACAAGAGCTTCCATAGCCAGGATGGACTGAAGTTAAATTTGGGAGGAATTCTGGAGAAGGAATAGGGTCCTAGGTGAGATGGGGAATATTAAGGATGCCTGAAGGCAGAGGGGTCAGTAGAACTCCAGAGGGCTTCCTGGTCACTAAGGCCCTGATGCAGACCAGGGCATCTGGGTACCCGGCCTAGGCAGGCCCCGGAAGGCAGCAGGAAAGGAGCAGACACCTTTGCCTCAACCGCTTCTTAATTCAAAACTAAAACAGTTAAGTTCGAAGTTAGACCAGCTGCAGTCTTTCCTCCAGAATCCTGCCTTTGCCTCCTCCCTTTATTTCCATCACACCCAAGTTGGTCCCATTCTTTCCACCAGGTGATGCTGGAACTAGTAGGTAATGGAGTCAGGGACCTTCAGGCTGTCTCCCGGCTTCCAGGCCTGGCCCCTTGGTCAAGCACCACAGGTTGGGGTGATTTTGATTTCCCAGGGCCTCTCTTACCAGTCTTATTCCTGTTACCCTACCCTGACTGCTACAGACTGCTTGCTTCCTCCTGCCTAACCACAACCTCACTCACTGCAGGTTCCCTTCATTTTGCTGGTTTCCCCTTGGGCCCTCTCAAGGCTGAGGGCAGTTATTTTGTCTGTAAGAGATAAAGATGTAGACACACAGACACTCTTTCTCTCTCTCGCGCGCGCGCGCGCGCACACACACACACGCTTTCCAGCTCTTTAATCCATCTCTATCACCGGGAGGCTGCAGTCTGCCTCTCCAAGCTAGGGAGGTTTGAAAAGACTCTGGAACTCACTAAGTCTTCAACAACAGATCCTGATTCCAAAGCTGGAGATAAGTGGGTGGGAGAGAAGGATACAGAGAGGGTGACAGGCTGAAGGTTCAAGAGGAATGAGGGGTGATGGAAAACGCAAGGAGGTGTAAGTGTGTGGGTGCCAGAGCTGGGAAGGGAAGGGATGGGGCAGGTTGCAGAGGACTGAGATGAACATGGGGCCGGGTAGGTGAAGAGAGGTCAAGGCCTAGGTATGATTGCATATTTGGAGGAAAAGAGACTGAAAGGGATGAGAAGAGAGTGATGGCGGATTTCTGGGTAGAAACTAAAGGCGTGGAGGGAGACGATAGGAGCATGTGTATAATTCAGGGACTAAGAATGAAGAGGAACACTAGGAGATGGTTCTCAATCGGCCCCAAAAGACACAACAAAAACTTGTCAGGGACTATCAGTACCTCTGAATGAGAGTCCTTCCACTTCCAGTCACAGGGCAAGACCAAGTTACTCCCAAAAGAGCAAGGCCAGACTCTGGTCAGGTAGGAACAGCGTTCGCTCACTAAATACCTACTGCTTGGCTCCAGGTAAGGTTGGGACTCAGGAAAACAGGCATATAGAGAACAACTGGGATCGGCGGGGCTCCCCCAACCCTAACCCCGGTCCTCCTGAGTGCAGAGGGCCTTCGGGCTGCAGCCCGAGTGTGAGTCTGGATTAGCATGGATCTTCCAGGGAGAGAGCTTTCGGAGGCCCCAGACACCGCCCCTCTAACCCCGACAAGTGTCACAACTGCCAGAGCAGAGGGAGTGACTTTTCCAGCTCAGAAGCCCTCTCCCCTCATGCACTTCTCAACACCCCCCGCAACTTCTGAGGACACCCCACCTGAGTCCTATCTCCCAGCTCTGAGCTTTTCCACTTTAGAGATACTTCTCTTGGAGCCCGGGACCCTCTGACCTCAGGGGTCCCTCTCGGCTCCCGAGAGGCGGTACAGCCGCCGGGAAGCCACCCTCGCCGAGCCTCCACCGGCTCGCAGTGGCCCCGTCCGCGCCCCGCCCGGCCGGCCGCGCCCGCCCTACTTGGACTGAGCCTAGAAGCTCCCGCCCGCGGCCCCCGCCAGCAAACTCATGGGCCGGCGCCCGCGCCCGCGCCGAGTCCTGGGCCGGCCGGGCTCCCGTTCCCCGGACCCCTACCCACCAGCCCCGGCCGGGCCTCACCTGGTGCCCTCCCCGAGGCGGGGGAGCTGGGGGCGGCGGCAGCAGCTCCGGGCTCGAGAAGGAAGTGAGAGCGGGAGGCCGGAGGAAGTGGGGGGGGCGGACCGGCGGGGCGGGGCGGGGTGGGGCGGGGCCCGACCAGGAAGTCTGAGGGCCGGTCTCCCCCTCTTCAGCCCCGGCCCGCCCCCAGCCTCGCCCCCGGCCTAGTCCCGGGCTCGCCACTTTCCCCCTCCCAACCCGCTGCCCCTGCGGCCAGTAAGTCAGGCCTCCCAAGGTCTAGGTCTCTCTGCCTCCTCCTGGCCACCCCACCCCTGGAGGCTCTACTCTAGGCGGTAGGCGTTCCTCCTCTTCCCCCCATCCTGACCTCACCAGCCTCCGCGGGAAGATGCTGAGAAAGGCGCCCCTGGGCCTGGTGCCTTCAGCCAGCCCCGGTGCCTTCAGCCAGCCCCAGGGATACAGTAGTGGCCGAGGCTGGGGCAGTCCCCACCCCTGCCCTGAGCACTGGGGGAGTGCGAGGTGGTGGTGATTCAGCAGTGGGAAGGCCCCAGACCCCTGGGGAAGGTGGGGAGACTCGTAGGGGAAGAGGCGCTGGCGTCAGCACCCAAGGGAAAGACAAGATCAGCAGAGGCGCAGGCGGAGCCGCGGGGCCCAAAAACAGGATGTCGAGTCGTCGTTCAGCACCGTGCAGCTCCGTGCGGCGTGGCTCTGGGGAGGGGGCGGGGCGAACGGAGGACTTGGGGCTTCCCTCGCCCCCGCGCCCCCTGTTCTGCTGGGGCGCACCCAGGCCTGAGGTCCGGCTTGGGCCCTGGGGACCCGCGGGTGGGCGGGTTCATGGGCGCCCTCTGGTGCTTCAATTCCCTGGAGTTTTGACTTGAGAGTCAACGCCCGGAGCTTTGACTTGAGAATCCATATCCTTCGTTCAGCGCAAACTTTCTGAACGCCTACCACGTGGACAGAGCTCCGTGCTAGGTGCTGTGAAGAAACACGTTTAAGACAGGATCCCGGCCGGGCGCGGTGGCTCAAGCCTGTAATCCCAGCACTTTGGGAGGCCGAGGCGGGCGGATCACGAGGTCAGGAGATCGAGACCATCCTGGCTAACACGGTGAAACCCCGTCTCTACTAAAAAATACAAAAAACTAGCCGGGCGAGGTGGCGGGCGCCTGTAGTCCCAGCTACTGGGGAGGCTGAGGCAGGAGAATTGCGTGAACCCGGGAGGCGGAGCCTGCAGTGAGCTGAGATCCGGCCACTGCACTCCAGCCTGGGCAGCAGAGTGAGACTCCGTCTCAAAAAAAAAAAAAAAAAAAAAAAAAAAAAAAAAGACAGGATCCCTGTCTTCCAGAAGCTTTTCAAATAAGAGGATTGATTCCAGGAATAAATAGCTTAACCTGAGCCTCAAATCTGTCTTTGGTAAAATAGAATAATTATATTTCACCCCATAATTTTGAAGATAACATGAGAATGGGTGTAAAAGACCTGTTGTCAATGCACGTCTCAAACACTAAACAAGTATCTTTTAAAAATATACTCTGAGAACCTGGCACATCTGCCTGTAATCACAGAGATGGTGAAACCCTGTCTCTGTAAACACAAACACATATTTTTTGACAGAGTCTCACGATGTCACCCAGGCTGGGGTGCAGTGGCATGATCTCGGCTCACTGCAAATGCTGCCTCCCAGGTTCAAGCGATTCTCCTGCCTCAGCCTTCCGAGTAGCTGGAATTACAGGCGTGCATCACCACACCAGGCTAATTTTTGTATTTTTAGTAGAGATGGGGTTTCACCATGTTGGCCAGGCTGGTCTCAAACTCCTGACCTCAAGTGATCCTCCCACCTTGGCCTCCCGAAGTGCTAGGATTATAGGCGTGAGCCACCGTACCTGGCCAGCTGCATATATATATATTATTTTTTTTTGACATGGAGTCTTGCTCTGTCGCCCAGACTGGAGTGCAGTGGTGCCATTTTGGCTCACTGTAACCTTCGCTTCCCAGTTTCATACAATTCTCCTGCTTCAGTCTCTCGAGTAGCTGGGGTTACAGGTGCACGCCACCACACCCGGCTAATTTTCATATTTTTAGTAGCCACGGGGTTCCACCTTGTTGGCCAGGCTGGTCTCGAACTACTGATCTCAGTTGTTCCGCCTGCCTCGGCCTCCCAGAGTGCTGGGATTACAGGTGTGAGCCACCATGCCCAGCCTACTTATATTTTTTATAAAAGAAATTTAATAGGAACCACATAAGTAATTTAAAACTATCTAGTAAAAACTAAAAGGAAACAGGAAAAAAAAAAACTGTCTAGTAATGACATTTCAAAAAAAGTGAAAAGAAACAAATGAAATGAATTTTAACAATATTTGGCTTAGCTCAACATAGCCAAAATATTATCTTTTTTTTGGAGATGGAGTCTCACTCTGTCACCAGGCTGGAGTGCAGTGGCACAGTCTGGGCTCACTGCAACCTCCACCTCCTGGGTTCAAGTGATTCTCCTGCCTCAGCCTCCCAAGTAACCGGGATTACAGGCACGCGCCACCATGCCCGGCTAATTTTTGTATTTTTAGTGGAGATGGGTTTCACCATGTTGGCCAGGCTAGTCTTGAACTCCTGACCTCGTGGTCTGGCCGCCTCGGCCGCCCAAAGTGCCGGGATTACAGGCATGAGCCACCGCGCCCGGCCTCAAAATATTATCTTTTAGCATGGTAATCAACATAAAAAATTATTGGTTATAAAAATTGACTGGATATTTTACATTCTTTTCTTGTACCAAGTCTTTGAAATGTGGTGTGTATTTTATACTTAACAATATATCTCAATTTGACTGGACACATTTCAAGTGGTCAATAGCATGTGTAGCTGGTGGCTACTGTATCACCTTCGAAAACAGATGCTTTATCAGATTCAGGCTGGTGAATGACTATGTGGATGAAGTCTTTCTCAAAGATCCTTCTCTAGAAGCCTCCCCTGACCTGCCAGGCAGTGTTTGGGTCTCTCCTCCTCTTTGGTCCGGTCCCTGTAGCCCTTCAGACAAATTTCTCTCTGTGGAGGATGTGAGAGCAGGAGGGACAAGGGGAAAATCTCATTCCCATCCATACTCCATTGGGACCACTTGGCATTGGGGTGCTTGGCATTTCATGAATAAAGAAAGGATTGTGAGCCCCATATATGACAGGATTCAGAGGAAGACCATACGCTAAAGCAGCCTCTATGACACCATTAAAAATTATGTCCCAGAACAAAAGCTTTTTTTGTTGTTGTTTATTGTTCTTTTTTTTTTTTGGATGGGAATCTCACTATGTTGCCTAGGCTGTCCTGCAACTCCTGGACTCGAGTCATCCTCCCACCTCAGCCTTTCAAGTAGCTAGGACTACAGGCACACAACACCACATCCAGCTCCAGAGCAAATGTTTTTGACATGTGTTCCTAGAATTCCCTTCCCAGGACTTAAGAGCAGGAAAAATAATGGAGCTATGGACTCTCTCCCCTTCAACCAGAAAAGGTTCACTTTTATCTGATTTATTTGCTGGTATTCTGCATAAAGAGTTTAATTTTAAGTTTCCTGCAAAAAATATTTGAAAATCAATTTAAGGACATATGGTAAGAGTAGGGAGCACATTAGGTGCAGCAGATTGAAAGACTGGATTGGCAGCCTGGGATCAGACTGCATTTCCTGAGCCTGTAAGTGTCTTGGGCTTGTCTAGTCCTGGTTTAGGAAGGAGAACCTGACCCAGCCTCAAAGATCTCATGGTCTGATGAAGTACAGGACTTTGCATATGAAGCTATCAGAGGAGGAGGCAAGAGCCCAAGGCTGGGCTTTAGAAAACTTTAAGTCTGTCCTGGTGCAGTGGCTCATGCCTGTAATCCCAGCACTTTGGGAGGCTGATGCAGGCAGATCACGGGGTCAGGAGATCGAGACTATCCTGGCCAACACGGTGAAACCCCATCTCCACTAAAAATACAAAAATTAGCTGGGTGTGATGGTGCATGGCTGTAACCCCAGCTACTTGGGAGGCTGAGGCAGGAGAATCACTTGAACTAGGAGGCAGAGGTTGCAGTGAGCCAAAATCATGCCACTTTACTTCAGCCTGGCAACAAAGCGAGACTCCGTCTCAAAAAAAAAACAAAAAAAACCAAAAAAAAAAAACCAAACAAGGCCGGGCGCGGTGGCTCAAGCCTGTAATCCCAGCACTTTGGGAGGCCGAGACGGGTGGATCACGAGGTCAGGAGATTGAGACCATCCTGGCTAACACGGTGAAACCCCATCTCTACTAAAAAATACAAAAAACTAGCCGGGCGAGGTGGCGGGCGCTTGTAGTCCCAGCTACTCGGGAGGCTGAGGCAGGAGAATGGCGTGAACCCGGGAGGCGGAGCTTGCAGTGAGCTGAGATCCCGCCACTGCAGTCCAGCCTGGGCGACAGAGCGAGACTCCGTCTCAAAAAAAAAACAACAAAAAAACAAAAACAAAAAAACAACAACAAAAAACAACTTGAAGTCTGTCTTGGCTCAGACAGACAGGCTGAGATTTTAGGCTAGGCCCCACCCTTCTCTGTGTCTCAAACTCTTCCACTGGAAAACAGAGGTTGAACTAGATGACACCTTTGAGGTCTGATCTTCTATGATACACTCTTCACAATAATAATTAAGGTTTATGCATATAGCATGTTGTTCCTACTTCTTTAATACCATTTAGGTCATCATGCTTTGTGCTCTAGTAAATTGCATCTGTGCCTAATATCTGTCTTCCCCACTGACTATAAGTCCTTTGAGGTTTCGTCTGATTCATTTCTGTGTCGACCCACTAGGCCTGACAGAGGCAGGCCTGAGCACACATTTGCCTTCACTAAACATCCATAGAGTTAAATTGCTTTAATAAAGTACTAATATGTGTAGAACGATCAGACTCCAGGTAACTTGGAAACACTTTTGTGGCACAGGTATAGGAAGGGCCAGAGGAAAGGGAAGCAGACGGACAGGTGGAGCTGTCTGTAAAGGCGTCTTGAAGGAGGAGAAATGCTGACTTGAAGAGGGTAGGAAGAGGGCACAATCCCAAATGGGCTGTTTCTTTTTTCTACTCTCTCACTAGCTTTCCCTGAATAAGTGAGTTCTTGGTAGGTGGGGTGCATGTATGCTTACAAGCAGCTGAGGGACAAGGACATTGAACCTGGACACTTAGAAGTGAGATAACATGAAAGCACTTGGTGGGGTAGAATAGAGATCACAGACAGGTTTTGGAGACAGATTAGGATGGTTGTTAACACAGTATGGCCTTTGATTAGTCACATGAGATCTCCCATATGCATAAATATTCAATGCATTTTTATTGAAAATCTTCTTGGTGCCAGACATAGTGTTACATGCCAATGATGAAGTAGAGAAAACTGCCCTGATATACCTTAAACAGGTAATCATACAAAAGTACAGCTTGCTGGTGGGCATGGTGGTGTTTGTCTCCAGTTCTAGTTACTCAGGGGGATAAGGCCAGAAGATTGCTTGAGCCCAAGAATTTCAGACCAGCCTGGGCAACATAGCAAGATCCTTTCTCCAGAAAAAAAAGTACAGAGTGCTGTAAGAGCATATAACAGAGCCAACTTCTCAGTCTTAGTTTCATTTTAAAATGAGAATGGTTGGGCGTGGTTGCTCATGCCTGTATTCCTAACACTTTGAGAGGCCAAGGTGGGATGATCACTTGATCCCAGGAATTTGTAACCAGCCTAGGCAATCATAGCAAACCTCATCTCCACACACACACACACAAATTAGCTGGGCATAGTGGCACATGCCTGTAGTCCCAGTTACTTGCTAGGCTGAGGTGGGCGGATCACTTGAGCCTAGGTGTTTGAGGTTGCAGAGAGCTATGATCGTGCCACTGTACTCCAGTCTGGGTGACAGAGTGAGATCCTGTCTCTAAAACCAACAAATAAAAAACAATAAAATGGGACTGGCAAGTGCTGCATGAGATTGTGAGGATTAAATGACATAATGCATGTGGAGCCCTCGTAAATTGCCCGAGGGTAGAGCAAATAAACATTAGTTAATTTCTCTACACTCCCTTGATGTTTTCAGGTATCCCCCACCTTGGTTAATTCTTCCCTCTCAATGTCAAAGTGCTGAAGCTGACTAGTTTCCCTGAAAGAGAGAGGAGGGGACAGAGAGTGAGAGGAGAAAGGACCTGAACTAATCTCACCAGTGCCCTGAGGATTCCAAAGGGGTCTTCCCAGCCTATTCCTCACTGAACTCCAGCTCCTGGAGTTCACCAGTGATCCACAGGGGTCTTGGCTTAGCTCCAGTCCCAGCCCCTTTAGGTTACCCTTAAATCTGAATTCTCTTTTGCCTCTGCTGTGGCTCCAAGGCACTCAGGCTTCTCGGGGCTCCTCTTGATCCTTTGGTCTTCCCTCTCTCAGCTGGCCTCAGGAGTAGAACACAGTTTCCTCTTCATTACTCTTTTTTTTTTTTTTTTTTGAGACAGAGTCACCAGGCTGGAGTGCAGTGGCACGATCTCTGCTCACTGCAACCTCCGCCTCCTGGGTTGAAGCAATTCCCCTGCCTCAGCCTCCTGAGTAGCTGGAATTACAGGCATACACCACCATGGCCAGCTAACTTTTTCTATTTTTAGTAGAGATGGGGTTTCACCATGTTGACCAGGCCAGTTTCGAACTCCTGACCTCAGGTGATCTGCCCACCTCGGCCTCCCAAAGTGTTGGGATTACAGGCGTGAGCCACAGTGCGTGGCCTTTATTTTATTTTTTATTTTTTGAGATGGAGTTTTGGCCTGTAGCCCAGGTTGGAGTGAGTGCAATGGCACGATCTCAGCTCACTGCAGGCTCCGCCTCCTGGGTTCCAATGATCCTCCTACCTCAACCTCCTGAGAAGCTGAGATTACACTTGCCTGCCACTGCGCCTGGCTAATTTTTTGTATTTTAGTAGAGATGGGGTTTCACCATGTTGGCAAGGCTGGTCTTGAACTCCTAACCTCAAGTGATCCACCTGCTTCGGCCTCCCAAAGTGCTGGGATTACAGGGGTGAGCCCCTGCGACTGGCCTCCTTTTAATTACTCCTCTTTATTGCCGCCCCCCAAAACCAGTCCAATATCCCATTTCGTGGGCTTTGATGGGCCAGAAAGGAGACAGCAGAAAGAACTAAAATGAGGTTACAAATTAAACAAAGTTCTAGAGTCACAATCTCCGATCTTTTTTTCTTTTTTCTTTTTTTTGGAAATGGAGTCATGCTCTGTCTCCCAGGCTGGAGTGCAGTGGCACAATCTCGGCTCACTGAAACCTCCACCTCCCAGGTTCAAGCCATTCTCCTGCCTCAGCCTCCCAAGTAGCTGGGACTACAGGCAAGCACCACCATGCCCGGCTAATTTTTGTATTTTTAGTAGAGACGGGGGTTTCACCATGTTCGCCAGGCTGGTCTCGAACTCCTGACCTCAAGTGATCTGCCTGCCTCAGTCTCCGAAAGTGCTGGGATTACAGGCATGAGCCACCACGCCTGGCCGAACTTTTGTTCTTGACTCCCTCAAGGAACTAAATGGATGAAAGGAGTGGGGACAATGGCCATGCCCTATCTTCCAAGAGGGTCCCTTCTCCCAGGCAGGCAGGACAATAGTTGTCCTGTTTGCCTCCAGGACAGCTTTGTACCTTTGAGGTTTTCCAAGCCAGGTGGTGGTACCCAATCATCTGGCATAATCCCCACCCCCGGGAAAGTTCTCCATCCTCAGTCCTGGTATTCTAAGAGCAACCCAACTATACATGCCCAGTTGATTCCGGATTCCCTGTTGCCTCCCTTCTTTCTCCCCAATTCTCATCTTTGCCATTTACTTGCTGTGTGATCCTAGGGAAGTTGCTGAATAATAAGAAATAATGTTAAGAAAACAACTTAGATATGTTTTACATATGCTTTACATGTATTAACTCAATAAATATAATAACAAGTCTATAAGGCAGGTAATATTATTTCCATTTTACAGATAAGAATACTCACAGATAGGCTGGGTGAGGTGGCTCACGCCTGTAATCCCAGCACTTTGGGAGGCCGAGACAGGCAGATCACCTGAGGTCAGGAGTTCGAGACCAGCCTGACCAATATGGTGACATCTTGTCTCTACTAAAAAAAAAAAAAAAAAAAAAAAATACAAAAATTAGCCGGCCATGGTGGTGTGCACCTGTAATTCCAGCGACTTGGAGGCTGAGGCAGGAGAATCCACTTAAACCACGGAGGTGGAGGTTGCAATGAGCCGAGATCACACCACTTCACTCCAGCCCGGGTGACAGAGCAAGACTCTGTCTAAAAAAAAAAAAAAAAAAAAAAGAATTCTCACAGATAGGAACATTGAACGTGTCAGATTTAATTTCCTTTGTAAGATGAATCTAAATTGTGTTACACCTCAGGATTGCTGTGGATATTCATTATAGGAGATAACATGTAAGCTCCATGAGGGCAACAAGGGTTGCTTATTTTATTTAGTGCTATATTCCTAGTGCCTAGAACAGTGCCTGGTATGGAAATACTTTGCTTAGTAAATATTGGTTGAATGAATGATTGAATGTAGCATGTTTAGCATAATACCTGGCACACAATAGTACCTTCTAAAACCACAGCTATTGTTTAACCTTGATCTCTCTTGCCTCCTCACCTGGCCATCTAATTAATCACCACATATTTCTCAAATCTGAACCCTTTTCTATTCCCATCATTATTGTCCAAATTAGAATTCAGGTCTTGCCCAAGGTCACACAGCTAACATGAAGGTGAGCTGGGTTATCAGCACAGGTCTGTCAGACCATGTCACTTGTTTCTAGCTTCTACCTTCTCCAATCCTTTCTTAACACTATTGCCAGAATAATTTCTGCAAATCACAGTTACCTGATCTTGGCATAATGCTTTAATGGCTCTGAAATTCCTTGCAGAATAAGAGCCAGCAGTTTTTGAGCACATTACGAGAAGGACTGTGCTAATTGTTTTACTTATTAACTCATCTAAGCCTTACAAAATCCTACTTTTTTTCAGATGGAGGAATCGGAGGGCAGAGAGATTGAGTAACTGGCCCAGAGTCACACAGCATTGCTTGGATGTGAATCTAGGCAGTCTGATCCCAGAACCCCACTTCTCACCCACACTCCCCAATCTGTGAGTCTGCACAGCCTTCCTGACTGCTTTAGACTGTTACTTGTCCTTCCTCTGTGCTCCCTCACCTATTCCTGTACCAATCCCTCTCAAAACATATTGACATGTGCTAATTATCTACACACACACACACACACACACACACACACACACACACTCACCCCATTTTTTTCCCCATAAAAATGGAGCTTTTTGAGAGTAGCAACTAAGTTGTTACAAATAGGTGCTCAGTAGGTGTTAAATGAATGAATGAACATTGCAAGCAAGATTCCAGAACTGACTGTGGATGAGGAGATGATTCTCTGTGTGAAACTAGCTTAGGAAGAGTTGTTGCTAGAAGCTAAGGTCTCTTATTTTCTACCCAGCCAGACCTTGGGCAATTTCTCAGCGATAGCGATACTTTCCATTTTTGGACACCAGGGAGCGCTACTAATAACGCAACGCAAACTAGGGGATTCCTAAACTTTTCTGAGCAGATTTTGGACTCTCAATTATTATTTCTAGCAAAGTCTCCCTCATTCTCCGAATGAAAGCTGTTGGTAACCAGAAACCCTGTGGTGTGAAGAAAGGATAGTTAGGCTGCTGTACAGAACACACATCATTAATTTATTCACTTAGCAAAACGTTTATTGAGTACCAGCTATGTAATGGGCAACCTAGACTGTGAAAATATAAAGATGAATAAAATGCAACCCTTGATGAGCTCAGAGGCTAATGTAGAAGATACATACTTATTAAATAATCATAGTTCAGCTGCGCATGGTGGCATGTGCCTGTAGTCGCAGCTACTCGGGAGACTGAGGTGAGAGGATCGCTTGAGCCCGGGAGTTCAAAGTTGCAGTGAACTATAGTTGCACCACTGCACTTTAGCCTGGGCAACAGAGTGAGAACCTGTCTCTAAAAATAAATAAATAAATAAAAATAATATTCGTATTCAAAAAATAAAACTCACTTGAGCCCAGGAGGTTAAGGCTGCAGTAAGCCATGATCGTACCACTGCACTCCAGCCTGGGTAACAAAGACCCTATCTCAAAAAAAAAAAAAAAAAAAAAAAATCATAACCCAGTTACATAAGTTTACTCTAAGGTATAGAGGAAGACTGAAGAGACAGGGCAAGTCAGGCAAGGTGCTAAAGCGGGGTGGAGCTTTTGAGTTTTTCTAAAAATCATAACCTTTGATTTATGATAAGGTATCATCATTGGTCAGGGCATGGATGCTTTTATTTAACTTGAGCTGAGACTTGAAGGATGGGGAAGGAATCCCAAAGAAGAAAGCAAGCTTGGGCCGGGCGCGGTGGCTCAAGCCTGTAATCCCAGCACTTTGGGAGGCCGAGACGGGCGGATCACGATGTCAGGAGTTCAAGACCATCCTGGCTAACACGGTGAAACCCCGTCTCTACTAAAAAATACAAAAAACTAGCCGGGCGAGGTGGTGGGCGCCTGTAGTCCCAGCTACTCGGGAGGCTGAGGCAGGAGAATGGCGTAAAAACCCGGGAGGCGGAGCTTGCAATGAGCTGAGATCCGGCCACTGCACTCCAGCCTGGGCGACACAGCAAGACTCCGTCTCAAAAAAAAAAAAAAAAAAAAAAAAAAAAAAAAAAAAGAAAGCAAGCTTGGCTCTCACCTGCCACTTTATCTCCTCAGCCTCAGTTTCTTTATTTTATTTTTTATTTTTATTTATTTTTTTTTGAGACGGAGTCTCACTCTGTCGCCCAGGCTGGAGTGCAGTGGCCGGATCTCAGCTCACTGCAAGCTCCGCCTTCCAGGTTCACGCCATTCTCCTGCCTCAGCCTCCCGAGTAGCTGGGACTACAAGCGCCCGCCACCTCGCCCGGCTAGTTTTTTTTGTATTTTTTAGTAGAGATGGGGTTTCACCGTGTTAGCCAGGATGGTCTCAATCTCCTGACCTCGTGATCCACCCGTCTCGGCCTCCCAAAGTGCTGGGATTACAGGCTTGAGCCACCGCGCCCGGCCCAGTTTCTTAATCTATAAAATGAGTAAAGTAGTCCCCTCTTATCCATGGAGAATATATTCCAAGATCTCCAGTGGATGCGTGAAACTGCAGATAGTATCAAACTGTTTATATATTGTTTTCCTATACACATACCTATGATAAAGCTTAATTTATAAATTGCACACAGTAAGAGATGAACAAAAATAGTTAATAATAAAATAGATCAATTGTGGTCTCTCTCTTTCCTGCCTCTCTCTGTCAAAATATCTTATTGTACCATACTCACTTTTTTTTTTTTTTTTTGAGGTGGAGTCTCGCTCTGTCACCCAGGCTGGAATGCAGTGGTGCAATCTTGGCTCTCTGCAACCTCTGCCTCCTGGGTTCAAGCGATTCTCCTGCCTCAGCCTCCTGAGTAGCTGCAATTACAGGCGCGTGCCACCGCACCCTGCTGATTTTTATATTTTTAGTAGAGACCGGGTTTCACCATGTTGGCCAGGCTGGTCTTGAACTCCTGACCTCAGGTGATCCACCCACCTTGGTCTCCCAAAGTGCTGGGATTACAGGCTTCAGCCACTGCACCCGACCCCATACTCACTTATTTTTGGACAGAAGTTGACCTCAGGTCAACCTGGGGACCACCGTGTAGCCCCTGTTTTATCTAGCAGAGCTTCTTTGAGGAAGAGATGAGATAATACATGTGAAAACTCTTGCAAATAGTGGAATAGAGGCATAAGAATTAGTTAATCCAATTTGATTTAGCCAACAACTTCAGAACATCTAAGCAAGGCCCTAAGATTAATGCAAGGGAGATATACTGCATAGGTATAAAAAGAGAGATGGGAGAAAGCTCTCTGTTTCCTCCTAAGGCTTACAATATGGTGAGGGGTCCTTTTTTTTTCTTTCTTTCTTTCTTTTTTCTACAGATTCTTGCTCTATTACCCAGGCTGGAGTGCAGTGGCAATCATAGCTCGCTGCAGCCTTGACCTCCTGGGCTCAAGCCATCCTCCTGGCTCAGCCTCCTGAGTAGCAGGGACTACAGGGACACACCACCATACCAAGTTAATGTTTGTATTTTTTTTGTAGAGACAGAGTCTCACTATGTTGCCTAGGCTGGTCTCAAACTCCTGGGCTATAGTGATCCTCCCATCTCAGCCTCCCAAAGTGTTAGGATTTTAGGTGCAAGCCCTAGTACATACCTGGGTTCTTGCAAAGGTCACATTTTTAGAAGGATGAAGCATAGGGGCTATAGAGATGAGGGTCACCGTTTCTGATCCAGGAAGATCCATCAGGTTTCAGAATCTTTTTATTTTGTAGAATATTAAGGCTGCACAGGGTCAATAATCTGGTAGCTGACCAATTTATAGTTGGAGAAACTGAAATTCAGAGCGGAACTGACTTTTCTAGTGTCACATCGTGATCTTGGAGGCAGAGAAGCCACCAGAATGTTCTTCCTGTTGCCTAGGCTGTGGCTTTGGCTCCCAGGTACCATTTATTTGTTATTTTGTTTTAGTTTTGAGATGGAGTCTCACTCTGTCACCAACGCTGGAGTCCAGTGGTGTGATCTCGGCTGTCTGCCTCCCAGGTTCAGGTGATTCTCCTGCCTCAGCCTGCTGAGTAACTGGGGTTACAGGCACGTGCCACCATGCCCAGCTAATTTTTGTATTTTTAGTAGAGATGGGATTTCATCATGTTGGCCAGGCTGTTTTCAAATCACTGACTTCAAGTGATCTCTTGGCCTTGGCCTCCCAAAGTGCTGGGATTACAGGTGTGAGCTATGGTGCCCAGTTATTTATTTTTATTTTTAATTGTGGTTAAAAAATATATAACATACATTTTACCATCTTAATTTTTTTTTTTTTTTGAGACAGAGTCTTGCTCTGTTGCCCAGGCAGGAGGGCAGTGGCGTGATCTCAGCTCACTGCAAGCTCCACCTGCTGGGTTCACACCATTCTCCTGCCTCAGCCTCCCGAGTAGCTGGGACGACAGGCGCCCACCACCACGCCTGGCTAATTTTTTGTGTTTTTAGTAGAGACGGGGTTTCACCGTGTTAGCCAGGATGGTCTCGATCTCCTGACCTTGTGATCCGCCCACATCGGCCTCCCAAAGTGCTGGGATTACAGGCATGAGCCACTGCGCCCAGCTTCATCTTAATCATTTTTAAGTGTACAATTTAGTCATGTTAAGTACATTCACATTATTGTGCAGCCAATCTCCAAAACTTTTTTCTTTTTTTTTTTTTGAGACGGAGTCTCGCTCTGTCGCCCAGGCTGGAGTGCAGTGGCGCGATCTCGGCTCACTGCAAGCTCCGCCTCCCGGGTTCACGCCATTCTCCTGCCTCAGCCTCCCAAGTAGCTGGGACTACAGGCGCCCACAACCGCGCCCGGCTAATTTTTTGTATTTTTAGTAGAGACGGGGTTTCACCGTGGTCTCGATCTCCTGACCTTGTGATCCGCCCGCCTCGGCCTCCCAAAGTGCTGGGATTACAGGCGTGAGCCACCGCGCCCGGCCAACTTTTTTCAACTTGTAAAACTGAAACTATTTCCAGCTCTCCCCTCTCCCCAGTCTCTGGCAACCACTACTCTACTTTCTGTCTCTATGAATTTGGCTGTTTTAGGTACATTCATATAAATGAAATAACAGTATTTATCCTTTTGTGACTGGCTTATTTCACTTAGCTGGCTATCCTCAAGGTTCATCCATGTTGGAGCATTGTCAGAATTTCCTTCTTTCTTAAGGCGGTGTAGTATTTCATTGTACCTATGCACCATATTTTGTTTATCCATTCATCCATCCATGAACACCTGGGTTGCTTTCACCTTGTGGCTGTTGTGAATAATGCTGTTATGAACATGGGTGTATAATTTTCTTTAAGACCCTGCTTTAATTTTTTGGGTGTACACCCAGAATTGAAATTGGTGCATCACAGTAAGTATTTTTAGTTCTTAGACACCATTTTAGCATCACAGGAAATTCGACAGGCTCCAAGAGGTTTAAGATCTTGGTGTAAATTGGTGACAGACCCTGGCTTCCTGCCTGCAAGACTTGTTTGTTGTACCAAATAGATAAGCACCCATAACCCCGAAGAAATCATGTGGTGGTGAAAAGAAATGCTGTAGTCGAGTTTGAAGGAAATTGTGTTAAACATGCTTTACTTTGCTTATTTCTTTCATGTTCTCTTAGGCAAATGAGTGCATAGGCAGGAGAGCTGGCTTAGGTAGAAATGATGAACTGTCAGTCTGAGTGATTAATCTGGGCTGCAGACATGTTTTCTGTGGCCTATATAAGGTTTTATTCTTTTACATGCATTGCTAATATTTTTTTAAAAAGGATATGTCATATGAAAGTCCAGATTTCCATCTTCTCTCTCTCTCTTTTTTTTCTAAATTGAGACAGGGTCTTGCTCGTTGCCCAGGCTGGAGTGCAGTGGTGTGATCATGGCTCACTCCAGCCTTGAGATCCTGGATTTAAGCGATCATCCCACCTCAGCTTCCTCAGTAGCTGGGACCACAGATGCCAGATACCACTCATGGCTAATTAAAAAAATTTTTTTTTGTAGAGATGGGGGTCCCACTATGTTTCCCAGGCTGGTCGTGAACTCATGGGCTCAAGTAATCCTCCCACTTTGGCCTCCCAGAGTGCTGGAATTAGAGGTATCAGTCACAGCATCCAGCCCATCTTCTCTTAATGACATTCTAGCAATACTAGGCTCACCTTTCTGCCTGCTCTCCATAATCCCCACCATTCCCTATTACTCCTATCAACGTTTCTTTTCTTTTCTTTTCTTTTCTTTTCTTTTTTTTTTGAGATGGAGTCTATACTGTCCCTCAGACTGGAGTGCAGTGGCGTGATCTCGACTCACTGCAAGCTCTGCCTCCCGGGTTCATGCCATTCTCCTGCCTCAGCCTCCCGTATGGCTGGGACTACAGGCGACCGCCACCACGCCCGGCTAATTTTTTTGTATTTTTAGTAGAGACGGGGTTTCACCGTGTTAGCCAGGATGGTTTTGATCTCCTGACCTCGTGATCCACCCGCCTCAGCCTCCCAAAGTGCTGGGATTACAGGTGTGAGCCACCACACCCGGCCTCCTACCTACTTTTCTTAATTGTATTACCTACCTGCCCACTTTGCCATTTGAATTTAAGACCCCTGGCTCAGGGAATAGGTCTAGGAGAACCTAGGTCAGGGTTCAACGGTTCTGGTCAATTTTCCAATATTCCGGTATTGAGTGTTAGTTTTTAGTATCTGAGTGTACAAGTGAATTAACTCATGTCATCCAGCTTTTACAGAGCACTTACTTTGTTCAGGGTCTATGGCTGGGTCCTAGTGTAGCAGAGATGAATGAGGCACAGCCTCTGACCTGAAGAGTGGCAATCACTACCTATTGGGGGAGGGGCAGACAGGTGTATGGTCCAATTTTGGCCACAGACTGATTTTGAAGGGGTGGGCAGAGTAAAAGTTTCTAAGGAGACACATTGAGCTGTATCTGTAAGAATGAGAGAACAGCTACATGAGGAACTTTGGAGCAGGGGAGAGTGTTTCAGGCAGAAGCAACAGCAGATACAAAGGCCGTGAGGTGGCTGAGTTTGACCTGTTTAGGAACTTAATGAAGGCTAGTGTGACAGGAGCTTAATAGAGCCGGGGGAGTGGTAGTAGGTGACGTTAGCTACGTATTTTTATATCAACGGCCTAACCCTTAAGCCAGGCAGCTGTTGGGCAAATCCATGTTCCCAGTCTTCAAAGGGCTTGCTCAGAACAGGTAGCTGGTTTAGCACTGTCAGTCAGAGGAGGGACTGGGCCTAATCCCTTCCCCTGCTTCTGGTGCCAAGGACAGGGTAGGGCACAGAGGTTTCAGTCAAGATCTGCTGACAGCACGCTTGAGAAAAGAACAGGAAGTGCAGGCTTTGTTGAAGGAGGCTCAGGCGTGGCTCTTTCTTCTTTGGCGCACTCACTCTCAAGTCGCTGACACCTCCTCCACCAGAGAGGTAGCTGGGAAAATGAGATGCAGGGAGGAATCATTTACGGGCCCCACCGAAAAACCTTAAAGGGCTGGGAGCTTGAGGGGCAGGTAGGAAAACGGGCTGTGAGAGCTAAGGGAGGGCATCACACTTAGCTTGGAGGGGAGGGGAGGTGGGGTCAGGAAGGCAGATGGCACCCTTTAGCCCAGACTCAAGGAATGTGTAAGGGAATTTTAGCTAGAGTGGTTTGGACATTTCATTTTGCTTTCTGGCATCATCATTTCCTCTGAAAACACTCGCAGGCCCCAGTGGCCCTAGTGGGCCTCCCCCGGGGCGGGTCTTAGCTTTACTCCCCAACCCTCTGCAAAAGAGCAGGCCCTCCCAGGAGCGCAAGTCCTGTCTGCAGTTCGCCGATGTTTCCACCAGGGGCCGCTGCGCACGGGCGACGAAGCGCGCGGGTTCCTGAGCCGCAGAGAGGCGGAAGTCGATTGGTTGTCAGGCGAGGCGGGAGGGCGGAGCCTGGGAACTGGCAGGGAGTTGGGGGCTGGGAGCTCGCCCCCTGGCCGAGCCGGCCTGGGCTGTTGTCGCCTCAGGCGGCTCCTGGGAGGCTAACGTTGTGTCCTGGGCCTCTGTTTAGACCGCCTCTACAACTGAGGCGAGTGGAGCAGCACCACGGCCCGGAGATCGGGGCAGGGCAGGTGTTGTCGCCGCCGCCGCCGCAGGCCTGAGTTACCTGAGTAACTGCGGGTCAGGGACTCGCCTGCGGGCCGGCAGTTGGCGCTGGAGACTCTGGAGGGGGAAAGGGAAGCTGGGACTTGATCCTTTGCGCGGGAGGGGCGTCCTGGCAAAGACTAGCACGGGTTGGGGATCCGGGAGAGCCCGCTGGGGGCTGGGGGCTCCGGGGAGCCGTCTTCACCGGTTATTCCGGGATCCAGCCGGGCGCTGGGGCGGGCCCGGGCTTCGCTGGGGGCCGGGCGGCGCGGGGCGGGCCGGCGGGAGAGCACGCCCCCGCTCGCCCCGGGCCCGCCCCGCGCCGCCCGCCCGCCTGGGAGCAGCTGTCCTGGGCCTGGCCGGTGTGCGTCCGCCTGCTGGACCTGGGCACCGCCAGCCGCCTGGGCACGGGACTGGGCGGGGGCGCTGACCTCGGCCTAGGAGGCCCAGGATCCTGGAGACGCCCGCGCCCTCAGGACCCTGCGGGTCGCACGCCCTCCCCAGCTTCTGCTGCTAGCCGCTCTTCGGCAGGGCGAGGTCAGGTGCCCCCTTCTTGCCTCTTTTCTCTGCTCTTCCTCCCCCACTCCTGTGCCCGCGGGGACTCCTGCCGCCCCCTCCCGCAGGGGTGTAGTAAGCTGCGGAGCTGACAGCAGCCCCGCAGCCACTCTGCCCAAAGTCTCCGGAAGCCGCACGAGCTCAGGCCGCCGTAGCCCCGGCGGACCCACTATTGGACCTGAGGAGCCAGCCCTCCTCCCGCACTCAAACTTGGAGCACTTGACCTTTGGCTGTTGGAGGGGGCAGGCCTGCGGGTGGCTGGACAGCTGCGGAGCCGCGAGGGCGTCTTGCCTGGAGACCGTCGGCTGCACTCGCGGGCTCCTGGCTTTGCCTTTGGGATCCCGAGGTGTCCACATCAGACGCATGTTGACTGAGACCTAGAGTCATGGATGTATGCGTCCGTCTTGCCCTGTGGCTCCTCTGGGGACTCCTCCTGCACCAGGGTCAGAGCCTCAGCCATATTCACAGTGAGAAGGCGACAGGAAGCAGCTCGGGGGCCAACTCTGAGGAGTCCACTGCAGCAGGTAAGGCCTTGCTGTGGGCTGGACTGGGCTGTAGGCTTTGGCTCAGAACTGAGTGGCCCGAAGTGGGCAAGTTGAAATCTAGGTTTGTACATGTGAGGTTCATGGAGGATCCACACATGGCACTGCCTGTTCCAGGTAGTCCAAGAAGTTCTTTCTGGTCAGTAGTCATGGCAAATGTCTCTATCTTTCCTGAACAACTTTCCTCATCACCCCCTCAGGATTTTTTTTTTTCTTGACAGTAATAAGAAGCCTTTGGGGCAACTTGACCTTTTAGATCAGCAAGGAAAGACCCCATCTTAGGCCTACTTGTCTGGAAGAATGGCCTGGTGAGATGATAAGTTCATTGCTCCTAGTCAGTTTTAGTACTGAGCAGCATGGGGGAAGTTGGGGCCACTTATGTTGTAAGGGAAAGTTAAGGCTGGGCCAACTCTGTTGCCTGAAAGCCTGGTGTTCAGGTGTACCTATTCCAACAACTGTGGGAACCCTAGTCCCACCCATCCCTTAGGTAGTCTTGTCTCTTTGCTGTGTGCATTTGAAATATCCAGACAGTTCCTTAGATGGAATCCTATTTACCACTAGGGTGTTAAATGGCCTTTTCTTGACATAGACATGATATAATTCCTGGGACCACTTGTTGCTTATTCTGTTTCTTCTGACTGATGAGGGTGGGAATTCCAGCTACAGTTCCCCTCGCCTCCACCGCGCACCCCCCCCAAGTCTGCTTGCTAGGGAAACCATGCTACTTTTGATCTGTCGTGGTTTTTCCTATGCAGTTGTGAAGGCTTATCAGGCAGCAGGAACCCTGGTATACTTCTGCAGTAGAAAGGAACACTTTTATGTTTTGTTTTGTTTTTTTTTGAGACAGGGTCTTGATCTGTCGTTCAAGCTGTAATGCAGTAGTGTGATCACAGCTCACTACAGTCTCAAACTCCTGGGTTCCCGTCATCCTCCTGTGTCAGCCTCCCAGTAGCTGGGACTAAACACAAGAGCCACTGGACCTGGCTAACTTTTTTTTTTTCTTTCTATTTTTAATTTTTTGTACAGACAGGGTCTGTCTGTGTTGTGCAGGGATCCCTCCCAAAGTGCTGGGATTACAGATGTGAGCCACTGTACCCGTCAAGGAACTCTGTTAAAATCCAGTCATTTTACATAAGGCTTAGAAGATCAGTTCTCTTTTCTCATTTCTCTCACCGTTTGGCTGTGATCTGCCCAAAGCTGTGACCTGCAGAGTTGGGGAGAGTTTATAGATGAGTTGTTTCTGAGCATAAGCAAGTTCAAATGAGGGGATGTCTCAGTGGGCACCTGCTGATACAAGTAAGAAAAGGAAATAATAGGTCATGGTGGCTGGGGAGTTTCATGGATGGATCCAGAAGCTGGCTTTGGTGGTAGACCCTTTATTGGGCAATACCTTTTTAAGTTCCAGATGTTCCAAGGGGGCTAGTTTCCAAATGAGGCCAGGGTTGCCCATATTGTAAGTAGGATACCTGGCTGTTGCTTTCTAGATAGGTTCTTCTTGCCTATTAATCCTGTCTCTCCATAGAGAGTCTCCTTGACCCTTGACACCTGACTCAAAGCTTGGTTCTCTTTGGGCTATGAAGGGAAAGACTAGTGGGCAAATGTAGACTGAACTGTGAAGTAGACCTAATTATCATCTCTTGCTATCCCTGTGACATTCCTATTTATAACTGATAATATGTCTTTTTTCACTCCAAAATGTGAGTGCCTGACATAAAATGAATATTTTTTGGGGAGTGGCTGTTCTATATTTTAGACATAAACTAAAGGGATGAAATTTTGAATTTTAGACATTGGCTTTTAGGAAGGTTGTTTTTGTTGTTGTTGTTGTTGTTGTTGTTTTTGTTGTTGTTTGTTTGTTTTGCTTGAAGTAAAAGGCATTCTAGCCTTCCTCAGGACCACCCCATGACTTGAGTTTTTGGAGACAATTCTTCACACAGCATATATTTCAGAGGCCTGGCTATGCTGATTATACCACTTAGACCTACTCTTGCTCAGTTTAGAAACTGGTTTATGTTGTCACAATAATAGTGAATTCCAGGGAGGAAAGTCTCAGAGAGACCTTAGGTGCTGTGAATGTCTAAGGTTTGTGGAAACCTGGAGGTTCCAACACTATTGTTATGGTAGCTTTTCCCCTTGGGTCTGTCTGGGGTTTTGTCTCTGACTCAGAAAGGGACTTATTTTTGCAAAGAGGTGGTTTATATAGACTGGGATCTTCAAAAGAGTTTGGAGAGAAACTTTCTATGCAACTAGGAACTCTTGCTTCCTTTCCAGCCTCTCTGTATCCCCAGAACACAGGAGGAGGTTTACTTGCTCTTAAAACTACTACTATTAAAAATCAGATTCAGCATACCCAGTCAATTTGTGTGTTCTCTACAGTTTGTATTTTACAGTTACACAGCTGTTTTTCCAACAGTCTCACAATAGCCCTGTTACAATGCAGGGCAGGTGGTATTGTTCCCACTTTTATGAGTGAAGAAACCTGGTCCTGTGCTTGGTCTTTCTTATAGGCAGATCTTCTGATGCTTAAGTCTTGGATTTCTTCCATCTTCTCAGGTCCTGCCCTGTTAAAGGAGTGCTAGGCAGGGCCAGAGAATGTTGCTTTCCTTCTGACAATTAGGCAGGCCCTAGTGACTCTGTAGCTGAGAGCCAAGAAAAGAGCTGCACTTTTTTTCTGCTCTGGAGAGTGTTTTGCAGGGGCCCAGAGAATTTGATTTTTTATCTTTTGGATGTATATACCCATCTGTCTCTTTTTAGTTAGTTAAAATATTTGATTCTAAGAATGATTTAGTTAAAATGCTTATGGCTTTAGCATGCATACAATAAACACTACGAAAGCCTGATCCTGGAGTGAAGGCAGGTGCTCTGCAAGGAGGATCTCTCACTGGGCCGTGGAGAGGCCATTCCTGTCACCTTCTCGCTCCTTAATACCTGTACACCCAGCCATGCTAAGTCACTTTCTCAGTAAAGATCTCTGCCTGCCTGTGCAACTCTGGGGCTTGCGTTTCTGAAGCTGGCCTAATATAGATGCTTGGAACCACCCTTAGACTCTAGAAAACGATAATGGTTTCTGTAGAATGTGCATGAGGGACCTCAGGTGGAGTCTGGAGTTGTGGCTGCCAGTGTTGGAGGTATCGAGGGCCTCTAATCAGAAACTGTGGTTTGGTTCAGTGTAGCTAGGACAGGACCTTGGAGGATAGGCATCTAGGCAGTGTGCAGAGTGCAGGCTGGCTTCTCAATCAACCTCTGATGGAGTGGCAGGCCAGAACCCTGCCTCCTATCCCCAGCTAGTTGCTGCTGCCTCCAAGGCTATAAATGGCCTGGCCATCTTGGTAGCTATGCTAATTTTAGCTGAGGTTGGCTCCCGGAACTGGGCTAGGGCCAAGAGCAGGTAGGTGGGGCTTGGCTGAAGCTAATACTGGGGCCTGGGGAGAGGGACACACTAAGCCCGGGGTAGCCAGGATATAATCTGCTCCCAGGCCTCAGTTTTGACAGGTTAATTGATTCAGCAAACATTGAACAATGCCAGCTAATATGGTATTTATTAAACAAGTATTAATATTTGAGTGCCTTCTCTGGGCCAGGTAATATGTTCCTGTGGGGATTTAAGGATGAACAAAACAGACATGTTCCTTCCTTCATGGAAGTTACAGTCTTGTTGATGAGACAGATAATAAACACATGAATAAATATATTATCTTGTGGAACGTGGCATGGAAGAAAACATAAAACAGGATGCTATCATGGAGAATGAGAGGGGAACAGAGATTTAGTTAAAGCCTGAACCTAATTGTAGGACAGATTAATACAATAACATCAATGATAATAATAGCACCTAACTTTTTTAGAGCTTGCTACATGTCAGGCACTATTTAAACATTTTGTTTTATTAAATTCTTATTACCATCCTATGTTATGTTATCCCCATTTTATAGGTGAGAAAATTAAATCATAGAGAGGTTAAATAACTTGCCCATGTTTACACAAATAATAAGGAAGCCAGAATTTGAATCCAGGCGTCTGATTCTTCTCTCTACCTCTACTTTAGCCACTCTCAAAACTTTCTGATAAATACTGCAATAGAGGTATTGTATATACATGCAGAAAGCTGTGGGAAGCCCAGAGGAGTAAGTGACTAACCCTGCCTGGGAGAGCTGGGGGAGGCTTTACAGTTTCTTTGTAATTTTTCTCAGATCTTGAGATGAAAAGCAGCTGCCTAATTCAAAGGTTAAGAGATAGAAACATCAGTTAGTTCACCCCACCTATTTTTACATATGAGGAAACTGGCATCCAGATAGGCATTAGAGGTTTCATGGTGGGTTATTAGTAGAACTAGACTAGGAAATTTGAGTCAGGGACCTTAACTTAATCAGTTTTTCAATTTATAAGTCAAAATAATGGGTGCTCACTGCTTGCTTTTCACTATGGAAGGAACTTAGGGCTACTGAAGAAGTCAACGTTTTGTAAGGCCACATATATTTAGGGAATATTAAATACAACATAATGTACAGGCTTAATGATGTGCAAAATCAGGCAGTATAGACATTGTAGGCTAAGGGTTAAAAGAGATCTGTGTGGGCTGGGCTAGACTAAGGTGGCTGCAGAGGGCTTCCTGGAAAGGAGGGGTTGGGTGGAGGCAGAAGAGAACAGGAGAGAGTAGTCTGACTTGGGGAGGTTGGAGGAAAGGGGGCATTGTAAATATCTGGTTTCACTGTTTGGTAGCTGGATGATAATTAGGCAGAGTTGCTTCATTGTTGGCCAGCCACCTCACATGAGCGCCCATAGGTAGGAAGATTGCAGTCATGTGTGATCTAGTAGTGGTTCTATTTTTTTTTTGAGACGGAATCTCGCTCTGTTGCCCAGGCTGGAGTGCAGTGGTGCGATCTCTGCTCACTGCAAGCTCTGCCTCCCGGGTTCATGCCATTCTCCTGCCTCAGCCTCCCGAGTAGCTGGGACTACAGGCGCCCGCCACCATGCCCGGCTAATTATTTTGTATTTTTAGTAGAGATGGGGTTTCACCTTGTTAGCCAGGATGGTCTTGATCTCCTGAACTCGTGATCTCCCATTTCAGCCTCTCAAAGTGCTGGGATTATAGGCATGAGCCACCGCGCCTGGCCTCTATTTTTTTACTGTAATTTAGAAGTAATGATGAGTGTAAATAATACTTTGAGATATCTGTAGCAATGTAATGTGATATGAAAACATCTGTTGATTTCTATTGATGACAAAATCACAGGTATTGCTAATATTATTGTGGTTAGTTGCTCCATATGTAATTGAAGGAAATGCTAACTTTCAGTAAGAGAATATTGAAAACAAAGATGTAATTTCTTTCCCATCCAAATTCACAGGCCTCCTGAATTCTATCTACGGGCCCCTTAGGGATATGGGGCCTTCGTGTTAAGAACAGCTCTTTGGCAAGGAAGTGATGAGATCTTGTTGAGGGGAGTAGTTTCCTAGGTCTCTACAGGACTTGGGTTTCAGCCCCGAGGGGCCCCTCTGGTTTCCTGCTGGGTAGCCTTTGATATACATTGCTGAGTGGCTTCGTGGGCATGCGGTGGTACACTTCCCTTTGTGGGAAATGATTCTTTAGGAAACTCAGCAGGTCTGGTTGCTGTCAGGCTTTTAGGGAGAAAAAAAGAGACCAAACTGGGCCTCCAGAGCTTTGTTGTTGCTGTTGTTGTTACAGTTGATTAAAAAAATCATGAAATACTAAGATATACAACAAAGTATAAATAATAATACATTGAATACTTTCAAATGACTTTGAAAAAAATTGTGGTCTAAAAGCAGGAAATCATCCCAAGACCTTGTCTTATCCTAAATTCCCCCTAAAAAGTAAGACCTGGGATAGGGCCTTGCAGAGAGTTTATTTTGGAGAAGTGACTTCAAGAAATGAGGGATGGGAATTGTGAAGAATGAAACAGGGAATGGACAGGTGCACTATGGAGCTAACACCACTGTGAGCATCTGAGGCTCAGTGCCACTTAGAGACCCTCTGAGAAGCCTTATAGAAAGCTGCTGCCTAATTCAAAGGTTAAGAGATAGAAACATTGCATTCTACAGGTGATAGAGGAGGGGAGTATTCATCCACCACCTCACCTTCACTGGCCAAGGGTTATCCCAGGAGGTGCTACCTCTTCTGTACTCTGGAGTTGCATATGCATCCGAATGACTGAGCAGGTTCCTTTAAGTACTGCATATTGGCCACCACACCCAGCTAATTTTTTGTATTTTTAGTAGAGACAGGGTTTCACTGTGTTAGCCAGGATGGTCTCGATCTCCTGACCTCCTGATCTGTGTGCCTTGGCCTCCCAAAGTGTTAGGATTACAGACGTTAGCCACTGTGCCCAGCCAAGTAGTCCCCTTTTATCTGTGGTTTCAGTTACTTGAGGTCAACTGAGGTCTGGGGGTAAAAAAAGTATATATACATGTATAAGATACATGCTGTTGTCTCGACCTTCCTGGGCTCAGGTGATCCTCCCACCTCAGCCTCCCAAGTAGCTGGGACTGCAGGCATGTGCCACCATGCCCAGCTAATTTTTCTATTTTTTGAAAAGATGAGGTTTCTCCATGTTGCCCAGGTTGGTCTTGAACTGTTGGACTTAAGGGATCTTCCCAGCTTGGATTCCCAAAGTGCTGGGATTACAGGTATTAGCCACTGTGCCCAGCCAAATCTGAAAATATTAAGTGGAAAATTCCAGAAATAATTCATAAGTTTTAAATTGCACACCATTCTGAGTAGCATGATGAAATCTCATGCTGTCCTGCTCCATCCTGCCCAGGACGTGAATCAACCCTTTGTCCAGCATATTCATGTACCATAAGCTACCTGTGCTTTAGTCACTTAGTAGCCATCTTAGGGATCAGATCAACTGTCTTGGTGTCGCAGTGCTTATGTTCAAGTAATCCTTATTTTACTTAATCATGGCCCCAAAGTGCAAGAGTGATTGCTGACATATTGTTATAATTATTCTACTTTATTATTAGTTATTGTTGTTCATATCTTACTGATTTATAAGTTAAACTTTATCATAGGTATGTATGTGTAGGAAAACATAGTAGGTATAGGTTTGGTGCTATCCACTGGGGGTCTTAGCATGTATCCCCTGAGAATAAAGGAGGACTACTGTAGTTTCATTGTCTTACTTCAGCTATACCCAGACAACATGCATAACTCTGGTGCGGCAAACCAGGCTTTTATTCAAGGCTTACTGTAGGCCATGGGGAGACTGTTAATAAAGTCTGGGTGCTAATATTTGACCTTAGCTCCAGCTGTACTCTCTTATTGAGTATATCCACCCTCCCTAACTTCACCTGCAGTCTTGAAATGGCTGAGAAAAGGGCCTGGTCCACTGCATTGGTTACTTATTGGGGTATAACAAATTATGCAAAACAGAGAGGGTTAAAATAATAAACATTATCTCATAGATTCTGTGCATCGGGAGTCTGTATATTGCTTAACTGGGTGCCTCTGGCTCAGAGTCTCTCATGAGATTGCAGTCAAGCTGTTGGCTGGGGCTGAAGACTCTGTTTGGGGGAGAGTATTTGCTTTTAAGCTAATTTACATGGTTGTTGGCAGGCCTTGGTCCCTTGCCATATGGGTCTCTACAGTGGGCTGTACTGGACATGATGATTGGTTTCCCCTAGAACAAGTGGTCCAAGAGAGTGAAAGAGAGAGTGCCTAAGATGGACACCTCCATCTTTTTATCATCTAATCTTGGAATTGATAGGCCATCACTTCTTCTATATTCTGTTCATTAGTAAGTCCAGCCCATCCTCAAGTTGAGGGAATTACATAAGGGCATGAATACTAGGAGGGCAAGGACCACTAGGGGTCATCTTAAAGGATGCCTCTGACATTGCCCAAGGGCCATGCTCTGGGGAACAATCACTTCTAGGTGCTGCGGCCTTTTAGTTTTTCTTTGACTTCCTTTGCTTATGACCTAGAGTCTTGTTGAGTCTTTTTATACTCCCTTTTATATTGTGTCTCTTGGTTCATGCATTACTTCATTGCTTTGATATGACGTATCCTTTTTTCCTTCTCCCTGGACTCCTGGGCTCCAATGTGAAACTAGCTTTTTATCCTAGACTGTAGTGCTGCCTCCCAACCTTTTTTGTTTGATACCTTTTATTTTGGAGCCCATTTTACAGCCACTGACTTTGGAGCCTTTACTACTCCAACTTGGCTTCTGAGAGTTAGATTTGTAGATGGCATTGCATTGGGACTCACAATGACAGATGAAAAACTTTATTCTGACTTTTTAGGCCATTGGTGTTAGGTGCTAGGACTTAAATCCTAGTATGTGAAAGCTGGAAGGGGTTTTAGAGACCATCTCTCCCAAACTTCTTATTTACATATCAGAAGAACAAACTTCCCCAAGGTTTTGGTAAGCCAGGGCTAGAATATAATTTTCTCTGATTCTCATTCATATGTTGTTCTTACTCTGCCGTGGAGCTGTCTACCCTAATGGAGCCTGTTTGGATTGTTAGGAGGTCTGGGACCTATACAGAGGAGAACCAGGAAGCAGTTCACAGTTTTATATTATGTTCATAGAAATTGGTCTGGGCAGAATTAGGGATATACAAAGTCAAATGTCAAGTGCTGCTTCTTTGCACCTATCCAGCTAGAGAGGTTTTTATATTAGGCACAGAAAAAGAAGCCCAGCAATATCTGTTTTATATGGTGCTTAATATATGCACCCTGTACCACTCTTTTGAGAATATCTGTTCAGAGCAATGAGGAATCTGTTTGCTGGGATGTATAGAATAGGCATCTGAAGGAGATGGGTCAGAGCCTTATGGTGTATGTCTCACCATTGAGCCATTCAGCTGGCTCCATTATGGATTTGGGCCTCCACAGGCAGGGTAAATGTATTAAAAACTTTGTGGGGTTACTGTTGGCCACCTGGAAGGTGCCAATGGGAAGCTCTCTGGGCACTGAGAATTTGACAAGTTTACCTATGTTCACACAACTTGCTAGGGCAGGCGAGACTTGAAGAGGGATGGCTGTGGTCCTGTCTTGTTTATCAGAATGGAGTAGATTTCTTTTGTGTGAGAAGTCATGCAAGAAAAATCCGGAAATGAGCCAATAGCACTTACACTTTTGTTTTCTGCTGGGGAGCATGGAATAGAGAAGGTGCAAGTTCTAAAATTTCTCTATGGGTGGTGGTTGCTTTCCTGACTCAAGAGTTCCAGCCCCAGACCACTTTGCTCACTCCATCTCCCTCTGCTCCCCTTGCTGCATTCTTGGCCAAGCCAGGCTTTTTTCTTTGTTCTGATCTGCAGAACAAACTTTTATTTATACTGCTTCACTTTTGTTTTCACTTATGTCATTTAACTTTCCTTCAGAATGTCTTTACCTGTCCTTCTTTATTCCTACTTCCAGTCTTCTATTAAGTCTTTCCTGACACTAATACTAGCTGTGAGATACTGCTGACCTCTGAACAAACTCTGGTAGCACTTACTATCTACAGTGCTCTCTGTACACTTCATACCCTGCTTATACCACTTACAACAAGAGGCAACTTGATATGTCTTTTTTTTATTTTTATTTTTTTTGAGACAGATTCTCGCTCTGTCCCCCGGCTGGAGTGCAGGCGCAATCTTGGCTCACTGCAACCTTCGCCTCCCGGGTTCAAGTGATTCTCCTGTATCAGCCTCCTGAGTAGCTGGGATTACAGGCGGGTGCCACCACGCCCAGCTAATTTTTGTATTTTTAGTAGAGACAGGGTTTCACCATGTTGATCAGTCTGGTCTTGAACTCCTGACCTCGTAATCCGCCCGCCTCAGCCTCTCAAGATATGTCTTTTATAGTAAGCTAGTACCCAAGAGCACTGGGCATTAGTTTGAGTTCTTGCTGACAGTATGACCCAAGCTCTCAAACGACAGTTTCCTCACTTGAAAAATGGAGTTATCAGCACCATAAGAGAGGGTAAAGAAAGAAAGAAAAGTAAAAATAAATTAAAACTGTGTTTTATTTATTATTATTTTTTTTGCATATTTCCTTGTCTCTTAAGGGCAAGAGCCATGTCTGGTTTATTGGCTGTAGTACATATCCTCAGTACCTATGAGAGTGCTGGTCAGAGAGTATGTGCCTAATAGAAATTTGTTGAATAAATGAATGAATAACAATGAATTGATCTTTGGATTTAGTAGGTAGGGAGGGAGAGTACCAAGTACTTGACATCAGTTCCTGTAAAACACTTAGACAAGCATGCCCTGGGATTGGGATAGAATTCACATGGTGGGTTTTCTGAGGAGTTCTGTAGGGATTATTTTTCTGCCTGACCTAGTACTTCATCCCTATTTACTAAGCACCTACTGAAGCTGTGCTCAGTGACAGTTATCCATCATACTGAGGGATGGTTTGGCTATTGACTTTAGTTGGCAGTTTTTGTTTGCCACAGCAATGACTACCCTGAGCAGGTGGCTGCAGTAGGAGTGGAGAAGAACTGTGCTTGAAGAGGACATGAGACTGGTAGGCAAGGCCTCTTTGGGTCTTCCTGCTCCCTGTCTTTGGTTCCATGGCCCACATGGGTTTACCTCAGGTCCAATTTGAGGCAGCTGAATGAACAGAATGAACTTTCACTACTTTGCTGAGACTAGCTTGTGGAACGGAGGAGGAAACCTTTCATGGTTCCCACTCCTAGGCTTGTTGTGCAGCAGAGAGATAGGATAGTCCTGTGAAGATTGTTGGCTTTTTAAATGTTATCTCTGATGCTGAGAACTCCAGCCTGAGCAGGCATCGCATCAGCTTTCCTTCAAGACATTGGGGAGGGGCCTCTTGGGAGACGTGATGGAGAAGACAAAAGAATAAGAGCAACTGTGCTGCCAGCACGGCCCAGTGAGGGCTTATCTGACCCTTTCCTCTCTTGGCCATATACACAGAGCTCCTGGCTGCCTTATGTTGATCTCTGGCCTGGGTAATGACCAGAAATCTCACTGGCAGGCAGGCAGGCAGGCAAGCAGGCAGCCTTTCAAATCTCATGTGCCTCTAATTTTCTCATTGTGATTCAGTAGCTCTGCTCCCGTTGGGCCTCTCTGGGTTATCTCAGGCCTCTCAGGAAGCTCTCAGAACTCTCGTCACTACAGTGTATGTCCGAACAAATGTGTCTGTGCTTGCCAAGTTCCCAGAGCTGGCTTCTGAAACATAGCAGCCAGGGGAGATGGGTGGACTTCAGATGTAATACACACACAGGTTAGAAAGCAGTGTGTGTCGGCCGGGCGCGGTGGCTCAAGCCTGTAATCCCAGCACTTTGGGAGGCCGAGACGGGTGGATCATGAGGTCAGGAGATCGAGACCATCCTGGTAACACGGTGAAACCCCGTCTCTACTAAAAAATACAAAAAAAACTAGCCGGGTGAGTTGGTGGGCGCCTGTAGTCCCAGCTACTCGGGAGGCTGAGGCAGGAGAATGGCGTAAACCCGGGAGGCGGAGCTTGCAGTGAGCTGAGATCTGGCCACTGCACTCCAGCCCGGGTGACAGAGCGAGACTCCGTCTCAAAAAAAAAAAAAAAAAAAAAAAAAAAAGAAAGCAGTGTGTGTCTGTGTGTGTATTTGTTGCTGGGTGGTCAAATTTGTGGAGGTCTTGTTTCGAGAAACTTTTGCTGACAAGAGCAAAGGTCACTGGAACTCACACTTCATGTCTCGGAAGAGATAAATATGTAATTAAGACAACTGAAATCACTTCAATGGTAAGAATGATGATGACAGTGGCCGGGCATGGTGACTCATGCCTGTAATCCCAGCACTTTGGAGACTTAGTCAGGTCGATCATGAGGTCAAGAGATCGAGACCATCTTGGCTAACACGGTGTAACCCCATCTCTACTAAAAATACAAAAAAAAAAAATTAGCCGGGTATAGTAGCGGGCACCTGTAGTCCCAGCTATTCGGGAGGCTGAGGCGGGAAAATGGCGTGAACCAGGGAGGTGGAGCTTGCAGTGAGCCAAGATCATGCCACTGCACTCCAGCCTGGATGATAGAGTGAGACTCTGTCTCAAAAAAAAAAAAAAAAAGATGGTGATAGCTGCTATTTATTTAGCACCTTTGTAGGTGCTTTACATCTGCAAAACAACCCTTAAAGGTGGATATTGCTTTCATTTTACCAATGAAGAAACTGTAACTCTGAGAACTTAAGGTCATTTTCTGAAGGTGGCAGAGCCAGGATTTGAAATTAGCTTTATCTGATCCCGAGACCAAAATTGTTTTTATTTTTGTGTAATAACTTGGTGTGGGGTGGCCGGCGGGGGGAAGAAACAGCTATTTGAGTTTAGAATTTAGGTGGAGATAGGCATTTTGTTTAAAAATTCTACAATTTATAGGACTGTTAAGTGGTGTTAGTTTATTCTATCACCCAAGTGGCCTGGGAAACTAGGATTAGAGATGGGGTGGGAGATGGAAAGAGAGACTGTATTTTACTTATAAATTCTGAATAGGTAGTAGTTAGCTACAGGGTGGTGTATATTCAGTTTATATTTTCCAAAACTATCACCCTGGTTGAACTGTTCTGAATTTAAGCCTTGGGGTAGGGGCTGTGTCTTTGTAGTTAGTGTTCTTATCTCTTTAGTCAACATTTAGCATGTTTATTATATGTTATAAGACAATCTCTGCCCAATAGAAGGACTCAATATAGTAGGAGAATTAAGATGTATGCTCACATTTTATATTATAATAAGAGCTTCTATTTATTGGGTACCTATTCTTCATTTTTTTTTTTTTAAGACAGAGTCTCGCTCTGTCGCCCAGGCTAGAGCGCAGTGGCGTGATCTTGGCTCACTGTAAGCTCCGCCTCCCGGGTTCACGCCATTCTCCTGCCTCAGCCTCCCGAGTAGCTGGGAGTACAGGCGCCAGCCACTGCGCCCGGCTAATTTTTTTGTATTTTTAGTAGAGATGGGGTTTCACCATGTTAGATAGGATGGTCTCGATCTCTTGACCTCATGATCTGCCCGCCTTCACCTCCCGAAGTGTTAGGATTACAGGCGTGAGCCACTGCGCCCGGCCTGAGTACCTATTCTTTATCAGGACTAGGCTAGGTACTTTCACATGCATTATTTTAGTTAATCCTCACATCAGGTCTCTCACTAGCTTATTGTACAAGGCAATCTTGGTTCAGTGCCCTGTGATTGATACTGATAGTCTTGTTGGCAGTTGTGATCTTCTGTGCTGGGGGAGATCAGAGAAGCTTTGTAGAGGAGGTAGCAGCGTAGTGGGTCTTCAGATACTTCACGTAGAAATATAAGGGAATTTGAGGAAAGTATTCTAGTCATAGGAAATGTTATGAGTAAAGGTCTGGAGTGGGAAAAAGTAAAGAGTCTTTGTGGGGCAGTAGTTTAGATTGGCTGGAGAGTGGTAGCTCTTCAGGAGAGTACCATAAAAAGATCAAGGAAAGACCAAGGAGGGCCTAAATTGTCAGGCTACTTGATTCTTTAGGGAATAAATAGTCCTTGCAGGTTTTGACAAGGGGAGAGACATGACCTGAGTTCTGCTTTAGCAAGATTAATCTCGCAGAATATGCACAGTACATTGGTAAAGGTGAGATTGGAGGCAATCAGCCTAGATAGGAGACTTTGCAACTGTTCATGAGCAGAAGAGATCAGGGTCTGCATTGTGGAGGTAAAATCAGTAGGACTCAGAGTTTAAATGTAGGAAGGGAAGGAAAGAAAGAAAAGAGTCAAAGATACACCAGTGTTTTGAGTGTGGGTCATGAAGAGACTGGTGGTGCCATTAACAGAAAATATATTGCAGTCAGAAGGAGGGTCAGTGCTAAGGGATGATGAGTGATGGAGTAGCTGACCTTATTTGAAGTGCTGGGCAAGGGGCTACACCCACAGGACTTCAGGAACCAAATAATTCTTCCTATGCTTATTTCACATTGCTACATTTTACAGATGGGTTTTCTGGGGTCCAAAGAAATGAAATGATTTGCCTAAAGTTATACAGTAACTCCATGGTGGAATCTAAGTCTGAGAACCCACATCTCTTTGCTTTTTAGCTATTAAACTTCCTAACAAAGCTGAGCCTTGACTCTAGGAAAATCAGACAGAGTCTTGGAAACAGACAAACCTGACTTCAATTCCAGATCTTGCCATTTTTCTGTTTGTGAGATCTCAACAAGATTGCTTTTCCTCTCTGAGCCTCATATTCCCTTTTGTCCACATTTGCAAAAAAGGGAATATTAATTTTTACCTCATGGAGGCATTGGAAGTAAAGATGCTTTCTGTAATACTCTTTTTCCTTTTTTTTGGTTTTGTTCTGAGATAGGGTCTCATTGTGTCACCCACACTGGAGTGCAGTGGCACCATCACAGCCCACTGCAGCCTCCACCTCCCGGGCTCAGGTGATCCTCCCATCTAGGCCCAACAAGTAGCTGGTACTACAGGTGTGTACCACCATACCTGGCCAGTTTTTACATTTTTTGTAGAGATGGGGTGGTCTCACCATGTTGCCCAGGCTGATCTGGAACTCCTGAGCTCAAGCATTCCACCCACCTCAGCCTCCCAAAGTGCTGGGATTATAGGCATGAGCCACCGCACCTGGCTACATCTCTGGTTTTCTAGTGGGTTATGGAGTGGCTGACAGAACACTGAGTGACCATATCCTATCAGGTACTCTTTTTTTTTTTTTTTGAGATGGAGTCTTGCTCTGTTGCCAGGCTGGAGTGCAGTGGTGCGATCTCGGCTCACTGCAACCTCTGCCTCCTGGGTTCAAATGATTCTCCTGCCTCAGCCTCCCAAGTAGCTGGGATTACAGGCGCCTGCCACCACACCTGACTAATTTTTGTATTTTTAGTAGAGACGGGGTTTCACCATGTTGGCTAGGATGGTATCTCTTGACTTCGTGATCTGCTCGCTTTGGCCTCCAAAAGTGCTGGGATTACAGGCATGAGCCACCATGCCTGGCCTCCTATCAGCTACTTTGACCAGAGATAAGATGATTAATATCCCTTTCCCCCAGCGTCTTCTGCCAACCTTCATGTGGGCTCAAGGTGGAAGCAAAGTGGTAGCTGAATTTAGGCTATGCTTGGGGGGAACTTCTTCTAGACTAGGGTAAGTCCTGGCTTGGGACAGAGGAACTAGGGTGGACTTGCTGGTTAGAGTGCTTGGAGTCCTTATCTGGTCATCTCTTTGGTTTAGTACTAAGTTCTCCTCAGAGGGGGAGTAAGCTGCTCTAATAGGGGTATTGTTAGGTAGTAGGGCTGTGGTTGTGTCAGCTCTGTGTCACTAGGGCAGGCCTGAAACTAGCTGTTTTGTCCAATATCTAGTCACATACTCTGAGTGAGTAGAGGAGGAATACAAGGTTTTCTAGTTTTAAAAAACAACTGTGTACTATTTTGTAGCTTCTGTCTTAATGCCTTTTCTTTCCATTGTTTTCTTGAAACTTTTTTCATTTTCTTCCCTCTTCCTAGGTTGGTTCTCTTGAGTGTTCACAGCTTTCTTTATGGAAAATCTAGTTTAATAAAAAGACCACAAGACTAAGAATTAGGTAGGCTTAATTTAGCCTGGGATCTGATACTCTTGACTTTTCTGGGCTTAAATTTCTTCATCCCGGGTATTGTGGGGATAACAGAATCTATCTTACAAGGTTGATGTGTGCAGATCTTATGAAATAATGTAATAGGCATTTATTCTTACACAAATTTGAGTGATTTATCATTACTGTATTAGTTTTTCTCCTCTGAATTGTCTGATGATCTATTCTTTGCAATTCTTTGGTTTATCCTCTCTCTTTAGTACTCTGTTCTCCTAGGTTCTCACTCTTCCCTATAATCTTGTTTACTAACTCTCTTTTTTTTTTTTTTTTTTTTTTTTTTTTTTTTTTGAGACGGAGTCTCACGCTGTTGCCCAGGCTGGAGTGCAGTGGCGCGATCTCGGCTCACTGCAAGCTCCGCCTCCTGGGTTCCCGCCATTCTCCTGCCTCAGCCTCCTGAGTAGCTGGGACTACAGGCGCCCGCCACCGCGCCCGGCTAATTTTTTTTGTATTTTTAGTAGAGACGGGGTTTCACTGTGGTCTCGATCTCCTGACCTTGTGATCCGCCCGCCTCGGCCTCCCAAAGTGCTGGGATTACAGGCTTGAGCCACCGCGCCCGGCCAACTCTCTTTTTTTTGAAACAGAGTCTACCTCTGTCGCCTAGGCTGAAGCGCCTTGGTACGATCTTGGCTCACTGCAACCTCCACCTCCTGGGTTCAAGCGATTGCCGTACCTCAGCCTCCTGAGTAGCTGGGACTATAGGTGTGTGCCACCACGCCCGGCTAAGTTTTGTATTTTTAGTAGAGACGGTTTCACCATGTTGGCCAGGCTGATCTTCAACTCCTGACCTCAGGTGATCTGCCTGCCTCGGCCTCCCAAAGTGCTGGGATTACAGACTTGAGCCACTGCACCCGGCCTTGTTTTCTAACTCTTAATGACAACAGGAAAAGTGTGGCTACACTGGCATTACACCTGGTCCAGTTGCAAGGGAGTGGCACTGAGCTCTTGGGGAAATGTAAAGTTCATTGGCTTTTGAGTAAAGTTCATTGGCTTTTGAGTAAAGTTTCTTTATCTCCCTTTTCTTTTTTTCTTTTTTTTTTTTTTTTGAGACGGAGTCTTGCTCTGTCGCCCAGGCTGGAGTGCAGTGGCACGATCTTGGCTCACTGCAAGCTCCGCCTCCCAGGTTCATGCCATTCTCCTGCCTCAGCCTCCCGAGTAGCTGGGACTACGGGTGCATGCCACCACACCGGGCTAATTTTTTGTATTTTTAGTAGAGACGGGGTTTCACCGTTTTAGCCAGGATGGTCTCGATCTCCTGACCTCGTGGTTCTCCCACCTCAGCCTCCCAAAGTGCTAGGATTATAGGCGTGAGCCACCGCACCTGGCTCTTTACCTCCATTTTCATATCTGCCATCTGGTTTACCATTATAGCTCAATTCTTTTGAATATCGAAGTCACTTCCATTTCTGAAAACCCCCCTTTAATGCACAAGTATTACTGTGTTTATGTTACTCCCACTTTTTTTTTTTTTTTTTGAGACATATTCTCACTGTGTTGCCCAGGCAGGAGTGCAGTGGCGTGATCACAGTTCACTGTAACCTCCAACTCCTGGGCTTAAGTGATCCTCCTACCTCAGCCTCCCAAACTGGGACTATATGCGGGTGCCACCACACTCCACTAATTTTTGAAAATTCAAAAACTTGGCTGGGCATGGTGGCTCACGTCTGTAATCCCAGCACTTTGGGAGGCCGAGGCGGGTGGGTCACTTGAGGTAGGGAGTTCGAGAGCAGCCTGACCAACATGGAGAAACCCCCTCTCTACTAAAAATACAAAAAAATTAGCTGGGCGTGGTAGCTTGTAATCCCAGCTACTTGGGAGGCTGAGGCAAGAGAATCGCTTGAACCTGGGAGGCGGAGGTTGCAGTGAGCCGAGATTGTACCATTGCACTCCAGCCTGGGCAACAAGAGCAAAGCTCTGTTTCAAAAAAAAAAAAAAAAAATTAAAACCTTTTTTTTTATGTGGAGATGGAGTTGCCCAGGCTGGTCTTGAACTCCTGGCCTGAAGTGATCCTCGCACCTTGGCCTCCCAAAGTGCTGGGATTACAGGTGTGAGCTACTGTGTCTGGCCAGGTGTTTACATTATGTCTGAACTGAGGACCAAAACTAGCTTTTTAGTATGGATTAGGTTAGGTATAGCCAATGGGGAATGGATTGCATTCTGGGGTGAGGGGTGGAGCCTGGCAAGAGGGCAGTTCTATTAGCTCAGTTTACCTATGCAGGAAGGGTGTTAGGACCTCCAGGCATACTTATGCTGCTTCTGTTATAGCTGACACCTAACTGCTCCTCCTGAGCTGAGCATATGCTTGTACTCTTAGACAGAAGTCAGAGCTTGGTGAGGCCTGATTCCCCAAAGAATTCAGTGATGAAAATTAGGCCACTTGAGCATATCTAATTGGCTGAACTGTGTGAAGGGCAGAGGCTTTCCCTGGGGGCTCCTTTTAATCTCATGTGGTTATAGTCTTTTAAGGTTGGACTAATTAAAACGTGTTGGCAGTTGGACTCACTACTTTCCTTGCACTAGGTCCTGCTCCAGCCTCCTAGAGTACCAGAAGTTGGCACAGAGCTATTTTTCCTGGGGAGCTGAGGAGTGGGTTTCCATTTCCTGATCTACTAAATCTACAGTGATGTAATGTTTGTCCAGAATGGACTGCCAAACATCTTATGGTGGGGAGAAATTTAGGCTGGGACCTAGATGTGGCCTGGATTTGCTGCACTTCTTCAGGTGTCTTTTCAGGTTGATTGTCTGTTCTAGTAGCCCTCAAATGGCCTTGCTCTGTGAGCTGGCAAGTCATTTCTATTGTCCTGGAGTATCCTTCCCTGGTATGTGTTCCTCTTCCAACCAGAAAAAGGGATAAGGAAAAGATATTTAAGTCCCACCATTTGCCAGATCAGGGCTAGTATTTACACACCTATCTTTGAGGTATGCTTTATAATACCCTTTTTGCAGATGAAGAAATAGATTCAGCAAAGGAAAATAACTTGCTTGATTGTCATTACAGGCTGTAGGCAACTGAATCAGAATTCAAATCCAGGTCTTTCCCTAGCTTCAGGTTACTTTCCTAAGGTAGCACAAATGATTTCATGTCCTCTTATCCTTTTAAGCCTACCTAAGTTCTCATATCCAGAGAGTCTTCTTCAGTTCCTTCAGCCAGAATGACTTCTTGTCCTGCTTTTTCGGACTACTCTGCCTCTCGCTAATCTGTCTATTTAAGTCAGTGAGGCATGAATCTACCTCCCTATTCTGACTATTCCTGCTCCTGCAAGATTTGGTACTCAGAGTGTATTTGTTAAAGAACAGAATGAAGTTATAGTGCTGAAATTTCAGGTGTTATGACAGACTGGCAAGGGTAAGGGTTTTGGGCAAAGCCTTGGCTAGTTTTTCAAATAAGGCCCCTATGTGTCTTTCTGATTTGCCCAGAATGTGCTGTTATTTTCCTTGACATCTGGCTTTAGAGTTTGTATCTTTTTTTTTTTTTTTTTAATTTTTATTTTCTCCTCCCCTACCTCTTCTTTTATTGTTTGTTTGTTTGTATTTTCTATAGGCTTGCAACCTATAGAGCTAGGCTTAATGCTCCCTGGAGTGGAGTGATAGGACAAACCCTCAACTTGGCCTTGGTTGCTGGAATATGCCTGTTGACCATGGTGCTTGGATTTTGTTTGTTTGGTTGGTTTTTTGCAAATAGCATGCCAAGATATTAACCTTGCATTTGGGGCTTATACTTTCTGCAACCTCTGCCTACCGGTGTATGTCACTTCACAGGATAAAGGCTTTCTTTCCTGGCAAAGGCAAACATATGTAAAAGCATCCCTATAAGTTGAATTATTTTTCTCACTGACTTGAAAACAATTATAAAACTATCTCAGACCTTTTTCTATGCATATAGTATATACTTGGTGTTTAACATAAAAAGTTCCTTTGGGAATAAATGGCAAATTGGAACATAACGAAATATAGGCCAGGCACGGTGACTCACGCCTGTAATCCCAGCACTTTGGGAGGCCGAGGCAGGCAGATCGCTTGAGCTCAGGAGCTTGAGACCAGCCTGGGCCACATGGCGAAACCCTGTCTCTACAAAAAATACAAAAAATTAGCCAGGAGTGGTAGTGTGTGCTTGTAATCCCACCTACTTGAGGGGGCAGAGGCAGGAGGATTGCTTGAGCCTAGGAGGCTGAGGCTAAAGTGAGCCAAGGTCATGCCACTGCACTCCAGCCTGGGTGATAAAGTGAGACCCTGTCTCAAAAAAAAAAAAAAAAACAAAAAAACCCTAAAAACAACAACAAAAAAATCAAACCCAAAAACAAAATATAGCTAAAACACCTTTAGTGGGAGAAGTGATAAAATATTAATAATCGGCTTTGCAGACGCTGCCGCCGAGGAAAGTCCTGTACTACTAGCCATGGTCAACCCTACCGTGTTCTTCGACATTGCCGTCGACAGCGAGCCCTTGGGCCGCGTCTCCTTCGAGCTGTTTGCAGACAAGGTTCCAAACACAGCAGAAAATTTTCGTGCTCTGAGCACTGGAGAGAAAGGATTTGGTTATAAGGGTTCCTGCTTTCACAGAATTATTCCAGGGTTTATGTGTCAGGGTGGTGACTTCACACGCCATAATGGCACTGGTGGCAAGTCCATCTATGGGGAGAAATTTGAAGATGAGAACTTCATCCTAAAGCATACAGGTCCTGGCATCTTGTCCATGGCAAATGCTGGACCCAACACAAATGGTTCCCAGTTTTTCATCTGCACTGCCAAGACTGAGTGGTTGGATGGCAAGCCTGTGGTCTTTAGCAAAGTGAAGGAAGGCATGAATATTGTGGAGGCCATGGAGCGCTTTGGGTCCAGGAATGGCAAGACCAGCAAGAAGATCACCATTGCCGACTGTGGACAACTCGAATAAGTTTGACTTGTGTTTTATCTTAACCACCAGACCGTTCCTTCTGTAGCTCAGGAGAGCACCCCTCCACCCCATTTGCTCGCAGTATCCTAGAATCTTTGTGCTCTCGCTGCAGTTCCCTTTGGGTTCCATGTTTTCCTTGTTCTCTCCCATGCCTAGCTGGATTGCAGAGTTAAGTTTATGATTATGAAATAAAAACTAAGTAACAAAAAAAATATTAATCAAAATAAATACTGCAATAGGACGAAACATGCATTTTTGCTTTGTATTGTTTTGATAACATAGGCAATCTGAAATAGCTTAGTCAAATGGATTGAACTAAATAAGGACACAACATTCCTTGTGGTTTCTCTGCTATGGAGAATAGATATGAAATGTTCTTAGGAGAAGGGGCAAAGAATGCATTCGGGGACTAGGAAGAACTGTGCTGTGGCTCAGTTCCTCTACACAGTGGTGAAACTAAGCTTTCTGGTTGTCTGTTCCCCTATGTGTTAAAGGGAATAATACCTATCTTGTTTAATTTTATGAGGGTTAAGTAGGATAATGTATGTGAAAGTCTTTTGTAAACTATGAAATACTGTTATTGTCATACTTAGTGGGTGACTGGAGCCAAATTGCTAGCACTGTAAGGAAGCTTTTGGTTTAAGATACGGCATCCTAGGTAGGAAGAAGGATGCAAAATTGATGGATAAACAGTTGAATGCTGTTTGGGTAGCAGCTGAGAGGAATTCCTGTGAGTTGAGGGAAAGGACTGCGTTCATTTCCTTTGTTTTTGGGAGACAGGGTCTCACTCTGTTACCCCAGCTAGAGTGCTGTGGTGTGATCGTGGTTCACTGCAACCTTGAGCTCTTGGGCTCAAGCAATCCTCCTGCTTCAGCCTCCTGATTAGTTGGGACTACAGGCACATCCCACTACACCTGACTGATTTTATTTTTATTTTTTGTAGAGGCAGGGTTTCACTGTGTTGCCCAGGCTGGTCTCGAACTCCTGGGCTCCAGTGATCCTCCCACCTCCATCTCCCAAAGTGATGGAATTATGGGCCACTGGGTCTGGCCTTCCATACATATTTATTGAGTCCTGCCTGGTTGAAGATAAAGAAATACTGATATCTACCTACTAAACATGTGATGTGCTAAAATATGGAGGCAGTTTTGTTTAGAATGAAAACCTCATAAAGATGGGGTTCTTGTCTGTCTCATGCACTGCTATATATTCACCAGGAGTAGTACCTGGCATGTAGTAGGCTCTCAATAAATATATGTTGAAAGAAAGGTTACGATTTGGAATCAGACAGAGCAGGTTCATATTTGGGTTCTGCCCAGCCCCTTTCCTGAGTGAGTTGCTCAGTTTCTTCATTTATAAATAAAATGGGACTAGGATTAGCTGGTTATTGGGAGGGGTTTTTTTTTTTTAAAAAAGATTAAAACCTTTTCTATAAGACTTACAGTAAATGCTTAATGAAAGATAGTTTCTTTTATTTCCCGTTTCTGGTTTGCAAAGTGTGATGGGAGTGCAGAGGAAGAAGCAGTTAGAGCTACCTGGGGGAGTCTAGACGGTGGCTTCACAGGCTTGATCTGATAGTGTCTTCCTACAGAACAAGATTATTATTATTATTATTTTCTTACAAAAGGAACTCCCTGGGATTAAGCAAGCATCTTGGACTTGGTATGCCTTGCTTCTCTGCATTTCCCATGGTCTTCATTGGAGAACTGGCTCTTGTTTTTCTAGCAAGGTCACATTTACACTGCAGGTTTGTGCAGAGATTGTTGTTCCAGAAGCAGCTTCCAGTGGAGACTCTGGACTTAGCTGATTTGCATGGGCTTTTTGTAGCCAGCCGTCAATCCCCTATCCCCACCCTGCCAAATACCTCAATAATTGTTAGTTATAGCTTTGAAAACGTGTACTCAGTTTGACTCCTGTTCCGGGTCAGTTGTAAATTCTCATAGAAGGTAGAGCAGAGTGTGATTGCTTGGGTTAATCAGGTATTTATAAGTTGACCTTTACTAGTGAAAACTTAATTTTTCCCTCATGTCTGAGTAACTCTAGCAGGCTGAGGGCCTTGTTCTCAGGCATTCCCAGAACTGTTGGGAGTTGCAGCAGGTTTGCCTGCTCTTGTCATATATGCACGAGGGCCAGTAGGATTCATCTGTCTCCCAGCAAGGGTGCCCAGGACCTCTCCTTTTATCCTATCATTCTAAAGCACTGGATCATTCTAAAGCACTGGGAATACCAGTCTCCTTTCTCTGATCAGCATTTTAGACTCTGATGCTTTCTCTTCTGGTTTGTTTCTTGGGAGAATGTGTAAGCAGGGAGGAATTGTTTGGTTTTCAGGTAGAAAAGACTTCTTGCTTGTGAATTGAAGTCACTAGGCGAGAAGTGGGTAAAGAACATGTTCCTGAATAGGAGTGGTCAAGCGTTGGTAAGTTAGAGGTGGTTTGGGGGTTAAATGGGCCTGGTGCTCTCGAGGAGTGGAATCAGTACGGATCCTGGCTATGTCTTCATTGCCCTTCTTCGGGAGCTGAGCCTTGCCACAGGGGAGATCTCACATATGGGCTGGGGAGAAGGGAAAGGAGGAGGGTTGAGGAAACAAGAGACAAAGGGAAGAAAAGGGAACTTTTGCTGAGCTGTTTCTCTAGGCTAGGTGCTTTACACCAATAATTTTCTTTAATCTTCACAACTACTTTGTGAGGTAGCTGTAATTAGTCTTGTTTTACATATGATGAAACTGAGGCCCAGAGAGGTTAAGCAACTTACCCAAGGTCACAAAGCTAGTTAATGATAATAAGTTATTATTTATCATGTGCCTGAAAAGCACATATGAAGTTTCTTTTTTTTTTAATCCTGTGAACGATAATTATTACTTCTTCAATACAAATGAGGAAACTAGGGATTAAAGAGCTTTGGTTACTTGTGGAAGGTCACTCATCTGGCAGTGTCAGTGCAGGGATTTGAAACCAGGTCTGTCTCATTACAGAATGTGTTCCCTTGATGTCCATGTTGCTCTGCAAATGGAAGAGCTGGGATTCAAATGCAGAGTCATGAGAGCAGGGCTTATGTGTTACCTATCTTTGTGTCACCATTCCCTGTGACAGTGCTTACCATGTTATTAGTGCCCAATAAATGCTTGCTGTAAAATCTAGCTCTGCCCTCCCCATAGCTCATGTTAGCTGCAGTGGGTTCCAATTTCTAGCTGCATCGGGTTCCAATTTCTAGCTGCATCCTGCCCCAGCTGCTCGGCTGCCTATCTTCCCCTGACAGTTTGGCCTTATCCTGCCTACCCATTGTGGCCTCCCTGACTTCCCAACACACACAGCATCTCCTCTAGCACTGTTGCTTTCCTCTTCTTCATACCTTTTTTTTTTTTTTGAGATGGAGTCTCGCCCTGTCACCCAGGCTAGAGTGCAGTGGTGTGATCTTGGCTCACTGCAACCTCTGCCTCCCGGGTTCAAGCGATTCTCCTGCCTCAGCCTCCTGAGTAGCTGGGACTACAGATGTGCACTGCCACACCCAGCTAATTTTTGTATTTTTAGTAGAGATGGGGTTTCACCATGTTGGCCAGGCTGGTCTCGAACTCCTGACCTCAGGTGATCCACATGCCTCAGCCTCCCAAAGTGCTGGGATTACAGGCATGAGCCACCGCGCCCGGCCCTTCATACCTCTTTTCCCTAGCTATACATTTCCCTCCGGCTGTGGCTTTCCAAAACCCTCCAATCCTCTTCATTCTTTTCTCTGTAGTTTTTCTGACTTATTCCAGGGACTTCCCTTTCTAGGCTATAATCTTCTTAGTCCGTACCATATAATTTGTCAGCTAATTATCTACTGTTTCACTTTCTGTTGGTTTTGTGGACATTAATCTTCTCCCCAGCCAGCTGATGGTAGTCATATTATAATAACTCCCCAGATTGGTTTGTGCTCTGCAGTTTACAAATCACTCCCCTATTTAAGACCTGTCTTTTTGCTTACCATGCCCACAGCTGCGCTATGAGGTGTGACAGGAGGGGATTGTTATCTCTATATTATAGTAAACAAATGCAAAGAGGGCAGGTGACTTCCCAATGTCATATATGTATTTAGGGGCAGAACAAAGACTGCATCTCAGGTTTACTGATTTCTAGCTTAGAATTTTATCTGCAGTCTCTTCTACATTTGTTTTTTTCCTTACCATTTCCCCTCTTACCTTCAAGGGTCACTCAAGGTAGAACATCTACCTTGTGGGTTTTTAGGAGGTTTGGTTGGTGACCCAGTGAATGGTAGAGTAGCCCAGATAGGCCGGGCGCGGTGGCTCAAGCCTGTAATCCCAGCACTTTGGGAGGCCGAGACGGGCGGATCACGAGGTCAGGAGATCGAGACCATCCTGGCTAACACGGTGAAACCCCGTCTCTACTAAAAAATACAAAAAACTAGCCGGGCGAAGTGGCGAGTGCCTGTAGTCCCAGCTACTCGGGAGGCTGAGGCAGGAGAATGGCGTGAACCCTAGAGGAGGAGCTTGCAGTGAGCTGAGATCCGGCCACTGCACTCCAGCCTGGGTGACAGAGCAAGACTCCGTCTCAAAAAAAAAAAAAAAAAAAAAAAAAAAAAAAAGTAGCCCAGATAGCAGTCTTAGGTACTTCTCAGTGGCATCAGTGTTCTGGGTTGCTATTGCCTGTGAGAGTTCTCTCTCTGTGGCTGCCAGGATTAATGTGGAACTAAGAAGCATTAGATTATTATGGATGGTCAGAACACACTCTCATGGAGATCCAGGAAGCAGGACAGGATGTGTGGTGCCCGGCGCTTTTGTGTTGTGGCAATGGCATGAGCTTTGCAAGCAGTCAGACCAGAGTGTGAAATCTGGCTTTGCTGTTGTTTGTTGGCCTCATGACCCTTAGTAAATCATTAATCTCTCTGAGCCTTAGGGCTACTGAGAGAATGTATTTAAGGGCCACATAATGGCCTGTAAAAACAGTATTTGTTGTTGGTTTTTATTGCCAATACTACTTTAAGTTTAAGGTGCCCGAAGGGCATTAGAAGCCCGCTAGCACCTGTGACCCTTGCAGGTTACTTCTTGTGTCTTGATTTCTAAGCATTAGTGATGACTACCTTGGAGACTATTGGCTGATAGGGGATGAACTTGAATGCTGTTCCCCAAGTCTCCAGTCTCCAGGTTTCCAGTGCCTTCTCAGGGTAATGAAAATAGTTTGTGGACAGCTAGGGGATGGTTTCGGTGTCAAACTTTGGAAGTAAAATCTTTCTTGTTTTTTCTGAAGAACTTCGGCATTAGAATTGTTGGTTCTGGAAAGTCAAGAACACAGTTGTTATTGAGAGATTTTAGTTATTTCTGAAACCAGATATTGCTCCAAAGCTGTTTGTTAAATACTTCCCTACTCTTCCTAAACCCCTGCCCAAAAGAAAAATAAATCATATTCAGACCATTGTGTGATGGTTATATCTTTGGCCTCCCTGGTCACCCAGGCTGTAGCTCTCTGCTAGCACCGCTCCAAATTGCCGCTTCAAGAGAGGTCAGTCAGCCCCTTTCCCTTACTCCCCACCCATGACCTGGTCTGTCTGGAAAGAGGATGAGATACATGGACCAATACATCCTATTTAAAAGGGAGCTTGCTTTCTCACTAGGGACTTTAGACTGCCTGACACACAGGAAATGACTAGAAAATCTGACCAGTGGAGCATAACTCATTGCTAAAATGGCAGGTTTGGACGGCTGCAGGATGGCAGAGTAGGCTTCCTGAAGAGGCAGGAAGGGGCAGCTGAATGAGAAAACGGTGACTTTTGAGGTTTTCCTTTTAGAGTATGGTGACGTAGGCCGTTTATTTAAAAAAAAAAAAAAAAAGGAAAATCACATAAGATTAATCATTTTTACAATTCAGTGGGATTTAGTACTGTCACAAATCTAGTTCAAAACTATTTCATCAACCCTGAGGAAATCCATACCTGTTAACCAGTTGTTCCTAATTCCCCCCTCTCCCTTTCCCCTGGCAGCCATCAATCTGTGTATCTGTGTTTTGTCTGTATATATTTGCCTATTCTGGATAATTTCATATAAATGGAATCATATGATCTATGAGGCACCACACCCAGCCAATGGGACACTTTTTTATTGTCTGCTTCAAACCACTAAGTTGTATTTTCTAGAGTCAGTGATTGTATTTGATTCATTTCTGTCTTTAGCATTTAGCATAGGAACTGGCATTTAGTGGATGAGTGGATGCTAATAAATGCTGAATGAAACTTGAGTATAGACTGAAGACTTACTTGACAGTAATGACACCATCACTGTAGGAGAGATCAGTTGTGGGCTGTACTAGATGTATTCATATAATAAATATTTAAGACCCTACTGTGTGCCAGAAACTCTGCTTGGTATGCAATAAAGAATAATAGTCCCGCCGGGCACGGTGGCTCACACCTGTAATCCCAGCACTTTGGAAGGCCGAGGAGGGCGGATCACGAGGTCAGGAGTTCAAGACCAGCCTGACCAACATGATGAAACCCCATCTCTACTAAAAATACAAAAATTAGCTGGGCATGGTGGCGCACGCCTGTAATCCTAGCTATTCAGGAGGCTGAGGCAGAAGAATCGCTTGAACCAGGGAGGCAGAGGTTGCAGCGAACCAAGATCACGCTACTGCACACCAGCCTGGGTGACAGAGTAAGACTCTGTTTCAAAAAAAAAAAAAAAAAAGAATAATAGTCCCTATTGTTTTATATTCAGGTAGGAAGATAGGCCATAAACAAGGAGATAAGTAATATAATGCCTGGTAATCATAAGTGCTAAAAAACAAAGTAAAGCAGGGCAAAGGATTAGAGAGTGATGGGGGTGCTATTTTAGGTAGAGTGGTGGGGAAGGCCTCTCATTGGATGGCCCTTAAAATCAACTCACAAGGGTCTGGACCAGGAATCAGAAGACTTGGGTTCTTCTTATGTCTCTGTGCTTTGTTACTTAGCAAAATTACTTAACATTTCAAGGTTGGAGTTTCTTTGTCTATAAAATGGGTGCAAGAATACCTGCCCTGGTATTGTGGGAGTGTTGTAAGGATTCAGTGAGTTAATGGACATTGAAAGTGCTTTGTTATATGGTGAATCACATGATGTTTGGCTTTCTCTTTCCCAAGTTGAGAGGATGCGTGAGCAGTGTGGGAGCCAGCCAGATGTTTTCAGCACTTTGAAGACAAAAGGAACTGGTTTCTGCTGGGAGCTGTCATGCCAGCTTGCCTGGAACACTGACTTATGCAGTGCTGATCCAGGGGCTGAGAGTAAAACCCATGCCCCAGGTGGTTCTCCATGTAAATTGGCAAAAGGGAATAGCCTTGGGAACTTGGGGCCTATTCTGCTTAGCCTCCCAGGAGGTAGAATGTGGAGAGGACTGTTTCTCTCCGTTCAGCCTTATTTCTTGCTACATCTGAACCTAACCCAAGGGAGTAATAATCAGCAGTCCCCAAGAAACCTGGGAGGTGGAGGTTGCAGTGAGCTGAGATTGCATCACTGCACTCCACCCTGGGCGACAGAGCCAGACCCCCTCTCAAAAAAAAAAAAAAAAAAAAAAAAAAAAAAAAAAAAAGGTGGTATGTTCGTATAATGGAATCTTATTTAGCCATTAAATGGAGTTAGGTATTGATAGATGCCACAACATGGATAAACCTTGAAAACATGCTAAGTGAAAAGGCTACATATTGTATGATTCCATTTACGTGAAATGTCCAGAATAGGGAAATCTATAGAGAAAGTAGATTAGTGTTTGCCAGAGTGTGGGGGGAGAGGGTAATGAGAAGTTACTGCTAATGGATATGGGGTTTCTTTTTGGGGTAATGAAAATATTCTGAAAAATTAGATTGTGGTGACAGTGGTACAACCTTATATTAAAAAATCACTGAATTATAAAATCTAAAAGGAATAATTGTATGACGTGAATATATTTCAATATAAACATAGATAATTTTCTTTTTCTGAGACAGTATCTCACTCTATCATCCGGGCTGGAGTGCAATGGTGCAATCATGGCTCACTGCAGCCTTGACCTCCCGGGCTCAAGCAATCCTTCTACTTCAGCCTCCCAAGTAGCTGGGGCTATAGACACATGCTAGCCTGGCCAATTTTTGTATTATTATTATTTTTGTAGAGACAGGGTTTTGCCATGTTGCCTAGGCTGGTCTTGAACCCCTGGGCTCACGTGATCTTCCTGCCTTGGCCTCCCAACGTTTGGGATTACAGGCATGAGTCACAGTGCTCTGCCAAACATACATAATTTGAGTTTGCTGAGAACTATTGGTTTAACACAGTTGTAGATAATTATAATTTTCTTTTCTGATTGGAAGTCTTATCCCAGTACTTTAGCTCACAAAGGTAGACACATTCCAGTTGTATTTTATTTATTTTATCATTTGATTTTTGAAACAAGGACTCGCTCTGTTGTACAGGAGGCTGAAATATGGTGGCACAATCATGGCTCACTGTAGCCTCTACCTCCTGGGCTCAAGTGATTCTCCCACCTCAGCCTGCTGAGTAGCTGGGACTGCAGGCATGAGGAACCACACCTGGTTAATTTTTCTGTTTTTTTTGTGTAGACAAAGTCTCACTGTGTTGCCCATGCTGGTCTCCAACTCCTGGGCTCAAGCAGTTCTCCCACCTCAGCCTCCCTAAGTGCTGAGATTACAGGTGTGAGCCACTGTTCATGGCCCCATTCTAGTTTTAGATGTGAGTTTGAGCATGATCTTAGACAAGGGCCCATTAATGAATGTGTTGAGGATACAGCATCGTCCTGCTTTGACTCAAGGGGGCTTTTTCTGCCTTTGATTAAGGATTGGCGTGGGTGAGTCATTTCCCATAGTCTGAGGGATGTGGGATATAAAGAATGAATTGTTATGTCTGATGATATCTTGAATATCACACATTGTAGGCCAAATATAGGTGCTAAACCATTTGGCTTGAATTCTTTATAGAAAATTCCCTGGGAACCCCATGATAAAATAGAGAAAGAGAAAGAGGGATAACCTAAGAGGAAGGAGCAATCTGGTGAGAGACATTCTTTTCACCTTTTCACACATGAGCAATTAAAAACTTAAGGGAAGTTGATTTTTTTTTTTTTAAACTCTGTAAATAGCTACTGGTATACTTCCTTTAGGCTGCTATTGTATTTTGTGCTATAAGAAGAGAGACTTGGCTGGGCGTGGTGGCTTATGCCTGTAATCCCAGCATTTTGGGAGGGCGAGGTGGGTGGATCATGAGGTCAGGAGATCGAGACCATCCTGGCTAACCTGGTGAAACCCCGTCTCTACTAAAAATACAAGAAATTAGCTGGGTGTGGTGGCGGGCGCCTGTAGTCCCAGCTACTCGGGAGGCTGAGGCAGGAGAATGGTGTGAACCTGGGAGGTGGGGCTTGCAGTGAGCGGAGATTGCGCCACCTCACTCCAGCCTGGGCGACACAGCGAGACTCCGTCTCAAAAAAAAAAAAAAAAAAAAAAAGTCTTATTTGGCCAGGCACGACATCTCATTCCTGTAATCCCAGCACTTTGGGAGGCTGAGACGGGCAGATCGCGAGGTCAGGAGATCAAGATCGTCCTGGACAACATGGTGAAACCCCGTCTCTACTAAAATACAAAAAATTAGCCAGGCGTGGTGGCGGGTGCCTGTAATCCCAGCTACTCAGGAGGCTGAGGCAGGAGAATTGCTTGAACTTGGGAGGCGGAGGTAGCAATGAGCCGAGATTGCACCACTGCACTCCAGCCTGGCGACAGAGCAAGACTACATCTCAAAGAAAAAAAAAAAAAAAAAAGAAGAGAGACGGGCCATATACTCAAGGAGTTTCAAGGAGGTGAAACAAACATCTGGGATGAAAAGGTTCCAGGGACTAGTATTGTACACAGTCAGAGGAGGCAGAGAGGGCTGTGAGCTTGGTAATAAGAGAGGAGGCTTGGGAAACCCAGCCTGAGTGTAGGTCCAGAGGGCAGCATGCACTGGGTGAGGACCTCTAGGGAGAGTAAGGCAGGATACATTCTCGTCCTTATACTTCCTTCCCTGTTTTTGTACCTGCTAACTTTTGCTCTACAACAAATAGGCCTTTAAGCATCTGTTCTGAGCCTGGCCTTGCACTGGGCAAAACTGGAAACATGGGCATTATGCAACCTGGGCCATACATCTAGAAGTACTTAATATATTGCGAGAGGTGAACCTGGAAACAATGGACTATAATTGCATGGGTCAAGGTATGTAATAGACAGAGATAGATTTGATGTGTGAGAATGCTGACCCACTGACTCTGACTTGGGATTAGGTAAACTTACCTTTAAAAAGGCATTGAGACAGGGCCTGGTTAGAGAAACCTGTTAAGGTTATTGCCAGAAGATGAAGCAGAGGTACAGAATGCTACTTTTGGGGTATGGCTGCTTTAGGGCCTTTCATTTCATTTTCAGATTTGATGAAATAATAGGGCATCTGTGGCCACGCGCGGTGGCTCATGCCTGTAATCCTAGCACTTTGGGAGGATGAGGCGGGCAGATCACGAGCTCAGGAGATTGAGACCATCCTGGCTAACCTGGTGAAACCCCGTCCCTACTAAAAACTCAAAAAATTAGCCGGGCGTGGTGGCACACACCTGTAGTCCCAGCTACTTGGGAGGCTGAGGCAGGAGAATCGCTTGAACCCGGGAGGCGGAGGTTGCAATGAGTCGATATCTCACCATTGCACTCCAGCCTGGGTGACAGAGTGAGATTCTGTCTCAAAAAAAAAAAAAAAAAAAGAAAGAAAATAGGACATCTGGCCGCACGCGGTGGCTCAAGCCTGTAATCCCAGCACTTTGGGAGGCCGAGACGGGCGGATCACGAGATCAGGAGATCGAGACCATCCTGGCTCACACGGTGAAACCCCGTCTCTACTAAAAATACAAAAAGCTAGCCGGGCGAGGTGGCGGGCGCCTGTAGTCCCAGCTACTTGGGAGGCTGAGGCAGGAGAATGGCGTAAACCTGGGAGGCAGAGCTTGCAGGGAGCTGAGATCCGGCCACTGCACTCCAGCCTGGGTGACAGAGTGAGACTCCGTCTCAAAAAAAAAAAAAGAAAAGAAAAAAGAAAATAGGACATCTGTGTCCAGGAATCTTTTTATCTCCCCACCACCCCTCAAGCAGTGCTGGGCTGACTGCAGAAGGCTCTTCCTTGTTCTGCACTTGTTCCATTTCTGTTTTTGAAAGATGAAGCCTGAGAGGTGTCAGAGCTATGCCAGCTGCTATGGGGCCAGAAACAGGTGAGGCTTTTAGGTCTGCTTGAGTTAAGGAGTGAGGGGTTTGTCCTCTTCAGCTAGCTTAATTAAGGTCTTTGCTATGAAACTGGATAAGTAGTTCACGTAGCTTGTTTTTCATTTGGGGCTATTTTCAGCCTCAGAGGCCAGCAAGGTGAATGACTGAGATGCTTTTATGGGGTTCAAGCTTTTGCTAGATCCTATTTGCCAGGATAGGTGCCCAGCAATTTTCCAGGACATCAGCTTTTCTGAACAAGCAGCACTGAAAGGAAGAAGCACTTCCCTTTTCTCTCAGTGGGCAGTATAGGAAACGTGAGAGTGGGTGGTCAGTTTAATATTACAACCCAGGTTTTAAGTAGAGATGCTGTATAGTTTGGAACATTGCCATATAGATTTTTTTTTTTTTTTAAATTTTTGAGACAGAGTCTCACTCTGTTGCCCAGGCTGGAGTACAGTGGTGTGCTTTCTGCTCACTGCAGCCTCCATCTCCCAGATTCAAGGGATTTTCCTGCCTAAGCTTGGAGATTACAGGTGCTCCACACCTGGGATTACAGGTGTGCACCACCATGCCCAGCTGAATTTTTGCATTTTTAGTAGAGATGGAGTTTCACCATGTTGGCCAGGCTGGTCTTGAACTTGTGACCTCAAGTAATCCACCTGCATCGGCTTCCCAAAGTGCTGGGATTATAGGTGTGAGCCACCGTGCCCGGCTGCCATATAGTCTTTAATGCAGTTTTGAGGGACTCATCTGAATTGTTCTTGTGTTTTTCTTGTTATCTTGACTGCCAGGCTTTACTATGGGGGGAGCTCTATAAATGTATAGATCTGCCGCTGGCCAGAGACTTGATCTCTTTTGCGCTTGCACACCTCTAGGGCTAACAAAGCAGATGGAGTGGGCTGTACTAAGAGGTGATGCATTGGTGGTGCATATCCAAGAGTGTTCTTGGGAGTTCCCTATCTAGTGAGTGCTTACTATGTGCCAGGCAGTTGTGGCAACAGTGGGCATCATACTAGGTGCTGAAGTTTTATCAGAGATACCTAAGGCAGATCATTGTCTGATCCCTAAGGCCCAACAAATAAATAAATATTTGTTGTTTAATAAATGTTGGTCCAAGGAATAAACTATTTTTTAAAGGAACCCAGATACAGGGGGTGTGAGAAGGAAGCTAGCAGTCATTGAATGCTTACTATGTGCCAAGAACTGTGTTAAGTGCTTTCACAGATATTTAATTTTTTTTTTAATTATTAATTTTTTTGAGACGGAGTCTCACTCTGTTGCCCAGGCTGGAGTGCAATGGCGTGATTTTGGCTCACTGCAACCTTTACCTTCTGAGTTCAAGCGGTTCTCTCACCTCAGCCTCCGGAGTAGCTGGGATTACAGGCGTGCGCCACCACATCTGGCTAATTTTTTGTATTTTTTCTTTTTAGTAGAGATGGGGTTTCACCATGGATACTTAATTTTTAATACAGTCTTCTGAGATTGTTAATGTTATCAGTATCTTTGAGATGGACAAAATAAGAGGTTAAATTACTTGTCAGAGTCACTTTCTATTAGCCTTATCTAGGCTCTTTTTTGAGGGTCTGGCCTCTTGGTTTGGTAGATACCTAACAGGGTAATCTTGTTTTCAGTATTGTTGGGTGAGTGGGGCTAGTCTGAGTCTTTTTTTTTTTTTTTTTTTTTTTTTTGAGACGGAGTCTCGCTCTGTCGCCCAGGCTGGAGTGCAGTGGCCGGATCTCAGCTCACTGCAAGCTCTGCCTCCTGGGTTCGGGCCATTCTCCTGTCTCAGCCTCCTGAGTAGCTGGGACTACAGGCGCCCGCCACCTCGCCCGGCTAGTTTTTTGTATTTTTTAGTAGAGACGGGGTTTCACCGTGTTAGCCAGGATGGTCTCGATCTCCTGACCTAGTGATCCACCCGTCTCGGCCTCCCAAAGTGCTGGGATTACAGGCTTGAGCCACCGCGCCCGGCCAGTCTGAGTCTTTTCAAAGTCACAGGAGATGCAGTTGTCTAGGCTTGGTGCTGATGATATAGATAAGGATAATATAAGGTACATAACCTGGAAAAATTACTATTGAGTGGGGAGACAGGTAAATAGGCATTACAGGGTAGTAAATATTAAGCAAAGACAGGCCTTTTTACTTTGTGAGAGGTACATTGGTCAGGGACTTTTACTCTGAGGCTTCAACTCTTGTCCTTTCTATACCTGTAGCTCCTCATTGGGATATCCCTTATTACCTGACCATGTGTTTTGACAGTTTCATGAGTGTTACTTTTTCATCAAGATTGCTTACTCCTTGAGACTAGATATTCTTTTTTTTTCTTACTGCCTCTTAGATATCTGACCTAGGCCATCACGCTTACCTTCTCTGGACCTTAGTGGCATCATCTGTAAAACAAGGCTAATGATAGGTGTTTTGCAATCTGAGAGCCGGGGCCAGTCCAGGTGGTGATCTCTGGAGGTTCATCTAGTTTTTTCAAATCTGTGATTTCTGTGATCATCCTCTTTTGGTCCTTATATAGAGCTGGATATCCAGGAGGCTTTAAGTTTGTCACAGAGATTGTTGAAGGTATTTTCTGGTACTTCAGAAGTCTTAAGAACTTTTCTGTATCACCCTGTTAGAGCTACATACCCAGCAGCACTGACAGAGACTCATGGCTTCTCCTGGCCAGTCCCTTGGACCGAACCAGTTTTCTCAGCCTGGTAGGGAAGATTTGACTGAAATTTTAAACTCAAAAGGATATCATGGCCAGGCATGGTGGCACACGCCTGTAATCCCAGCTACTCAGGAGTCTGAGGCAAGAATCTGGGAGATGGAGGTTGCAGTGAGCCGAGATCACACCAGTGCACTCCAGCCTGGGTGACGGAGCAAGACTCCATCACACACACACATACACACACACACACACACACACACAAAGCATATTGTATTTAAGTGTATTTTCTAGTATGGCTTCTTTCATCATCAGCTAGGTCAACTAGAGGTAGTGCTTTCCTGATTTTGCTTCTGGAAGGTGTTCTTTGAGCAGTGAGATAGGACCCCACCCTTAGGACTTTCACCTCTCCAGGTATTGGGCCAGAAGGCTAAAGCTCCATGAAATACTGTTTAGGTACAATTCTAGCTTGAGCTCTAAACTTGTAAAAGAATCAACTTTGATATGACTTGGGGTCCCATGGGACCTACCAGGAAATCACAGGAACTCTGAGCTACAGCAAAGTCCACCACTAATTAGACAGTTAATAATGCTAATTATTATGATAAAAAATGTATATTGAATACTTATATGTCAGGTACAATTACATATTTATTTAATTCTCACAGCAGCCAATGATATAGATATTGTTATTATTCTCATTTTGTAGATGAAGAATCTAAAGTCACGTGTCTAGTAATTGGTGCAAGTAGGACTTAAGCCTAATTAGAAATTTCATGTTCTAATTCCAAACCCTATGTTCTTTTATTTTTTAAAATAAAACAAAATTTTTATTTTTATTTTTATTTTTATTTTTTTTGAGACAGTCTCGCTCTGTTGCCCAGGCTGGAGTGCAGTGGCACGATCTTGGCCCACTGCAACCTCTGCCTCCTGGGTTCAAGTGATTCTCCTGCCTCAGCCTCCCCAGTAACTGGGGCTACTACAGGCGCATGCCACCACACCTGGCTAATTTTTGTATTTTTAGTGGAGACAGGGTTTTGCCATGTTGGCCAGGCTGCTCTCAAACTCCTGACTTCAGGTGATCTGCCCGCCTTGGCCACCCAAAGTGCTAGGATTACAGGTGTGAGCCACTGTGCGGGCTCACTATTGTATTTTAATTATTTACTTGATATCCTCCTACCAGATTTTAAATTGCTAGAAGGCAGGGACTGATTACTCTTTATTTCATTAAAAAAAGAAGTATTGAGTTATGGCATATATCCAATAAAATGAATTAAATGCTTGATGAATTTTTACCAATGTATTTATCTATGCAACTACCACCTAGATCAAGATACATTTCTGCATCTTTCTAGAGTGTAGCATAGAGATGAGCAAACATTTTCTGTGGAGGGCCAGAGAGCAAATATTTTAGGCTTGATGGGCTATACTGCAAGTTGTAACAGGAAAACAGCCATAGATAATATTTAAATGGACATGTGTAGCTGTGTCTAATAAAACTTTGTTTACAAAGACAAGGTGTTTGGGCTAGATTTGGCCTGAGAGCCTCAGTTTGCTGATCTAGCAGAGTGTCTAAGGACAAAACAGAAATTCAGTAAATGTTTGTTGAATTGTGGACAAAGTCCTTGATTTCAGAAATCTCTTCTTGATTTTCTAGCAGTGGGGCAGCTTGTATCTCCACAGTAGGGCTGTACTTTGTTTTTATTTTTTATGTTTTATTTATTTATTTTTGTTATTTAGTTTTTATTTCATAATCATAAACTTAACTCTACAATCCAGCTAGGCATGGAAGGGAACAAAGAAAACATGGAACCCAAAGGGAACTGCAGCGAGAGCATAAAGATTCTAGGATACTGCGAGCAAATGGGGTGCAGGGGTGCTCTCCTGAGCTACAGAAGGAATGATCTGGTGGTTAAGATAAAACACAAGTCAAGTTGTCCACAGTTAGCAGTGGTGATCTTCTTGCTGGCCTTGCCATTCCTGGACTCAAAGTGCTCTGTGGCCTTCACAATATTCATGCCTTCTTTCACCTTGCCAAAGACCACAGGCTTGCCATCCAACCACTCAGTCTTGGCAGTGCAGATGAAAAACTGGGAACTGTTTGTGTTGGGTCCAGCATTTGCCATGGACAAGATGCCAGGACCTGTATGCTTTAGGATGAAGTTCTCATCATCAAATTTCTCCTCGTAGACGGACTTGCTGCCAGTGCCATTATGGTGTGTGAAGTCACCACCCTGACACATAAACCTTGGAATAATTCTGTGAAAGCAGGAGCCCTTATAACCAAATCCTTTCTCTCCAGTGCTCAGAGCATGAACGTTTTCTGCTGTCTTTGGAAACTTGTCTGCAAATAGCTCAAAGGAGACATGGCCCAAGGGCTCATTGTCGAAGGCGATGTCATGGTGGGGTTAACCATGTCTGAGAATACAGGGCTCCCGGTGGCGGCAGCATCTGCAAAGCCTTTTATGTTTTATTTTTAATAGAGATGAGGTTTTGCCATGTTGCCCAGGCTGGTCTTGAACTCCTGAGCTCACGCAGTCCACCCACTTCGTCCTCCCGAAATGCTAGGGCTGTAATGTTGAGAGGTTCTTTGTGGAACACGCTGCCTTTTGATAAGTTGTTTGTGTTCATAAGGGAATAAAAATGTCATCCCTTCCAGCACTCTCCCAATTTTATTGGTGCAACATCTTCAGAATCTTTGGGATCCATGAAAATAATATAGGGGTATGTTTGTTTGAATCCCCTGAGGCTATTAGGTGTTATTTATTTTGTCCTTGGTGCCTAGCCAGCATGGATGGACAGGGATGCTCAGTAAATATTTGTTTTTGAATGAATAAATGAATTTAAATTGCTTTCAGTATTTTAACAAGCCTAATGGAAATTGTACATTTATCTACAATAAAAGTGTCTTTGATTTTGGTTTCAATTGTACCAGTTTTGTGTGAACACTAGTTTGCTCATGCTGATTAGTTCTTTGACTGGCAGTTGATGGCATCATAGGACATAAACCTACCCAGTGAGTGAATGACCTTGGACACAAGTACACAGCCAAAATAAGCAACTGGTAGCAGAGCCTGATACATGAATGTCTACATGTTTACTTCCACTTTCTTGCTCATTAGCAATATTATTTGTATATGGTTGATAATGGTGTATGGTTGGTTAAAATGTGGGGCAACTTTTTTTTTTTTTTTTTGAGACAAAGTCTCACTCTGTAGCCCAGTCGCCCAGGCTGGAGTGCAGTGGTGCAATCTCAGCTCACTGCAACTTCTGCCTCCCAGGTTCAAGTGACTCTCCTGCCTCAGCTTCCCAAGTAACTGGGTTTACAGGCATGTACCACCACGCCTGGCTAATATTTTTATTTTTTGTAGAGATGGGGTCAATATCCAAATAAGGTCTACATCATGTCGATTGATCTAAATCTTGAGTCTTTTCTGGGACTACAGGCATGTGCCACCATGCCTAGCTAACTTTTGTATTTTTTATAGAGATGGGGTTTTGTCATGTTGCCTAGGAAGGTCTTAAACTCTGTAGCTCAGGTGATCTGCCCACCTCCCAAAGTGCTGGGATTACAGGTGTGAGCCACTACGCCAGGCCAATTTGAACTATATTTGAAAAAGAGGGTTCCATTGTTTAAAAGTAAGTCTTGAAAACTATTGTATTGTAGTTGTTCTCTGACAGCACCAATTATGACAGGAACCAGGAACTATGAAGTGGTTGTGACTGTGACTAACTTGTAATATGTTTTAAACTTTTTTTAACTTCCTCATATTTGCTGTTTTTGGCTTATGTTCTTTCTCAACTCAACAGTTAAACTCTTACGACAAAAACGGCCCATATGTTTTAACTTTTGAAGGGAGAGATGGGTGGACTGTCTTACCTTAGAGCCAGGCTTCAGGCTTGGGGGAGGGAGTCCCAAGGGCTGGAGTGGGGGTTCTGCTTTAATGAGCAAAGGAAGTGGTTAAGTCCCTGGGGCCTATGCAGCCTGAAAAAGAGCCCAAAAAGTGACCTTGGGACCATCAAAGACTAGACGCTCTTAGCAGAGCATGGGTCCCTTTTCCTTACCCCTTATTCCACAGCCTACAGGGTCTTTTTCAGTTGTCCAAAGGACCTGGCTGGTCAGGCTTTACTTGAGTCACATCCGACATGTTCCAGGCCCAGGGTCCTGGTAGCTGTGTTTAGGGCTGATTCCTAGGAATCATGACAAAGAATGAAGGGCACCTTGTTTTTGACTGTGGTTTTTTTTTTTTTTTTTTTTTTTTTTTGAGACAGGGTCTCGATTGGTTGCCCAGGCTGGAGTGCAGTGGCATGATCTCGGCTCATTGCCACCTTCGCCTTCCGGGTTCAAGCAATTCTCCTGTCTCAGCCTCCCAAGTATCTGGGATTACAGGCACGTGCTACCATGCCTGGCTCATTTTTTTTTGTTTGTTTTTTTTGAAGTAGGAACAGGGTTTCGCCATGTTGGCCAGGCTGGTCTCAAACTCCTGACCTCAGGTGATCCACCCGCTTCGGCCTCCCAAAGTGCTGGGATTATGGGCGTGAGCCACTGTGCCTGGCCGACCCTGTTCTAAGGAAGGCCAAGGGCAGGAAGCTCTTAGCAATAGCTTTGGCTGATCCTTGGCCAGCAATACCGTATGTCACTCTGGCCAAGAGAAGAGCTGCTGTGGAGCACTTGGTGTTCTCTAGCCTTTGTGGAGGTCACAGGCAAACAGGGCAGGGGAGCAAGGCCTTAATTAGTTAGGGACTCCTGGAGCAAAGCCACTTGGCAGTATCTCAGCTTCTTGGTGGGACTGGCTCATTCTCCTAGTGACAGTGCAAATACTCCTTCCCTTTATAGCCTTTAAACCTCCAAGAGATTGGTCTTCTTCCTTGAGCTTCAAGATATTTCTATGCAGTGTGGTTCAGGGCTGATTTTAAAAGCTGGATAGGTGGAATGACAAAAATTCCTTCCATCTGTGTAGTACTTTTTGGTCACTTATCCACATTTTTTTAAATTTCAAACCAACCGTCCTGTGAGTTGTAAATGAAGAAATTAAAGCTCAGAAAGGAGATGCACTTAACCAAGTTTGTATAGCTAATTTGACTCTGGGTTCCTGGAATAGCGCTCTTTCTTTCTTTTCCTTCTCTTCTTTCTTTCTTTCGAGATGGAGTCTCACTCCCTTTTCTTCCAGGCTGGAATGCAGTGGCGCGATCTCGGCTCTCTGCAAGCTCCGCCTCCCAGGTTCACGCCATTCTCCTGCCTCAGCCTCCCGAGTAGCTGGGACTACAGGCACCCACCACCACACCCGGCTAATTTTTTGTATTTTTAGTAGAGACGAGGTTTCACCATGTTAGCCAGGATGGTCTCAATCTCTTGACCTCATGATCCGCCCGTCTTGGCCTCCCAAAGTGCTGGGATTACAGCCGTGAGCCACGGCACTCGGCTGAAATAGTACTCTCTCTATCGTTATATGTGGGACAAGGGGAAAGGAGGAGAATGGTAAATACAATTATTTTATGTACTAGGCAATGTGTAAGGTGCTTAGTTTAGTTTTCTCACATTTTGTGGTAATTTATTTTTTAATCTCTATTTTAATGTTAGGGAAGCTGAGCTTCAGAGTGGTTGACTTACTCACGATCACAGAGCTAAGAAGTGGCTGAACCTGGATTCAGATCTAAGTCTATTTGACTTCAGAACCCATGTGTTTTCATCATTATACTATATTCCTTGATAGTTGTTTATTCTGAAACATCTTGATTGAGCTGCCGATGCAACACTAGGTAGTGTCACAAGGGATGCAAGGAAGCATAAGATTTAGTAATTTCTTCCCTCATGGAGTACGTAATTTGGTGATACTGCTATGACAGAGACAATAGTGTATAGGGATAGATAGAGACATGGGGCAATGGGAGCTTAGGGGGCAACCCTAATAATTGGTGGTGGGGGAAATTGTCAGAGAAGGCTTCTCAGAAAAGTTGGTACCTTAGTTTCTCTAGCAATAATGAGCATGGGCCCTTGGGGTCAGCTTGCCTGGGTCTCATCACTGTAATACTATATGCTAGCTGTAGTGCTTTGGGCAAGTTACTTAATCTCTCTGAGCCTGCTTCCTCATCTATAACATGTAAATTATTATAAAATCAATCTCATAGAACTGTGCGAAGATTAAGATGAGATAATCTATGTTGAATATCTAGCAACTTGCTTGACACGTAGTAAGCTCTCATTAAGTGTTAACCATTATAATTATCACTGTCTAATCTGTTTTTTTCCCATGTCCTGCTCAAGTGGGGACAAATGAAGCTAGGTAGGCTCTCTTAGGGCCTGTTATTGTCAATAAAGTAGAGGTTTTGTCTAGAATGATTTCAAAATATTTCTTTCACGCCCAAGATTCTGTCAAAGTAAAAGTTACTAAGTTAACTGTTTCCAGGAGGGCAGCTGTCAAGTTACTTTGTATCTCATGGCAACCAAATCTGCCTTGAGTTCCCTTTTAAAGCCAGCTCTGGTGAGTTGCTGAAAATACTACCTGATAAGAGCTTCTCTTTCCTTTGCTGACTCTTCATTGGATTGACTGAAAGCTGACCTCTTGAAATACTGGTCTATTTCTCTTCTCTTCCTCCAGGTTTTTTGTGATGGAGAAGATAATGTAATTTTAGTAGTCCAGGTATTCTCTACTACTTTAGAGTCCTGTCTGTTCTGGGTAACTGTGGAATAGCAGTACCTTTATATATTTGTACAATGCTGTTTGTTTGTTTGTTTTTTGGAGACAGGGTCTTTCCCTCTGTTGCCCAGGCTAGAGTGCAGGGATGCGATCACTGTAGCCTCCTGGGTGCAAATGATCCTCCCACCTTAGCCTCCCAAGTATCTGGGACTATAGGCACACCCCACCATGCCTGGCTAATATTTTTATTTTTTGTAGAGATGGGTTCTCACTATGTTGCCTAAGCTGATCTTGAACTCCTGGACTCAAGCAGTCTTCCCACCTTGGCTTCCCAAAGTGTTGGGATTACAAGCATGAGCCACTGTGGCTGGCCCAATGCATTGTTTTAAGATATAGTAAGTGTTCTGCCTAGGCACGGTGGCTCACACCTGTAATCCCAGCACTTTGGGAGGACGAGGCAGTTGGATTACTTGAGGTCAGGAGTTCAAGACCAGCCTGGCCAACATGGCAAAACCCTGTCTCTATTAAAAATACAAAAATTAGTTGGACATGGTGGTGTGCACCTGTAATCCCAGCTACTCGGGAGGTTGAGGCAGGAGAATTGCTTGAACCCAGGAGGCGGAGGCTGTGGTCACACCACTGCACTCCAGCCTGGGTGACAGAGTGAGACTCAAAAAAATAAATAAGTGTTCTTCAGAATGTCAGTATCACAGGAAATGGCATTATTAGTATTACTCAGTAAAAGACCTTTGAGATCAAGTTAGGAAAAGCTAGGGGACTTTAATATGATAAGGAAAGGTATGCAGGGTTTCCTACATTTTTCTGAACATCTAATCTTTTTTTATCCTCAAAAACCACCTATTGACATTTTGTTAGATACCAGTGTTCCACAGAACACAATTAGGTAAATGAACACAGTGTGGCCCCCTGCTCTTCTATTAGCGTGACTTGGAGAAGTAGTATGGCCAGCTGTCCTTTAGTTGACAAGGTACCTCCATGACTCCTTTTCAAAGAGAAAATGAAATACTTAATGAGAGCTTATGTGTCAGAAAATCTCCTAAGTGTTCGACATAGATTACATCTTTATGTTCACAACAGCTCTATGAGATTGCTAATATAGTTTTCTCCATGTTGTTGTTGTAGAAAGCTAGAGATCTTGGTTAATCCACCAGTCTCTAGTTATGTCTCAGATTCAGTGGTAGGAGATTTAGCTAACTGATCTTTTATTGTTTGCCTAAGCCTTCTTCATTTTTTCTTTTGAGACAACGTCTCTCTCTGTTGCCCAGGTTGGAGTACACTCCAGCAGTGTAGTCACAGTTCACTGCACCCTTGACTTCCTGGGCTCAGGTGATCCTCCTGCCCCAGGCTCCAGCATCCTGAGAAACTGGAACTACAGGCACGTGCCATGATGCCCAGCTAATTTTTGTATTTTTTTGTAGAGATGGGGTTTCACCATATTGCTCAGGCTGGTCTCGAACTTGTGAGCTCAAGCAGTCTTCCTGCCTCAGCCCCGCAAAGTGCTGGGATTACAGGCATGAGCCACTGTGGCTGACCCCCAACGACTCTTAAACATTTATTGTTCTGGGGTAATGGGGATGTAGTGATGGAAAACCAGGCACTGCCTCATGGAACTTTTTTTTTTTTTTTTTTTTTTTTTGAGACGGAGTCTGGCTCTGTCGCCCAGGCTGGAGTGCAGTGGCCGGATCTCAGCTCACTGCAAGCTCCGCCTCCCGGGTTTACGCCATTCTCCTGCCTCAGCCTCCGGAGTAGCTGGGACTACAGGCGCCCGCCACCTCGCCCGGCTAGTTTTTCGTATTTTTTTAGTAGAGACGGTGTTTCACCGTGTTAGCCAGGATGGTCTCGATCTCCTGACCTCGTGATCCGCCCGTCTCGGCCTCCCAAAGTGCTGGGATTACAGGCTTGAGCCACCGCGCCCGGCCTTGCCTCATGGAACTTAATCTAATAGAGATGATTATCTATGAGTGTGGAAATGTAAGTTACAAATTGGGACCTTAGAGGTTAAGGGAAGGCAGATATTTTCATGAGTTACTGTGGCTTCCTGGGATGGTGTGACTTAACTAATTCCTAAAACTGTTTAAGTTTATATACTGCAGAAGCTCAGGGAGGCATTTAGATTGTGAAAATGACCTAAGTGAAGATAGGAGTGAGCAGAGAGCAGCGATCCCCAACCTTTTTGGCACCAGGGATCGGTTTCATGCAAGACAATTTTTCCACAGACCAGGGTGGGGGGTGGGGATGATTTTGGGTTGAAACTGTTTCACTTCAGATCATCAGGCATTAGATTCTCATAAGGAGCATGCAACCTAGATTCCTCGCATGTGCAGTTCACAGTAGGCTTTGCGCTCCTGTGAGAACCTAATGCTGCCACTGATATGACGGGAGGCGGAGCTCAGGTAGTAATGTTCGCTTGCCTGCCGTTCACCTCCTGCTGTGTGGCCTAGTTCCTAACAAGCCACCGACTGGTACGATCTGCAGCCTGGGGGTTGGGGACCCCTGGCATAGGGAATAGAATGCTCAGGAGAAGGTGGTATCCTGTACTGCTCTTAGGCACGACACCACCTGTGAGACTCTGCTAAAGGCGTTAATTTCTGGCCAGCTGAAGGTAGCATTGCCAGAGGGAGGAGCTGGGCAGATTGCAGTTGGTGTTGTGGATAGAGGCAAAGGATCATAAATGATCGTCAGAAGTTAAAAGGACTGGGAGCTGGTGGATTATGGAATGTGAAATGGGACAGGGCAACGTTTCACATCTCAGGCTATGAATGACAGAGGGACCTGGAATCTGAATATGTTTATATATAATTTGTTAAGTTCTTACCATGTGCCAGGTACTATTCTTTGCATTTTTAATGCTAAGCTTAATTTTTATTAGTAGTTTATTTAGATTAGCTTATTTAATCTTTGTACCAACCCTATGAGAGTAGGTACTATTATTTTATTGTTTTAAAGATGGGAAAACTGAGGCCTAGAGAACTTAAATGATTTGCCCAAACTCACATGGCTAATAAGTGGTAGAGGTAGGATTCAGGCTCAGGTACTATGTTTTTAGTGTCCTTGTTCCTAATCACTGTGGTATACAGTTTTAAGCAGTGAGAAGTCCTTATAGATTTCTGCCTAGTGAAGCAATTGTTTGTAAGTATTGTGATGCAGGGCAATTTCCCAAGGTTTGATTGAAGGCAGGAAGACCTGCCACAGGGTGTTGTAGCAACCATTCCAGTTGCTTTGGAAAATGTATAAAGGTCTTGGAGTTATTTCACAAATTACTTCCTGAGATGGCTCTGGCAGTTGGCAGTCCTATCTATCAGCTCAGCCCATTTTAGAAATCATTTTCCAAATAATTTTAATCTTAAGGAAGCTCTCCTCTTTCTATTGAACAGGCTGTGCCAGGCATAGGGGTCCCAGGAATCAGGTAGGAAATAGCTCTTGTGGGGTCAGTCCATCTGGAAGCATTTGCAAGAGGGAAGTTGAACCTATTGAGATTTCCTGTTGTCATTAGAATTTGCTCTCCTGCTATAGGGGGAGTATCCCCTGTTAGGACTGATAGTCTGGTTGCTTATCTTGAGAGGCTGGGCAAGTGGGCTGGGGTGCAGAGATGTGAAAGACATAGTCTGTGTCCATGAACAACCTGCAGGTTACTGAGACACCCATAAACAAGTGCACTCTATACGGTGTCACAAGTGCTACAATAGAGGTACATAGAAAATGTACTGGGAAAAGCTGGGCGTGGTCGCTCACGCCTGTAATCCCAGCACTTTGGGAGGCCGAGGCAGGTGGATCACGAGGTCAGCAGTTCGAGACCAGCCTGACCAACATGGTGAAACCCCATTTCTACTACAAATACAAAAATTAGCTGGGCGTGGTGGTGCGTGCCTGTAATCTCAGCTACTCAGGAGGCTGAGGCAGGAGAATTGCTTGAACCCAGGAGGCAGAGGTTGCAGTGAGCCGAGATCACTCCACTGTACTCCAGCCTGGGTGACAGAGTGAGACTCCGTCTCAAAAAAAAAAAAAAAAAAAAAAGTAGTGGGAGAGAAAGGGAGGAGGGTCTAAATACTTAGCAAGATCAAAGATGCTACCCTCTAAGGATGACCAGGGTTGTGCCAGAGTGCCCTGGAGTGTATTCTGGGCAGTGTGACTGTGAAAGTGCATGGCATATTCAGTGAATGACGAGTTGTTCCCTGAACTGGAGTGTTGGACTACTTGGAGGGAGTGGCACGAGATGAAGCTGGGTGTGTGCGAAGGGCCAGATCCTGAATGACTTTGTATTTTATGGTAAAGAGCTTAAATCCCTTTGGAGCTGAGATTTACTGTCGATATTTAAGATGGCTGTGACGTGACCAGAGTGTTTTTACAGGAAGACCTCTTATATGCCTGTGCTTAGAATGGATAGATTAGAACTAGAGGCAGAGAAGGCAGCCAGAAGATTTGCAGTAGCAGATGATGAAGCTGAAACAACGGTAGTGGTCATGGGGGTTGATTTAAATTGTGTGACGGAAGGATGAAGGAGGCAGTGTTAGGTGACCGGGCATTACTGTGATGCTGTTAGCACATGGAATACAAGAGAGAGAGCTGGGGAAGTTAATGTTGGTTTTGAGATGATTATGGGTGATATCCATGAGAAAATATCTGGTAGTTGGGGGAGAAGACATGAGTTTTGGAGTTCTTGAGAGAGGTAGGAATAGCCTTTGGAATCATGACCTCTAAGAAATAGTGGAGACTGTAGAAGTAGATGAGATCACCTGAGTAAAATTTATAAAATGGGGAAAGAAAGGGGGTTGAGGATAGAGCACAGAGGAACTCTGATATGTGTACACAGAAAAGTTAGGGAGGGAGCCTGAGGAGGGGCAATCAGAGAGGTAAGAGAAAATATTGTCTGGGAAGCCAGGAATGAGAAGAGTTTCTGAAAGAAAGCAATAGTGTCTATTGCAGCAGAGAACAAGTAGGGTGAGCCTGAAATGAGGCTACTGAGTCATTGGTGACCATGGTGACAGCAGTTTCAGTGGAGGGGTGGGGATGGAAGCTAGACTGCTGTGGCTTAGGGAGTGAGTATGAGGTGAACATGTAGAACAAAATACTTTTTTGAGAAATATAGTTGCGAGGGAAGGAAGGAAAGAGGGTGGTATTTTGAAGAGGCAGCAGAGGAGACAGGTTCAAAGATTTTATTTTTTTAAAAGGTGGAGGGGTGGAGTGGAGACCTGAGCTGGTATAGGTTGAGGGGAGAAGAGCTTGAGAAATGTAGCCAGTGAAGGTACCACATCTCCCTGAATACTCCATATTATTGTGGGAGTCTTAAACTGTGCTGCTCTGCTGAAGCCTGCAGTCACTAGAGCATGGGACAGACAAGGGATACCTTGTCATTCATAAGTAATCATAGCACCATTTATTGAGTAACCGCTGCATGCCAGGCATTTTCCTAGATACATTAGACACATCTCTGATGCTCACCACGGTTCCCAGAAGTGAGTATTGTCACTGTTTTCCAAATGCAGAAACAGATGAGTTAAGAAACATTCAGCTCGTTAGTGGTGGAGCCAGTTTCAGCCAGGTTTTTGGAACTCCATGATGTATTCTTTCCGCTTCCCAGTGCTATTTTTTTCCATTAAATGGAGCTCAGTGTTGAAACTCTAAAGAGGGCCCTTGCAGTGGGCAGGGTGGGTGGCCTAAAGGGACAAAGGTAGAGTTCTGGAGCTAGTGCTAGCCCGGAGGGAACATGACCTAATCTCCCTCTTAATGAGGGAGGAGGGTCTTGGTCTGGCCTTGCTCTATTTTTTCTTTACTTAGCCAGTGGCTCTGGTGGTTTCAGGCTCTTACTCTATTTTTCTGCATCTTTCTGTAACTTCTTACCAGGGCCTCTGAGGCCCTAGGTGCTGTGTGCTATGGACTGTTATAGAGGAAAAAAGGAATCAGCCTCCAAACCCAGAGGGGCTTACCCTTTTTGACAAGCTACTCATGAGGAATTGCTGAGCTGTAGGATGGCACTCTCTTTGGCACAGTGGTAGGCTTCTTCCTAAATATTTTTATTTGAGTTGAATAATTTTGATTCAGTGGAAAGAGCAAAACACTGAGAATTAGAAGACACGATTTCCAGTCTAAGTGATGAACTAGGTTACCTCAGGCGAGTCATTCTCCCTTTGCATATTTACTTGATGTAAGGTAGGGACTGTGTTTTACTCATCCTTGTATCTTGAGCAACTGGCACATGCCCTGACTGAATAGGTGTCCTGAATAAGTTTATTATGAAGCTAGTTAATCCGCTCTTCTATTAAATGAGATAATTGGACCTTTTGATTTCCAAAAATTTGCCAATTCTAAAGCATGTTGTTCTGTGAGGGCTTATGTTTTAATTATAAAATAATATATACTGTCACTTAGCACCTACTATTTGCTAGGCATTGTGTGAGGTTCTTTACATATTTATTTCATTTAGATGATTTAAAACAATTTAAATTTTATCTAGGTGCTTTAGAAATACTATGGTCCCTTAGGCTATAAGCTCCATGAGGACAGTACCAGTGCCTATTCACTGCTGTAGCTCTAATGCTGGACACAGTGCTAGGCATGTAATGGATGCTCAGTAAGTTTTTGTTGAACAAAGCAATAAGTAGGTGTCTTACCATCCATAAGATAACAACCCTTTAAGATAAGTACTATTAGTCCCATTGTATAGGTAAGAAAATTGAGGCTAAAAGGTCACAGAACTAGTAAATGGCTGAGAGAGAGAAGATTCAAACCAAATCTAACTCTAAAATTGGTACCTTTACCACTTAACACCAGCGTGCCTTCACTTATCTGATGTTTTAATTGCAAATTTGAAAAGAAGGATGACAGTAAAGAAAGATACAAGATCAGAAAATCAAATTTTTCTTGAGGGGTGGGGACACGGTTAGAGGTTGGGCACTGAAGTTTAGAAGTTGGCAAGTATCTCTCATACCTGGCAAGTATCTCTAATACCTTAAGAATAAAAAGAGGTTTATAAGCTTGGGAAGCTGGGGAAAAAAAAAGAATAAAAAGGGGTTATAATGGCAGTTACTATTCACTGGGAACTTTGTTTATTGAATATCTCATGGCATTAAAAGTCCATTTATATAATTTTAACTATCATCTATTTATTGACAACTCAAATTTGTGTTTCCAGCTTAGATTTCTCCCTGAATTTTAGACTTGTATATCTAACCTCTTAATTAACATTTTAGATATCTAATAGGCATTTAAAATTTAACAACATTTCACTTACATGGAATCTGTCAGCATATCCTGTTAGTTCTACCTTTAAAATTCAAATCCAAAAATCAGATACTTTTCATTACCTCTGCACTTACCACCCTGATCCAAGTTACCATCGTCTCTTGCCTGGTGAAATAATAGCCTAACTGGTTGCCCTGCTTTTGCCCTTGCCTGTCTACAGTTTATTCTAAACAGGAAGCCAGAGTGATCCTTTCAAAACGTAAATCCGAATCATTTAACTCTTCTGTTCAAAATTGTTCAGTGGCTTTACATATCTCTCAGGGAAAAAGCCAAAGTCCTTAGAGTGGCCCACAAGATCACATGTGACTTGGCTCCCAGTTACCTGTCTTAGCCTCATTTCCTCTCTACCTGCTGACCCTGCCCCATTGGCTTTCTTACCATTCTTTGAACAATAGAGACAGACATACTCTTGCCTCAGGACCTTTGCATTGGTTCTTCCTTCTTTTCCTAACTTTCTGCATGGCTCATGACTTATTTCCTTCAGATCTTTTGGTTAAATGTCAACTCAGTGAGGCCTTATCCAATCATTCTATTTAAAAATAGCAATCTAGGCCGGGGGCAGTGGCTCATGCCTGTAATCCCAGCACTTTGGGAGGCCGTGGCGGGCAGATCACGAGGTCAGGAGATCGAGACCATCCTGGCCAACATGGTGAAACCCCGTCTCTACTAAAAATACAAAAATTAGCCGGGCATGGTGGCGGGCACCTGTAGTCCCAGCTGAGGCAGGAGAATGGCGTGAACCAGGGAGGCGGAGCTTGCAGTGAGCTGAGATTGCGCCCCTGCATCTCAAGCCTGGGCGGCAGAGCCAGACTCCGTCTCAGAAAAAAAAAAAAAGCAGAAAACAAAGCAATCCCTCCCCCAACGCACACTACAACCCTTTTCTCTATTTTTCATCACAGCATTTATCACCATCTGGCATATTTATTGGTCAGGCCTTTCACCATCCGCCCCCTGCCCCCCCGCGTTAGTTCCACAAGAGCAGGGGTTTTTGTTAATGGCGAAATCCTCAATGCTAAAATACTGACTGGCACATAGCATATACTTAGTAAATATTTGTTGATTGAATGAATGATTGAAAAACCTTTTTGGGCCTGGTATATTTCTAGATGCTTTATATATATTTGTTTACTTTTCTGCACAACAGTCTTGCAGGATACTACTATTATTCCCATTTTATGAATGGGGAAAGTTATTTGCTGGCTGGGCGCGGTGGCTCACGCCTGTAATCCCAGCACTTTGGGAGGCCGAGGTGGGCGGATCACGAGGTCAGGAAATCGAGACCATCCTGGCTAACACGGTGAAACCCCGTCTCTACTAAAAACACAAAAAATTAGCTGGGCCTAGTGGCGGGCGCCTGTAGTCCCAGCTACTGGGCAGGAGGCAGGAGAATGGCGTGAATCCGGGAGGTGGAGCTTGCAGAGATCGCGCCAATGCACTCCAGCCTGGACCACAAAGCGAGACTCTCTCAAAAAAAAAAAAAAAGAAAAAGAAAAGAAAGTTATTTGCCAAGATTGCGTGGCTAGAAAGTTTAAAGCCTAGGTTTATTCTGCTTAATACATTGTCAAGCTCAAATAAAATGTTATAGAAAGAATGACTTATAAATATTGTTGCTTTGCTGCTGAATGGAGTTTGTAAGGGAGCAAACTGGTATTTGTGACTGTGATATACCTGGAAGCCTAAAATACACCTGGAAAAAGGCCTTTGTGTGAGTTCTTCCTGTGCACCATTTGACACATATTCGGCTTGCATACACAGAAAGTGAGGGGGGTTTTATGATGATTTGGAAGTTTTTCTCCCCTACCACCCCAGAGAGAGACCTTCTTTCCCTAGTTTGGGATAGTATTAGTATTACTTTGGGCCAGTTGCTTCATGTCACTTTTCTTTCCTTAGTTGAGTGCCAGCCAAGGCCAGAGTGCAAATCATTCATTCCCAAGGTATACTGGGGTATGATTTTCTCTTTGGTATGGTGATTGGGGAGGCCAAGACCAGAGCTGATCTCAAAGTAAGATGAAACTGGGGTCAGTGATATCTCCATGGTAAAATGAGGGTGGGTTCAAGTGCTGTCCTAATAGAGCTTTGTCATTTCAAGAATTCTGTCAGAAAGAAGGTGAGAGAGAATAAGATCTGGCTCCAACTCCCCGGCTGACTGGGGGTATGGGTATAATATATCTCTGTGTGGGTATAATATATCTCCCTCATAAGTCCCAGGTACCAGTAACTTTGGAGTGAGGGGCCTGGTGAAGTCCTGGGCTTATGAGAGACTCAGGCAGAGGGAACAGAAGCAGATGTATTCGGTAAGGTTATTCTCAGTAATATGACAGAAGTAGAATAGTAGGAGGTGGGAAAAAAGTCATCTTGTGGTATTATATGGTCAATAACATATGTAAAGAAGAATGAATAATGAGGCATGGATTACAGTAGCACCCACAGTGAAATGAGACTGGAATCAGAGCTGTTCCCAGGAAATAATGAAGATATGAGAACTTTCCCTAGGGTGAGATAAGTCTGTGGGAAATGTGTATGAGGTGACAAAGTCATTTCCAGGGTGAAAGAAAAAAAATACGTTTGAGCAGCCATGAGTAGGAAGGGAAGCATAATGAGAGGGAAGAATTTTAGGGCAACATGTTTAGGAGATAAGGCTAGGGAAACAAGCAGATGCCAGATTATAGAGAACCTTGTCTATCTGTTAAGGATTTGAGACTTTATTCTTTGGGCAATTCAGAACCACTGAAAAATTTAAAATAAGGGATAGACATGGTCAAATTTCCTCCTGGTCATAATGACCTGTGTTCCTAGGGGAGCTGAGGTCAGGAAAGGTTAGAAAATAGCATGGCAGTCTAGGGACTCTAGGCAGATGTTTGTTGAAAGCCAAAAGTATCTGGCATATCCATCTGAGCAGAGATGCCAGAGGACTGTATGAAGCCTGATCTGAGTGAAGTCAGCAGAGGCTTTCCTGGACCTCATCGAAACCTAAGGTCCAGCTGGGCATGGTGGCACATGCTTGCAGTCCCAGCTACTCAGGAGGCTGAGGTGGGAAGATTGCTTGAGTTCAGGAGTTCAAGGCCAGCCTAGGCAACATATGACACCCTGTCTCTTAAAAAAAAAAAATGTAGAACTGAAAACCTCTGTGGATGCACAACACTGTAAATGTACTAAATGCCACTGAATTGTTCACTTAAAAATGGTGAATGTTATGTGAATTTCACCTCAATAAAAGACAGATTAAAACTAAAAACAGGCCGGACGCGGTGGCTCATGCCTGTAATCCCAGCACTTTGGGAGGCTGAGGCCGGTGGGTCACAAGGTCCGGAGTTCGAGACCAGCCTGGCAACATGGTAAAACCCCCATCTCTACTAAAAATACAAAACAACAACAACAACAACAACAACAACAAAAAAAAAAAACAAGAAAAAAAATTAGGTGGGCATGGTGGCGCCTGCCTATAATCCCAGCTACTGAGGAGGTTGAGGCAGGAGAATCGCTTGAACCCGGGAGGCGGAGAATGCAGTGAGTTGAGATTGCACCATTGCACTCCAGCCTGGGTGACACAGCGAGACAAACAAACAAACAAAAAACAGAAAACAAACTAACAAATCTACAAATCTGATCCTGCCTGAGTCTGTGGGATTTGTCCTGGATTTGCCTTCCTTCTGTAAGGACTTGGCTTATTAGTGGTAGCATTGGGGAGATAAGGATAGGACTAGGCATAGTAGCAAGGATGAGACTCCAAAGCATGTCTCCTTGTCCATCCTTCCACTTGGCTGCCAGAATCTTTCTAACAAGTCAATCTAACTGTGGCCCACCGCTGCTCAGAAGTCTATTGCTTTCCTATTTCTCAGAGATTCTAAAATCCAAGCTTCTCAATCTGGTGTTCCTAGCATTCTGTGATCTGGGTTCTGCATATTGTCTTTTCAGCAAACATTTTTCTATGCTTTTATTCATGTTTTCCATTTTGCTTGGAATGCTTCCTTACCATCTTTTTAAAATTTTTTTTTTTTTTTTGAGACAGGGTCTCACTCTGTTGCCCAGGCTGCTGAGCTCAACCTCTTGAGCTCGAGAGATCCTCCTATCTAACCCTCTTGAGTAGCTGTGACTACAGGCATGTACCACCATGCCCAGCTAACTTTAAAATTTTTTTGTAGAGATGGGGTCTCCTTCTGTTGCTCAAGCTGGTCTCAAACTCCTGGGATCAAGTGATCCTCCTGTCTTGACCTCCCACAGTGTTGGGTGTGAGTCACCACCCCTGGCTTGCTTACTCTTTTCTATCTAGTAAACTCCTCATCTTTTAGTACATAGCTCCAGTGTCACCACTTTTTAAGCTTTCTCTGTCCTCTTTGCCTGTAGGTTGGCAGTCTATTCTACGGTTATTCTCCTGTCATACTTTATATGCCTCAGCTATCTTGCTGCATTGTGGTTGCTTTGTATGTGATTACCACACAAGATTGGAAGTTTTTTAAAGACAGAAACACTGCTTTGTTGTTGTTGTTGTTGTTGTTTTTCTATACTACTTGGCCTAGTATTGCACAGAGATAGCACTTACTAATTTGTTTTTTAGAGCAACTTTTATTTCCACCATAAATATTGGTCACAAAAGTTAAATAAGTAGGCTTTGTTGGTACTGTTCAGTCTAGTGAGGCTAACTGGGGGTATCTATCTATAACTGTCCTTCCCTTCCTTTCTCCATTCCCATTTCCCTTCCCTTCTCCCTTCCCTTCTCCCTACACTTCTCCCCTCCCTTCTCCCCTCCCTTCTCTCCCCTCCCCTCCCTTCTCTCCCCTCCCTTCCCCTCTCCTCCTCTCCCTTCTCCCCTCCCTTCCCCTCCCCTCCCCTCTCCTCTCTTCCCCTCTCTTCTCCCTTTCTTTTTTTCCAAGCCAGCCAGCAGGTTTCACTGAACAATAACTGCAAACTTCAGTGTTAGCTGGGCTTGGGAATAAATTTTTTTTTTTAGAGACAGAGTTTCACTCTTGTTGCCCAGGCTGTAGTGCAATGGTGCGATCTTGGCTCACTGCAACCTCTGCCTCCCAGGTTCAAGCGATTCTCCTACCTCAGCCTCCCAAGTAGTTGGGATTCAGGTACCCGCCACGACGTCCAACTAATTTTTTGTATTTTTAGTAGAGATGGGGTTTCACCATGTTGGCCAGGCTGTTCTTGAACTCCTGACCTCAAGGGATCCACCCGCCTTGGCCTCCCAAACTGTTGGAATTACAGGCATGAGCCCCACCATGTGTGGCCAAATTGTTTAATAAGACAAAATATTAAAAAAACTGAGGTAAAATGAAAGAGATTCTTAGATGTCTTTGCCAATGTGGGCTCTCTCATTCTTTCTTTAATGCTAGAACACCTGAGTTTTAGCAGAATGCATAGCTGCTCAGCTTCCTTTGCAACTAAGTGTGGCCACATGTGTTAGTTCTATCCAGTGGGGATCCAAGTGGAAATGTTATGTGTACCACTTCTATATTATGTACTTAAGAACAATATGTGGTGCTTCTCTTTTCCTTTTTCCCTTCCTGCTAGCTGGAATATGGTGAGATCTACAGCACCTTTTTTGATCCCAGAGATGGAAGCCTCATTTTGAGTGAGAATGGCAGAATTCACTCTCATTTGAGACTGCTCACTGCTTAACTATTATGAGAGAGAAATAAACTTTTTGTTTAATCCACTATATTTGAGGGTCTCTTAGTTACAGCAGCTTTATCTGTATCCTGACCAGTACAATGAGGCATCAAATTGCTGCAGTATCAAGTTGCTTTTTTTTTTCTCTTAAGTCAGGATCTTGCTGTCGCCCAGGCTGCAGTGCAGTGGTGTCATCACCACTCACTGCAGCCTTGATCCCTGGGACTCAAGTGATCCTCCTACCTCAGCCTCCTGAGTAGCTGGGACCACAGATGTGCATTAGCATGCCTGGCTTTTTTTTTTTTTTTTTCTAGAAATGAGGTCTCATGATGTTACCCAGGCCAGTCTTGAACTCTTGGGCTCAAGTTACCCTCCCACTTCAGCCTTTCAAAGTGCTGGGGTTAAAGGAGTCAACCACTGTGCCCAGTATAAGTTGCTTCTTGGGCTGTTCATGGGTATCTCTTAGTCACACCATACACTGGGTTCCTGACTGTTTCTTGCCTTGCCTTACTTCTAAGCCTTAATTCTTGATGCCTGGATGATTCCCTGAACTCTCTCATATACTTAAACAAATTTTATTGAGGTGAAATTCATATAACATTAACCATTTCGAATTAAACAATTGAGTAGCATTTAGTACATTCAGAATGTTGTACAGCTACCACTTCTATCTAGCACCAAAACATTTCTGTCATTCCAAAGGAAAACCCCTTACCTATTAAGCAGTTTCTTCTTATTTTCCGCTCCCGCTGGCAGCCACCAATAGGATTTACCTATTTTGGATATTTCGTATAAATGAAATCATACTATATGTGACCTTTTGTATCTGGCTTCTTAGAATAATATTTTGGAGCTTAATCTACATTGCAATGTGTTGGTATTTTATTTCTTTTTTTATTATCTTTTTTGGTGGTAAAATATATGTAAGCAAATTTTGTCATTTTATTCATTGATAAGTATACAATTTAATTGCAGTAATTACACTCACAGTATTGTGCACCTTTTACCACTATTTAAAAAATTTTTTCATCATCCCAAACAGAAACTCTGTACTTACTAAGCAATAACTCCCCATTCCTCCCTCCTGTTTGCCTTTGTTAACTTCCAGTCTACTTTTTGTCTTCATGAATTTGCCTATTCTAGATATTTCATTTAAGTGGAATCATATAATGTTTGTCTTTTTATGTCTGGCTTATTTCACTTAGCATAATTTTTTCAATTCCATCTATGTTGCAACCTGCATCAGAAAACTTCATTTTTTTTTTTTTTTTTTTTACTGGTGGAATTAGGTGTATATATACATACCACAATTTGTTTATTCATCTATTGATGAATATTTAGACTGTTTGCTATGCTATGGACATGATAGTTACATGTACTTGTTCCAGTACCTGTTTTTAATTTTTTTGTTTGTTTGTTTGAGACGGAGTCTCACTCTGTCACCTGGGTTGGAGTACAGTGGTGCAATCTCAGCTCACTGCAATCTCTGCCCCCTGGGTTCAAACAATTCTCCTGCCTCAGCCTCCTGAGTAGTTGGGATTACAGGTGTGCACCACCACGTCCCGCTGATTTTTGTATTTTTAGTGGAGATGGGATTTCCCATGTTGGCCAGGATGGTCTCGATCTCCTGACCTGGGGATCCACCCGCCTCAGCCTCCCAAAGTGCTGGGATTATAGGCGTGAGCCACTGCGCCTGGCCTGTTTTCAATTTTTGGGGGTGTATCATAGGAGTGGAAATGTAGAATTGTATGGTAGCTTTATGTTTAAGTTTTTGAGGAACCACCAAACTGTTTTCCACAACAGCTATACCATTTTACATTCCCATCAGCAGTGTGTAAGGGGTTGCAGTTTCTTTTTTTTTTTTTTTGAGACAGCATCTCGCTCTGTCGCCCAGGCTGGAGTGCAGTGGCGTGACCTCTGCTCACTGCAAGCTCCGCCTCCCGGGTTCACGCCATTCTCCTGTCTCAGCCTCCCGAGTAGCTGGGACTACAGGCACCTGCCACTGCGCCCGGCTAATTTTTTTGTATTTTTTTAGTAGGGACGGGGGTTTCACTGTGTTAGCCAGGATGGTCTCGATCTCCTGACCTCGGGATCCACCCGCCTCAGCCTCCCAAAGTGCTGGGATTACAGGCGTGAGCCACTGCGCCCGGCCAGGGGTTCCAATTTCTCCACATCTTTGCCAGTACTTCTTTTTTTTTTTCTTTTTGGTTTTGTTTTTAATTACAACCATCCTAGTGGGTGTGACATGATATCTCATTGTGGTTTGATTTGTGTTTCCCTAATGACTAATGATGTTGATCATCTTTTCATGTGCTTGTTGGCCATTTGTATGTCTTCTTTGGAGAATGTGTATTCAAGTCCTTTGTCCGTTTAAAATTAGGTTATTTGTTTTTGTTGTTGAGTTATTAAAATTCCTTTTCAAGTCCTTTGTCCATTTAAAATTAGGTTATTTGTTTTTGTTGTTGAGTTATTAAAATTCCTTATGTATTCTGGATACTAGACCCTTAATGAGATGTATGATTTGTAAATATTCTCTCCCATTCTATAGGTTGATTTTTCACTTTTTTGATAATGTCCTTTGAAACACCGTAGCTTTAAATTTATTTTTATTTTTTAGAGGTGAGATTTTGCTATGTTGCCCAGGCTCACCTGGAATTCCTGGGCTCGAGCAGTCCACCTGCTTCAGCCTTGCAGAGTGTTGGGATTAATAGGTGTGAGCCACTGTGCCTGGTCTAGTTTTTAGATTTTATGGATTTTAATTTATTTATCTTTTGTTGTTGTTGTTGTTTGTGCTTTTGTGTTGTATCTAAAAAAATTTGGCCAGGCATGGTGTCTCACACTTGTAATCTCAGCACTTTGGGAGGCCGAGGTGGGCAGATCACCTGAGGTCAGGAGTTCGAGACCGACCTGGCCAACATGGTGAAACCCTGTCTCTACTAAAAATACAAAAAGAATTAGCCAAGTTTCGTGCTGCACGCCTGTAATCCCAGCTACTCAGGAGGCTGAGGCAGGAGAGTCACTTGAACCCAGGAAGCAGAGGTTGCGGTGAGCTAAGATTGCACCACTGCACTCCAGCCTGGGCAACAGAGTGATACATCTCAAAATAAATAAGTAAATAAATAAGATTAAAAAAATAAAAAAATCTGTTGTCAAAGCCAAGGTTATGAATATTTACTCCTCTATTTTATGGGTTTGCTCCTGTGTTTTACCTCTAAGAGTTTTATGGTTTAGCACTTATATTTAGGTCATTGATCCACTTTGAGTTAACTTTTGGGTGTAGTATGAATTTCTTGAACTTTAAACCCTTGAGTGTATGCCAATCCAGTCAGTAATGATTTTTTTTTTTTTAATTGAGACAGGGTCTCGCTCTGTTCCCCAGGCTGGAGTGCAAATGGCGCGATCTCGGCTCACTGCAACCTCCGCCTCTGGGGTTCCAGCGATTCTCCTGCCTCAGCCTCCCGAGTAGCTGGGATTACAGGCGCCTGCCACCACGCCTGGCTAATTTTTGTATTTTTTGTAGAGATGGGGTTTCACTGCTGGTCAGGCTGGTCTTGAACTCCTGACCTCAGGTGATCTGCCTGCCTCGGCCTCCCAAAGTGCTAGGATTACAGGCGTGAACCACTGAGCCTGGCCATTTTTTTGTAGTTTTAGTAGAGATGGGGTTTTGCCATGTTGGCCAGGCTGTTCTCGAACTCCTGACTTCAGATGATCCGTCCACCTCGGCCTCCTGAAAGTGCTGGGATTACAGGCATGAGCCACCGTGCCCAGCCAGTAATGATTTTTAAATCTTTAAATCCCAATAGATATGGAAAGGTAGTTTGGCAGTGTTTTAGTGGCTGTTGGCTGAAGTTTCTTTCAGTGGGGCATTTAGAAGACATTTCCTCCTCCTCGGATCTGATCCACTGATGTGCATTTGATAGGTTAGGGGCAACTTTGAGAGTAAGGCCACTGACTTTCAGGGATGCCAGTCAGTTGAGTGACACACCCTTATATACGTGCTCTGCCATTGGCTTGTCTGTATCTCAGCCTGTGAGGAGCAGGGTGAGGCCTAATTGAAACAAGGCACAGCTGGCAGGGGTGAGGGGACCAATGTAGTCAGGTAGCAAGTCTGTACTGAGCCCAGTCAGGTTGCCAGCCCTGGGTATGGCTTCTTGAGAATTGTGCAAAAACAGTAATGATTAGTGAGAAGATCATTTGGAGACAGAGGCCTTACTTCACAGGGTTTCTGTTTTTTTTATTTATTTTTATTTTTTTGAGACAGGGTCTGGCTCTGTCACCCAGGCTGGAGTGCAGTGACATGATATTGGTTCACTGCAACCTTTACCTCCTGGGCTCAAACGATCCTCCCACCTCAGCCTCTCAAGTAGCTGGGACTACAGGCGCATGCCACCATGTCTGGATAATTTTTGCATTTTTTGTAGAGACAGGATTTTGTCATGTTGCCAGGTTGGTGTTGAACTCCTGGACTCAAACAATCACCTGCCTTTGCCTCTCAAAGTGTTGGGACTGCAGGTGTGAGCTACCGTACCCAGCCTTGTTTTGTTTTTGAAGATGAGCTGAGGTTATCTGTGGAAAAGCGATTTGGAAACCATAAAATGAGATTTGGGAATATAATGGAGAATCAAGGAGAAGACTAAGTTTTCTGGGAGTTTTTAAAAAAGATTATTCTCATGACTGTGATTCTCAGAAAAGGTTTGAGGCTTATTGACTAAATGGTTGATTTTCAATTTTTTATTCAAATAATTTTGCATTTGTTGTGACTCTTTTGCAGGTGATGCAAATACAATTCAGACTGACTTAACCAAGAGAGGGACTTTATTGACTGAGTAGCTAAAAAGCCTAGAAGTAGTTCTACTTTTAGACACAGCTAGATACAGGGAGTTAAATTATGTCATTAGGACTCACTCTCTCCCTCTTTGGCTCTGCTTTTCTTTGTACTGGTGTCATTCTTAGGCAGACTTTCTCCCATGTAGTGGCAAAGAAAGATATCAGATTTGGGTATGCATCCTACCAGCTTATTGAAAGACACAACAGGCCTGGCATGTTAGTTCAAGCCTATAATCCTAGCATTTTGGGAGTCCAGGGTAGGTGGATCACTTGAGCCCAGGAGTTTGAGAACAGCCTGGGCAACATGAGGGAATCACATCTCTACAAAAAATACAAAAATTAGCCGGGCATGGTGGCTTGTATCTGTAGTCCTAGCTACTCAGGAGACTGAAGTGGGAGGATTACTTGAGCCTGGGAGGTCAAGCCTGCAGTGAGCCAAGACTGGACCACTGCACTCCAGCCTGGGAGACAGTTAGACACTGTCTCAAACAAAACAAAACAACCCAAAAACAACAACAAAAAAGATACAACATAATACCTCTTTCCTGATGGTGCTGGTGGTCCTCGGTGTGATTTTGGCTTGGGTCCTATGCCCATCCTAAATTAATCACTGTGGCCAGGAGAATACTGACCTTTAATTGGCCAACAGAGTTTCATTCTACTCATGGAACCCAGGGGTTAGGGTCAGCTTCCCTGGAACCATGTGGATCGAGAGCAGGAAAGAGGTGATTCCTTAAGGGAAGAAAATCAAGGTACATTTACAGAAAGGTAGGTTTGGGAGGTAGGGAAATAGTTTTAAGTCAACAAAATTCATAGATGTTTACTTCATAATTAAGCCATTTTTATTAAAAAAAGGAAGTGTGTTTCCAATATTTAAAACTCATCAAATGTAGAGTTCTACTTGAAGTAGATATTGCCAGGAGACTTGGACAGGGGATGGAAGGAGAGAAGGAGTCTACAGAGCATAATTTGAAAACTGCTAGACAGTTTATCCACTAAATATTTGCTTGAGGTGGGATAGTGCTTGAATCCTTTCTTCCCATCTTTCTGACATTTTATAATAGAGATTGTATTTTCCTTCTAATCAGGGAGAGAGAGGTAAGTAGCAGAGCCAGTCATTGTCTGGGGTTGAAGATGCCAAGGACTTTTCTTAGCCCCAACACCAAACTGTGTTTTTTTGAGACGGAGTTTTGCTCTTATTGCCCAGGCTGGAGTGCAATGGTGCAATCACAGCTTACCGCAACCTCCGCCTCCCAGGTTCAAGTGATTCTCCTGCCTCAGCCTCCTGGGTAGCTGGGATTACAGGCATGTGCCACCATGCCTAGCTAATTTTGTATTTCTAGTAGAGACGGGGTTTCTCCTTATTGGTCAGGCTAGTCTTGAACTCCTGACCTCAGGTGATCCGCCTGCCTCTGCCTCCCAAAGTGCTGGGATTATAGGCATGAGCCACCGTGCCCAACCTGAAATTGTGGGTTTTTTTTTTTTTTTTTTTAAGAAGCCATGAGTCTTTCAAATTTAAATAGGGACTCATAGAGAACAGGAAGAAGTTGCTTTATAATGTGTTGGTTAATGTAAGTGATGAAATATATTCGTATCCTAAACATTTGGCAAGGGCTCGATATGGTACAGTGTATAAAGCTGTGAGCTGGATAGATTCTGTATTGTAAATTGAGTGAGGATTAAAGCTGCCCTCACATACTGTCCAGTTTACCAGGCAGCCAACAACCATTCGATTTTTTTTTTTTTTTTTTTTTTTTTTTTTTGAGACGGAGTCTTGCTCTGTCACCCAGGCTGGAGTGCAGTGGCCGGATCTCAGCTCACTGCAAGCTCCGCCTCCCGGGTTTACGCCATTCTCCTGCCTCAGCCTCCGGAGTAGCTGGGACTACAGGCGCCCGCCACCGTGCCCGGCTAGTTTTTTTTTTTGTATTTTTAGTAGAGACGGGGTTTCACCCTGTTAGCCAGGATGGTCTCGATCTCCTGACCTCGTGATCCGCCCGCCTCGGCCTCCCAAAGTGCTGGGATTACAGGCTTGAGCCACCGCGCCCGGCCAACCATTCGATTTTTTAAAAAATCGAAGTGAAAATCACATAACAGTTTGGTGGTGGCACAGGCCTGTAATTCCTGCTACTTCGGAGGCTGAGGTGGGAGGATCCCTTGAGTCCAGGGGTTCAAGACCAACCTGGACAACATAGCAAGAATCAGTCTGCACAAAAAATTAAAAAATCAGTCAGGCATGGTGGCACTCCCCTTTAGCCCTTTTTACTCAGGAGGCTAAGGTGAGAGGATTGCTTGAACCCAGGAGTTTCAGGCTGCAGTAAGCTATGGTTGTGCCAGTGTACTCCAGCCTGAGTAACAGAGCAAGAACCCTGTCTCTTAAAAAAAAAATTCACATTGCATAAAACTTATTATTTTGAAGTGTACACTTTTTTTTTTTTTTGGTAGAGATGGGGTCTTGCCATATTACCCAGGCTGGTCTCAAAGTCCTGCCTTCAAGCAGTCTTCCTGCCTCAGCCTCCCAAAGTGCTGTGATTACAGACATGAGTCATTGTGCCCCGCCCAATTTGGTGGTTTTCAACGATTTTGTGTAACTGTCACTACTATCTAATTTTAGAACATTTTCATCACCCTAAAAAGAAACGCTGCACCCATTAAGCAGTCACACTCCCTATTCTCTATCTTCTGGCAATCATTAGTCTACTTTCTGTCTCTATGAGTTTGCCTATTCTGGACATTTCATATAAATGGATTCATGTGTGGTTTCTTTCACTTAGTATGATTTTAATATATATATTTATCTTGTTGCTTTTCTATGATACTTTTTTTGAACTGGAATTATCCCACAGACCTACCAACTTGTCATTTTCTCTATCCCCAAGTGTATAACGGATTGACAAACTCAGCAGTTAAAGAGTAGCACCCATATCGGATACTTGACCTGTTGAATAAGAGGTGTCATAGTGGGGAAGGCTAACTGGAAGCCTTGGAAACTACCTCCTGCTCTCCTGGCCAAGATAGTGAACCAAACCCAATAACACCTTCTGGGACAGATGGTGGAGAGTAGTGCTACCCTTAAGTATCTTTTTTTTTTTTTTGAGATGGAGCCTCATTCTGTTTTCCAAGGTGGAGTGAAATGGCGCAGTCTTGGCTCACTACAACCTCTGCCTTCTGAGTTCAAGCGATTCTCCTGCCTCAGCCTCCCAAGTAGCTGGGATTATAGGTGCCCACCACCATGCCCGGCTAATTTTTGTATTTTTAGTAGAGACAGGTTTCAACATGTTAACCAGGCTGGTTTTGAACTCCTGACCTCAGGTAATCTGCCCGCCTCGGCCTTCCAAAGTGCTGGGATTACAGGCATGAGCCACTGCCCCTGACCTACCCTTAAGTATCTTAAGATGCAGGGTGGTGGTCTCTATCCTACTTATATTTAATTAATTAGTCTGCCCCTGTAAAACTGGATTGATCAGAGAATGACTGGACTTCACTAATTTTAACTTAGCATCCCCAAATGTGGCTGCCATGATGGATTTGATATCTTTGCTAGAGCAGGCTATGCTATGATATTTGGCCATCGATTTGGCAAACACATTTTCTGTTTCAGTCAGAAAAAATGATTAAAAACTGTTTGTAATCATAGGGAACATATCAGTATTCCTTTATAGTTTTGCCCAGGGATATGTAAACACTTCTACTCTTCTACTGTTTGTCATAATATAGTCAGAAGATACCTGGACCATCCGGCCATAGAACATCACCATGCTATATTACATTGACAACATCATGCTAACCAGACAGCATTAGCACACCGGAGGCCTTGGTAAGATGTGTGTGCTCCACAGTGGGTACTGTTACATTCTTTGCCAAACTGGATATACTTGGTTTTAAAATATGTCCACAAATTCTTTGATACTCCTTCCATCAAGGGGTGGAGTCTAATTGTGCTCCCCTTGAGCTGGACCTCACTTTCTATTCTAACAAATATAATAAAGTGAAAATGATAGGGTACAACTTCAGAAATCAGGTCATAAAAGGCACTACAGTTTCCTTATTGCTTTCTCCCTGTCTCTTGGATTATTCACTCTGGGGAAGTCCATGAAAATATTGTGAGGACACTCAAGAAGCCTATGGAAAAGGCCATGTGGAGAACTGGTGTTTCCTTACAACAATCAGTATGGACTTGCCGGGAATGTGAGTGAGCCACCATGAAAGCAAATTCTCCAGCCCGAGTCAAGCCATCAAATGGCTATTGCCCTTTTAAAACCTGAGACCAGAGCCACAGCCACTCAATTAAGCCACTTCCTTGATTCCTAACCCTCAGAAACTGTGTGAAATAATGTTTATTGTTTTAAGCAACTAAATTTTGGGGGTAATTTGTTATGCAATGATAGATACTAATATACATTCCTACAAGCAGAGTATGAGAATTCTAGTTGTCTGACCTCCTTTTCAATGTCTAGTATTTCCCTATCTTTTTTATTTCAGCCATTCTGGTGAGTGCTAACACTGCTGTTATCATACTGTGGATTAATTTGTTTCTCCCCAGTGACTAATGTATAGAGCATCTTTTGATATACATGTGAATATCTATATGGACATATAGATATGTATCTGTGTATTTAATATCTGAATTTATTATTTTGTGAAGTATTTGTTCAAGCTTTTTTGCCCAATTTTCCTTTGGGTTATCTTTTTCTTACTGATTTTTAGGGGTTCTTTATGTATGCTGGATATAAGTCCTTTGTCTTATATGTGTATTGTGAATATCTTTTCTCGGTTTATCAACCTTTTCCTTCAAGTGTCCTTAGCCCTTTTTGTGCCCTGTAAGAAATCTGGCTTCCTGGGATCCCATCTGGAAGGTGCTTAGTATTCTATCAGCTTCATGAAAGGAGGGAAAGTAAACCTGGCGAGGCACCTTTTCCATTCCCAGCTCAGTGGCTGGTGATTGGAAGACACTCTGTGACAGCGTTCAGTCCCTGGGCAGGAAAACCCTCCTTTAAGGATTCTTCTTTAACTGAGTCTGCTTCTTTCCTAAAGAAAAAAAAAAGAGTAATTAAAAAAACACAACTCTTGCCTATTCCAAGTTCATAACGATTTCCCCATAATTTTTTATCTAAAAGCTTTATTGTTTCACCTTTCCCGTTAGATCTGCAATCCATCTGAAATTGATGTTTTTGTTTATGGTGTGAAGTAATGATTCTAGCTACATTTTTTTCCTTCTGTGAATAATCAATTGATCCACCACCATTTATTGAAAAGATCATTCTTGGGGTGGTCGCAGTGGCTCATGCCTGTAATCCCAGCACTATGGGAGGTTGAAGCAGGTGGATCACTTGAGGTCAGGAGTTTGAGACCAGTCTGGGCAACATGATGAAACTCTGTCTCTACTGAAAATACAAAAATCAGCCATGCATGGTGGTGCACGCCTGTAATCGCAGCTACTTGGAAGGCTGAGGCATGAGAATTGCTTGAAGCCGGGAGGCGGAGGTTGCAGTGGGCTGAGATTGCGCCACTGTACTCCAGCCCGGGTGACAGAGTGAGACCCCATCCCCGCCCCCCAAAAAAAGGTCATTCTTTCCTACCGTACCATAAGTGTTACCTTTCTCATAAGGCAGATATTTGTGGGTCTGTTTCCACACTCTCTATTCTATTTGTCATTTTTGTATCCTGTGCTAGTACTGCACTGTGCTAATTTTTATTGTGATTATTCTTGATATTTGGAAGTTTAAGTTTATCAACTTGTTCTTCAGGACTGCTTGGCTGTCCTTGGTCCTTTGTATTTCTATATGAATTTTAGAATCGGTTTGTTAACTTCTGCTAAGAAAAACCCCTGTTGGGATTTTGATTGGCTTTGCATTGAATCTATAGATTAGGAGAACTGACAAACTATAAGTAGTCTTTCACCTCATGAACATGATATGTTCTTTCATTTATTTAGTTTATTTATTTTTAAAATTAGAGTCAAGGTCTCACTATGTTGTCCAGGCTGGTCTTGAACTTCTGGGCTCAAGTGATTTTCCCACCACATTCTCCCAAAGTACTAGGATTACAGTCTTGAGCCACCATGCCTGGCCTATTTAGATCTTTAAAATTATTTTTTTTCTGTAAGTCTGTAGGTTTTCTTGTAGTGGTCTTATATATCTTTGCAATTTTTGTTTGTTTGTTTGTTTTTTGGATGGAGTCTCGCTCTGTCACCCAGGCTGGAGTACAGTGGCGCAATCTTGGCTCACTGCAAGCTCTGCCTCCTGGGTTCACACCATTCTCCTGCCTCAGCCTCCTGAGTAACTGGGACTACAGGTGCCCGCCACCACGCCTGGCTAATTTTTTGTATTTTTAGTAGAGACGGGGTTTCACCGTGTTAGCCAGGATGGTCTCGATCTCCTGACCTCGTGATCTGCCCTCCTCAGCCTCCCAAAGTGCTGGGATTACAGGAGTGAGCCATTGCACCTGGCTTTATGTATCTTTTATTAGTTTTTTTCCTCCTAAGTATTTGATATATTTTTGATGCAATAGTCAATTGTATTACTATATTTTAAAGGTCTTATTTTTATAAAATAAACAATTTCAATGAAGCCTCATAGTACTCAGCACTTCCAGCTTTAATTTCTTTGCTGTAATAGCTTGCTTATGAATAATTGAGGAAAGAATTTCATGTGTAGTTCTATTTCTTTAATCTTACCCATAATCCTTTTAAAATTCTAGTTGAAGCAGCTGTTTTATCGTGGTTACACTTAAGTATTTTTAAAATAAAACTTTATTTTCTATTATTTAAAAAATAAATCTTATTTCAACTAAGGAAGTCTTATGCTATAGAGGATATTTCTTCTCTTGTACATTTTTCCTTTAGTGTCCCTTGAAAGACAGTTCCTTTTTTATTGCAGTATTTAACAGAATGTAGCAGATACCCTTAACTGGCACATGAAAGAAAACTTGTATCTTACTTTTTAGAAAATATCTCATGCTCCATAATTTATAACAATATTTGTTATTCAAAACTTAAACAATATTTAATATATGTTTTCTAACAGTATTTTGCTGACAAAGGAATGCAGTTTAAAAAATATTGCTTTCTGCCGGGCGTGGTGGCTCAAGCCTGTAATCCCAGCACTTTGGGAGGCCGAGACGGGCGGATCACGAGGTCAGGAGATCGAGATCATCCTAGCTAACACGGTGAAACCCCGTCTCTACTAAAAAAAAAATACAAAAAACTAGCCGGGAGTGGTGGCGGGCGCCTCTAGTCCCAGCTACTCCGGAGGCTGAGGCAGGAGAATGGCGTAAACCCGGGAGGCGGAGCTTGCAGTGAGCTGAGATCCGGCCACTGCACTCCAGCCCGGGCGACAGAGCGAGACTCCGTCTCAAAAAAACCAAAAAACAAACAAAAAACCCCACAAAAATATTGCTTTCCAGCCGGGTGCGGTGGCTCACGCCTGTAATCCCAGCACTTTGGGAGGCCGAGACAGGTGGATCATGAGGTCAAGAGATCGAAACCATCCTGGCCAACATGGTAAAACCTGTCTCTACTAAAAGTATAAAAATTAGCTGGGCATGGTGGCGCGTGCCTGTAGTCCCAGCTACTCGGGAGGCTGAGGCAGGAGAATTGCTTAAACCTGGGAGGCAGAGGTTGCAATGAGCCAAGATTGCACCACTGCACTCCAGCCTGGCGACAGAGTGAGACTCCATCTCAAAACAAACAAACAAACAAAACAAACAAAATATTGCTTTCTTTGTACTATTTAATCCACTTAATACTGCAATAAGAAAGAATAAATGTTTTACCAATAATATGTGCGTTTTGTTTTTCATTATTAAGCAGGACATGTATAAAGAGACTTCTTAGCACTGGATTGAGTGTCTTTGGACTTTAAACACTAAAGAAAAATTATAAAAGTTAGCTTCAGATATAATTTTTAGATTTTTAAAATCATGATAGCTTTATTTTATCATTACTTAATGTAATGGTCAACAAATTATGCCTGCTTGCATAAATAAAGTTTTATTGGAACACAGCCACATTCATTTGATTAATGTAATCAATAACAATGTAATGTATTTGTCTGTGGCTACTTTTATACTACAGTGGTAGAGTTAATTAGTTATAATAGAGGCTGTAAAATATTAACTATCTGGCCCTTTACAGAAAATGTTTTGCTGACATCTGACTTAATATATCAAGGCCCAGTATGGATTTAGTTTATTGTTAATAATAAATTTAAATCCATACAGTATTCTAAGTATCTTTTGATAATTTTGAATTTTTCTGCCAACTTATTGTTTGAACCAGTTAGATTGTTTTCACCCTGTAATATAGCTCACAGAGAGCTCATATTAGGTGTAGAAGGGTCAGCTTTGTTATTTAGTATTTATTTTTGTTTGTAATTTTAATATTATCTTTAACCTGTGGGGGTTGTTTTTCATATTCATTTACTTATTCGCAAACATCCTTTAAGATCGTTTATGTGGTAAAGTTAGATTTAGTTGAGAAAAAATATAAACCACAGTTTATAAGTACCCTGAAAGCAAATGAATGACTGCAGACACTGATGTTCTTCCTTGCACACTGTGGAGCTCCCATCTCTGTTCTCAGGATAACTCATATGTAGTAAGCGATACTGAAATACATTACATACAGACTCAGAGAGGACACCATTGTTAGTCTGTACAGTTAACATTGGTAAAGGATAATTCTTATATTTTAAGATTAAAAACAATTGTAAGAGTTTTAATTTTTCTTTCTGTACTTCATTGGAAAGTCTTATGCATTCCACTTTGGAGACCACTGTCTTAATACATACTGTTTGTGTAAATTCTTTCCAAACTCTGAATGTAGGCATAATCCCTGAATATAAATAAAAGGTTGTAGTATCATAATAATTGAGCTTTAAGTCCAGCAAATACTTTATGTGGATGGTACTGCCAGCAGCTGCAATTAGAGAATCTGTGGGCTAAGCAAAGCCTTACTCAGATGCTTTATCTGTTTTTGTCCTGTGTGGACAGTCATCTCTCTTCCAATAAAATTTTGTATCTGCAGCTAATTAAATCAAGAATTTAACCTTAGGTGGAGGATAAAGGACTGTGTCTTCCTGCCAATATGTAACCCACCAGAACCACTCCAGTAAGGAAGGCTACCACCTTAGAGGCCTCAATGGGTAGAGATTTACTTTCGGGAGTTGACAGATGCTTAAATATGGAGTCATACAGTCTGGGCTCAAATTTTGCACTCCTCTTGTTATAAGCTGTGCATTCCGAGGCAAGTTCATTTAACCACTTTGTGTCTCAGTTTCCTCTTATGTTAAATAGGGAGAAGGCATCTAACTTTTAAGGATGTTATGAAAAATTAGTTAATCCATATTAAGTGCTTGGCATACTATCTAGCACATATGAAGAGCTCAGTGAATGTTTATTTTTAGTTAACTTTCTGGCAGTTCAGATTTGGTCAGTTCACAGTTCACTGAGAACATTTATCTTTGAGCAGACTCAATATTAACCTTTATTTATCTTTGAGCAGACTCATGTTAAGTTCTTGAGGCAGATGTGGTAAAACTACAATGCCAATTTTTAAGTCTACCTCAGGAAGTAGAACTGTCAAGTATACTGGACGTCCTGTGTTGTTAATGACCTGTACATTTTCTACCTCTGGATGGCACCATGGAACACAAACATCCTAATCATGAAGGTTATGTTGAACAAAGGGTCTGAATTGGGACATTTATTAGATGAATCCAGTGTTTTGTGTATAATGCCAAAGCGGCTAAAGTGAATATTTATTACCCTTTCCTGTGTTTAAGGAATTTCTTTACCTAAAATGCCAGCTATTTACTTGTAACCTTTTTCGCAGTTTGCCCTAGGCTCTTTTGGTCTTAGCCGCTCACCATGGACTTTGACTCTGAAGAGCTTGTGATGCAAAAAAGCAGGGTGCAGTGATGGTGGTGCAGGTAGCAAATTGAGTTCCTGGGGCAGCAGTGCCAGTTATATTACAGTGGCTAGCGATAGTGGAGGTCGGCAGTGGAAGCAGAGGTGTCCTGATCAGACTAGTTCTGCTACCTGGTTTTAGGCATTGTTCTTGGCATCGATCCCTGGTTTTTCATTTCTCCTTGTAAGTCTGAGTTACTCTTTTGATAAGTTCTTTTTCTCCTCAAACTAGCCAGAATCACTTGGGTTGCTAAATTTGCAATCTAAGTTGTTCTTGCAACTAAGAACCCTGCTGATACCGCAGCTACAATAGCCTGACGCATTTGTCTTGCAATACAGATAGAAAGGTCATGGGAAAGCAAATGAAGTATTTAAACTTTGTTGGCTTCTTCTCCCCTTAAGGGTATTAAGATCACCCTATTCCCAGGGCCTAGATTTGTGCCTATCATATAGTAAGTGCTTAGTAAACCTTTGTGGAATGAATGAATGATGGGTACTGCCAATATATATCTATTACTCTGCTTTTTCTCAGCTTTCATGGTTGACTGATCTCCTTAAGGAAGCACATATTTTTTCTTTAGATATGTTAATACAGATGTAATCCTGCGTAACAGTCCAATTTTTTTTTTTTTTTTTTTGAGACGGAGTCTCACTTTGTCACCCAGACTGGAGTGCAGTGGTACGATCTTGGCTCACTGCAACCTCTGCCACCCAGGTTCACGTGATTCTCCTGCCTCAGCCTCCTGGGTAGCTGGGACTACAGGTGTGCGCCACCACACCCAGTTAATTTTTTTGCATTTTTAGTGGAGACGAAGTTTCACCGTGTTGGCCAGGCTGGTCTTGAACTCCTGACCTCAGGTGATCCACCCACCTTGGCCTCCCAAAGTGCTGGGATTACAGATGTGAGCCACAATGCTCGGCCGCTATTCTGTTTTTTAAACTCACTTGGTGTATCTTTATTCTGTGGATTTTGTAGTTTAGCCCGGGGATGTGTGTGTATGTGTGTGCATGCGCACATCTTATAGAGCCCCAGAGTGCTGACAGGAATCCCTTCCTGGTGTCACAAGGCAGTCTAACATCTTTCCTGGGATTCTGGAAGGCGTCTCTTGAGTCTTTCTCAAGGGGCTTGTTGATGGAGTAAAGAAAAGACCATACACCCACAGAAAATTTCATACATTCATACACAAATACAGAACTATATTTAAATCTCATATCTGCCACCTAATAACTTTATGATTCTTGTTAAATTTTCTTTTCTTTTCTTTTCTTTTTTAAATTTTTCCTTGAGACAGACTCTCACTCACTCTGTAGCCCAGGCTGGAGTGCAGTGGCGCGATCTCGGCTCACTGCAGCCTCCGCCTACTGGGTTCAAGCAATTCTTCTGCCTCAGCCTCCCAAGTAGCTGGGATTACAGGTGCGTGCCACAATGCCCAGCTAATTTTTGTATTTTTAGTAAGGACCAGGTTTCACCGTGTTGGCCAGGCTGATCTCGAACTCTTGACTTCAAGTGATCTGCTCGCCTCAGCCTCCCAAAGTGCTGGGATTACAGGCATGCATTCGGCTGATGATTCTTGTTAAATTTTCTACAGACGGCCTGCTTTGGTTTTCCTATGATGGTGTGCTAAGATTGGGAAAGGCAGGAAACACAGGTCCTTTTTTTCTTCTTTCTTTTTTATGTTAAAGCAGGTGAACTTCTGCTCTAGATTTGTGTGTTAAGGAACTGTGTGGGAACTGGCAGTTAGCACCCTACATTCTGATTCCATGGAGTCATTTGCTTGTATTTACTGAGCCCCTTGCTGTATGCTATGAGATAATGGCATTCTGAGGCTGGAGGTGCCAGGATTTTGAGAGATTGGAATGGCTTGTTGCCAGTTTATTATTGCCTCTCTCCTGGTGGAATGGCTGAAGCTAGTGCCAAGGGTAGTACACCTGGGATCCCTGTCTTTTTGTCTCTAGAACACAGTGCTTTAGACTTGGACTTATAAATCAGAGCTGGGACTTTGAGATGAAGATTGGTGAGCAAGTTCATCAAGATATTGGGGTCATCTGGCCTAGTCTTCTTGAGTTTCACATGTAAAAACAAGCCTAGAGAACAGTAACTTGTTCAAGGTGGCACAGTCATGAGTAGCATGGGTCTCTGAAGATACTTCCCAAGCCAAATTGAAGTCCCTAAAAAGGCTAAGCCCCATCTGAGGCTTACTGTAACACAAAGCTAGAAGGGTTGAGGAGGGCAAGGGAAGGGTCAACACCTTACCTCTGATCACTTTACTTTACTTCTGCATTTTTTGTTCAGAGTGGACCCCGTTCTGCAATCGTTGGTCTGAAATTCAACCCAGTTCTAAATTGCATGTCTTGGGCCACAGGTTACCAAGTTTACAGACAACAGTTCTCTGCCTCTCTGGACACGTGACTGGTCTATTAATAGATCTGAAGTTCTGGGAGAGCCTCAGCTCTTCCCCCACCTTTCTACTTCCAGCAGCCTACTTGCTGGTAATTTCTTCAGTGCCCAGACAACTGGACGGAGAATGGAAACAGGGCAATCTGCCCATCCCCTTTTAGGAGGTAATGCAGGCCCAGGTGTATATGAGTAGCCTCTGGCCTCATGGGTGTCTGTGCTGCATCAGGTCAAGTGGAAATGCTTAGTATTAAGGAGGAAATAATTCCATTTTGCCCTGGATGGGATTGAATAAAAACCCAAACATGTATTTGACCTTCACTATATGTAAGGCACTGTACTAGGCACTTTGCACGTGTTTACCACAATCTTCCCTGAACCTTGTGAGACAGATATTCTCGTTTTACAGAGGAGATGTCTAAAACTCAGAAAGATTGACTTAGTAACCTAATGTTACACTGCTGGCAAGACTAAAATCCAGGCCTTCTGACTTTGTCCTTCAAAAATGAGTTTCCTTGGTTATAACTTTCTGTAGTAAAATTCGGCTAGGATAATTTGGCCATGCTGTCTTTGGGGACACTTGTATTATTGAATTATCTCATATAGCTCAGGAAAATGGGGGCAAACATGAAGGGAGGGGAATAAGGCCTATCAGGCTGTGGGCAACAAAGGGAACGCAGGATGGTACCTACTACAGGTCCATGTGACCTTAGTGAACCCAAGTCAGATAGTGGCTGGCCTGCAAGTTAATAAACCATATTTCTTAGCTTGGCATACAAGGCATTCAGAATTAGGGTTCCTGTTTCATCCCACTTTATCTCTTCTTACTTCCTATCATACCAACTATTCTTCATTCTATTGTTTGCCAGGTCTGCTGTCATATTCCATGCATGGGCATTTGTAGGCTCTCTTAAAGTTCTAGTAAAAGAGTAACTGTGGCTACCTTAGGGCCGAGCAGACAGTTTTGAATCTCCATTTACTCCAGAATCATTTTAGGCTGGAGCTCTGTTATTCATTCGTGTATTCAATCATTCTTTTAACGTATAGAACACTGCCTTTCTGCCAGGTACTGTACTAGGCCCTGGTAATCAGAATAATGAACAAGATAGATATGGTTCCTGCTCTCCTAGAGCTTACAGTGTAGTAGGGAGGGCAAAAATGAACAAAATAATCATAATGAAGTCTGATGAATGTCATGAAGTGCAAATAAGGGATGTGATGAGAGGGTACATGTATCAGAGGAACTTAATATTGTTTAGGGTGTTAGGAAAGACCTGACATTACCTGAGGAGGTGACATTTAAGTTGGACTTGAAAATCGAGAGAAAATAAGTAAGGGTTAAGAAAGGTAATGCTAGGCAGCTAGAAGAGTATGTAAAGGCTTAAAGGCCAGGTAATAAGGTTAAAGCCATGTCCATGTCAGTTCATTTATTCAGCAATCATTTACAACTGGTGGGTTATATCATGCAATGTGCTAGGTTCTAGGAACATAAAAAACAATAAGACAAGGTCCCTATCTGCCCTGGATAAACTCAGTAAGGAGTAGTGATGTCACTCCTTGGTAACCAGGGTGCTAAGGTCACCCTAGATCTTGGACTCAGTTTTTTGGGTCCCATGTGATAGGACTTAACACCTTTAGGAAAACTACCTGCCCTTGAGTGTTTGGTCCATCTGTCAAGCCGAGAGGACATGGACCTCTGATGAAAACTTGCAGCATTTGTTCTTATCCTTGGCTTCACACTTACCAGATCCATGATTAGTAAGGGATCTGCTATAGATTGAATGTTTGTGTCCCTCTACATTTCATACATTAAAATCCTAACCCCTAATGTGATGGTATTAGGAGGTTGTGGGGTAAATGGACCTGAGAGCAATAACAAGCATTCCTTTAGAATGACCCGGTATGGCAGACACACCTGAATGTGTGTTCCAAGATAGGGAATCTGGGAGTGGCCAATCCAGAGATTTCGTTCCTTGTCTATAAGTAATATCTGAGCCCCAGTCTATCCCATGGAACACGGGCCATACAGGGGATTGAAGTCCTGGGTTTTGAGTTGAATGAAGGCTGCCAGGTGAGGTCGTTAAGAGGAAGGTGTTAAGTGAAAATGCTATGTAAATTGCATGCTATTTGCAAGTGGCTGCGATTTTCCTGCCCAGCCTGCTGCTCCTGGGCTGTGTGGTTTTCCTGTCCAGCCTGCTGCGACTGGACTGTATGTAAGGCAGATCTCTTGTTCAGCCTGCCACTACTGGACTACATCTGTACATAAGGCAGTTCTCTTGTCCAACCTGCCACCATTGGACTCTCTCCCCTGTATGTAAGCCCCTAATAAAATCCCATGTCTTGTTTGCTGGCTCTAGGTTTCTTCTTTGGCCACTTAAACCTGCTGCCTTCCCTATGGAAGTTAACAGAGGTTTGGTACAACAGACGTAGGGCCTTTGGTGGATGATTAGGTCATGAGGACAGAGCCCTCTTGAATGGGATTAGTACCCATGCACACGTATGTTCATTGCGGCACTATTCACAATAGCAAAGACTTGGAATCAACCCAAATGTCCATCAGTGACAGACTGGATTAAGAAAATGTGGCACATATACACCATGGAATACTATGCAGCCATAAAAAATGATGAGTTTGTGTCCTTTGTAGGGAATGGATGCAGCTGGAAACCATCATTCTTAGCAAACTATCACAAGAACAGAAAACCAAACACCGCATGTTCTCACTCATAGGTGGGAACTGAACAATGAGATCACTTGGACTCGGGAAGGGGGTATCACACACCGGGGCCGATCATGGGGAGGGGGGAGGGGGGAGGGATTGCATTGGGAGTTATACCTGATGTAAATGACGAGTTGTTGGGTGCTGACGAGTTGATGGGTGCAGCACAGCAACATGACACAGGTATACATATGTAACAAACCTGCACGTTATGCACATGTACCCTAGAACTTAAAGTATAATAATAATAATAATAATAATAATAAAGAAAAGAGACTCCAGAGATCTCTCTTGCCCCTTCTGCAGTGGGAGGACACAGAAAGGAGATGGCTATCTATGAACCAGTAAGCGGGCCCTCACCAGACACTGAATCTGCTGGCGCCTTGGTCTTGGACTTCCTAGCCTCTAGAATGATGAAAAATGAGTTTGTTGTTTAAGCTGCCCTGTCTATGGTATTTTTATTATAGCAGCTTGAATGGACTAAGACAGGCTCCTCTACAGAGTTGAGGTTAATGGGGTCCAGAGATTGGCTTTTGTCGCAGTAGAAAACATAGAAGGAGCTTTTTGGCTGAGGTGAAGTTACCTTTGTTTTCAGAGCTTTGTGTCCTTGGTGTCTCATATTTATTACAATTGATCGTGTGTTCTCAGACCCATCCATTGTCTTGAGTACACTTAAGGTGGTATTTTAACTCTGTTTTTCTGGGTTCTGATACTGCTTATAGACAGAAGTCTTAGTGGCTGGCTATCTTGGACTGTAAATTGCCTAAGTTCCGGGTATGTTGTTCACATAGGCTGTGTTTTGAATGGGACCACGTTTCCCCAATTGTACAACAGTGCAACATCGTGGCCCTGGTTAAAGGGAAGGGAAGTTAAGTTATTGAAACATGGACTGTGTGCCTCAGGCTGTGTGATTTGTATTCTTTACTTCATTTAATACTCCCTATGGTGCTCTGAAGTAAGTACTATTATTCTAATTTACAGATGAGGAGACTGAAGTTTAGTGAACTAAGTAAACTAGTAAGTAGTGGTTTGGGGTTAGAGTTTAGGTCCAACTCTAAAGTCCATGTTTCCCTCTCTCATCCAACTTCCCAACATAGTTACAGACTTCCGATCTTGCATGTCATCTTGTTTCCATGTCCTCTTTGGCGTTGTCTACCTTGACTTCACTTGCCTTGCCTCCCTGTGTCAGTAATCTAAGGATTCTCAACATGGCTGAGGCTCAGAATAATCCTGTTTGGCAGATAACCTAGAGTCTCTCTTTTTTTTTTTTTCATCTACACTGTATTTGTGTGTCTAATGTGAGGCAACATTATAACTATAATTGGAGTCATTTTTAAAGAGTAAGTTAGCTCTAAATTTGTTGGGCTGCTTTTCTTAATCCAGTTCCCACAGCATTCTCAGGAAGACAGAAGATGGGGATGGCTCACTAGAAATGAGTTTGGATGAAAAAGGCATTGGGGCGTGGCTTGAGTGGTGGGAAGAGCTTCCCTCAGCCTTTCTAAATTACATGGCTACTGAAGTTGGTTGGGTCTTTGTAAGTTAATACTTAATGTCCCTTTATCAGGGACCTAAGGTTCTCTTTTCTCTCTTTCCCGTAGAAGCCTCATCATCTGGAGATTCTGGAGCTACTGACATTAGAGTGGGAGAGACTTTTTTCTTTCACAGAGTTGTCAGGGTTGTGTATGGGGTGGGAGAGGGGTCTGTGCGTAAGGCAGAATCCGGGGAATGGTGGGAGAGGAAGTGTAATACGTATTTGTGTCTTCAGTAGCTTTTCAGCACTCTTTTTTTTTTTTTTTTTTTTCCTCTTCATGTCTTCTTCTGGAGACTTTGCAGTCTCATTGGAGAAGTAGGGTCCTAAATAAAATAAGGCTGCTATTCTCACCCTCTGTGTTCCAACTCTGCTTCCTTTTCCTGATGGCTGACAGGCTTTTTCATATCTTGAGTCTTTGTGCCTTCTGTTCCCTCTGTCAGGAATATCCTTCCCATCTTCTTTGCCCCGTGTGTATCTACTCATCCTTGAAGGCCCAGTTTGATCTCTTCTCTCTGGAGGTCATCATGCCCACTTTTGTGCTTCCATAGCACTTTGTATAGGCCTTTCATATAGTCTTATTCACTTAACTGTCTGCTTCACTCTCCACATCTTGAACCTCTTAAGAGCAAGAGGCTGAGTCTCTTTAGCAAGCACAGGGTATGAGGGAGACTAGAGTCTCAATAATCGTAGAAGTAAACAATTCAATTCATTACATCAGTACCTTGGGACACTGATGCCCAAACCAAAAATAGTTAATTGTGTACAACTGTCTTGTGTGCCTCCATAAACTAAAAAAGTTTCTCTTCCATAATTCACTGTTTTGTGTATCTCCCAGGCCCCATAGCCCTTCAAACATGCATTGCAGTAGCTGACTTTGAGAGAGAACAGAGCACAGATGTTATCTTTGCCTGCTTTACCCTTCACCTCACAGTGCTCTTCTAAGCCCCTGGGCTTGACCCAAGGAATGAGTAGGGAGGAAATGCCAGAAATGAGCCACCCTTGGCATCCTGACTCCTTGGTTTGCAGGTTTGGCCCTGTGGGGCAGTGCAAGGTGAGAAAATGGAAAAGAACCTGTTCCCTGTAACAGCAGCCGAAAGGATTCTCTACAGATTATTACTGTCATCTTTTCACAGCTGCAGCTGTAGCTGCAGCAATGAGACACTCCCCTCATTGCATTCTGCATCTAAGACAAAATCAATTCATCTTTTAAATTGGCTCTCTTGGCTTGTCCTGAGATTTCCCATAGGGCTGAGAGCCTGAAACAAGTCATCTTACACTTGTTTTTCTACCATTGTAAGGCCACAGACTGTGAGATTGTGTACCCTTAACCCTTCATTTTATACATGGGGAAACAGGCCCACCATGGGCACAGGACTAGTTCAAGGTTGGCTGACTAGTGTCAGGTGAGGCTAGACACTGGTCTTCCAACTCCCTGCAAGGTGCTGTCTTCATTATACCCTGCTGTCTCTGATGTCAGTTTCTTTTTTATGTTTGTAATGCCTGTAGATTGTGAAGCTGGTGAGGCTGAAGTAACCAGGAAACCTGGTTTCCTTTCCTTCTGTCACCTTCCTAGTTTCTGGACATCAGGGCACAGGAGACATTCTGGAAAGACTTAGTGAAGGAGTAAATAAAAAACAAAGTTGGCCCAGGAAAACCTCATGGTCTAAACCAGAAGACGACTGATGAAAGCAGATCCCTCCCAGTTTCTCTGGACATCTTTGGTTTTGATGATGATTCCTGTGGTTCAGTTTTCCCAGTGTTAAATGCAACCTTGACTAGAGCGTGGAAGAAATACAGATTGTAACCATGGTATTTTATCTGATGAAAACCAGGTCTATAATTAAATGTCTGTGAAAATACCACACCTGGGCTAACTGAGGATGGCTTTGAGTCTTCAGATGCCTCCCTTATTCCCTAGCAGCAATCACAAGACAGAGAGATTGTGTGCATCATTATACATACGTAACATTTATTGAATGCTCACTATGTTTTCTGGAACTTTTTTAGGTATTTACAATTCTTTTAATCTTCACAATCATCCATGAGTAGTTACTATAATTCTTTTAACTTTTCAAATGGACTTTATTGAGATATAATTTACATGTAATATACTCATTTTAAGTGCTCAGTTTGAGTTCTGACAAATGTAGTATATGCCTGTGTAACCTCTCCCCTACAATCAAGATATAGAACATTTTCATCAGTAGGTACTTTTGTTATCCTCATTCTACAAAGAGGAAAACTGAAGTACAGAGAAGTTAAGTGACTTGTGCAGGGCCTCATGGTAATAGAACCAGCATTTGAATCCATGCTTTGTGACTCCAGAGTCCATATTCTTCTGTGCTGTACTACCTTTCATCTCTTAATTTGTAGTCAAGCCATTGCCCTTCTTCTCCTGGTGGACAAGCGCATTAAGGACTAAGATGACATAGGCTTGCAGTCTAAGCACTAAAGAGGGGTGTTGGGAGCAAGAGGCCCAGAGATAGGCAGTAGGGAGGAATGAGATAGCTATCTCAGTACCCCTACAGTTCCAAGACCCAAAGAAGGCAGAACAATGTGCCTTTTGCCCAGCCTTTGCTTCTCCAGGCCTTCAAAGAATAGGGTAGACTAGGGAGTCTTATAATAAGGTTACCAGTTTGATGTAGTATCTGAAAAAAGGACTGGCTCCTAGGCTCACATAACTGGAGTAGAAATATAGAAAATGAGAAGAGATGATAGTCTCATATGTTCTGAGAGTGATCTTAGTAGTGGCTGCAGCCCATTCTGGACTTGGCACTATAGAGGCAACATACACAGTCCGAAGATGGAGAGTGGCGTTGAAATCCAATCCTTTGAGGAGAGGTTGAAGGAGCCAAGATTGGATGCCTTGAAGAGAAAATGTAATCATTGGCTTCATATCCTTGAAAGGCTATTCACTGGCAGAGAAAATCAACTTGTTTTTCTTTGTGGCTTCAGAAGGGGTAATTAGAATCCAATGGGTGGGATGGTGTATTTTGGAAAAATTAAAGTACAGTGAATATGACATATCTCATATCTCATTAGCTTGAAGTACAAATAAGATCAGGTCTTTTTTCAATATTAAAATTAATCTCTGCAGTGGGTGCAGTGGACCATGCCTGTAATCCCATCACTTCGGGAGGCTGAGGCAGGCGGATCACTTGAGTCCAGGAGTTCGAGACCAGCCTGGGTGACATGGCAAAACCCCATCTCTACAAAAAATACAAAATTTAGCTGGGTGTGGTGGCACGCATCTGTAGTCCTCGCTACTTGGGGGGCTGAGGTGGGAGGACCACCTGAGCCCAGGAGGCGTAGGTTGCAGTGAGCCGAGATGACACCACTGCACTCTATCCTGGGCAACAGAGCGAGACTCCATCTCGATAATAATAATAAAAAAATCTCTAGAATGAGTGTGAAATTATCTGGAAATTTAATATGTTTCCCTTAGGGCCATTCTTCTTCCCTCTTTCTCTTTATGAAGTATTCAAAAACTCTAAGGGCTTATTCAATCCAAAGGGGTCAGGCTTAGTTCCAAGCAGAGAACTAAATAATCTTATTGGCCTGCTAGCGGGCCCCATTTTTAGCTTCTGTTGGTGCTGCACAGTATGGCTTTTTAAAATGGATCTTTCACAGAATGTGGTTTCCTTATTTACTGTAGCCACAAGAACTTGATTCTGCATAAGTCACAGTGGTTCATTGAGGGAGGATGATGGCAGTCCTTCAATGTCACTCTTGGTCCTAGGGTTCACTCTGCTTGAGCTCTCAAGGTGAATGCTCAAGTTTATATGTATATAAACTCATCCACTGGAGGAGGAAACCCCCACAATCTTCCAGTTGGCTAAGTCTAGAAGTGTTTCTAGCTTCCACCACATTCTAGCTCTAGAACCAGCCAACCAGCCTTCTCTCATGATCATATGATCATTTTGGTTAAAATATCCAGCTTGGGACATCCCTTCAGCATGAGCACTTACTGTTGGCTATTAGTGTCCCTCCCTACCTTTAACTTCACCTGGGATGTTGAGTTTGTTAGAGAAATTCCTTTTTTTTTTGAGATGGAGTGTTGCTTTGTTGCCCAGGCTACAATGCAGTGGTGCGATCTCGGCTCACTGCTACCTCTGCCTCCTGGGTTCAAGCGATTCTCTTGCTTCAGCCTCCCGAGTAGCTGGAATTACAGGTGCCCACCACCACACCCAGCTAATTTGTTTTTGTATTTTTAGTAGAGACAGGGTTTTGCCATGTTGGTCAGGCCGGTCTCGAATTCCTGACCTCAAGTGATCCACCTGCCTCGGCCTCCCAAAGTTCTGAGATTACAGGCATGAGCCACCGCGCCCGGCTTGTTAGAGAAATTCTAATAGCATTGTACTTCAGAAGTAAGGGGGGTCAAAGTTTCAGTCTCTCCCCAGGAGGGCTTTAGACCCCATGCATATTTGTTTTCATTTTCTTCAGCTTTGCATATCACGGGGTGTTGAGAACAGTCTGCCAAGTCACAAAATATCCTATTGTATCCTTTTCCCCAAGGGCAATGTGTGCTCTTTTGCTTTATGTTTTATCATTAACACAGAGCCCCTTAAGAGTGAGGATCTGTCCTAGAATGATTTAATGTTTCTAAACATTGAAAGGGGCTGACAGGAAGGACTGACAGTTTTAAAATGACAGCTTAAGGCTGGGCACGTGGTTCACGCCTGTAATCCCAGCACTTTGGGAGGCTGAGGTGGGTGCATCACCTGAGGTCAGGAGTTTGAGACCAGCCTGGCCAACATGGAGAAACCCTGTCTCTACTAAAAATATAAAAATGAGCCAGGTGTGGTGGCACACACCTGTATCCCAGCTACTCAGAAGATTGAGGCAGGAGAATCGCTTGAACCCGGGAGGTAGAGGTTGCAGTGAGCCGAGATAGCACCACTACGCTCCAGTCTGGGTGACAGAGCAAGACTGTCCCCAAAAAACTAAAAAAAGACAGTTTAAGACCATCATCTAGAATGAGCAGGGTTAACATTAGAAGACATGAGAAGGGGCAAGTGGCTATGCAGTCTGAACCAGTATCTTGAAACCCCTTTTCCTAGGAGGGACTCTTACTAATTTTCTCCACTACTGCCATACTAGCTTAGCAAGGTACTGTTCTCCCTTTATGTTTGGCCCCAAGTTGGGCAAAGAATTTTCCTGTATTACATATAACTGAGCCCTTCATAAAATATTTAGACAAGAATTTTCTAAAAACTAAGGGATCGCAATAGAATTGAGACTAGATAGACTAGCTTATAAAATGCTGCTTGATCTCTAGGGCTATCAGAGGATATACACTTAGGCAGTGCCATCATGATTATCTGGTTATGATGGAAGAGACAGGAGAGAGGTATGAGTTAGGTTGAGTTGACTTCTAAAGAACCTTCTGGCTCTGAGATTCTGTGATTCTTCTAAGCTTTTCCAAAGTGAAAATTCTAGAACTGACTTTGTTCGGTGATTCTTGCAAATCTTACAGGCCCAACAGTGGGGTCAGGAAAGTAGGTGACTATGACATAGTTGAGGTTACCGCTGATCTCATGTCTGCATTTCTCCCAACCACTGCATTCCACTTAGGCCAGAGAAATACAGATGTAAAATACAGCCTTTTAAATGTATGTTTTACCATAATTAAAAAAATACAGCTTTATTATTTGTCCACAATGTTAGTCTATCCTTTCTCATTTGATCCTCTCAATACCTTGTGATATAGGCAAGAAAGTGCTTATTAAGTCATTTTAGATATGAAGAAATTGAGATTCAGAGAAGTTAAATAATTTACCTGTCCAGATTACACACTAGATCAACTGGTATCCTCAGTGCTCTTAATAAATATTTGTTAAATAAGTGAATGAATCAGAACATAGAACTAGGAACAAGGAAGATTCTTTGTTTCCTTGGCCAGTATTTTTCTTTCCCTATTCTTCTGAGCCACCTGGAGGCTTTCTCCGGGCACCTTTTGGGTTGGCTGTTTTTGGCTGACCTTCTCTTTGGGATTCCCTTGTTCTGTAGCTGAAGCTGTGTGCACTCGTTAGAGATCATCATCCCAGTTGTGTTCCCTAAGGAGTAGGAAGAGAAAAAACACTCCACCCACTGTAACTCTTTTTTTGTTACTTGTTTTCTGGGATCTTCATATCATTGCTGACAAGAGTGACTCATAGACTTCACTGTGTGATTTTCTTGGTTAAGAGACCTTTTTTCTTAACTCCAGAAGAAATTAATTAATAGTTTTGTATGCTTAAAGCCCAGCTATTTAGCAGCTTTACCCAGAACACAACAGTCTATCTTCTAGTGAGCCCAGACTTATCAATTTGTTTTGGCCAAAACTCTGTGTGCCTAGCTCTGTTAGGGGGTATAGCGGAAGCCGTTGGTGTGAGGGGAGGAGAGGGGCTCAGGGTCCAGTTGGGGAGATAAGACACATACATAAATAGGAAAATAGTTTGAGGCAGTTTAAATAAAATGCAAAATCAAATTGTATACATGTAAATATTTAAATGTGGGGAATAGATCATAAGGGGCTGAGAAGGTATAGCGGAGAGAGTGTATGCTTTAGAACTGTAGGCCATTGGCAAGTTAACATAATTCCCTGAACTACTTTTTCCTTTTCTGTAAAATGGGGATAATAACAGCAGACTCACAGGGTTGTAAGGAATAATGAGGTGATGTGTGTAAAGCACCAGCATAGTGGCTGATGCATCATGGTAGGCTATTGGGAAGCAGCATACCCCCATGCACTGACTGCCTCCCCCACGACCCTTTCAAGGAGCTGTCCTGGAGGACCTAAACCGGAGAGGCTGGTTTGCATTTGGAGAAAGAGAAAAGAGGGGATGGCAAGCCATGAATGGAGGAACAGGTCCCACAGAGAATGTCAATCTTGGGGGAGTGGAGGATACATAGAAGGAGCAGTGGAGTAAAATTAAAGAGACAGAGAAGTTTGGACTTTATATAAAAGAGATGTTGTTATTATTTAAATGAAACAAAACTTTTACAAAAGAGTACATTCCTCTACTGATGAACTCTGATAATTAAGCAAAATAAAAATGATCCACTGACTGAGGGATTGATATCTACAGTTCGAAGACTTCTGCTGTAGGTAATGAAGATCCATGAAAGTGGTAAGCAAGGTGAGGCCTGCATAAAGTGATATTAAACAAAACAGATCTGACTGGGAGGTGCAGGATGAATAATTAGAGGGAGGAGAGTTGGCAATGGGTTCTTGAGATAGGGTGTGTCCATGTTAAATCATCTAGCAGTACAAAACATTTGTTATATTTGAAAGTAATTTCTGGTAGGGTTAAGCAGTAGATGTGTAGGACTTGGGCAGCCTTGTTAAATAACTTGAGTTCTGGTGAAAGGAATGCAGCAATGTTGTAGCAAACAGTATATATATATACTGTTTGCTACAGTATATATATATCTATATATATATATATATATATATATATATATATATATAGAGAGAGAGAGAGAGAGAGAGAGAGAGAGAGAGAGAGAGTCTCACAGTGTCACTGTGTTGCCCAGGCTGGAGTGCAATGGTAGGATCATGGCTCACTGCAGTCTTGACCTCCTGGGCTAAAGCAATCCTCCTACCTCAGCCTCCTGAGTACCTGGGACTACAGGTTTGAACCATCACACCCAGCTAATTTTTTATTTTTGTAGAGAGAGGGTCTTATGTTGTTGTACAGACTGGTCTCGAACTCCTGGAGTCAAGCAGCCCTCCTGCCTCTGTCTCCCAAAGTTCTAGGATTATAGTCAGGAGCCACAAAGCCCTGTCTATACATATTTTTGAGTATTTAAAATGATAAAAAATAGGCTTTAATTACATGTCAATTAAAAAATGTTCAAATACAAATAGAGTGGTCACTGATGACGTAAAAGGCAGGAAGATCTCATTAGAGGAGGCAGTATTTGGATTGGGTTTGAAGGTAGGGTAGAATTTGATCATCGGTGGGCACTGCATGGAGGTAGGAATGGATATGGTGTGTGATCAAGTTAGTAGCCAAACCAGGACTTCAACCTGGTCTGTCTATTGCAGTGAGCTGTGCAGACAAGCACTAATGGCCATGTAACATCTAGACCACGCATAGAAGGCAGTCTCACTATGCGAGTGGCATAAGTAGCCTCCATTTCCTGGGCAGAGTGGTCTGAGGTGCCTGGATGGCACATTTTCAGCTTCTTTGTAGACTTCTAAGTCCCATAAGGGCCAGGCTGATCTGGTATTCAGGGTAGTGTTGATGGTGGGAAAGAACCATAGACAGTTGCCCTCTTCCATTTGGATGTGCCTCAGGAGAGTTCCTGAGAACTTACCCCATCCTTCTTTGTAGTGTTGCCTGTGCTGTGGGCCTAGAGTGGGCCTAGCTGGAACATGGGTTTGGTGATGGATCAGTAGGGTGGCAGGGACTACTGGATTCTGGGTTTCCTCTCAGTGAACTGTGATTTGGTGTGGGCAGTTTGCTTTGCTCCCTGTTTATGCAGCATTAAAGGACTTTTATCTTCATCTTTGGCCAGCTGAAGGTTAAAAACCTCCAAAGGTTGCATTTGAACTGGATCATTTCTTATTTTGGCTGGCTTTAAGTCTCATGTCATAAGACCATTTGTGGTACCAGCACAGCTCTTTATGAGGTAATGTGTTCCTGGCTGCTTTGGGGGCTAGTGTGCAAGGCAGGAAGTGTTTGAGAGCAAGATAGAGAAACCTCTCATAGATTCTCAAGCTAATGCTTAGAGCTTTTTGAGTGCAGAGTAGTTAGGTCCTGTACAGAGTCTGATGGACTTTGCCTGGAACAGACACCCCAGAAAGATGTTATCATTGCTAAAGCAACCAGGGTTATATCATTTCTTTTACCCCAAGGCAACTCTTCTGCTAGGAGCCTGGGACCCTCTAGTCTTCTCTGAGACCTTGCCAGCTGTGTCTGTGCATGCTCAGCCTTCTGTCATCTAGATGTTTTGTATTTCCTAAGGCCAAGCTCTGAGGGCATCTTCTTTGGGAAGCCTTTCCCTGACTCCTAGGAAAGAATTAGTCAACTTGCTTCCACAGAACCTGGTATATCCTGTGATTGTAGATATTTCCTTGTAGAAAATGGGGACTACTCACATGGTGAGATTGCCACATACTGTCTAAACATTACATGGCCATTTAAGGAGTGCTTTTCTGGCCGGGCGCGGTGGCTCAAGCCTGTAATCCCAGCACTTTGGGAGGCCGAGACGGGCGGATCACGAGGTCAGGAGATCGAGACCATCCTGGCTAACACGGTGAAACCCCGTCTCTACTAAAAAATACAAAAAACTAGCTGGGCGTGGTGGCGGGCGCCTGTAGTCCCAGCTACTCGGGAGGCTGAGGCAGGAGAATGGCGTGAACCCGGGAGGCGGAGCTTGCAGTGAGCTGAGATCTGGCCACTGCACTCCAGCCCGGGCGACAGAGCAAGACTCCGTCTCAAAAAAAAAAAAAAAAAAAAAAGGAGTGCTTTTCTGCATCGTTAACTGCAATAGAGAAACTGGGTTGAAGTCCTGGTTTGGCTGGTAACTTGATCACACACCATACCCATTCTTACCTCCACGCAACGCCTCTTGATTACCTGTCTTCTTCACCAGACAATACAGACTGTAAGCTGGTAAGCCTTTTGTTTTTGTTTTTTTTCTTCTAAAGCTATTGTGCTTTAATTAAAAAAAAAGATTATTACTCAATATAGGTTTTTCCAAGAGAGCCACAGGCCAATTCAGTTAAAAAAAACATCTTCTAGGCTGGGGGCAGTGGCTCATGCCTGTAACCGCAGCATGTTGGGAGGCCGAGGTGGGAGGATCACTTGAGCCCAGGAGTTTGAGGCTAGCCTGGGCAACAGGAGAGACTCTGTCTCTGCAAAATACAAAAACCAACCAAACAAAAAGTTATGCTAGAATAGATGGAAAATTATACTAAGGAACAAAGACAACTTTCCTTTCATTTTTCCTTTGTGTATCTTACACAGTCATATCACTATGACTTAAAGAAAACAAATTATCACTTATATACACAGATTCACATAAGTGATAGAAGCAAATGTATTAGTCAAAAGATATCTTCATTTATAATGAAGTATAAGCTAGAAAGTAAACTTTTTGAAGGCAGAGATTTTTTTTTTTAAAGTTGTTTGGCTCTACCACCTAACATAGGTTATGTACAGAATAGACATCAATAATGAATGAACAGATGAATTAATTAATGAGTTAATGATGGATTTTTAGCACATTTTCTCTCTTTTTTAGGAACTTAAGATCCCAACTGAGTTGATTGGAGGAAGGGGCCTTAGGCTGGGGCCAAATTCTATGTCTTCTGTGCAGACTTGAGATAATATGAAATGCTTTCCTTTTACAGGGTGTTTCCTCTGGCTTTTCTTTTCAGCATTCTTCTCAATTCTTTAACTGCCATTTAAAGATTTGTATGCTGTGGATGAGCTGATGGAGGGGAATGTTTCCCTGAGGACATGGCTTCTCATGGCAGCCAAGTTTTTGTGCCTGATTAACTCACTGATTGAATCACTGGCCTCTGGAGACACCAAGGGAGGGAGCATGAGTATATTTAAGCAGCCAGAACTCTCTGTGCCTGTGTAGTGGGAGTGGAGGGGGGAGTGGGATGGGAGTGATGATAAGATGAAAAGAGAATGGTCAGAGAAATCTACAGTTTTTAACTCTTCCTCAATACTATGTTTTGGATTTTCCTTTTGTGACAGAGTAGTCTACTAGAAAGAGCACAAGTTAAGTAAGAGACTTTCTTCTGTCACCAACTCACTGTGCCACCTAGGACAAATCACTACCACTGTGTGGGCCTCATTTGTCAAGTGGGATCAGGAACCTCTGCTCTGCCTGACTCATTGAATTGTAGTGAGCATCGGTGAGATGTTGGATGAGAGAGCTCTGCACAGTAGAGGTGATGGTACCCTAATCAGAGCAGGAGTGTAGTGACTGTGGTCACCATCCCATCATTTCTTGCTAGGGTTTTCCTATCTCTGGAGGAATCAGCTACTATAACCTAGTCCTTGATGCTCAATTTCGTCTTTCTGTTCTTTCCAGTCTTTATCTAATGACTCCTCATTATATAATATGGGTGACCCAGTTGTCCCAGCAAGGCCCTCCATATTCTGACTTCCCCCTATCGGAGTACTCACTAGGCTGTCTTACCATTGCTTGTTTGGAGGTAGCTATTAGGATTATAGGCTTTGAAGTCAAGCTGCCTGGGTTTGAATCCTTACTTTTACAACTCACTGGCTATGTGCTCTTGAGCAAGTTACTTATCTCTCTGTGCCTTAGTTTCCTGTCTGTAAAATGAAGAGAATAATGGCAACTGCCTCACTGGCAGTTATTGTGAGAATTTAAATAAGGCAGGATATTTGGAGAATGTAGACTAGTGCCTGATGTATGGTAAGCATTCAAAAATGTTGTGTAGGCTGGGTGTGGTGGCTCATGCCTGTAATCCCAGCACTTTGGGAGGCTGGGGCGGGCGGATCACCTGTGGTCAGGAGTTTGAGATCAGCCTGGCCAATGTGGTGAAACACCGTCTCTACTAAAAATACAAAAAAAAAGACAAAAAAAAAATTAGCTGGGTGTGGTGGTGCATGCCTGTAATTCCAGCTACTTGGGAGACTGAGGCAGGAGAATTGCTTGAACCCATGAGGCAGTGGTTGCAGTGAGCTGAGATTGCACCACTGCACTCCAGCCTGGGCGACACAGAAAGACTCTGTCTCAAAAAAAAAAAAGTTGTGTATTATTATAATAATCATTATTACTTAACTGCTTTTTCCCTGATTGAGACTCTGTTAGGCCAAGGACCATGTCTATTTTATTATTATATCTATAGTCCTTAGCATAGGTACATTAGCCATTCTTGCATTGTTATAAAGAAATACCTGAGACTGGGTAATTTATAAAGAAAAGAGGCTTAGTTGGCTCACAGTTCTGCAGGCTTTACAGGAAGCATGGGGCTGGCAACTGCTTAGCTTCTAGGGAAGCCTCAGGAAGCTTACAATCATGGTGAAAGACTAAGATGGAGCAGACACTTAACATGGTAAAAGCAGGAGCAAGATAGAGAGTGGGTGGGCAGAGGTGCCATACACTCTAAACCAAATCTTGTGAGAACTGTCACAAAGACAGCATCAAGCCAGGAGGGATCCGCCCCCATGACCCACACACCTCCCGCTAGGCTCCACCTCCAACATAGGAGAGTACAATTCAACATGAAATTTGGGTAGGGACGAATATCCAAACTATATCAATGGGGTTGGAACAGCAGGCACTGGGTAGGAATTTATTGAATAATAGTATACATTTGAATACTGAATTTGCTATACACAATACTAATTTTATGATCATGAGCAAGAGACTTGCCCTCTCTACACCCCAGTTTTCATATCTGTTAAATGGGAATCAAAATATTTGTCCTGTAGGCCTGATGTGAGAATTAAGTTAATATGAAATGCCAGGAAGTGTGTAAATGTCATTCCCCTCCATACCTGTTGGCTGTGTGTGTGTGGAACCCAAGAATCTGCTGGTTACTATAGTACCCCTATAGTGAGCTGAACCCAGAGCTGCTTCTGAGGTGATGTTTTCTGGATATTTGGCCTAGGACAAAGAAAGTAGCATACTTTGGGATTGTTCTTAGCATTTCTGGCCTTTTCTCTCTGCCTGCCCTGCTTGTTCTTCGTTGGATTCTAGGTTCCTAAAATAGCCAGAATGTTTTTCTGCCTCTTAGTTTTCCAAGTGTCTTAAGCAATCAGAAGCATTTTTATTTTGGCTCCTTTAGGCTGGCCCTGGGTCCTGTCATTCTTTGTTAGCCATTACCATATCCTGCTTATTTTATGTTTCCTGACCTGCTATACTTTTTCTAGGGCCAAAACACTACCCACATCACTCCAGGTAAATAACTTTATTTGGCTCACTCTAACCAGTGGGAAGCACGCTGGTCTGTGAGGTAGAAGCCTTGAGTTCTAGTGCTGGCTCTGCCACTGTATGACTGTGTGACATTGGGCATGGCCCTTTCCCTCTGTGTCTCAGGCTCTCATCATTAAAATGAATGATTTGAACCAACTCAGTGCTTTGTAAGAGTCCTTAAGTTCTGTCTTTGTGTTGGGACAAATCACTTCTCTTTTGCGGGGAGGGGGGTCTTAGTTTCCTCATCTGTAAAACTAATTATGTTGGACTAAGTAATTTACAAAGGCATATCTAAGCCTGAATATTTTCTCCTCATTCTTAGTGGGTTTTTTTTTTTTTTTTCTTTCTGCCTTGTATTGCTTTCTGGAACATTTCTTTGACAGTTAACAGCTGTGGACAGGAAACCCTCGAACACTTTTAACTTGGCAAATGTTGCTGCTCCTCTGAACCTCATCCCAACCCATTTCCTGTGTTTACAGCTTTTGGGTTTTGCACTTAGTGACAGGCCTGACAGGTCATATTGTAGTTCTGTCTCCATAGCCTGGTACAGGGTAGACCAAAGTGGGCACCAATTTGAGTGTCAGAAGACAGAGTTTTAGTCTCTACTCGGCTGTATGACCTTATGCAAGTGACCTCACCTCTCAGGGTTCAATTTCCTCCTTTCTGAAGCCAGAAAGTTTTAACTAGGGAGGGCTTTCTGGCTCTGATGTTGAATATTTGGCTCTCGTTTATTACCCCTGATGGGGGCCTTCTGTTTCACATGTTTTTTCCACATACTCCATCCTACAAGGGACACGGTGGGCTACCTTCGTATTTCCTATGTTGTACAAAATAAGAGGAAGAAAGGAAGCCAAACAGCTCTCCCGGGCTCAGATTGGCAGCAGAGAGGAGTTGAGGTGGGGAGCTGATGTCACTGAATTGCCCAGTAAATCAGCCGTGTGGTTAGTTACCAGGTAGGCACCTGTATGCATTTATTCTTATCAAGGCTCTGCAGACAGACTGTGTCCCACTTCCAGCCCTACTTTCACCATATATGTGACCTTGGGAAAGTTACTTATTGTATCTGGGCTTCAGTTTCCTCATATTGTATTGGGGATAATAAAAGTACTGACTACAAAGTTTCAGAGACAACATATATAGAAGTGCTCAACTTAGTTCCTGACATGTTCATCCTCCCTTTCTCCCTTAGAGAGTTATAGTATTCTTAATTCTGTTCTTGTGGAGAAAGCAAAAAGACACTCAAGTTCCATTCTAGAGGAGCTAACAGGCCACATGAGAACAGAATTCAGTTAGGTTTAGAAGAGCTCTTATGAGGTGGTCCGTTGGCCAGTGTAGGCTCAGTACTCTGACCTCAAAATGGGAGACTTATAGGGCCCGGAGTAGTTAAAGAAGGCATCCCAGGACCTTCCCTGGGCTTGAAGGGTCAGAAAGTATTAGACATGAAAAGCTAGAGAGAGAATAATTCTAGGTACCTATCCACCCTTTCTTAAGCTCTGGTGCTTTGTTTTGTATAGGTCAATTTCCCATATCTCCCTTTCTCTTCTTCTAGGTGGTTATTATCCAAGGGGCTTATCTTTTCTTTTTTTAATATATAAGAGAAAAATAATTAAGGGATGAGGAGAACCTAATATTTATTAAGAACAAGCTAGTTTTACTTGAATCTGTAGACTATGTAGTTTGCTTGCATAATCTTATATATTTAGAAAAATACATTATTGTGCCATATTTTACAGATGAAAAAATCGTGCCTCCAAAATGTTAGTCAACTTTTCTAGCTCTACATGAACAAATTATGAAGACAAACCAAAGGAGCCCTACATGAGCCAGTTTAGAAGATATGTATGATTTAGCAGGTCTCAGTTGTGCTTATTCATCCAAGTTCTCAATCTATAATAGTCTGGGTCTTTTTACACTTATCTTTTAAATATGTCTATCTTATTCCTAGTTCCAACCTGTACTTACCTCCTGCTCTTAGCAGTTATTCCCAGTCCTCTAAATCTCTGGTTCTACCATTAATTTAGATTCTACCTTCCTGCCCTAACCTTAGATCCTTTAATTCTCTTCTCAAATATTTACCAAGCATCTACTATATGCCATACTAGACACGAATGCAAATACCAATTTCTGCTTAGATATTTCAGTGTACTAGTTAGACAATTACAACAAAAATAACATGGTAATAATTGAACACTTACTATGTGCCATGCACTATTTGAAGTACTTTATATGTATTAACTCATTTAATTCTCGCAACCCTATGAGGTAGATACTGTTTTCTCCTTATTTTACAGGTAGACATGTAGGCATAGAGAATTTAAGTAATTGGTCCAAATTGTGATAAAGAGAAGCACAGGGACTATAGGAGCACAGAAGAGGGACTCCTACTCAAACCCCGGGGGTCAGTATAGAGATGGCTTCCAGAGAAATTAGAAAAAGCCTGAGTAGAATCTTGAAACCTGAGTATGAATTAGTCAGGTGTAGAATGGGGCAAGGATATTGCGGGCAGAGGGAACATCACGTACAAAGCCACAAAGTGAGCCTTGCATATTTATGGAACTGAAAGTATTTAGTATGGTGGGAGCGTAGGGTATATGTGAGCTGGTGAGTGGCAGGAGATAAGGCTAGAAAACGCTATAGAGATAGCCTCTTGAAAAAGTCTTGTATGCTTTTCTAACTTATATTCATTACAAAGGCCAAGCATTCCCAGTCTTGGGGATTTGAATCCCTGAAAGGGGTCTTTGAGGGGTGTCTCATGAATCCATATTATTTCCTCAGTCATTTTTCAACCAGTGGTTAGTAAAAGCACAACTATCATTACGTGGAGCTCTTTGGAATTCCTTACTGAAAAAAGTCAAGCATCACTGTTAAGGGAGTTTGGGACCCTGTGAAGGATTTTTTAAATTAAAGTTTTTATTGACATGATTGTAGATTTACATGGAGTTCTAAGAAATAATATGGAGAGATCACTGGAAAACTTTTCAGTTTCCTCCATGGTAACATTTTGGACAAGCTTTTGTATATCATGGCCAGGATATTGACACTGACATTGATAAAATCCACCAATCTTGTTCAGATTTCTCAGTTTTACTTATACTCATCTATGTGTATAAAGTTCTATTCCACCACCACAAAGATCCTTCCTGTTCTTTTATAACCACTCCCATCTCCTTTCAAGCCCCTTCCTCATTCCTAACCTCTCTCTGTCTTCCATTTCTAGAATTTTATCCTTTCAAAAATGTTACATAAATGGAATCACAGAGTATATAACCTTTTGGAATTGGCTTCTTTTTTTTCTTTGCTCAGTTCAATTCCTTGGAAAGTCATCCAAGTTGTGTGTATCAATAGGTCATTTTTGTTTTTTTGGTTTTTTTGAGACGAAGTCTTGCTCTGTTGCCCAGGCTGGAGTGGAGTGGTGCGATCTCGGCTTACTGCAACCTCCACCTCCTGGGTTCAAGCGATTTTCCTGCCTCAGCCTCCTGAGTAGCTGGGATTATAGACACGCACCACCACGCCCGGCTAAGTTTTGTATTTTTAGTAGAGATGGGGTTTCACCATGTTGGTCAGGCTGGTCTTGAACTCCTGACCTCAAGATCTGTCCACCTCGGCCTCCCAAAGTGCTGGGATTACAGGCATGAGCCACCGTGCCCAGCCGGTCATTCCTTTTTATTGCTGAGTCATGTACCATTGTACATAAGTCCTGGAGTTTAACCATTCACTTGTTGAAGAATATATGGGCTGCTTCCAGTTTTGGGTATTACAAATAAAGCTTCTGTGAACATTTATGTACAGGTTTTTTTGTGGGTCTGTGAAGGATTTTATTCAGGAGGGCTATCTAGTCAGATCTGAATTTTATTTTATTTTTTTGAGACAACGTCTTGCTCTGTCACCTGGGCTGGAGTGCAGTGGCGTGATCATAGTTTACCGCAACTTCAAACTCCTGGGCTCAAGGGATCCTCCTGCCTTAGCCTCCCAAGCAGCTGGGACTACAAGTGCATGACACCATACCCAGCTAATTTTTTAATTTTTATTTTGTAGAGACAGGGTCTTGCTTTGTTGCTCAGGCTGATCTTGAACTCCTGGCTCAAGTGATCCTCCCGCCTCAGTCTCTCAAAGTATTGGGATTACAGGCATAAGCCACTGTGCCTGGCCCAGATTTGAATTTTAGGAAAATTGTACTCACTGCTTGGTAGAGGACGAGTCTGAAAGAAGCTAGAACAGAGACAGGGAGAATAGTGAGGAAACTGTTGTAACCCAGGCAAGAGATGTAGAAGCCTGAACTGCATTGTCATAGATGTATCGTCCTCAGAAATCAGATCAGGCTTGTGCAGAGGAGGGAGCAGGGCTATGGAGCCTGGGCTGCCAGAAGGCTCAGGCAGACTTCATTCTGGATAGTCTCCTTTCAGGGAGGACACTCTGCTACCCCAGCTGAGAAAGGCATCCTGTAAGGAAGGGCTGCTCTTCAGCAGCAGGAAGAGAGTCAGAACCTGGTTCCTAGAATGATCATCTTGACTGCAACGTTGTTTAGTAGATGCTATTGGTTATCTTCTCCCAAGAAAAGACAAAGAGGGGCCAGTTATCTTTCTTTTATTGTCTGAGTAGAGGCTTATATGGGGCAGGAAGATAATGAGAAGCTCTCTCCTAGTTCATGTATCTTTTGGAGCCCAGGAATGTGTTCTCTTCTAACCAGCCAGCAAGAGGCCTGGGAGGTTTGAGTCTGTCCTCTTATTACTATGGAAACTGGAATCCACATTGTTTTTACCCCCTGCAGTGGTGTGCCTGGTTCCTCAGTGTTTATATTTTCAAGGCTTTTATCACTGTGCTCTTAGAGCTGCTGTGATTGGGACTGATTGTTGGGAACCAGCCTTACTGATTGAACCCAGAAGGGTATAATCTTAGAGGGTCCACTGATAAGTTGGACATGTCTCCTAGGGATTGTCCTTTATCTGGGCAAGTCCTTGGGTGCCCACTGCAACACTTTCAGAAAATTTTTCCCAGCAGAAAGCCATTTGAGTTGTCTGTAATTATTTTTTTGGCTATCTCAGACCCTGATGAGTACTGGCTAGGGCACAAGAACGTTTGGGTCAGGCACCAGTCAGATAATTTTGGGTAGGTTTTGAACAAGTGTGTGTTGATTTAATTCTTCCAGGGCTGTCTTGCTTCTTGGAAGTTTTAGTATATGTAAAGACCTATGGTATGTGGGACACCAAACCTGGGATAGCAAACCTTCAAAATCAGTACACAGCTTTCAATTGTCTCTAGACCAGATACTGTGCTACCCAGCACTGGGCTAGACACAGGGGAACACCAGAAGAATAAAAGACTCTCTTTGCTATTGTTGGAAAGATAAGACTTCAGGGCCAGGCTCGGTGGCTCATGCCTGTAATCCCAGCACTTTGGGAGGCTGAGGCGGTGGATTGCTTGAGCCCAGGGGTTCAAGACCAGACTGGGCAACATAGTGAAACCTCATCTCTTCAAAAAATACAAAAATTAGCCAAGCACAGTGGTGCATGCCTGTGGTCTCAGCTATTTGGGAGGCTGAGCCTGGGAGGCAGAAGCTGCAGTGAGCCATGATCTTGCCACTGCAGTTCAGCCTGGGCGACAGAGTGAGACCCTGTCTCATAAATAAATAAATATGTAATAAAATAAAGTCTTCTGGGTTAAGCGGAGACTAGAAACTGACAGATGAACAACTAACATTTGTATAGAGCTTTACTATTTTTCAAAAGACTTGACTGATTTTTCAGGTAAGAACATTAATCCTTAGGATTAGTCAATGCATAGGAAAGTTGGAATTCAAAGACCCATATTTGCTACCTCTGCAATTCAGTATATATTTCAATAATTGGGGATTGGGGAAAAAGGGGATCCTGGAGTCCAGAGAAGTGTGTGTTACTGTTTGAGTTCCCAGTGTCTTTGCCTAGTTCAGCTAGTTCAGTCATCAGCAAAAGCTACTTGAAAGTGTTAAATAAGTGTTGAAATGGGTATTCCAGTATGTGAACACTGAACTGGGAGTCAGTCAGACACTTTCAGTTCAGTCAGAGAGGTCATAGAAACAAAAGGGTGGCCAAATAGGCTGTCTACCAGGAGTCTGAAGCCCTATGGGAAACCAAGGAGTAGGCAAAGGGTGTCATAACAGTTGGGGATGGCTCCTGCACCAGAAGCCCATGTTATTGAGGTCAAGTCCTGCTTGTTGGTGACTAGCTGTAGGGATTAGCCATTTTCTTCTGGAAGGAGGCTTCATGTGAGATCAAAATTTGAAGAAAAGAATGCTTACAGGAGGAGGAAGGTAGAAATGGGACACAAGAAGGAGTCGCTGAGTGTACCCTGGAGGAAAGATAGCCAGAGACTTCTATTCTAGCAGACGATTAGGTTTAACAGAAGCATATTCTTTTGCTCTTTTTGCTCCTCCCAGCATGGTGTACCAGAGACTCAGTTTTCCTTCTCTAGTGATTCTTAAACTTTATATTTAAGTTCTAATGAGAAAGAGGTCTTTGGCTAGTTTGTTTCAGAGGGTTGAACACTAAAGAATTTAAGGCAAAGCAAGGTTGTTCTCTTTTACCCTGTTTGGGGAATGGTACAAGCCCAGATAGAGTTTCTTGTATTTGCCATTAATAGACCAAAAATCCCTGATGGAACCCCTGCTTCCTCACCCCACAGCCCTTGCTTTGTTGCCTTGGAAAGTAAGACTTAGTAATGCCAGGGAGCCCTGTTGCATAGGCTCATTCAGATCACCCAACTATAGCCTTGCCACAGGACGTGGTATAGAAAGTTAGTGTGGTTTCTAATCTGGTTCTGCCACTTCTTTGCTGGCCAACCTAGGGCAAAACAACCCATTTTATGACCTCAATTTTCTTCTCCAGGTGTTAAAAGAGCAGTGGCCCTTGAGGCCCTCCAAATCCCCTTCAATTCTGCCATTTCGAGTCTGAGTATAATATGTGATCTCAACATCCATTATTCCCATTCTATGCCAGGAGTTTTTGCAAGATTAGTAAGAAGAATGCTTTGACTTCTTGGTCTTCTTCTTCTTCTTCTTCTTTTTTTTTGAGATAGGGTCTCGCTCTGTTGCCGAGGCTGGAGTACAGTGACATGCTCACAGCTCACTGCAGCCTTGACCTCCCAGGCCCAAGAAATCCTCTCATCCAAGCCTCCCTAGTAGCTGGCACCATAGATGTGTGCCACTACTCCCAGCTAATTTTTGTATTTTTTGTAGAGATGGAGTTTTCCTATGTTGCCAAGGCTGGTCTTGAACTCCCAGGCTCAGGTGATCCTTGGCCTCCCAAAGTGCTGGGATTACAGGCATAAGCTGCCATGCCTGGCCTGACTTCCTGATCTTTTAATAAGTCAAGTTGTGTGAGATGCTGTACTCCTTGCCTTTGGGCTTTCTTTGTTTGGGTCGCTCTTCCTTCTTCTCCTATTCTCTTCTACCTGTTTTTCAATGGTATCTCCTGCTGCTGTGGTCTCTTGCCCCTTGCTGTATTTTACCTTGTAATTCATATACTGTGCTTATTCTCCTAGTACTTTTTGTGAGCAAAGGATGGTGTTTATTCATCTCTTTTAGAATTTGTTCATTCAACAAATTTTTCTGGGCATTTGTTTGTTCGTTCAACACATGTTCATTGAAGTCTAACTATTGTGCTAGGGACTAAGCTAGGTGCTAGCAGCCAGGATTCAGCCATGAACAAGACAGCCATGGTTCCTGCCATTATGGAGCTTACAATTTAATTTAGTGGAGAAGACAGACATTTAGCACATTATCACAGAAATAATTACTGTTGCGAAAAGTGCTATAAATGAAAATGTAGTTTGTTTTGAAAATGTATAATGTGGGCCTAAGCCAGTTTGGGCGGGAGAATGAGTCAGGATCTTTGAAGAAAAGATATTTAAATGGAGATCAACAGCATGAGTCAGAGTTTGCAGGTTAAGAAAGAAGTAAGAAAGAGCCTTCCATATAGAAAGAATTCTGAGTGGTTCTTGACCTGGGCTTCAGTCTAGCGTCACCACATATAAGGGAGTATATGGAGCACCTGGACATATCATGCATGACTGGTGGGAGTATAAAGTGATAGGCCTACTTTAGAAAACAGTTTGGTAGTTAACTTGAAATGTTAAACATATTTTTATTGTATAATATATCAGTTCCACCCTAGATATTTGCTCAAGAAAAATGAAAACATATGTTCACACAAAGACTTGTACATGAATACTCATAGTAGCCTTATTTGTAAAATAGCCAAAAACTGATGAATGGATAAACAAGTGGTGGTATAGCCATTCAATGGAATACTACTTAGCAACAAAATGGAACAAATACTGATTCATGTGACAACATGGCTGAATCTCAAATCTTGCTGAGTAAAAGAAGCTAGGCACCAAAGAGTACATACTGATGATTCCATTTAATTTGAAATTCTAGAACAGGCAAAACTAGTTTATAGTGATAGAAATTGGATCAGTGGTTGTGTGGGGAGGGAGAATGAGGGTTGGCAGTGAAGGACCAAGTAGGAATATTCTGGGGTGGTGGAAGGAAGCTAGGCACAAAAGAGTACATACTGATGATTCCCTTTAATTTGAAATTCTAGAACAGGCAAAACTAGTTTATTGTGATAGAAATTGGATCAGTGGTTGTGTGGGGAGGGAGAATGAGGGTTGGCAGTGATTGCTTGAACTCGAAAGGTAGGGGCTGTAGTGAACCATGATCATGCAACTGCACTTCAATCTAGGTGACAGAGCAAGACCCTGTCTCAAAAAAAAAAAAAAAAAAAAAAGTCAGAGAGGAGAAACCTACCTTGCAAATTAGGGAAAGTGAAGATTTATTCATTTTATTCATTCATTCAGCAAATTCTCTATTGAATACCTAGTATGTGTCAGGCACTGTACAAGTCCCTTGGGATACTGCAGTGAACGAAAAAGCAACTGCTCTCGTGAACCTTACTTTTAGTGGAGGGACATAGATGACAAACAAACCAAGAAATAAATATATCATGTGCCAGGTGGAATCAAATGCTATGAAAAATGAGAATCACAAGCTGTGTCCTCAGATATCTTCAAATAACTATAGTTATGAACTGACTGAGGTAAGGCCATATGAGGTGCAAAGTCAGAAATGCTGGTTGAACTCAGAAGTATATTTCATTGTACTCAACATGGAGCTGTATATGTAGTTGATGCTGTGGATTATTATTATTATTATTATTATTATTATTTATTTATTTATTTTGAGACGGATTCTCACTCTGTTGCCCAGGCTGGAGTGCAGTGGTGCGGTCTTGGCTCACTGCAATCTCCACCTCCCGGGTTCAAGCGATTCTCCTGCCTCAGCCTCCTGAGTAATTGGGATTACAGGCGCCCATCACCACACCCAGCTAATTTTTTTGTATTTTTAGTAGAGATAGGGCTTCACCATGTTGGCCAGACTGGTCTCAAACTCCTGACCTCATGATCTGCCCGCCTCAGCCTCCCAAAGTGCTGGGATTACAAGGGTGAGCCACTGCGCCTGGCCTGTTATTAATTTTGAGACAGGGTCTTGCTTTGTCACCAAGGCTGGAGTGCAGTGTCATGAGCATGGCTCACACAGCCTAAAACTCCTGGACTCAAGCAGTCCTCCATTTCAGCCTCCCAAGTGGCTGGGACTACAGGTGCTCACCAATACACTGGGCTAATTTTTAAATTGTTTTCTTCCTTTGTAGAGATGAGATCTCACTATGCGGACCAGGCTGATTTTGAACTCTTGGCCTCATGTGATCTTCCTACCTTGGCCCCCAGAGTGCTGAAATTATAGGCATTAGCCACCAAGCCTGGCCAATGGATTAATTTTTTTTTTTTTTTTAGACGAAGTCTTGCTCTGTCACCAGGCTGGAGTGCAGTGGCACAGTCTCGGCTCACTGCAACCTCTGCCTCCTGGGTTCAAGCGATTCTTCTGCCTCAGCCTCCCAAGTAGCTGGGACTATAGGCGTGTGCCACTATGCCCAGCTAATTTTTGTATTTTTAGTAGAGACGGGGTTTCACCATGTTGGCCAAGATGTTCTCTATCTCTTGACCTCATGATCCGCCCATCTCGGCCTCCCAAGGTGCTGAAATTACACACTTGAGCCACTGCTCTGAGCTGATTAATTTTTGATGAGTGACCTCAGGGAGAGAAGTGAGCTTGGTCAAAATTCAGACCTCAGAAGCTGGGTGCAGTGGCAAAAGCCTCTAATCCTAGCTATTTGGGAGGCTGAGACCGGAGGATTGCTTGAGCCAGGAGTTTAAAACCAGCCTGGGCAACATAACAAGACCCCCTCTCAAAAATAAAAAGGAAGTCAGAGCTTAGAATCTGTAGTGATTTGTGTTAGTGTTGCCTAGGCAGCTGAAACCAGTGCCAGTTTTGTCCAGAAGAAAAGATCTTTTGAATTCCTGCCCCCTGCTGAGAAGAGCTGGTCCTCTTCTTGGATGTGAGGACGAGCTGTTCTAACAGGTGCAGGAATGTCTCTCAGATAGGCTGAGTTTTGCCCAGCCTAGGGATATGACTCCTCTCCCTGTGGCTAGGCCTGCTGTGTGCCTCAGCTGAGATGTTATATTTCACTGGGGACCTTTCTTGGATAACTCCAAGTCTCAAACCTGTTCCTTTTTTAAGGCTTCACATTTCCATAGTCAGGCGCGGTGGCTCACACCTGTAATTCCAGCACTTTGGGAGACTGAGGTGGGTGGATCACCTCAGGTCAGGAGTTTGAGACCAGCCTGGCTAACATGATGAAACTCTGTCTCTACCAAAAATACAAAAATTAGCCAGGCGTGGCAGCAGAGGCTAAGCTGGAGAATCGCTTAAACCCAGGAGGTGGAGGTTGCAGTGAGTCAAGATCAAGCTCTTGCACTCCAGCCTGGGCCTGGGCAAGAGGAGCAAAACTCCGTCTAAAAAAAGAAGACTTTACATTTCTGGCCAGAGTGTCCATCCCTCACTCCTCCCTCACCTCATCCCCATTCTAGGCCCCATGCTATTTTATCTCTTGAACTTTATGGTCCTTGGCCAAATTTGAAAATCTTCCCAGGGCCAGTGCTCTCAAGTCTTAGTCTTTTGATCCCTTTCCAAGAGTGAGGGTGTATTCTAATCCCATCAAGAGTAGCTGCAGAATTTGCTAGTCCTGGCTGAGGACTAAGAGGTGAAGTGGGAGAAATTTTTCTTACTGATGGGGCCCCCGCTGGTAAAACTTGGCAATTTCCAATTCATCCTGCAGGGATGAATTACTGTTTAGTGATGAGAAACAAAGTGGTTGGGAAAGTCGAGGCATCAGATGGACAGTGAATATTGGTGGTGGGAATTGGTGGGTTGTATTCAAGAATTCCCTTGCCTTTTGGGGAGATATGTTTTTTTAATTAATTAATTCACGCATTCTTCATTCATTCATTCATTCATTTAGCTAGCACATACTGATTTCATACTTGACAGGGTAGATGTTAGTGGTAGTATTATAATGGGCCCTGGGGGATAGAAGGAGTCAAGCTTGGTTCTTACTACTTGGCTGTGGCATGTGAACAGCTCATAACATGAGAATTAATATAACAGAGCTACGCACAAAGTGCTTTGGAGCATAGAACAGTGAACAGTGAATGATTAGCTCTGCCTAGAGAAAGGTGAGGAGATCTGGACATGAGGGAAAGGACTTTGTGGTTTTGTCTGCCAATAGCTATCAAAGTGTAGTCTTCAGACCATGGCGGATGCGAGCGAGGCCTTGTCAGGACATCCAGAAGATCAAAGCCATTTCATAATAATATATTATTTGCCTTAAAAAAACGATGTATACCTTTGTACTGTTGTTGCAAAAACAGTGGTAGTTAAAACTGCTGGCACCTTAAACACAAATCAAAGCAGTGGCACTAAACTACTAGTAATGGCTGTATTCCTCACCTCCACACACTGTCAGTTAAAAAAAATAAAAGTTTTCAACAAAGAAGTGGAAATCATTAATTTTATTGAATTGTATCCCATGAGTTCATGCCTTTTAATATTCTGTGTGATGAAATATAAGTATGCATAAAGCATTTCTGCTGCACATAGAAGTTTGATGGTTATCTCGAGGAAAGCACTTGTGCAATTGAGGTGTAAGCTGACATACCTCTCTTTTTTCAGGCAGCACTATCATTACTGGAAGTAATAGGTGATAGATAACTATGGTTATTCAGTATTTGGCGGACATTTTCTTGAAAATAAATGAAATGTGTCTTCTGCCTTAAGGAAAACAACTGGTAGTATTTGTTGCCAATGATAAAATTCCAGCTTTTAAGTGAAAACTGGATTTCAGAAAACTTGTATCTGTCACTGTGAAATTGACAGTTTTCCTAGATTAAAAGCTTTTCTGATGAAATCAGTGGTTATATTAATAATTGTGACTATTTTGATATTGTATAAATGGAAGTGTCAACATTTGGAAGCTCTGCACTAACTCCTAACCAATAGTTTCCAAATGACAAGTGCGTCATGTTACAAAGTCATGCGTGTATAAAAGATCCATTCAAAGTGTAAGATAGACCAATGGATTTTAATGTTAGAGAGTACAAAAAGTTTATTTGTATAGTCTGGGATTTCACATTGCAACTAACCTTTAAGAAACCTACCACTTGTTGAGTTTGGGTATAGTCTCATATAATATCCACAATAGTCTGACTAGTAAAATACTCCTCTCTCTTCCATCTGCATATCTATGTTTTGATCTTCAGTCAAAACAACACATCACAATAGGTTGAATGTAGCTATAAGATTATATCTGTCTTCTATTAAGGCAGACATTTAAAAGATTTGCAAAAATGTAAAACAATTCTACCCTTCTTGTGATTTTTTTCAGAAAACAATTATTTTCCATAAAAATATTATTTACATTAATATGTAAGAGATTTATTATTGTTCTAAAATGAATTAATGAGAACATGGAGAGCAGTAGCAGCCTGGCTGTCATCACCATGTCTCTGAAAGGTGATTTTTTGTTTTTGGAGACAGGATCTCACTGTTGCCCAGGCTGTAGTGCAGTGGTACAATCACAGCTTACTGCAGCCTCAACATACTGCACTCAAGTGATCCTCCTACTTCAGCCTCCTGAGTAACTGGGACTACAGGCATGCACTACCATGCTCAGCTTTTATAGAGATGGGGTCTCACTATGTTGCCCAGATTTTGAACTCCTGGGCTCAAGCAATGCCTCGGCCTCCCCAAGTGCTAGGATTACAGGTAGTGAACCACTATGCCTGGTCCTGCAGGCTGATTTTGACAGCGTTGCAGAAGATGTGAGGAAGCTGAAAACAAGACCAGATGAGGAAGAACTGAAACAACTCTATGGGCTTTAGAAACAAGCTATAATTGTGGACATTAATATTGAGTGTCCAGGAATGCTAGATTTAAAAGGCAAGGCCAAATGGGAAGCACTGAATTTCCAAAATGGGACATCAAAGGACAATGTGATGAGTGCGCATATATATATATATATATTTTTTTTTTTTTTTTTTTTTTTGAGGCAGAGTCTTGCTCTGTCGCTCAGACTGGAGTGCAATGGCGTGATCTCTGCTCTCTGCAAGCTCTGCCTCCCGGGTTCAAGCGATTCTCCTGCATCAGCCTCCCAAGTAGCTGGGATTTCAGGTGCGCCTCACCATGCCTGGCTAATTTTTGTATTTGTTAGTAGAGACGGGGTTTCTCCATGTTGGTCATGCTGGTCTTGAACCCCTGACCTTGTGATGCACCCGCCTCGGCCTCCCAAAATGCTGAGATTACAGGCGTGCGCCACTGCACCCGGCCAAGTACCTATATTTCTAAGCAAAGGAGCTGATAGAAAAAGATTGAATTTAGGATAAAGCATATGAGAAAATTGTCCTTTGGAAGCCTTCTTAATGGTATCATGACCTAACATTTAGAGGTGGAAATGCACTTTTAACTCTATGTATCATCTACATTTTTCCTATTAGCATGAATTGTAATACTTAATTAGGAGTGTACTGAAACTACCTAGTTAACTAAACTGTGGTTACTTAAACTAGGTGTCTGTAAAAGTTCTTTTAGAAAAGTGTCTTATTTTTTATTTTTATAGATTTAGGGGGTACAAATGCAGTTTTGTTACATGGATATATTGTATATTGGTGAAGCCTGGGCTTTTAGTGTACCTAGTGTACCCATCACCCAAATAGGGTACATTGTACCCAAAAGGTATTTTCTTGTCCCTTACCGTCCTCCCCCACTCCCGTCAACTTTTCCAAGTCTCCACTGCCTCCAGGGACTCTCCATGTCCCCTGATACACATTGTTTGGCTTCTACTTGTAGGTGGGAATATGTGGTGTTTGATTTTCTGTTTCTCAGTTGTTTCACTTGAGATAGTGGCCTCCAGTTCCATCCACGTTGCTGCAAAAGACATGATTTCATTCTTCTTTTATGGCTGAGTAGTATTTTGTGTGTGTGTGTAAATAAATATTTTCTTTATACAATCATCCATTAGTGGACACTAAAGTTGATTCTATGTCTTGCTATTGTGAATAGTGCCGCAACATACATGAGTGGTAGCTATCTCTTTATATAATGATTTTTTATCCTTTGGCTAGCTGCCTAATTTTGATTCTTTGGGAGATTGCCATACTGTTTTCCATAGAGGTTGTACTGGTTTGCATTCCCCCAACAATGTATGAGTATTCCCTTTTCTCTGCATCCTCACTAACATCTGTTGTTTTTTGACGTTTTAGAAAAGTCTTGCTCTGGGAGTATGTATACAAAGACTTTAACAATTGTTTGTTCTTTTGGCTTATCTGTTCTACAATGAGTTTAGTGTTACTCATTTAGTGTTAATCTGTTTTGATTATTAAGAAAAAATAGAATGAATTAATAAGTAAATATAAACATTTGTGTTTTACTTTCCTTTTTTAATTCAAAATTTTTTGGAAATTTTATTTGAAATGTTCTGATTTATACCTTATGAAACATATTATCAATCTACAAAAAAATCTTACTGAGGCAGTTTGCAAAAGTTTTATGTTGCTAAATATTCATTAAGGCAATGTAGGTAATTAAATTTTAGCTTTTATTTTGAGCTTAGGGGTACAAGTATAGGTTTGCTACATAAGTAAGCTTATGACATGAGGTTTGTTGTACAGATTATTTTGTCACCCAGGTATTAATCCTAGTACCCATTAGTTATTTTTCCTCATCCTCTTCCTCCTCCCACCCTCCACCCTCTGAAAGGCCCCAATGTGTGTTGTTTCCCTCTGTGTGTCCATGTGTTCTCATCATTTAGCTCCTACTTAGAAGTGAGAACATGTGGTATTTGGTTTTCTGTTTCTGTATTAGTTTGCTGAGGATAATGGCCTCCGTCTTCATTCATGCCCCTGCAAAGGACATGATCTCGTTCTTTTTTATGGCTGCATCTGTTTTACTTTCTAATGTGGTAAATATTAAACAGTTCTTTGGAATTAAAAGATGTTACGCATATAAAAGGGTCCTGAGACCAAAAAGTTTAAAAACATATGGCTATGCTATTTTCTTTGCCTAGAACTCTTCTCTTTTTTCTCTAGAGAAATCCTACACATAGTTGTAGAGTTAATATTTAGGTATTCTTTAAAAAAAAAATTTACTGAGCATCTTGTCAATACCTGGGTTTTTGTTGCTGTTGGGGACATGGTACCAATCCCTTATGGAGATCACAGTCTGGTGGGGAAGACACATTAAACCCGGTACGATGAATGTTACCAGTGATAGCATATAAATGTTGTGGGAGTACAGGCTGCTGTCAGAGTCTCGAAAAGAACCACTTTCCCACTCACCTGGAACATATGACTGGTCAGGTTGATTGGATTATACCTCCTATATTTGATTCTTCATAGGGAAAGTGGCCGAAGTTAACAGAAGATGGGAACTGTTTACTTGCTGCTCTGGGGGTAAAGAAGGATACTACAAATGTATTAAATATCAGCCTACGCCAGGCCCTATGCTGGATGTTTTAACAAACGTGATTTCATTTTTAAAAAGTTTGTGCAGCAGATTATTACCCTTATTTTGCAAATGAGAAATTGGGGGCTCAGATAAATTAACTTGTCCAGTATCTTATGGTTTGTAATTGGTGAAGATGGGATTTTGATAGTGTTGTGACTCTTAAGTCCAGGCTTTTTCACTGTAGTTATGTGTTGCTAAATGGATGGCTCTTTGAAGGTATTTCCAGATGGTTGTGGGAAACCTTGCCAGATTGGAATGCGTAAGAGAAGGGAGGAAAGGTCTCAGGAAGAACAGAGAGACAGCTCAGGACATGCTTGGTTGAAGGAGTTATTTGTGAGTTTTGGCTGACATGGTTTTTCTGTACAGGATTCAACAGCCATAGGGGAATCAAGCTTTTGTACTCCCTAACCCTCAATCCCTTTAATCCTTCTCTGTGTCAGCTGATGCTAGCAGCAAAGGTCACCTGTCTGTCTGATCAGGTTACAAACCAGAGACTGGGTATTTGAAGCCCAAACTTCTTGGATCTTGTAGGTCTTTGGGAAAGGTGCTGGTTAATTGACCTCAGGCCAGTGGTGCAGCCTGGAGGCCCCAAACCCTAGAGTTTGGTAAACGATTTCCATTATTTTAAAATGCCTGTTAGAAGTTATGCTTTACATAGGATAAGCCTGTGTGTGGATACAGGCTAATGAAAAGATTGGATTTCTATCTTTCTTTAATTCTTTTTTTTTTTTTTTGAGATAGGGTCTCTCTCTGTTGCCCAGGCTGGAGTTCAGTGGCACAAACATGGATCACTGCAGCCTCAACCTCGTGGGCTTAAGCGATCCTCCTACCTCAGCCTCCTGAGTAGCTGGGACTACAGGTGTGCACCATGATACCTGGCTACTTTTAAGAATTTTTGTAAAGACAGGGTTTCACCATGTTGCCCAGGCTAGTCTTTAACTCCTAGGCTCAAGGGAACTCCCACCTCAGCCTCCCGAAGTGCTGGGATTACAGGTGTGAGCCACCACACCCAGCCTTGGATTTCTTCTTTTAGGTCAATCCAATATGATTTAGGTGTGCTACATATGATATTCTATAACAGAGTTCTGCAAACTATGGCCTGTGGGCCAAATCCAGTTTACTGCCTGCTTTTATAAATAAAGTTTCATTAGAACACATTCAAGTTCATTCACTTATATTTTGTCTATGGATGCTTTTGTGCTACAATGGCAGTTAAGTTGTGCAACAGAGACTATATGGCCGACAATTTCTAAGTTGTTTACTATTTGGCCCTTTACAGAAAAAATTTGCTGATACTTAATTATGATTCTTTCTGTCATGGCACTTAGCACACAGTGTTTTAATTGCCTGGCTCTCCCACTTTTGTAATTAACCTTCTGAGAGAAAAATGAGATATGATTCATATTTTTATGCCCCATGCTGATCATAGGGCCTAATATATGAAGAACATTCAATAAATGTTTAAATGGGCATATCACGGGCTGATAAAAAAGCTCTAATATTTAATTATATATGTTTTTGTTGGTGAGGTAGTTGAGAAACAATGCCTTAATCTTTGAGTGTATTCTGCTCTCTCCCTAAGTTCCCACCACCCCTTCATCCCATTCCCCAATTTAGCAGAACAAATGTAGAAAGAAATAAGTTTATGCAGAGATATTTCTTTTTGTATGCATACTGTTCATCATATTTTTTTTCTTTTATCAAACCATTGTAGACTGGGCATGGTGACCCATGCTTGTAATCCCAGCAATTTGGGAGGCCGAGGTGGGCTGATCACTTGAGGTCAGGAGTTCGAGACTGGCCTGGCCAACATGGTGAAACCCCATCTCTACTAAAAATACAAAAAATTAGCCGGGCGTGGTGGCGCATGCCTGTAATCCCAGCTACTTGGGAGGCTGAGGCAGGAGAATTGCATGAGCCCGGGGAGTGGAGGTTGCAGTGAGCAGAGATCACATCACTGCGCTACAACCTTGGCAACAGGTTGAGACTCTGTCTCAAAAAACAAAAAAACAACCAAAAAAGCCCCCATTGCTTCAGTGTTCTTCTTGCCCATATTATCACCTGTAGCTTCTAAAAGATGAAAGCAACCCAAGGCCAGCTATCTGGTCACCCTAGCAAAAAGGCAGTGGTGAAGATGGGATTTTGAAGTGCTGGCCTGGGAGTCAGCAGACTTGGGCTCTCACTGTGGCTCTTCAGCTGCCTTTGACTTTGGCACATCATTTAACATTGGTGAACTTCAATGTTCAACATACTTTTATTGAATCACATCTGGAACACTTTAAAATTTAATATTTGTACTCCTCCCTTATTTTGAAAAGGATTTGAATAACTAGCAAGAGGTAGAGAGGTGACCTGTCTGGTCTTATCACTGTCTTTGGCTGGCAGACAAGTAGATGATTAAATGGATTAGGGTATTTTAGGTCTTTGATTAGTGCCTTCTAAAAGGCGTCACAACCACAGCCTCTTCATCCTGTCCTTACTTTCTGTCCTGTGACAGCTTCTTCTATTGCCTAGGAAGTCAAGATCTATCTTCTTTGAGGGTCATCTGAAGAGTATTTTGCCAAGGAAGTAGTTGTCAAGATCCAGATCAAAAGGAAAGAGAAATTTTAGCATCTAGGAATTGGAAGAAATACTAGAAACTTCAGTCAAAATACCTTTTTCAAATAGTGACCTTGAGGCCTGGAGAAGAGAAATGTCCTCCCTAGATCACATGGTAGAGCTAAGCCTAGATTTCAGGCTCTTTCTATTGTGTGCATCATTCAGACTAGGTGTTTTCCAGGCTTGTAAGAGAGGACTAGGTGTCACAGAACAAGTTAAGGTGGCCTAGGCTCTTGTACTGGTTTTACTGCTGCGTGGACATATAATGGTAGGCAGAAGAAACCGTATCCCAGACCACCTAAGGTGTTGTATCAGATGAGCTCAGGACCTTCAGATATCTAAAAAATATTTGCCTGATGTAACTGTCTATGGGAAGGCATGAGATATGAGAGGTTTCCCCAGTCAGCCTATGGCTGACCTTATATGTATCAGCACTGACAAAATGAGCAAAAAGGAAAATTACACATTATTTGGGCAATGGGACTAATTGGCTGTTGTTCTGTTTCCAGAAAGATTATATTGATTTACATTTGTGTATTTGGCTGATTAAAAATAATAACTCAATTGAATATGTATTTCTTTGATTACTAATGAGGCCAAACTTTTTCCTGTGTTCATTGGCTATTTATGTTTTCTCTCATTTGTGAGTTACTGATTCACGTTCTTGTCTAGATCCCAGTATACTCCTAGTCCTATGCGAGACTTCCCTGCCAAGAAATTATTAGGGTGATAAAGCATTGCCCCTGTGGGGGAGCTCAGCATTTTCTTGGGGAGACAGTTAAAGGCTAGATGAAACACCTCTGTCACTGTACAAGTAGCCAGTTACGTGCCTACATGAGGAGTCAGATGCTAGAAGCTAAGGATGCTGACACAGGTGGGTGATGGGTTCTGGGTGACAGCTCTGAGTAATGTTGTCTCTTGCTTTTCTTACACAGAGTTTTGCCGAATTGACAAGCCCCTGTGTCACAGTGAGGATGAGAAACTCAGCTTCGAGGCAGTTCGTAACATCCACAAGCTGATGGACGATGATGCCAATGGTGATGTGGATGTGGAAGAAAGTGATGAGGTGAGCTCTCTCATCCTGCTGTGGCTCTCTTTTCTTCCTGTGTGAATTAGTCTTTGAAAGCTGCTTAGACAGGCTATTCCCTGTGGAGAGATGTTCTCTGCTGGCTTGTTTTTTAGGAACTCATCCCCATTGGGGAAGGTGGCTCCCAGCAGAGCAGCCCTCCAGGAGTCAGCCTGTCAGAATGTAGGCTTTATGCTGGCTGGCTACCGCCTGCTTACTGGCTAGTTGCGTAACACTGACTAAACTGTGTTGTTTGGGAGGGAGAGGGATCCCTGAGGCTGGTCTCTATGGTTTCCTTGGATCCTTATTGCAATCCTGCTATAGCTGGAGGGCATCAGTCTGTTCTCAGCCCTGTGTTGGCATGTGGGATAGAAGATAAGACACCCAGATCCTGCCCTCTGGGAGTTTATACTCTATTTGGGAAGAAGAAACAAATTGTTTTAGAAAGATCATTCTGAATTCCAGGCTGAAGTTTTTGGGAGCCAGTTGCATGGTCTAGATAGGAAGAGTTAGAGGAGTCTCTAAATGGAAAAAAGCTCTATTGTTTCATCTTTTGGCATTGTTGTACCTGTAGCTCAGCAGATCCCAGAGTGTAAGGTCATTATTTGTGAAAAGATTTAAAAGTTTCTTCATTTAAAGCTCAACATATACCAGTAGTTTGGTGAAGCTACCAAGTTATGCCAAATCTTCAATAGTGATGTAGTTGTATCATGAAGCTACCAAGTTATGCCAAATCTTCAATAGTGATGTAGTTATATCATGATGGGGGAGATAACCCTACTCTCTCTTTCCTGCCAGCCTACCTTTGAGTTTTGAGTTCAATTTTGGATCCCACATTGTCAGAAGGATTTGAAACAGTGAGGGCCTATACAGAGAGGAGTGACATGAGTGATGAAGAGTATGGAAAGTACAAAACAAAGAGGATTCAACACAATTATGTTTATTAAGCATGTATGTACCATGCACTGTGCTAGGCATGGAGATGGGACTGTAAATAAAACAGATACAGTCTGTCTTTATATAACTTAAAGTCTAGTGAAGAGACTTTAGCCTGGAGAAGAGGAGACTCAGGTAATATAATTTCTATCTTTAAATACATAAGAAGTAAAGAAATCAGACTTAAGTAATGATGATAGTAAAGTGAAAACCATGATACTAGCTATCATTGATTGAACTCTTACTTTATGCCAGTGACAGTGTTAAGCTTTTTGCATAGTTACTCTTTTAACTTCAACAGATTTATGAAGTTGGTATTATTACCAGGGTATGGAGCCTTAGGAAGGTTAAGCATTTTGTTCAGGGACACAGTGGGTATCAGTGCAGATCTGATTTCCAAGCCCATGCTCTTAAGTACTGCTGTATTGTTTCTTCTATTCTAAGAGCAGAACCAGGTCCAAAGTAAAGTGGGGAAAGTAAAAAGTAGGCATTTTCTTTTAGAATAAAGAATTGACTAACAGTGAGAGCTATCTTGCCATAGAAGAGGGTTCCTTGGTAGACAGTGAACTCCCTATCACTGAAGATGGGCAAGTAGCATACAGAACTCCACTGAATCTGGGTGTGGTGGCTCATGTCTGTAATCCCAGCACTTCGGGAGGCCAAGGCAGAAGGACAGCTTGAGGCCAAGAATTCGAGACTAGCCTGGACAACACAGCGAGACCCTGTCTCTAAAAAAAAAAAATTGGCTGGGCGTGGTGTCATACACCTGTAGTCTCAGCTACTCTGGAGGCTGAAGCTGGAGGATCGCTTGAACGTAGGAGGTTGAGGCTGTGGTGAGCTATAATCATGCCATTGCACTCCAGCCTGGGCAACAGAGCAAGACCCTGTCTCTAAAAAAAACAAAAACAAAAACAAAACACAGAATTCACTGATTGGTCAACAGAGGGGATTTGTCTGTAAGGATGAACCAGATAATGTTTAAGGAATTTAAAGGAAGAGAAAAATAGGCTTCCTGGAGAAAAAGTAAAATTTAATAGAATGGAAAGGGTTGGGCTTACTCAGTAGTGGAGAATCAGTGTGAGCAAAGCTGTAGAAGTAGTAAGAAATATAGTGGGTTGGTTTGGTTAGATAGGGACTGTGGTAGAAAACCACAGAACAAAAAGTTGGAAAGGAAAGTGGGGACCAGGCTGAGATATGTATACCTGTTGAACCAGGCAACTGTAAGTTCTTGAGCAAAGACAACGACTATGATGTAAGTGTCTGAAATTTGGTTACATCCAGAAGTGTCACTGACCTGTAAAGGATCAAAATTTTATTTGTCTATCCTGAGAATAGAGCCATGTTCCTGGGGGTGAATGAGGACTACTGACATCCTGATCACTGTCCCAGGGCCTGGCCACAAAACTGGGGAATGGACGAAGAAGGTGATATAACCCAAGATCTATAAGTTCTTGGAAATCTTTGTTATCTGCTCCTCGTTCTTTTTTTTTTTTTGTCACATTCTGCTGAGTTGCTTTGTCAATGAGGGGAGGAATAAAATGTTCTTTTTAGAGGAATGTTACCACAACAAAAAGCTCATCAGCACAAACTGTTCCGAAATAACACAAAAGCTGTTACCCTGCTCTTCCCTGCGCCAGTGGTGAGTTGTTCTTTTTCAGTATAGTTTTTGCCTTGCCTTGGTTTCCACTACTCTCCCTGCAGTCTCAGGCTTCACGTGGTTAGAGAGGCCTGCTGGTCTAGGTTTGCATGATCAATCACAAGCTAGCTTCCTGAAAGAGAAAGTACCAAAATGTGTGTGCCTAAGTCACTTTAAACATGTATAAGATAGCCTTAGAGTTCAGGATCTAACTAGAAAGTTGGGTAGATATCTCAGGGTTTAGAATATTGTGTAATGGATAGTGGGGTACCAGAAACCCTGGTTCTTTTGGCCATCAAGGACCTGAAAGTTTTTTTTTTTCATTAATAAAACTTTTATTCCACTTACATGAATTTAGTACACGTGTTCTTAACAATTATGCTTGGATTGTTCATGAGAATTTCATAAAATGTTAATCAAAGCTAGCCATCATCTCAAGTTATTTCCTTGTTAACTATTTTTACAGCACATGCATGCTAGGCAGGTATCAAAAAAAATCACGAAAGCAAAAAACCTAAAAAAAAAAAAGAAATTAAATACATGGGTTTTTCTTTTTTTGTTTTACTGCTGTGCTTGATATACATGAAGTAATGAATATCAAGCAATTCATTTTTACTGCATCTTTACTTTTACATTTGTTTTCAGGTTGCCTAAAACATTTAAATACAAATAAAATGAGTGTAGCAAAAATAATGAAAGCCAACATCAGGTAACTTTATAAATGATGGAATGTGAACTGTTTCTGCCCTTATTCAGAGTAAAATGGGTCACAACTTTGTCTAAAGGAACACTTCTGCAGCCGTAGTCAAAGGTGTGCACAGTGAGATTGAATATTCCATAGATATACAAGATGTAACATGTGATATCCATGGGATGTCTGTTTCTACCACAGCCTGTTAAGTGCTCCAAACCTTAAAGTACCTACAGTAACTACACCTGTGACTAGAACCAATGAGCCCTTTCACTCCCTACCAGGACAAACCAATGTGTAGGCAGTTTTCTTTGCTTAGACATGAAGCAGTTTTAACACTGGCCCTTGTGAAGCCACAGTGTACCAAATACTATGCCAAACATTTATAACCTTTATAAAAATTCTACATTCCCATTTTGGCCACCTCAAGATGGAAACAGATAACTTCCTGAATGTTAACTGGCTCTACTCTCCTAATATTAAACATAAAAACTACATGGGAAATATAGATATTCAAATAGAAGTAGCATAAACCTGTCATAAATCATAAACAAAAAACTCTTTGTGGGACAGCATGGATGACCAATGGTCTACTGTGTAAATTTTAGAATGAGGCAGACAAAGTTAGAAGGCTGGTTAATTTTCCCCTCATTCTCCTGCTTCAGCTTCATTTCCTTGGGTATCCGATGAAGGACCTGAGGTTTTTATAAGACATCTAAAAGCCTTGCTGATTACTCAAGAGCCTTAGTAGAAGTCTGAAGGGGTGCTCTATTGAGTCCTCATGTATTCAGCCTCCTACTAGTAACTTTTTTGCATAACTGGACTGTAACCCCAGTGCTAGATCTTTTAAAATTTTAGCCATTTCTGAAGTAAGTCTTTCTTCCTTCAGGTTATTGTGACTAGAGTGTTAACTTTTCTTTGTATGAATCAAAGCATATCTTCAAGGCCTCTTGTATTATTACCCCAGTACCTAGATTCCTACATACATTCGTACGATTACATAATTCGTACGATTATAGTTTTCTTCTTATAGTTTTATCTCTTCTTTGATTCATTCTCATTTCTTTTTTATAGACACGTTTATTCAACATCACAATCAAACTATTACATTTAGCAATCAACAGCATGAGTAAAAAAAATTATCTACACTAAAACTTTTTGTTGGCATGCTTTACATTTTCCACAGAAAAGAAACTAAAATAACCTTTTACACAATTAGTCACAAATACAGTCCTACTTTATTTTGCCTATACACATGAGTATTTGTCTAAAACATGTCTTCTTTGTAGCAGCTAGGCCCTGCCACCACTGTGCTTGGCTGAGTTCACAAATCTGTTGTAACCTGTAGCTTCCTTGTCACTTCTCTGGCTTTCTTCTCCTGCTAAGCATTTTTCTAGCAGTAATTAAAATCTTTTGCCACTGCCATAGCTACTGCTGCTACTGGAACCACCATAGCTCTCTTGGTTTTGTGTTTTGACCAGTGTAGAATCCAGAGCTTCTGCCTCCAAAGTTTCCTCCCTTCATGCATCCAAAATTTGAGGACTGCTTGTTATAATTGCCAAAATTATTGTAGCTTCCACCACCTCCAAAATTGCTTTCGCTACTACCAACAAAGCTGCTTCTGTGTCCACTGTTGTTATAGCTGTGAGAGCTGACACTGCTGCTGTAGCCACTGCCCTGATTTCCATAATCCTGCCTCCACTTCCATAGCCTCTGCTTCCTCCAGAGTAACCCCAGGGCTGCCCCTTTATAAGCACTGTTGTTACCAAATCCATTATAGCCATCCCTGTTGCCACCAGATCCACCACCACCATGGCTGCTACCAAAGTCACCACAACCACTGAAGTTTCTCCTCCATAACCAAAGTTGTCATTCCCACCAAAACCACCTCCGCGACCACCACCAGAGTTTCCAGAACCACTTTGACCTCTTTGGCTAGATGAAACACTAGCCATCTCTTGCTTTGACAGAGCATCCCTAACTTCATAGTTGTGGCCATTCACAGTATGGTATTTCTTTTTTTTTTTTTTTCTGGAGACAAGGTCTTGCTCTGTTGCCCAGGTGTGAACACAGCTCACTGCAGCCTGGACCTCCTGGGCTCAAGTGATCCTCCCATCTCAGCCTCCCGAGTAGCTGGGACTACAGGCATGCACCACTGCACTCGGCTAATTTTTATATTTTTTTGTAGAGATGAGGTCTTGCCATGCTGCCTAGGCTGGTCTTGAACTCCTGGGCAAGTGATCCCCTGCCTCGGCCTCCCAAAGTGCTAGAATCACAGGCATGAGCCACTGCACCCAGCCAGTATTCCTTTTAAAAAGATTTGTTTATTTATTTTGAGACAAAATCTCACACTGTCGGCCAGGCCGGAGTTCAGTGGTGTGAGCATGGCTCACTGTAGCCTTTACCTCCCAGGCTCAAACGATCTTCCTGTCTCAGCCTCTTGAGTGGCTGGGACTACAGGCACATGCCACCACACCCAGCTAATTTTCAAAATTTTTTAAAAAATTTAAAATGTATCTTTTTTTAAGCCCCCAACAAATATCCTTTTCATAGTTAAGTGGGCACCTGATCTTTGAGAATCTTCTCTTGATACAGCTCTTCCGTTCACCTTGTGTAGCCTTGCATTCACAGCTGCATCCACCTCCTCCACAGTGGCATATGTGACAAACCCAAAGCCCCTTGAGCACTTGGTATTTGAATCTCTCATTACCACAGTCTGTGAGTGCTCCCTGTTGCTCAGAATGGCTCATTGGACCCTCATTGGTCATTTCAAAGCTCAACTCTGATGACGAACTTCTACACCTGTTGGGACTCCTTAAGAGACTATGACTTAGACTTGATAGCAGTGGGAAGAGTGACTTTGATAATGTTTTCAGTGGCATCCATGGGCAGAAAAAGCCATTCTCGTTTCTAATTGCTGAATATACTCTGCTGTGAAATTAGACTTAGGGCAAACTGAGACTCAGTAGGCATGTCATAGAAAAATATATAATCAGGCCAGTTGTGGTGGCTCACTCCTGTAATCTGAGCACCTTGGGAGGCTGAGGCAGGAGGATTGCTTGAGCCCAGCAGTTCAAGACCAGCCTGGACAACATAGGGAGACTCTATGTCTACAAAAAAAAAAAAAAAAAAAAAAAAAAGACTTTTTAAGAGTCCTTAAAATAAAAGAAAAACATATAATCATTTGTGTAGGGGCAGCTAGTTTGGTTAGGTGCCTTCTTTGCTTGCTTCTCTTCTGGATAGCAGAGGCTATGTATCGTGGGCCTTTCAGATGTGCAAGATGGCTCTATTGGTGATGGTGCCCTTCTTGCAGAGCTGGCAGGGAGTTCTACCAGGCTGGCAGTATGAGAATTCGTGACCTGTGTTCTATTCAAACCTGTGGTGGGGTTTGCTCCATGGGCAAAAGATTTGTTGCAGTGGAATGGTACTGTTAGGTTGTGCTTAACAGTATGAGGTGGGCAGACAAGGGCCTACCTAAGACCATTGTCCCCTTGACTGGACCAGACTTTTTGAGAGCAGTGCTATTTTCTTTTCTGCAGCCTACATGGCAAATCAGGGCATTTATTCAGCCATTAAACAAATTCTTATTTAATACGTATTAAAGGCAGACACTATTTGAAGGCTAGGGATTCCACAGTGTACAAAACAGATAAGATCCCTGCTTTTATGGAACTTGCATTCTAGTGATCTATATGTCACAGGTGATTAAGTGATAAGAAAACTTTGAAATTAGGCAGAACTGTGATCAGATTATAGTAGTCTAGTGACTTTTCCTTTGGTTTTCTCAGGGTGAAGTGGTAGTTAATGATTCCTACCGTTTCAGGGTTGTTGTCAGGATTCAGTGAGAAAAGTGCTATTTAATGCTCCCAACACAAATAAAGAACTCTCAAAACTCGACGACAGAAAATAAGCCAGGCCAGGTGCCGATGACTCATGCCTGTAATCCTAACACTTTGGGAGGCCGAGGTGGGCAGATCACTGCTCTTATCTGGTTTGTCTCCATTCTCCCCAGTGCCCAACAAAGCCTGTTATAGAATATGTGCTTAATCACTGTGTTGAATGACTGACCAATATTGCTATAGCAGAATGCTATCATTCTGCTATGGGAGTCTTAGCAAGGGTGTGATCACACATTTTAGGGGATAAGGATGAGTAGGTAGCAGTATGAATCCAGGAAGCTACAAGATCTACTTACGACTTCTGTTAGTGCCTGTGGTGTCTGATGTAGAAGTATAACACAGGGTTATAAGCTTATGCTCTGGAATCATACAGACTCCATTCTGCCTCTTCCAGCTGTGGAAACTTGGGGAAGTTACATAATCCCTTTCCACCTCAGTTTCTCCATTAGAAATTGAAGTAATAATAGTGGTAGGCCTTTCATGAAGTTGTTGCGAATATTAAATGAATAATGCATATAAAGCACTTAATACAATGCCTGGCACATAGAAGCTCAATGAAAGTTTTTATGTTTATTATTATTATCATCAGAAAGAACATATATTTTGATGCAAACAAGCCTGTATTCAAAACTTGACTTTGCCATTTACTGGCTATACAACTTTAGGCAAATAACCTTACCTTTCTGAGCCTCAATTTTTTTTTTAAGCTATTTGAGGAGGGATGTTGCAGGGATATTGTGAGAAATTAATGTTTGCAAAGCTCCTAACACAATGCCTGGTATATAGGTGCTAAAACATAGGTGCTAAAGCCATGATTTTTTCTCTCTCAACATGAGGGTACAATAGTGAGGGCTGGCCTGTATAGCAAAATTCCACATCAGCTCTATCACCATCCCATGGCACCACAGCATTCAGCCATGGGAGCCACTCCCAGTGGTGTGCCTGACTTGACTAGGGCCAGGACACTGTAGGAGGTTGAGGTAGTTCTGTTTTTGCCTAAGTGGTTGATATTAAGAGGGAGGGCATGATAAAGCAGGATCACACATTTACAGGGACTACAACTTTTCTGGCAGCTCACCCAGCCTCCTACATATGCCTACATTTTTTTTTTTTTTTTTTTTTTTTGAGATGGAGTTTCGCTCTTGTTGCCCAGGATGGAGTGCAATGGTGCAATCTCAGCTCACCGCAACCTCCGCCTCCCAGGTTCAAGCGATTCTCCTTCCTCAGCCTCCTGAGTAGCTGAGATTACAGGCATGCACCACCACGCCCGGCAAAATTTTATATTTTTAGTAGAGACGGGGTTTCTCCATGTTGGTCAGGCTGGTCTCAAACTTCTGACCTCAGGTGATCTGCCCGCCTTGGCCTCCCAAAGTGCTGGGATTACCACGCCCTGCACCTGTGTACTTTTAAAAAGATCTGGCTTTTGGGCCAGGCACAGTGGCTCATGCCTGTAATCCCAGCACTTTGGGAGGTCGAGGCGGGTGGATCACTTGAGGTCGGGAGTTCGAGACCAGCCTGACCAACATGGTGAAACCCCGTCTCTACTAAAAATACAAAAATTAGCTGGGCTTGGTAGCAAGTGCCTGTAATCCCAGCTACTCGGGAGGCTGAGGCATGAGAATCACTTGAACCCCAGGGAGGCGGAGGTTGCAGTGAGCCGAGATCATGCCACTGTACTCCAGCCTGAGCGACAGAGTAGAAGTGTCATGAGAACTGTTTAGAGTTTAGTGGGGGTAGAAATAGACTTGTTTTCTATGTTTTTCATTGTCCCACCGAGAGGCATGCTAGGTCCTGGGAGGCTGTGGGAGTTCAGGAAGCTGGCATCAGGTGGAATCAGAGCTAAGGGAGCTAAACTCTGAGGGGAGCAGTCAGCAGGTTCACTTGCAATATCTAAAATGCCAGTAGGAACTTGGACTTGATAGGTAGTAGTATATAGGGAGAGAGTAGGAAGCCCAGTGCTGTGGCTAATATGGGCCAAATTAGATGAAGATAAGTAGCTGGGTTATTTATAGATGTTATTACCATAATTATTAATAATTGTATTCCCTTTCATGCTCTGGGCCTCACTTTCTTATATTCAGATAGCTGTAGACAACCCTTAAGTGTTCTGCCTCTAGTCTCTCCTGGAAAGCCCATGTCGTACATGCTGTGAGTGATCTTCCTAACCTACATTTGGGTTCCGTGTCTCCTCCTCCTTTTCCTGTTTCCTTTAACTTCCTGTACCTACCACTCCATCTCTTTAAATCTGACTTCAACCTTTCTTTTCTTTGTTTCTCATTGAAATATATTTTTTAAAGAGTTGGGGTCTCACTCTGTCATCTAGGCTGGAGTGCAGTGGCACAATCGTGGCTCACTGTAGCCTTCAGCTCCTAGGCTCAAATGATCCTCCTACCTCAGCCTCCCAACTAGGTAGGGCTACAGGTGTGTACCACCACACTAGGCTAACTATTTTTGTGGAGACAGGGTCTTGCTATGTTGCCAAATCTGGTCTTGAACTCCTGGTCTCAAGCAGTCCCCTCACCTCAGCCTTCCGATTTGCTGGGGATTACAAGTGAGAGCCACTGCACCCTGGCTACCTTTGTTAATTCTCCAGACATACCTCCTACCACTTTGGTCTGGCTCCAATCTTCTTTGTCTTATAAACATTTTATGTTTACTTCCAGTCCCCTTTCTTTGCTCAGGTAGTTCTCCTTACCTGGAATTAACCTCTTGTGCCCCTCCCTGCAGCCCTGGCCCTGTCTGTATCAATCTTAGTTGTCTTCTGGAATGTGCCAGCTTCATTTTATGTGAACCTTCCCTGACTTTCCCATTCCCAGTGATCTTCCTCATCTCAGTACTAACTCCCATAGCACATAGTCTCTATAGCTCAATTTAGCACTTAATTAGAAATTGCCTTGCTTTGTGCCCTAATGATTTTGATTGTATTATTTTGTCTATAAATTTGTCTTCCTGCACTAATACTGGCATTATTAAAGCACAACTCATCAGATTACTTCTACCATGTGCCAAGCCAAGCTGATTACATACAAAGTTTTGTTTAATCCTTAACCACTCTGTGAACTAGGTGTTGTTAGCTTTATTTTAGAGATGATAAAACTATAAATGAGTGGCTTACTTTTGCTTCTTTAATTAATCTAAACTCTTGTCTGTCCTTCAACGCTCCCATCATTTGGATTTAACTCATGCTACTAGTTCATGTTATACTGCATTTTTTTACTCTATGCTACAGCCACCCCAAACATGCTCTTCATATCTTATCACTGTGCCCCTGTTCCAGATAAATCCTTATCCTGGCATTTCTCTGCTTCCCACTTTGCCTGTAAAAATTTCACTCAGGCCAGGTTTGGTGGTTCATGCCTATAATCTCAGCTACTTGGTTGAGACAAGAGGATTGCTTGAGGCCAGGAGTTCTAGACCAGGCTGGGCAACATAACAAGACCCCGTCTCTTAAAAAAAAAAAAAAAAAAACCCACACATTTCAGTGCAATGCCTGGAATAAAACAACAACAACAACAACAACAACAACACACACACACACACAAAAACCCAAAAAACAAATAAAAACAAAAGGAAAGAGAAATTTCATTTGTCCTCCAAGGCCTAGATCAGGGTTTCTGAACCTCAGCATTATTGATATTTTGGGCCAGATAGTTCTTTGTTGTGGGGAGCTGTCTTGTACATTGTAGGATGTTTAGTAGCATTCCTAGCCTCTATATACTGGATGCCAGTAGCAAACCTTTCCCCTTCCCCCTTCCAGTTTGACAACCAAAAATATTGCCAGTTACTATTGTCAGTTGTCAACTTTCAAACTGCCCCTTGTTGAGAACTACTGGCCTAGATTAAATGTTGCCTCATCCAAGAAATTTTTTTTTTTTTTTTTTTTTGAGACGGAGTCTTGTTCTTTTGCCCAGGCTGGAGTGCAGTGGTGTGATCTTGGCTCACTGCAATCTCTGCTTCCTGGGTTCCAACGATTCTCCTGCCTCAGGCTCCTGAGTAGCTGGGATTACAGGTGCGCGCCACCACGACTGGCTAATTTTTTTACTTTTAGTAGAAGCGGGGTTACATCGTGTTGGCCAAGCTGGTCTTGAACTCCTGACCTTGTGATCCACCCGCCTCGGGGTCCCAAAGTGCTGGGATTATAGGCGTGAGCCACCATGCCCGGCCAGTCCAAGAAATCTTGTTTGTTCTCCTACAGTGGGAAGTAATCCTTTCTCATGTTCGAGAGTACTTGGCATGAACCTTATGTTTGTCATGTTGCTCTGTTCTGTATTGTAATTGGGTCCATGCTTACCTATCCTACCAGATTGTGGGTTCCTTTAGGGGTCACGAACTAGGTTTTATTCATTGCTGTTTCTCATAACATTGTGTTTGGTTCAGGGCCTTTCTCATAAGGGTGCTGAGTTGAGGTTTTTTAAATTTTGAATTTGAAAACAAAGATACTATCTTATTATTTTATGCCCTTTAAATTGTTTCTCTAGTGCAAAGGAGGAGTACAGAGTGAGCTGGTCATTGGTACTGGGAACAGAGTGCTTTGGACTTGTGAGTTCCCTGTCAGGATAAAAGCTGAAGTCAGTGTTGGGTTGTTTTTCTGGAGTTGCTAGAGTCTGGCCTCTAGACATGTTAGTATATGACCTATATGTCTGATCTCCTCTGTGACCCTCTTCCCTACCCTTCTGTCCTATGTTATGAATCATGTGCAGAATCTGGATGGAGGTAAGATTACTGTACTTAAAATGATAGGAAAGACTTTGAGAATAACACATACTATAGGGTCACAAGTGAAGAAGAAAAGGAAAACACTGAGAATGCCGAAAGGTTATGTAGTAGAGCAGAAGTATGTACTTTTAGAGCAAGAAAGATGATGGTTTCAGGTATACTTTTGCCAATTATTAGTTGTTTGGCTTTGGAAAAGTTTTTTCTCTCTCTCTTTTTCTTTTCTTTTCATTTCTCTTTTCTTTTCTTTTTTTGAAATAGAGTCTTGCTCTGTCATCCAGCCTGGAGTGCAGTGGCATGCTCACAGCTTACTGCAGCCTCAAACTCTTGGGTTCAAGCAATCTTCCCATTACAGCCTCCTGAGTAGCTGGGACTACAGGTGCACGCCACCATGCCCAGATAATTTTTGTATTTTTTGTAGAGACGGAGGTGTCACCATGTTACCCAGGCTGGTCTCAAACTCCTGGGCTCAAGCAATCTCTGCCCACCTCAGCCTTCCAAAGTACTGGGATTGTAAACATGAGCCACTGCACCCAGCCTGGAAAATTTTCTTAAACTCTGTGAACTTTCATTTCCTTACCCTCAAATTAGTCAGTAATTCCTACCTTGAAAGATTATGGCAAAGATGAAATGAAATCAGGTATATCAAGTACCCAGCCTGTGGTCTAGTTTATAGTAGCAGTATTTCTACTTCTTTTACTCCTACTACCATTGCTATGATGTGCTAGGCTTGTGCTGTGTACTCTTGCATACACTCTTTCATATAATCCTTACAAGAAATCTCTGAGATAGACATTAATTTTTTCCCATATAACCAATAAGGAAAGAGACTGAGTTAGCTCATAGTTAACCATTTTTGAGGTTATTGTAACTCAGATGTACCTCAGGTTGATGATAATATTCTAAAATTAGATTGTGGTGATAGTTGTATACTTCTGTGAATATACTAAAAACTATTGGGTTTTATACTATAATTCATATGTGAATTTGATCTCAATAAAGATGTTTTTTAAAGTGTCACTGCATTGTTTGGAGTGGTGGTCACCTTTCACTTGCCTTTCTGTAGCTCAGCCTGTAACCATCCTTAGGGCCCTGTGGAAAGCACTTTGATCAAGCCTGTAATCCCAGCACTTTGGGAGGCCGAGACGGGTGGATCACGAGGTCAGGAGATCGAGACCATCCTGGCTAACACGGTGAAATCCCGTCTCTACTAAAAAATACAAAAAACTAGCTGGGTGGGTTGGCGGGCGCCTGTAGTCCCAGCTACTCGGGACGCTGAGGCAGGAGAATGGCGTAAACCCGGGAGGCGGAGCTTGCAGTGAGTTGAGATCCGGCCACTGCACTCCAGCCCGGGCGACAGAGCGAGACTCCGTCTCAAAAAAAAAAAAAAGAAAGCACTTTGAAAGTCATGTTGATTTTTCTATTTACATTTCTTTTTTATGAGACAGAGTCTCGCTGTGTCGCCCAGGCTGGAGTGCAGTGGTGCGGTCTCTGCTCACTGCAACCTCCACCTTCTAGGGTCAAGTGATTCTCATGCCTCAGCCTCCAGGGTAGCCGGGACTACAGGCATGCGCCACCATGGCCGGCTAATGTTTTTGTGTTTTTAGTAGAGAAGGGGTTTTGTTATGTTGGCCAGGCTGGTCTCGAACTCCTGGCCTCCAGTAATTGGCCTGCCTTGGCCTCCCAAAGTGTTGGGATTACAAGTGTGAGCCACTGTGCCCAGCCTCTATCTCCATTTCCCTTACCTCCAACTTTGATAGAGATACAGTGGTGCTTTGAAGTCTGAAGTACCATGGTTGCTGGAAGCAGATCCCTGATTAGCTAACTGACAGCCAGGTTGCCTCAGTTCCTGGGCAGGTATAGATGACTTTTGAAAACGTCAGACTGAAGAGTCCTGGAGCATTCTTTTTTGGATAATTTCTCCCTCTCTCCCTCTTTTTATTCCTTCCTTTTTCTTTTTTGTAGTTAGTACTGCTTCTGGGGAAGTTAAGATGTCAAAGAATCTGTGGGGCAACTCTGGTGGCAATTCCCTCTTACCTATATATCAGGGGCCTGAATCAATTTCTTGACCCCTACTATGTGGCATTACATGTGAGGAGTTGTCAAAGACAGCTAACCAAGTGACTGTAGTTTTATTTTTCCTTGATTCACCTTGTGCTCAGGGCCTCTCTCTGATTCCCATGGCTGCTATATCACTCCAAGAGGCCATACTGGCACCTGGGAAGCAGTGCTTTCCTTTTGGTCCCTGGACCCAATTTTGAACATAACTTTTCTTTGCTTTCCCTGCACACAGCTTTGACAGCCTGGAGCTACTGCTACTGCTGCTTTTTCTTTTCCTCCTCCTCCTCCTCCTCCTCCTCTTTCTCCTTTCTTTCTTTTTCTTTCTTTTTTTTTTTTTTTAGACAGTTTCCTCTTGTAGCCCAGGCTGGAGTACAGTGGCGCAGTCTCGGCTCACTGCAACCTCCGCCTCCTGGATTCAAGCGATTCTCCTGTCTCAGCCTCCTGAGTAGCTGGGATTACAGGCATATGCCACCATGCCTAGCTAATTTTTGTATTTTTAGTAGATACGGGGTTTCGCATGTTGGTCAGGCTGGTCTCAAACTCCTGAACTCAACTGATCCGCCCGCCTTGGCCTCCCAAAGTGCTGGCACTGCAGACATGAGCAACCGCGTCCAGCCTTTCTCCTTTCTTAAAAAAATTTACTATATGCAGATTAACTTCAGCATTGGTTTCCAATATATACATTTTGTTGCTATAGTAATTCTTCTTTGACTTAAGTTTGGAGGCACCTCTCTACTTTTTTTCTTTCTAGTTCTCTGCCTGTATCCTGGTACAGTCATCATCTTGTCTCCTACTTCATGGAACATTCTGACCCCCTGTTCTTAATTCAGGCAAAGCACAGATTGAAGTCGGCTCAGGGCCTTTGCACAGAACAGAGACAGCTGACACCATGAATGACATCATTTTTCAGGTGAAACCTGCTCCTTAGGCTAAAGAAATGTCCTGTTCCCATTCTACCTTGTAAGTACTTATAGGGTGGCTGTAGCATTCACCTACCAGGAGTGGATCATCAGTTTATAGGCTACAACTTCCACTGAGTTCAAGTTCTTTGGCCTAGCTCATACATTCAGTCCTAACTTTTGGAGTTTCTTAGAATAACTTTAGAATAAACTGTTTGGACTTTGACTTTTTAAAAGTCTAAGCATGAGCTTTGGAGTCCAACCTGGGTTCAAATCCAAACCTTGCAATGTACTAAGTGTATGGCTAAGTGATTTGGAGACTCACTTTGCTCATGTGTAAAGTAGAGATGAAAATAGGATACTCTTTGCCATTAACAAGCCCTAGGCTAGTGAGAGAGACAAATATATAAACAGGCAGTGACAATAGCACATTTTAAGGGCTGTAATGGTAGTATGCACAGGACCTGTGGGAGATGAATCAGGGTGCAGTGATCTTATATGTACTGGTATAGCAGAAACTACATTGTCAGCCAGCACGCAGGCAAAGGTACCAGTTTCCAGACAAGCTGAGCTACATATCAGTGAGAGTAGGCATAGTTTGCAATCTGTCCCAGTACCTTAGCCAGACACAAGATGAGGCAGCAGCTCCCCCAGATGGTTCCCCTCATGTTTCCAGGAAAACCTGATGGTGGCTTGCTTTGACAGATAGGGAAATTCTTTCTCACTAAGCAGACTGTTGTTTTCCTTCCCCCTCTCTTTGTTGTTGAGTCTGCTTTGTCTATTCTGGATGATAATCCTGTCGATGACAGGGATGAGATATATTTGTAAGACTTGTTTGTGTATATGTCTATATATGTGTATATGTCTATATGTGCCTTTGTGTGCGGTTTTTTTTGTATGTGTGTGTACATCATTTTGTGCTTGTGTGGGTATATGTCTTTCTGCATTTAGATGTGTCTGTGTATGACAAGAAGTGGAAGGAGAAGAGGAACACTGAGCCAAGGAAGTAGGGGCTGAAAGAAAGCCCATAAATGAGGTTGAGGATCAAGGAGGTTAGGGACAAAGGGTTTGGCCTGAGGTATAGGACACAGGACCTGGAAGAAAAAGCAGAGCCAGAAATGTAATTAGCAGCCCAAAGATGCTGTTAGTCTAGACAGAATCTGGGTCCCACAAAGTGGTAGGCAGAATGCAGGTATCGTCTAGCAGCCAGGAGTAGTCAAGCTAGCAGAGAGAGAAAAGCCATGTTTCAGGTATTAAAAACTTCTGACTCTTCCTGTCCAAGGAGGAATTGGCAGCTGGCTCCCAAGTCCCTGCTTCCCTTCAGACCTAACTGGTGTTTGTGTTTGTTTGACTATATATGTATTTTTTCAAGTCCTTCTGTGCATGTCTGTGTCTGCATATGCCTCACATTCAGTGTACTTGTACTTCATAGCATTAAGAAGAATTGTCTGATTCACTTAAGTCCAGTGAGTTTCCTTTCATTCATTCTTGTATTCTTCTCCTCACTTATAAATACCTCCTTTGAAATCTTTCTTTTTGATGTGCTGCTTGCCTTCTTTCTCTCTTTTTTCTTCAAACATATTTAGTGTGTGGTTTGTGCTGGATGCTGGATATGCTTTGCATACCCATTTAAAGACTATTAAGATGAATTTCCTACCTACAAAGATCTCACTTCACTTACTGAGACAGAAAAACATACATATTCTATTCCCATAGACATTGTAACAAGAGATGAGCCCTGCATGCTCTGGAAGTACAGAAAAGAGTTAACCCATCTGAGGAGACAGAAAACACTTCCCAGAAAAGGTATTGCCTGAGATGAATTTTTTGGAAGTGAATAGGGGTTTACATGGGGAGGGGGCTGAGCATGATACATCATGTGGAGTAACAAGTATGATGTCCTTGGGAATCTGTGGTTCAGTGGTTCTTTTAACTTGAGCAAATGTAATAGTGGGCCAGAGAGGGAGAGGTTGGGAATAAGATTAGAAAGGCAGGCTCTAGCCAGATTTGTGTGCCATACTGAGGAACTTGGATTTCATCCTAAAGTTGAAAAGCTAGAAGTAAACAGAGCTGGTCCTAATTCTGATTGAAGGTATGTGAGGAGCAGGTTTTGCAGAGGAGGTGAAGTTGGAACTTGGTTTTTAAAGATGAGCAGGAGTTTACTAGATGAAGAAAGGAAGAAGAACATTCCAGGAGAGGGGAACTTAACGAGTAAAGGCAGGAGACAAAAAATATGGCAACTCTGGGAGACATCAAGTAGGGAGGTATTTAGAGAATAGTTACTTCATCTATAAGATAGGGACACCAGTAACATATACCTTCAATGGCTGATGTGAGGCTTGAAAAAGATCTTTTTTTTGTAAACCATAGAGCTGTGTGCAAATTTCTATAGTTGTTGTGTTATCCAGTTTCTTGTAATTTTTTGTCAGTACCCAACATGCATCAGGCCTTCTCAGGTATAGATCCACATAGGCATATACCTCAGCACTTTGCCACTGGCTGGATGAGAGCCATGCCCTCTTTTATCTAGCCACTTGGTGTCTTGAGGAGGCAGAGGTAAGATTAGAAGTCTCTGGGAAGTCACTGGTAAGATCAGAACTTGCTGGGTCCCTTGACAAGGGGGATCATACTATTTATTCTTGTTTATCCTCAGACACTAGGTTTCTCCTCAGATAAACTGGTATAAATAGTATGAGCCCCCTTGTCAAGGGGACCTAGGTTCAGAATAGTCAAACACATATGAAGCATCTTCTACATATAGGCACTATGGGGGACTGTGCCTTAAATTATCTCCTTTTCTCCACGTTGTAACTATGAGGTAGTTTGCATTTTACAGGTTCTAGGTGACATAGTGGTCAGTGTCAGAAATGTGATTCAAGACATTATCTGTGAAATTCTTTTTCCTATATGACACTTCATAAGCTTTGTGATTTCTCTGGATGTTGACCAAGCTGTGTGATCAGTTGAGAGTGCAAAACTTTGTGCGGTCTCAGGCAGTATGGGGCTGGAGAGAAAGTTGCTGGGCTCTGTCTTTGGGATTGAGTGATAACACTTTCCTCCACATAGAACAGTGGTTCTTTCCTTCAAGGACAGACTCTCTTCTAGATATCTGTCTCACCCAGATGCTTTCAATATGTCTGATTAATCTGTGTGTCCTTGGATCTCAACACAAGACCTGTCACATAGTAACTATTCAGTAAATAATTGGTTAGGCAAATGAAAGAACAAATGCTGCTTAACAAAGTCTTCTGGAACTCCTAATGCCTGCACTATTCTTCTGCCTTCTCTTGTGTAGTACAGTACTCTAATAGGATATTTTGTCCTTAAGGACACACACACACACACACACACACACACACACACACACACACACACACACAGTGTGTATATATATTTTGTATTGCTCATTGACGCATAAGCCTAAATCCTCCCTCTTAGAGTTGATTAGATGCCAGAAGCTTCTTGGGAGAGGCATGAGTTCGTTTTGTTCTTATATTCTTTGTCCTTAAGCTTCTTCCCATACTACTGCCCAAAGGTGAGTGTCATTTATAAGAAACACATGGTGAGCTCTAACTCTTTTTGCCAAGTCAGTTGAAGTGGGTGTTCTATTTTGGAAATGGAGTCCTAGAGGTTTTCCTGCTGTTGAGTGTTTGGCTGGGTTTGTGATCCTCTCAGGGTGTTGGAAAGCCGTGTATAGGGATGGTAGCATGAGGGAAAACTGAGCGTGGAATTGAAGTTGCCTTTTGTTCGTGGGGATTGTCAGGGAGAGAGATTTCCCTAGCATCTGAAGCCAGAGCAGAGGGTGGATTTATTATATCTAGTCCAGGGATCAGCAAACTGTTTTTTCGTATAGCCTGCAAACTAAAAATGATTTTTAAATTTTTTTCTTTCATAATTGAGATTTTATTGGTTGAGGATCAGTACAGACATTTCAATTTGTACACAATTATTAATATACATACCGAAAATCTAAAAAGCCATGTATTGTAATTCTTTTTTTAAAGTTATTCCAGTGACTTTCCAGCTTAGAATTTGGAAGCAAATTGTCCTTAAGAGGCTATCAAGTACCGGCATCCTCACATGTTGATAAGCTGTTACATACGTCCTACCAATCCACAACTGAACAGCATGTACACTACATATTCAGATTTTTAATCTTTCACAGCACAGTAACCAAGTTATTAGGAAAACAGGACTACCGCAAGCAAAGATGTTACAGAGTGCACACAGTTCTGACGGGGAGAGCCATGATCAAGGAGTGGTTTTCTTTAGGAAACAAGTCAACCAAAAAACAACATAGAAGTAATTTAAAATGTTCAAGACATTAAATGCAGGACTGACTCCATATTGTCATTTAATATGCATTGTATTATAGGATATAAAAACTAACCCCCCATCTATCGAGTGTTAAGCTGACACCAAAGATAGTTAAAGCCTCCCTTAATTCAATATCCCACACTATTTTCTGGTTGTACCAAAAAATAAACAACCAGTGAATGATTGCACCTCTTAAAGCATTTACACTTAAAAATTGGGATGAGGTGGGATTCCCTCCTTCTAAAAAATGTTTCTAGAACTACTAAAAAACTTGTATTTACAAAATAGTTGATAAAAATATTCCTCGGATTGTACAAGAAGGGAGACAGGGACCACTGATAACACATGATGTGTGGTATTAATCAGACTTGATTTCTTTCTCTCCTGCTTCATCAGAGGCTGGACTCTCCTCAGTTTTCTTTTCCCTGTTTTCTGCAGGCAAATGTTCTTTAGTTTCTTGGTTAGCCACTTTGGCCTGTTTTCTCTTTGCTCCCGTTTTCCCTTTTGTTTGCACTTTTTTGTCTGAAGATTTATCCTTTGCTGCTACCTTTTTCTGCTTCGCTTTCACTTTTGCAGTAGCAGGTTTAGCAGACAACCGCGCCTATCTTCTCTCGGGCTCTTCCTTGGCGGCCCCTTTGGCAGAGCTGACCTTCCTCTTAGTCATCCTGGCGGCGTGGAGGGCGCCTGCGGGATGTCTGCGAGCCGTGGCGCAGGGAGAGGCTCGGCGAAGCTGGGCTGCCTTGGCGAAGCTGGGCTGCCTGGTCACTGCCGCTCCTCCCGCCGCCCGGCTGCTGAGACCCACAGCAAGGGTGATGGGAGAACCCTGATTTTTACATTTTAAAATAGTTTAGGGGGAAAACTAAAGAAGAATTTCAAGATGTGAAATTTATATGAAATTGAAATTTCAGAGTCCGTAAAGTTTTATTGGCATACAGCCACTCTCATTTGTTTACATATTGTCTGTTGCTGCTTTTACGCAAGAACAGCAGAGTTGAGTAGTTGCGACTACCAAGCATAAAATATTTACTGTCTGGCCCTTTACAGAAAAAGTTTATCTGGCCTAGTGTAACCTATCAATTAAAAAAAAAAAAACAGCTTCTTGGAGGAAGAATTCACATACTGTGCAGTTCTCCCATATAGTATACAATTCAATGGGTTTTAGTATATTCACAGATATGTGCAACTATCACCTCAGTCAATTTAAAAACATTTTTGTCACCTCAAAAATAAACCACATACACATTAGCTATTGTTCTCTCCCCTCATTTCCCCCAGCCCTAAGCAACCACGCTTGTACTTTCTCTTTCTGTAATTTGCCTATTATGGACATTTCATGTAAATACAGTCATATAATATGTGGTCCATTGTAACTGGCTTTTTTCACTTAGCGTGTTTTCAAGGTGCATTCATGTTGTATCAGTACTGCCTGTACATGTTCATGTATATATATCTGTATTTTATTTCTTTTCATGGCCAAATAATATTCTATTGCATGGACATACCAGTTTTGTTTAGCCATTCATCAATTTATAGACATCTGGTTTGTTTCACCTTTTGGCTATTATGAATACTGCTGCTATAGACATGTGTAAGTTTTTGTGTGGACATGTGTTTTATGTTTTGTTTGGATGTATACTTTTATTTCTCTTGGTACATACATATGAATAGAATTGCTGGGTCATATGGTAACTGTGTTTACCTGTTTTAGGAACTGCCGGAGTATTTTCCATATAAAAATGGTTCAAGTGGCTAAACCATTTTTACATTCCTGCCAGCAGTGTGTGAGGGATCTGATCTCTCCACATGCTCATCAACACTTGTTATTGTCTGACTTTTTGATTATAGTCATCCTAGTTGGTATAAAGTAATATCTCATTATGATTTTGATTTACATTTCTCTGATGACTAACGGTATTGAACATCTTTTCATGTGCTTAATGGTTATTTGTATATCTTCTTTAGAGAAATATTTTCTCAGATCCTTTGCTCAATTTTTTTTTATTATTATTTTAAAAAATTTCCATCTTAATTTTATATTCATGGGGTACATGTGCAGGTTTGTTACAAGGGTATATTGCGTGATACTGAGGTTTGGGCTTCTATTGATTTTCTTATGCAGATAGTGACCGTAGCATCCAATGGGAATTTTTTCAGTCCTTCTCCCTATCCCCACTCCTTTTGGAGACCCCAGTATCTATTGTTCACATCTTTGTGTTTATGTGTACCCAAGATTTAGCTCCCACTTGTAAGTGAGAACATACAATATCTGGTTTTCTGTGTCTGCACTAATTCACTTAAGATAATGGCATCCGGCTGCATTCATGTTGCTGCAAAGGATTTTCATTGCTTTTCATGGTCAATATGTACCACATTTTCTTTCTTGTTTTTTTTTTTTTTTTTGAGTCAGAGTCTTGCTCTGTAACCCAGGCTGGAGTGCAGTGGCATGATTCTGGCTCATTGCAGCCTCAGTCTCCTGGGTTCAAGTGATCCTCCCACCTCAGCTTCTGAGTAGCTGGAGCTACGGGCATGCACCACTGCCTGGCTAATTTCTTTGTACTGTTTTGTGGATACAGGGTTTTGCCATGTTGCCCAGGCTGGTCTTGAACTCCTGGGCTCAAGCTCTCCTCCCACCTTGGCCTCCCAAAGTGCCTGGCCTGTACCACATTAATTAATGGCATCTAGGTTGATTTCATGTCTTTACTATTGTGAATAGTGCTGCAGTGAACATATAAGTGCACATATCTTTTTAGTAGAATAATTTATTTTCCTTTGGGTATGTATACAGTAATGGAATTGCTGGATCGAATGGTAGTTCTATTTTTAGTACTCTTAGAAATCTCCAGACTGCTTTCCACAGTGGCTGGACTATTTACATTTCCATCAACTGTATATAAGTGTTCTCTTTTCTCTGCAGCCTTACCAACATCTTTTTTTTTTTTTTTTTTTTTTTTTTTTTTTTTTTAGTTTTCAATAATAACTTTGCGTCCTGGTACGGTGGCTCACACCTGTAATCCCAGTGCTTTGGGTGGCAGGCGGATTGCTTGAAGCCAGGCGTTTGAGACCAGCTGGGCCAACGTGGCAAAACTTGGTCTCTACAAAAAAATACAAAAATTAGCTAGGCATGGTGGTGTGTGCCTATAATCCCGGCTACTCAGGAGGCTGAGACATGAGAATGGCTTGAACCCAGGATGCGGGGGTTGCAGTGAGCTGAGATTGGGCCACTGCACTTTAGCCTGGGTGACAGAGTGATACTCTGTCTCAAAAATTTTTTTTAAATAAAATTAAAAACCTTTGCTCATTTTTAAATTGGGTTGTCTTTTTGGTATTGAGTTGTTAAAGTTCTTTATATATTTTAGATACAAATCCCTTATGAGATATGTGATTTGAAAATATTTTCTCCCATTCTGTGGGTTGCTTTTTTACTTTCTTGATCATGTCCTTTGAAGCACAGAAGTTTTTAATTTTGATGAAGTCCAGTTTATTTATTTTTTTGCTGTTGTTGCTGCTCATGCTTTTGAGGTCATGTCTAAGAAACCATTGTCAAATCCAAGGTTGTGATGACTTACCCCTGTGTTTTCTTCTAAGAGTTTTAAAGGCATCTGAAGCTTAATGTGCACCAAGCTGGATTCTAAATATTATCTCATCCAAAACCTGCTGTATACACTGCCTTCCTCATCTCAGTTGAAGGCAAGTCCATTGTTTCAATTGCCTGGGCAAAAAATATTCTAAATAATTCATAATTTTGTCAACTCCACATCTATTGGTAAATCCTGTGGGTTCTCCCTTTAAAATATATCCAAAATAGAATCATTTCTCACTATCATTCCACTGCAGGCACCAAGGCTCAGTAGTCTCCGAGCAGATAGCCTTATCTACATTTACTCTCAGTGTAGCACCTGAGAGCTTTTTCGAAAAACAAAACAAAACAAAACAAAAAAATGTAAACCAGATCATTTTGCTCTGCTCAAAACTTGTGATAACTTCATTTTTTGTTTGATGTGAAAGCCACAGTCTCCACAAAAGTTAGCAAGGCCCTCTGTGATCTGGTCCCCACTTATTCTGATCTCCTCTCTGACTTATATTCCCCTTGTGACTCACTGTAGCCACACTCTTTGGTGTTCCTTCATACTCTTTTGTATCCCTGCTTTAGGGCCTTGGTTCTAGCTCTTGCCCCTACCTGGACTATCGTTTCCTTAGATATTTAGTTTATGCCCTCATATTTCCATATGAAATATACTTTGTGGCTGGGCATGATGGTTCACGCCTGTAATCCCAGCACTTTGGGAGGCCGAGGCAGGCAGATCACTTGAGGTCAGGAGTTTGAGACCAGCCTGGCCAACATGGTAAAACCCTGTCTCTACTAAAAATACAAAATTAGCCGGGCGTGGTGGCATATGCCTATAGTCCCAGCTACTCGAGAGGCTGAGGCAGGAGAAATGCTTGAACCAAGGAGGTGGAGGTTGTGGTAAGCAGAGATTGTGCCACTGAACTCCAGCCTGGGCGATGGAGGGACACTGTGTCTCAAAAAAACAAAAAAACAAAACAAAACTCCCCCAAAATATTCTTTGTCATTTGTCATACTTCATCTTATCAAAGAGACCTTTCTCAGACCACCCTATTTAATAATGAAATCTGCACCTCTACGCCATTCCTGGCACCTAGATCTTCATTATGAATCACTTTTTAAAATAATTTTTAAGAACTTATCATCTGGATTTTATTATTTAATCACTTATTGTTTTATTGTTTATTGCCTGTAATATAAAGTTTATAAGGGAAAGGAATCTGCTTTTTTCACTGCTATATCTCCAGTACCAAAACAGTACCTGGCTCAGTGTTGGTACTTTTTTGTACAGATTCAAAGTACTATCTGGGGTCACTTACTAGCCTCAAGAGCTTCCTTTAGTATTTTTTTGTAAGGTGTGTCAGTTAGTAATGAATTTTCTCAGTGTTTTTTTATTCTGGAATTGTCTTTATTTTTTACCTTCATTTTTTCACGAGAGTTTTGCCGGACATCCCCCTCACTTCAGTGAGCCCTTTGACTATGTTATCCCTTTGTCTTCTGGCATCCATTATTTTGGTGAGAAGTTAACTGTTAATCTTACTGGGGTTCACATGTGTGTGATGAGTCATTTTTCTCTTGCTGCTTTCAAAGTTTTCTCACTGCTTTTGACTTTTAGCATTTTACTTAATGTGTCTATTTGTAGATCTCTTTGCATTTATCATATTTGGAGTTTATTAGATTTTCGTTATGGGTAGATTAATGTTTTTAAAAACACTTTGGGAGGTTTTTCAGCCATTATTTCTTTGAATATTTTTCCTTCTCCTTTTTCTTTCTTTCTTTTTTTTTTTTTTTTGAGACATAGTCTCACTCTGTCACCCAGGCTGGAGTACAGTGGCACAATCTAAGCTCACTCCAACCTCTTCCTCCTGGGTTCAAGTGATTCTCGTGTCTCAGCCCCCTCCCCCCAAGTAGCTGGGATCACAGGCATATACCACCACACCTACATTAGTAGAGATGTGGTTTCGCCATGTTGTCCAGGCTGGTCTTTAACTCCTGGCCTCAAGCAGTTCACCCACCTTGGCCTCTCACAGGTGTGAGTCTTCCTGCTCCTTTTTCTTTATCTTCCCTTTCTGCTATTCGTATTATACATACATCGGTGTGATTAATGGTGTTCTACATTTCTCTGAGGCTCAGTTCATTTTTCTTCATTCCTTTTTCTCTATGTTTTTAGGATTGTATAATCTCTTATCAGTCTCTCTGGAAGTGTGCTTATTCTTTCTTCTGCCAGTCAGATCTACTATTTAGCCCCTCTCCTAATCCACTTCAGTTATTGTACTTTTCAACTCCAGAACATCCATTTGGTTCTTTTTTAAAACAATAATTTCTGTCTCTTTATTGACATTCTTTATTTAATGCAACATTGACATCATGCATTCCTTTACCTCTTTAAAGATCATGATTTTCTTTTTTTTTTTTTGTCTTTGGACATATTTATAATGGCTAATTTGTAGTCTTTTTCTGTTAAATCTGACATCTGGTCCCTCTTACTGAGAGTTTCTGTTGCCTCCTTTTTTCTGGTATGTGGGTAACACTTTCCTGTTTCTTTGTTTTTTTGTTTTGTTTTTTGTTTGTTTATTTGAAGCTGAACATTTTTGATAATATATTGTAGCAACTTTGGGTACTTGTCTGATTCCTCTGGGGCTTATGATTATTTGCTTGTTTATTTATTTAATGACTGGCTAGATTGTTTAAGTGGTTGATCCCCCTCCTCCCACAGTGTAAATCCTCTGATGTTGCTCCTCAGAGGACTTTGGTATGCCCACAGTCATATTTGGATGATAATGGTTTGGGCAGAACTTTGTCTCTTTCCCTGGCCACACCCAGCTTTTTGGGTTCACTAATTGCCATATGATTGCTCAGCTCTTTTCAACAATGCCCTGAGGCATAAATTGCTTCCTAGACTAATCCAATTACATTAGGGTTCCTTTGAAGGGAAAGTTCCTGAGGTCATTGTTTGAAATTTGTACTTTGTTGGTTTGTTTTTGGAGATAGAGTCCCAGTCTTTCACCCGGGCTAAAGTGCAGTGGCATGATGATGGCTCACTGCAGCCTCAAACTCCTGGACTCCATTGATCCTCCTACCTCAGCCTCGTGAGTAATTGGGACCACAGGTGTGTGCCACTGCACCTGGCCTTTTTTTTTTTTTTTAAAGTTCTGGTATATATGTGCAGGATGTGCAGGTGGCCTGGCTAATTTTTAAATTTTTTTGTAAAGATGGGGTCTCCCTATGTTGCCCAGGCTGGTGAAATTTGTTCTTACCCCAAGAGACTCCTCCCAGCTGTCTTTTTCCCTAGTTATCTCCAGCAAATTCTCTAGTCTACAGTTTAGCCTGTATCTCCAATGAATCTACTAATCTTTTCCTTTCACCACAACTTCTACTTTTTTGAGAGTATCCTACCCTTAGTCTTGAACTTCTCTACACTCTGTTGCAGATGAGGTCATTTTCCCTGGGAAGAGATTCAGAGCTCTTTGTTTTATAGCCTGCTTCCTCTGCCAGGCAAAATCTTTGAGTCATGGTTCTGGAGCTGGGGTCGGGGACAATGACATGCTTCTGAGTGACACCACCACTTTAGGAGCTGAGGACTTGGAGGGGTGGCAGTAGCCTCAGGTCTTTTTGATTTGCTTCTCCCAGAGTGTAATAACAATCTTATGAGCCAGGGCAATGCCAGTTGTGGCTCCAGTATTCTCAGTGGCACTGCATCCAAGGTAAAGCTCCCGTCATATGAGTAGGGGTTAAACGGGACAAAAGAGGCCCACCTTTTAGCTGCACTCACTTGCAACTTAGCCTCAGTAACATATAGCTGGGGGAAGGATCAGAAATGCTAATATCCTGCTCAGAACATTCCAGGCAGCTAACCCTTCAACAGGGAGCTTGAGAGAGAAGGTCTGTGTTTTTAGCTGCCTCAGCGTGGAGTGGAGTTTCTGTGTCCTTGAGTTGGGAGAGGCAAGGCAGGGAACAGGTTAAATATTGTGGACTCTCGCTGTTCTTAGATTTTCTTGAGCATATGTTTCTTCATTGGCTGTGTGCCTTTACGACCATTTCCAGAAACTTTAAATGGTTGCTTTTGAAAAATAAGTTTCACTAGTTTTACTGGAGAGTGGGTCTGTGGAGCTTCTCATGCTGTCAAACTAGAAGTCCCTTCTAACCCATCAATTTTGTAACTGTCCTTTCTCATAATGCATTTTCTCCGGTGCTGTGCATTCATCCTATATAAATGTGGCAGTATTGACCCCAATTAAGAAGATAACCTCTTCCCTTTGGGGAAATATTTTCTAATTAGTGATCTATTTCTGTCCTCCTTTCGTAAAACAAAGGTTCCCCAGACAGTAGTCCTTGGCTAGCTTGGATACTTTGGTTCTGACAGTTTGTAAGACTGGAGATGTTAGAGTTTCCCTGTATTTGCCATTCTGACCAGGTACCTGGCAAGCTGAAACTTTTAATGCTGCCTCTAGGATTTCACCTGTGTCATGTGCCCAGTGTTTTAGTGAGGCATCAATGATGATTCCATGACAAGCACTGAGCTTTCTCATTGACCTCAGAGGGATTCTCTGTATCTGTGTATGTGCCAGGTGCTGGCAATAAAGGAGTAAAAGGAAAGGTAATGTTGCTGCCTTTGAAGAAGTTCCCCTAGTGGTGGAGATAGCCATAAAACAGATAAGGACACTATAATTTATTAAGTGGATACAGTGAGGCACAATGGCTTGCACTTGTAGTACCAGCTACTTGGGAGGCTGAGGTGGGAGAATTTCTTGAGCCCAGAATTCAAGACCAGCCTTAGCAATATATCAAAACCCTGTCTGTAAAAAAAAAATAAATAAAATTTTAAGAGTGAACACTGTGATACAGTTGCAGAAGAGGATGCCCTAAGTCAGCTTTTCCCATGTTACAGTCACTGACACATAATCTGGATCTCAACAGATGACTAGGAGTGATAAGGAGAATGTTTTAAGTGAGGGAATAGCATGTACAAAGATATTGTACTGGTAAAAAGCCTGGTACTTTCAGAGAGTTTTAAGTAATTCATTATCATTGGGAATTGGGAATTCATTATCATTGGGAATGGGAGAAAGTGGCAATTGATGCATTGAGGAAGGCCAGCCCATAGAGGAGGGAGGGTCTTGCATAAAGTTGTAAAGTTTTGATTTTAAATGGAGTTAAAGCTTTAAAAGCTTTCAAAGAATCATAGAGTAGAACAGAAAGGACCTTAGAGGTTAGTAGACTACAATGTCTTGTCTTTACTGTCTCCATTTCTGACCTCTTGACACATGGACTTTATATAGCAAGCACTTAGAAAATATTCATTTTCTATCCCCTCTGTAGGTCTTCCTTACATATGAGGGATCATGCATCACTGTAATAGTGGGCCCTAGGATTGTACATTCTTAGTATCTTTAATCCTTCTTAAAACATATTACATACACACACACACACACACACACACACACACACACACACAGACAGGAGAGCTTATTTTTGTGCCAGGCACTATTCTAAGGTATTTAGTTGAATTTACTCATTTATGCTTCCCTCAACATGAGGGTTGTTAGGTTTTTGTGCTACTATCTTCATTTTACAAATGATGCAAGTTACACACTGAAACTAAGTGATGGAACGAGGATTCAAACCCAGGCAATGGGGTCTAGAATCAAACTCTAAAGTATCATGCTACATTGAATCCAAGCTAGTGTAACTCTCTGGCTCCTGGCTAAATATCTTTGTTTTAGATAGGCTGACAATTTGGGGACCTTTTTCTTTCTTCTATTCAATAGACAATTATGTCTTGACTAGCTATTGTAAGCTAAACTGTCTGCTACATGTTACAGGACAAACTCCAGAGACACTCCTTTAGTTATTTAATAACCACACACCCTGCTCTGTGCCAGGCCTTAGGCTTGGAGATGGGTTTATGGAGCTAAATTAATTATTCATTTATGTATTGCAGAAAATTTGCAAGATGCTGGGTGAAGAATAAATGATAAATAAAATATAGTCTCTATTTTTGAGTTGCTTAGGGAGAGTAAGAGGGGGATAATTAAATAGTAATCGTAGAATATTGGGATAAGTACTGTCATTGATGTATATGTACCCTGACAACTATGGGAACAAATAGGATAGGGCAATGAACTCACATGGGAGAGATCTAGAAAACTTCACAGAAGCCAGTGACTTTTTCTTTAATAGACAAAGAGTGGGAGAAAGCATTTTAAATGGAGCACCTTGTGCAAAATCTTGGGGGTATAAAAGATCATGGTTTGGTCAAGGAGCAGGAAATGGCTTGATGTGTCTAGAGCAGGCAACTTTTTCTGTAAAGGATTAGATAGTAATTATTTTAGACTTTGATAGCCATAGAGTCTCTGTTACAAATACTCAACTCTGCCTTTGTAGCATGAAAGCAGCCACAGAAAGTATACATCAGTGCATGAGCCTGGCTATGTTTCAGTAAAACTTTATGAAAACTGGCTGGGCATGGTGGCTTATGCCTATAATCCCATCACTTTGGGAAGCTAAGGCAGGAGGATTGCTTGAGTCTATGAGTTTAAGACCAGCCTGGACAATATGGTAAGACTCTGTCTCTACAAAAAATAAAGAAAAAATTAGCCCCTGTGCTTGTAGTCCAAGCTACTCGGGAGGCTGAGGCAGGAGGATTGTTTAAGCCCAGGAGGCTGCAGTGAGCCATGTTCACGCCACTGCACTTCAGCATGGGCAATAGAGGGAGACTCAGTTTCAAAACCAACAAACAGCAAACTGGATTTGGCTTATGGACATAGTTTTCTGACCAATATCTGGTGTGTAAGGTGTCTGGTAGGGAGGGAGAGTGGCCAGGAAGGTCCCTAGGAAGTTAATATTGTAAAAGGCCTTGAATGTCAGGCCAAGAAGCTAAGGCTTTATCTTGTAGGTAATGGGGAGCCATGAGATGTTAAGTAAGGGAATTGGGATAGATATTTACTTTAAGATTGTTCTGGTGTCCAATATGGTAGATAAACTGACGAAAAGAGACTAGATGTACAAAGATAAGTGAGAAATGACTGCCCTATCCCTGCCCATGAGCAACAACTTCTGATCTCAGTGGAGACAGATATTTCACCCATGAAACATCCATGTCCTAGAACTCTGTAAATGACATTTAGAGCTATTGTACCTGAAATATGGTATGATTCCTTGCTAGATGTTCAAGAGGTGAATAAGAGTTGGTAAACTTTTCAGATCTGGAACATGTGACTTATGGGTTTGATATGGCTTGGTTCTCTGTACCCACCAAATCTCATGTTGAATTGTAATCCCCAGTGCTGGAGATGGGGCCTGGTAGGAGTGATTGGATTATCGGGGTGGTGTTCTCATGAATCATTTAGCACCATCCCCTCTTAGTGTTGTATAGTGAGTGAGTTCTCATGAGATCTGGTCCTTTAAAAGTGTGGTAGCACCTGCCCCCTCGCTCTCTCTTCCTCCTGCTCTGGCTGTGTAAAGTGTGTCTGTTTCCCTTTCACCTTCTGCCTTGATTGTAAGTTTCCCAAGGCCTCTCCAGAAGCAGAAGCTGCTATGCTTCCTGTACAGCCTGTAGAACTGTGAGCCAATTAAACCTCTTTTCCTTATAAATTACCCAGTCTCAGGTATTTCTTTTTTTCTTCCTTTTTAAATTTTTTTTTGGTGGAGTCTCACACTGTCACCCAGGCTGGAGTGCAGTGGCACAATCTCGGCTCACTGTAACCTCTGTTTCCTGTATTCAAGCGATTCTCTTGCCTCAGCCTCCCAGGTAGCTGGGACTACAGGCACAAGCCATGATGCCAGCTATTTTTTATGTTTTTAGTAGAGATGGGGTTTCACCATGTTGGCCAGGCTGGTCTTGAATTCCTGACTTCAAGTGATCTGCCCACATCTGGCTCCCAAAGTGCTGGGATTACAGGTGTGAGCCACTGTGCCTGGCCACAGGTATTTCTTTATAGCAGTGTAAGAATGGACTAATGTAGGGTTCTAAATCTTGTGGGCTGGTGGGGGGGGGGGGCGTTGGAGAGCAGCAGAGAAAGTGGGAATGGAGGTGGTACGATTTGGTTTGGGAAATGTGGAAGGTAAGTATTAGGGAACGAGGTTGGAAAGGGGAGGGAAGAGTTATTGATTCTAAGGAAGATCCCAGGAAAGCCATCCAGATTGCTGTACCCAAAGGTGTGCTGCTCTTCTTCTGGCTTTATGTCAGTGAATTCTGTTCTCTGGTGAATCAAGCTGGCTGGGCCTGTTTTGTATTATAGAGAGATGTCTCCCCTCTTCTCTGCTCCCACTCTCACTACTTCACTACTGCTTAACACTTGGGATGGGTTTATGCCTTGTGCCACCTCCTGGGAGATCAGTTTTCTGGGCGCGTGGAACTAAATATACTCACTGACAGCTGGTGCCTTGGCTCTTTGGAGAGCTATTGAGCTGTATAGTTCTAGCCAATGCTACATTCTCCATGGTAAGGCAGGACTCTTGGGGAGCCTCCTTACATCTTCCTGAGAGAAGAGCTGCTTGATCTAAGTGTGAAATAGTGAATCCCTTTAGTGGGATCCAAAAGCTGCCTCTTTAGCTTTGTTATTACCTTTTGTTACTTTTAAACTTTGTCTTAAATCAGACGTTAGCTATTAGCTGGATGTGGGACAGTGTTCAGAGTAAGATGTGGTAATGCCTACTTCAAGTATACTGGACATCAAAGTATATTTGATGTCAATATACTCAGTATTTTATTCTTGGGTGCTATACTTATGGCTGGGTAACTGGGAACTTCTGTTGGGAGTATATGGTTTGGCAGGGGAGATAGACATCTAATAAGACTGATAAAGGTATTCACAGGCATTATGGGAGCACAGAAGAGGCCACCTTTGATCAATAATCTTTTTCTGTTACTTTCCTCTCCTTATCTCACTCTCCTTCTAATAATAATCTCAATTAATATCTGAATTGTGCTTTCAAACTCATAGTACTTTAGTGTACAATAGGAATTACAAACTATACCCCTGAGGGACCAGAGGGCATTGTAACTGAGTAATGTGGGCTGTATAAATGCATATGCATAAGTCTGTGAATGGTGAGAGCTGTGGGAAAATGGAGAGCACACGCCTCTTCGGAAGGAATAGCTCTGGCTGATTGTTGCCATGTAGTTATGTAATCCAAGAGCAGTTCTAAGAGATAGGGGATTGAGGCCTCCATTAGCTCCTTTAGCACCAACTTCCCGACCTTTAAGATACCCCAAATTGTATAACATATATATATTCATACACATATATAATATAAATTATACATATATAAATATATTTTATATATAGTCATATGCCACATAAGGGCATTCAGTCAACAATGGGCCACATATACAATGTGGTTCCATAAGATTGTAATATCATATTTTACAATATCTTTTTTATGTTTAGATATGTTTAGATACACAAATACTACTGTATTACAACTCCCTACAATATTCAGTACAGTAACATGTTGTATGGGTTTGTAGCCTAGGAGCAATAGGCTATTTCATATAACCTAGGTGTGTAGTAGGCTATACACATCTAGCACACTCTATGATGTTGACACAATGATGCATTTCTTAGAATGTATCCCCATCATATGTCATAAGTGAGATGACAATTTTACCAGAGTCTAATTGATATAAACAAGAGTTAAGTTCCTATGTCATATTTCTGGTCACAAAAACATCACCAAACTTACAAATAAAGACCAAAACACTTACAATATGAAACACTGAAATAAATGTAAGCTATATGTACATTTAAGAAAGATTAATAAAAACAAGTAAGATAATTATTTACCTACTTATTTCAGTGCAGGGTTAGAGTGTCCAGAGCTTATCCTAGCAGCTCAGGGTGCAAGGTGGGCACCAACTCTGGATAGGACACCATTCCATTGCAGAGCATACCCACACACACACCCACACTCACTCAGGCTAGGACCATGGAGACATGCCGATTCACCTAAAATGCACGTTTGGGACGTGGGAGGAAATCAGAGAACACAGAGAAAACCCATGCACACATGGGGAGAGCATGGAAACTTCACACAGACAGTAGCCCCAGCTGGGAATTGATTTATTTTTTTCATCAACATTATAAAGAAATGACTTGAAATAAATGGTATTATTTGAGGAGCTGCTGTATATATTTATTCTTTGATATGGACAATTGATTTTTTCCTTAGGTTTAAGTAAAAGTTAATAAAAACATCTTCATAAAAAGTTGCATTTTAATATTAATTTGTGGCCGGGTGTGGTGGCTCATGCCTGTAATCCCAGCACTTTGGGAGGCCGAGGCAGGCAGATCACTTGAGATCAGGAGTTCGAGACCTGCCTGGCCAACATGGTGAAACCCTGCCTCCACTAAAAACACAAAAATTAGCATGATGGTGGGTGCCTGTAATCCCAGCTACTCAGGAGGCTGAGGCAGAAGAATTGCTTGAACCCGGGGGTCAGAGGTTACAGTGAGCTGAGATCATGCCACTGTACTCCAGCTCGGGTGGACAGAGTGAGACTCCATCTCAAAATAATAATAATAAATAAAATTAATTTGTAATGAACAATCTTCATAAAAATAGTGTGCTTGCCATGCAAATGCAACCTCATGACAAGTCCCTTAGCTATCACTCTCCTTTTCCAATTAAATTGTTAGTCCTTAAGCCACTCCTGTATAAAATTCTAAAGTCATTGGAGCTTACTGTGGCTAGACATTTTTATTTTTTATTTTTTTGAGACAGGGTCTTGCTCTGTTTCCCAGGCTGGAGTGTAGTGGTACGATCATGGCTCACTGCAGCCTTAACCTCTTGGGTTCAAGTAATCCTCCCACCTCAGCCTCCCAAGTAGTTGGGACCACAAGCGCACACCACCACATGTGGCTAATTTTAAAATTTTTTGTAGAGATGGGGTTTCACTATGTTGCCCACACTAGTCTTGAACTGCTGGGCTCAAGCAATTTTCTCCCACCTCGGCCTCCCAAAGTGCTAGGATTTAAGGCATGAGCCATGGAGCCCAACCTCTTTTGATTTGTTTAAAAGATAGCCTGAGAAGGTGGACTTTTAATGAAATTTTCTGATTTTTTTTTTTTTTTTTTTTGAGACAGAGTCTGGCCTTGTCATCCAGGCTGGAGTGCAATGGCATGATCTTGCCTCACTGCAACCTCCACCTTCCAGGTTTAAGCAATTGTCCTGCCTCAGCCTCCCAAGTAGCTGGGATTGCAGGCATGTGCCACCCTGCCCAGCTAATTTTTGTATTTTTAGTGGAGACAGGGTTTCACCATGTTGACCTGGCTGGTCTCAAACTCCTGACCTCAGGTGATCCACCTGCCTCAGCCTCCCAATGTGCTGGGATTACAGGCATGAGCCACTGCGCCTGGCCAAAATTTTCTGAGTTTTAAATTTAGGTTCAGCTGGTTAAAATGCTGTTTAAAGTGCAGGCCAGTAAAAGACACATGCAAAGGCAATTTATGACTTCTGCAAACATGTCTCATTTAATCCTTACTATACCCGAATGAGGGGCATTATTAACCCTAATTTTGAGAGGAAAATAGGCTCAGAAAGGCAAAGTAGCTTGCCCAAAAGTCACACCGCAAGTAAGTAGCCAGTTTCTATGGGTTCTGCCTTTCTTTCTTTTTTTTTTAAAAAAATTATTATTATATACTTGAAGTTCTAGGGTACATGTGCACAATGTGCAGGTTTGTTACATAGGTATACATGTGCCATGTTGGTTTACTGCACCCATCAACTTGTCATTTACATTAGGTATTTCTTCTAATGCTATCCCTCCCCCAGCCCCCTACCCTCCAGCAGGCCCCGGTGTATGATGCTCCCCTCCCTGTGTCCATATATTCTCATTGTTCAACTCCCACTTATAAGTGAGAACATGCGGTGTTTGGTTTTCTGTCCTTGCAATATTTTGCTGAGAATGATGGTTTCCAACTTCATCCAAGTCCCTGCAAAGGATATGAACTCATCCTTTTTTATGGCTGCATAGTATTCCATGGTGTATACGTGCCACATTTTCTTTATCCAGTCTATCATTGATGGACATTTGGGTTGGTTCCAAGTCTTTGCTATTGTGAATAGTGCCACAATAAACATATATGTGCATGTGTCTATAGTAGCATGATTTATAATCCTTTGGGTATATACCCAGTAATGGGATTGCTGGGTCAAGTGGTATTTCTAGTTCTAGATCCTTGAGGAATCGCCACACTGTCTTCCACAATGGTTGAACTAATTTACACTCCCACCAACAGTGTAAAAGCGTTCCTATTTCTCCACATCCTGTCCAGGGTCTGTTGTTTCCTGACTTTTTAATGATCACCATTCTAACTGGCATGAGATGGTATCTCATTGTGGTTTTGATTTGCATTTCTCTGATGGCGAGTGATGATGAGCATTTTTTTATGTGTCTGTTGGCTGCATAAATGTCTTCTTTTGAGAAGTGTCTGTTCATATCCTTTGCCTACTTTTTGATGGGGTTGTTTTTTTGTTGTAAATTTGTTTAAGTTCTTTGTAGATTCTGGATATTAGCCCTTTGTCAGATGGATAGATTGCAAAAATTTCCTCCCATTCTATAGGTTGCCTGTTCATTCTGCTGATAGTCTCTTTTGCTGTGCAGAAGCTCTTTAGTTTAATTAGATCCCATTTGTCTATTTTGGCTTTCGTTGCCATTGCTTTTGGTGCATAAGTCATGAAGTCTTTGCCCATGCCTATGTCCTGAATGGTTTGCCTAGGTTTTCCTCTAGGGTTTTTATGGTTTTAGGTCTGACACTTAAGTCTTTAATCCATCTTCAGTTAATTTTTCTATAAGGAGTAAGGAAGGGATCCAGTTTCAGCTTTCTACATATGGCTAGCCAGTTTTCCCAGTTCCATTTATTAAATAGGGAATCCCTTCTCCATTGCTTGTTTTTGTCAGATTTGTCAAAGATTAGATGGTTGTAGATGTGTGATGTTATTTCTGAGGCCTCTGTTCTGTACCATTGGTCTATATCTCTGTTTTGGTACCAGTACCATGCTGTTTTGGTTACCGTAGCCTTGTAGTATAGTTTGAAGTCAGGTAGTGTGATGCCTCCAGCTTTGTTCTTTTGGCTTAGGATTGTCTTGGCTATGCGGGCTCTTTTTTGGTTCTATATGAACTTTAAAGTAGTTTTTTTCCAATTCTGTGAAGAAAGTCAGTGGTAGTTTGATGGGGATAGCATTGAATCTATAAATTACCTTGGGCAGTGTGGCCATTTTCATGATATTGATTCTTCCTATCCATGAGCATGGAATGTTCTTCTCTTTGTTTGTGTTCTCTTTTATTTCATTAAGCAGTGATTTGTAGTTCTCCTTGAAGACGTCCTTCACATCCCTTGTAAGTTGGATTCCTAGGTATTTTATTCTCTTTGTAGTAATTGTGAATGAGAGTTCACTCATGATTGGCTCTCTGTTTGTCTGTTCTTGGTGTATAGGAATGCTTGTGATTTTTGCACATTGATTGTGTACCCTGAGACTTTGCTGAAGTTGCTTATCAGTTTAAGGAGATTTTGGGCTGAGACGTTGGAGTTTTCTAAATATACAGTCATGTCATCTGCAAACAGAGACAATTTGACTTCCTCTTTTCCTAGTTGAATACCCTTTATTTCTTTCTTTTGCCTGATTGCCCTGTCCAGAACTTCCAATACTATGTTGAATAGGAGTGGTGAGAGAGGGCATCCTTGTCTTGTGCTGATTTTCAAAGGGAATGCTTCCAGTTTTTGCCCATTCAGTATGATATTGGCTGTGGGTTTGTCATAAATAGCTCTTACTATTTTGAGATATGTTCCATTGATACCTAGTTTATTGAGAGTTTTTAGCATGAAAGGCTGTTGAATTTTGTCAAAGGCTTTTTCTGCATCTACTGAGATAATCGTGTGACTTTTGTCGTTGGTTCTGTTTATGTGATGGATTACGTTTATTGATCTGTGTATGTTGAACCAGCCTTGCATCCCAGGGATGAAGCCAGCTTGATCGTGGTGGGTAAGCTTTGTGATGCGCGGCTGGATTTGGTTTGCCAGTATTTCACTGAGGATTTTCACATTGACGTTCATCAGGGATACTGGCCTAAAATACTCTTTTCTTGTTGTGCCTCTGCCAGGCTTTGGTATCAGGATGATGCTGGCCTCATAAAATGAGATAGGGAGGATTCCTTCTTTTTCTGTTGTTTGGAATAGTTTCAGAAGGAATGGTACCAGCTCCTCTTTGTACCTCTGGTATAATTTGGCTGTGAATCCATCTGGTCCTGGACTTTTCTTCGTTGGTAGGCTATTAATTATTGCCTCAATTTCAGAACCTGTTATGGGTCTTTTCAAAGATACAACTTCTTTCTGGTTTAGTCTTGGGAGGGGATATGTGTCCAGGAATGTATCTGTTTCTTCTAGATTTTCTAGTTTATTTATTTTATATTTTACATTATTTTATTCTCTTTGTGTAGAGGTGTCTATAGTATTCTCTGATGGTAGTTTGTATTTCTGTGGGATCGGTGGTGATATTCCCTTTATCATTTTTTATTGCATCTGTTTGATTCTTCTCTCTTTTCTTCTTTATTAGTCTTGCTAGCGGTCTATCTATTTTGTTGATGTTTTCAAAAACCAGCCCCTGGATTCATTGATTTTTTTTTTTTTTTGAGACAGAGTCTCTCTCCATCGCCCAGGCTGGAGTCAGTGGCATGATCTTGGCTTACTGCAAGCTCCGCCTCCCGGGTTCACGCCATTCTCCTACCTCTGCCTCCCAAGTAGCTGGGACTACAGGTGCCCACCACCATGCCCGGCTAATTTTTTGTATTTTTTTTAGTAGAGACGGGGTTTCACTGTGTTAGCCAGGATGGTCTCGATCTCCTGACCTCGTGATCCACCCGCCTTGGCCTCCCAAAGTGCTGAATTACAGGCATGAGCCACCGCGCCTGGCGGATTCATTGATCTTTTTTTGAAGGGTTTTTTGTGTCTCTGTCTGCTTCAGTTCTGCTCTGATCTTAGTTATTTGTTGTCTTCTGCTAGCTTTTCGATTTGTTTGCTCTTGCTTCTCTAGTTCTTTTAATTGTGATGTTAGGGTGTTGATTTTAGATCTTTCCTGCTTTCTCTTGTGGGCATTTAGTACTGTAAATTTCCCTCTACACACTGTTTTACATGTGTCCCAGAGATTCTGGTATTTTGTGTCTTTGTTTTCATTGGTTTCAAAGAACATCTTTATTTCTGCCTTAATTTCGTTATTTACCCAGTAGTCATTCAGGAGCAGGTTGTTCAGTTTCCACGTAGTTGTGTGGTTTTGAGTGAACCTCTTAATCCTGAGTTCTAATTTGATTGCACTGTGGTCTGAGAGACAGTTTGTTGTGATTTCTGTTCTTTTACATTTGCTGACAAGTGTTTTACTTCCACCTATGTGGTCAATTTTAGAATAAGTGTGATATGATGCTGAGAAGAATGTATATTCTGTTGATTTGGGGTGGAGAGTTCTGTAGATGTCTATTAGGTCTGCTTGGTCCAGAGCTGAGTTCATGTCCTGGATATCCTTGTTAATTTTCTGTCTTATTTATCTGTCTGATATTGACAGTGGGGTGTTAAAGTCTCCCATTATTATTGTGTGGGAGTCTAAGTCTCTTTGTAGGTCTCTAAGAACTTGCTTTATGAGTCTGGGTGCTCTTGTATTGGGTACATATATATTTAGGATAGTTAGCTCTTCTTGTTGAATTGATCTCTTTACCATTATGTAATGACCTTCTTTGTCTCTTTTGATCTTTGTTGGTTTAAAGTCTGTTTTATCAGAGACCAGGATTGCAACCCCTGCTTTTTATTGCTTTCCAGTTTTCTTCCCTTGCTGGCAAGAAGTTGTGTTCCTTTGGAGGAGAAGAGGCATTCTGGTTTTTGGAATTATCAGCCTTTCTGCTCTGGTTTCTCCCCATCTTTGTGGTTTTTATCTACCTTTGGTCTTTGATGTTGGTGACCTACGATGGGGTTTTGGTGTGGATGTCCTTTTTGTTGATGTTGATGCTATTCCTTTCTGTTTGTTAGTTTTCCTTCTAACAGGCCCCTCAGCTGCACATCTGTTGGAGTTGCTGGAGGTCCACTCCAGACCCTGTTTGCCTGGGTATCACCAGTGGAGGCTGCAGAACAGCAAATATTGCTGCCTGATCCTTCCTCTGGAATCTTTGTCCCAGATAGGCACCCGCCTGTATGAAGTATCTGTTGGTCCCTACTGGGAAGTGTCTTCCAGTCAGGCTACACAGGGGTCAGGGACCTACTTGAGGAGGCAGTCTGTCCATTATCGGAGCTCAAACTCTGTGCTGTAGAACCACTGCTCTCTTCAGAGCTGTCAGGCAGGGACGTTTAAGTCTGCAGAAGCTGTCTGCTGCCTTTTGTTCAGATATGCCCTGCCCCCAGAGGTGGAATCTAGAGAGGCAGTAGGCCTTGCTGAGCTATGGTGGGCTCCACCCAGTTTGAGCTCCTTGCCACTTTATTTACACTGTAGGCATAGAACTGCCTACTCAAGCCTCAGCAATGGCGGATGCCCCTCCCCCCACCAAGCTCCAGCATCCCAGGTCAATCTCAGACTGTTGCACTAGCAGCAAGCAAGGCTCTGTGTGCATGGGACCCGCCGAGCCAGGCACAGGAGGGAATCTCCTGGGTCTGCCGGTTGCGAAGACTATGGGAAAAGTGCAGTATTTGGGCAGGAGTGTACCGTTTTACCAGGTACAGTCACTCACGGCTTCCCTTGGCTAGGAAAGGGAAATCCCCTGACCCCTTGCACTTCCCGGGTGAGGCGAGGCCCCGCCCTGCTTCGGCTCACCCTCCATGGGCTGCACCCACTGTCCAACCAGTCCCAATGAGATGAACCAGGTACCTCAGTTGGAAATGCAGAAATCACCTGAATTCTGTGTTGATCTCACTGGGAGCTGTAGACCGGAGCTGTTCCTATTTGGCCATCTTGAAAGTGCACCAGGTTCTCCCTTTCTGACTCTTAAGGCCTGATTGTTGCAGCTTCATTTCTTTATTTTCTGAAGAGGTCCCATTCAGCATAAGTACCTTCCTTCAGGTAGAGCTTCTATTTGCCAGTTCCTCTTTTGGCATCATCTTCTCTCTGACCTTGTTTTCTGACCCTACTTGTTTTTTGTGTGCTTTGTGGCACCAGTAGGGTCTGTATGTGAGTCCCTGTGCAGATCTTCCTTGTACTTTTTTTCTGAATTTCTCTGCTCTCCACTTACCTCGGTGATCAGACTTGACTATAAAAATGAGTCTATTTCTTGTTGGTTTCCTATAAGCAGCTGGTATCTCATGTCAGATGGTTTCCATGAGTTATCTGATAATGGCAAAAAATCCCCTTCCTTGGAGATTTTGGCATTTCTGCTCCCAAGGCCTGCTTGTGATAACTGTCTCTCTAGTCTTAGATTAAGAGGTTCTAGGTTGGAGCCTATGAGGACCAAAGAAGGGTATATCTTGAAGAGCTTGATTAATCAAAACTAAAAAATCATCAGAACAGCAGATTTGATCTGTAAAATATATCCCAGTTCTGACAAATTCTCATCACTTCCACAGCTACCACCTTGTTTCAAGCCACCATTAGCTCTCATTATTGCAACAGCCACCTGAGTAATTTCTCTGTATCTGCCCTTTCCCTTTTATAGTCTACTTTTTAACACAGTATCCAGAGAAATTGTTTTAAAAATATAAATGTGTTCATGTTATACCTCTGTTCAAATCCCTGTAACAGCTCCCATCTCAGAGTGAAATATCAAAGTCTTGATAATAGCCTAAAAAGGCAGCTGGGTGAAGTGGCTCACGCCTGTAATCCCAGCACTTTGGGAGGCCGAGGCAGGTGGATTACCTGAGGTCTGGAGTTCAAGACCAGCCTGATCAACATGGAGAAACCCCGTCCCTATTAAAAAATACAAAGTTAGCCGGGCGTGTTAGTGCATGCCTGTAATCCCAGCTACTCAGGAGGCTGAGGCAGGAGAATTGCTTGAATCTGGGAGGTGGAGGTTGCAGTGAGCCAAGATTGTGCCCCTGCACTCCAGTCTAGGCAATAAGAACGAAACTCCGTCTAAAAAAAAAAAAAAAAAAAGCCTAAAAAGGGGACTCTGTGTATTCTGGAACCCTGTGGCTTCTTTGAGTTCATCTCCTGCTAGTCACCACCTTACTCATTTCTCTCCAGCCATACTGGCCTTCTTGTTATTCCTTGAACATACTAAGTATGTTCTGTCACCTCAAGGACTTTGCATCTGCCCTTCTCCATTCTTGGGATACTCTTCTCCCAGTTATTCTGCATGCCTTTCTCCCACACCTCCTTTAAATATTTGCTTTAAAGTAACCTTCTTATCTTTTGCCTTGTTGCACTCCTTGGTGATATTGAGCGTATATTTCACATATCTTTTGGCCTTTGTTTTTATTTTCTCTGAGACAAAGTCTCACTCTGTCACCCAGGCTGCAGTACAGTGGCATGATCACAACTCACTACAACCTTGATCTCCAAGGCTCAAGGGATCCTCTGACCTCAGACTCCAGCTTCAGCCTATAACTGGAACCACAGGCATAAACCACTGCACCTGGCTAATTTTTTTTTTTTTTTGTACAGATGGAGTCTCCTATGCTGCCCAGGCTGGTCTCAAAATCCTGAGCTCAAGTGATCCTCCCACTTTGGCTTCCCAAAGTGCCGTGATTACAGGCATGAACCACTGTGCTCAGTCTTGTTTGTCTTCTTTTGAGAAATGTCTAGTTAGATCTTTCACCCATTTTTTAATCTGATTTTTTTTTCTATTGAGTTGTTCAAGTACCTTATATATTCTAGATGTTAACTTGTCCGATGTATAATTTGCAGATGTTTTCTCCCATTCTGTAGGTTGTCTGTTCACTTCATTGTTTCCATTTTATTTTGATTTAATCCCATTTATCTATTTTTGTATTTTGTTGCCTGTGGGTTGTTGCTTTTTTTTTTTTTTTTTTTTTGGCAGTGTCTCTCTCTGTTGCCTAGGCTGGAGTGCAGTGGCATGATATTAGCTCACTGCAGCCTCTGCTTCCTGGGTTCAAGTGATTCTCCTGCTTCAGCCTCCCAAGTAACTGGGATTACAGGCATGCGCCACCACACCCGGCTAATTTTTATATTTTTAGTAGAGATGGGGTTTTGCCATGTTGGCCAGGCCGGTCTCGAACTCCTGACTTCGGGTGATCCTCCCACCTTGGCCTCTCAAAGTGTTGGGATTACAGGCATGAGCCACCGTGCCTGACCGTTGCCTGTGCTTTGGAGGTCTTAAAAATCTGGCCAGGCGCGGTGGCTCAAGCCTGTAATCCCAGCACTTTGGGAGGCCGAGACGGGCGGATCACGAGGTCAGGAGATCGAGACCATGCTGGCTAACACAGTGAAACCCCGTCTCTACTAAAAATACAAAAACTTAGCTGGGCGAGGTGCCAGGCGCCTGTAGTCCCAGCTACTCGGGAGGCTGAGGCAGGAGAATGGCGTGAACCCGGGAGGCGGAGCTTGCAGTGAGCTGAGATCCGGCCACTGCACTCCAGCCTGGGTGACAGAGCGAGACTCCGTCTCAAAAAAAAAAAAAAAAAAAAAATCCTTGCCCAGACCAATATCATGAAGTATTTCCCCTATGTTTTCTTCTAGTAGTTTCATGGTTTCAGGTCTTACGTTTAAGTCATTTATAGTTTTTTATATATATATATATATTTTTTTTTTTTTTTTTTTTTTTTTTTTTGTAGAGACAAGGTCTCACTATGTTGCCCAGGCTGGTCTGTAACTCCTGGGCTCAGGCAATCCACCTGCCTTGGACTCCCAAAGTGCTGGGATTACAGGCATGAGTCACCATGCCTGGCCCACATTTAAGTCTTTAATCCATTTTGAGTTGACTTTTGCAAGTAGTAAGAGATAGGGTCCAGTTTTATTCTTCTGCATGTAGATAGCCAGTTTTCCCAGTACCCTTTTTTTGTTTTGAGATGGAATCTCACTGTGTTGCCCAGGCTTGCGGTCAATGGCATGATCTCGACTCACTGCAACCTTTGCCTCCTGGGTTCAAGTGATTCTCCTTCTTCAGCTTCCCGAGTAGCTGGAATTACAGGTGCCTGCCACCACGCCCGGCTAATTTTTTTATTTTTAGTAGAGACGGGGTTTCACCATGTTGGCCAGGCTGGTCTCCAACTCCCGACTTCAGGCAATCCATCTGCCTTGGCCTCCCAAAGTGCTGGGATTACAGGCATGAGTCCGCGCCCGGCCCCCAGTACCATTTATTGAAGAGATTGTCCTTTCCTGAATGTTCGTTCATGCATTTGTCTAAAATCAATTGGCTATACATATGTGGATTTTATTCCTGTGTTCTGTATTCTTTTCCATTGGTCTATATGTCTGTTTTTATGCCAACATCATGCTGTTTCGGTTACTATTGTTTTGGAGAATATTTTAAAGTCAGATGGTGTGATTCCTCTAGCTTTATTCTTTTCGCTCAAGATGGCTTTGACTATTCAGGGTTCTTTATGGTTCCATATGAATTTTAGGATTTTTTTTTTTTCTATTTCTCTGAAGAATGTCATTGAAATTTAGATAGGGATTACATTGAATCTGTAGATTGCTTTGGGTAGTATGAATGTTTTAACAATATTAATTCTTCCAACCCATGTACATGGGATATCTTTTCATTTATTTGTGTCTTCTTCAATTTAGTTCATCAGGATTTTACAGTTTTCATTGTAGAGATCTTTTACCTCCTTGGTTAAATTTATTCTTGAAGGTATTTTATTATTTTTTGTAGCTATTGTAAATGGGATTGCTTTTTTGATTTCTTTTTCAGATTTGTTTACTAGTTCTAACAGTTTTTTGGTGGTGTCTGTAGGTTTTTCTAGATTTAATATCATGTTATTGGCTGGGCACAGTGGCTCACACCTGTAATTCCAGCACTTTGGGAAGCAGACGTGGGTGGATCCCTTGAGATCAGGAGTTTGAGACCAGCCTAGGTAACGTGGTAAAATCCCATCTCTACCAAAAATACAAAAAATTAGCCAGGTTGGGTGGCATGCACACCTGTAGTCCCAGCTACTTGAAAGGCAGAGATGGGAGGATCTCTTGAGGCCCAGGTGGTGGAGGTTGCAGTCAGCTGAGATTGTGCCACTGCGCTACAGCCTGGGTGACAGAATAAGAGCCTGTCTAAAAAAAAAAAAAAAAGGATAAGCTCGTGTTGTCTGCTTGGAGGGGCTGTTTGACTTCCTTCTTTCCAATTTGGATGCCTTCCTTCTTTCCTTCCTTCCCTTCCTTCCTTTCCTTCCTTTCCTTGCCTTCCTTTCCTTTCTTTCTTTCCTCTTGCCTAATTGCTCTGGCTAGAACTTTCATTACTATGTTGAAAATAGTGGTGAATGAGGGCATCCTTGTCTTGTTCCAGATTTTAGAGGGAAAGCTTTCAACTTTTCCCTGTTCAATATATTAGATGTGGATTTGTCATATATGGCCTTTATTGTGTTGAGGTATATTCCTTCTATATCCAATTTGATTGCAGAGCTGGGGACTGGAATCAACTAAGTCTCAGTCACTCACATACCTGACTCCTGAACTTGAAGACTCAAAACAGCTGGGGCTTCTCACGCATGTGTATCTCTACATAGACTTCCACATGATGTCTCCAGCCGGGTGGCTTCAGGGTAGCCAGGTTTCTTACATGTTGGCTCAGGGCCCCTCAGGCATGTGTCCCAAAAGAGAGAGAGCCAGGTGAAATTTGTATTGCTTTTTCTAACCTAGACTTTGGTGTCATGCAACATCATTGCTGCTACATTCTATTTGTTAGAAGATGAGTCACTAATGTCAGCCTATATTAAAGGGGAGGGAAATCCACCTTTAATGGGAGGATTGTCAAACAATTTGTGGACATATTTTAAAACCATCACAGTTGGCCGGGCGCAGTGGCTCATGCCTGTAATCCTAGCACTTTGGGAGGCTGAGGCGGGTGGATTGCCTGAGCTCAGGAGTTTGAGACCAGCCTGGGCAATGGTGAAACCCCATCTTTACTAAAATACAAAAAGTTAGCTGGGTTGGGTGGCACATGCCTGTGATCCCAGCTACTCAGGAGGCTGAGACAAGAGAATCACTTGAACTTGGGAGGTGGAGGTTGCATTGAGCCGAAATCACGCCACTGCATTCCAGCCTGGGCGACGAGCGAGACTCTGTGTCAAGACAAACAAACAAACAACCATCACAGTAAATTAACCTGTCTAAACCTGATGTAATTTGGGGCAAATGGCATTATCTTCAAGAGTATTACTGTTCTCATTTATAAATTAAGAGTGATAATTCATTGGTTGTGAAGATTTGATGAAAAAATATTGTGGAAATTAGAATATTGCTTAATATATAAGCAAGTACTCAAACATTTTAAATTCTTCCTTCCTTTTTCTTTCCCCTTTTAGCTTATTGATTTTCAGTTAACTGTCATTTTTGTCTTTTCATAACTAAAAAATATGAGGAAGGAATTTCTAATTTATATATATTTTTCAAGTGAGACATGTAACAAAGAGGAAGTGATAGTTTAGTTGGCAACTAAGACATGTGCATAAGGAAGGATACATGAGTGATGTGATACACTTGTATGTTGGGTAGATGGAATGTGTTATGGCTAGCTAGAGGCAGGTGACCCGTATGGAGATCTTGACCGGCTGACTCCTACGTATCTCTTGTGATTTGTGTATTTTTCCCTTGCAGTTCCTGAGGGAAGACCTCAATTACCATGACCCAACAGTGAAACACAGCACCTTCCATGGTGAGGATAAGCTCATCAGCGTGGAGGACCTGTGGAAGGCATGGAAGTCATCAGAAGGTAATAGGCAGCCTGGTCATCAATCCTAGTTGCGGGAAGGTTTAGAGAAGACAGAAGCAGCAACTTGGCCTTAAAAGAACATGTATATAAAATGCTTAGTAAAGGGCAAATTATTGAAATGATTCTACATACAGTCACTAAATACGACTGAATATGGTCACTCTGCTGGGCATGGGGGAAGGTTCTCCAGAGTTGGAGTTTTTCTTTATTAGAATACTTTTTGAATTCTATCCTATTCCTACCCCCTTCCTCACCCACCTGACCCTGGCATAGGAATCTTCCAGGTTCTGCTGCTTCATCTCCAGAGATAGGGAGCTTGCTGGTCTCTTGAGGCAGCCCCTTTCTTCTCTAGCTTCCCACTTAGTCCCAGCTCTGCTGAGTCCTAGACAATTCAAAGATTGGGTGAGGGTACAGACAGACTCTCTCCTTTTGTATACTATCTTGATTGAAAGCTTTTCTATATCATTTTGGTTGAAAGCACTAGTGTAGAGTCTGTCTTTTTTTCCAGGTTAAGTAGCCCTACTTCTTGAAGAAAACATTTTCTCAGTCTCCTTCTCATCTTGATTTCCTGCCTATAAGCACTTTTGTTAATGTGTTTCTTAGATCCTATAGTTGGCTGCAGACCTCCAAGTGTGATTTTATCATCACAGAGTTGAGCAGGACTGTCACCTTGTTGTTTCTGAATCCTGTGCATCCGTTAATGCAGTCTGATTAGATACTGGTGCCTTACTAGTCATTCCACTCTACTGACACATGTTGAGCTTAATGAAAACTTCAGATTTGTGTAAAACTGCTAAACCATGATTACCATTTTTTTTTCTGGAGCATTTCCTTCAGAGTTCTTAGTGAAAGAGCATGTCTAATTGTGCGAGACTTGACAGGGAAGGGGAAACCAGGGCTTTAGCTTCCTCTCCATTTATATTATGGCTAGGGCACAGATAACATTATAAGACTAGAAGCAATCTCTCTTCTCAGGATCTCTTAGGGCAGGTTCTGATGCTAACAGGGTTAAATGTAAGTAACTATCAGGATCCCTGGTTTTTATTTGAGGAAGCTTAGGCCTATTTGTATAAAGTTACTTGTCATTATCATGCATTTAGTGGAGCCAGAACTTTGGCCTAGAACTTCAGCTCTGTAGCCGATGCTTTTCAATACCCTCTTGGTTGAAAGCATTAGTCTAGGGTAGAGAAGACTAGTTTTGGCAGGAATGAGGCAGTTTCTATTTTTATTTACATTTTAATTTAGGCTTATAGAGTTTGAGATCTGAAAGGGGTAATCTATATTGTAGATGGAGAGCATTAAATGGGAAGCAGGAAGACCTGGATTCTAATCCTGATTATGGGATGGACAGGCTGATACTTCCTGTTAACTCTATGTTTTATCAGTGTAGAAGAAAAATTAGGCAGCTGTGGGAGAGAGCTTCCTGGATATCTTTGGAAGCTGAGTTCCTTCTGGGGGCTTTTCTTTAATAGCTCTTGAGCAACGCAGGCTGTCTACTGATGAAGGTCAAGCAGTGACATGAGCTTTAGAACTTCACCAGCAGTACCAGGAAAAAAAATCTTCCATTAGCATCATTTAGTTTTGGATTTCTTATTTTTCTCTAATAACGTGAGGACAGGGTGGCTGGTTTTTAAGAGTGGGTTTCAAAAGTAGGAACTTAGAATTAAAGATGGCAGGGAGAGCATTCTGGCCTTCTCTGAAAGCTCACGTAGAAGTATCTAGGAAAGGAAAGTGAGAGGGCAGAAACAGAGGGACTAAATCATAATGCTAGAAAACAGCTCCAGGCAGTTTTCTCGTAAGGACTTTATTTTTGGACTTAGCAACTATTTGGAACACTTCCAGTGTATTCTAAATTACAGGAAAATGAAAGACAATGGAGTGAGGTTTTTTAGGGGAGAGTCCTCATTAACCACAAGTGGAGAAAAGCATTTCAGTGCACAGTGATGTAGTTCACAGCTAAGATGAGAAATGATATATATGTACCCTTTCATAATTTGCTCAGTGTGACTGAGCGCTGTGGCTCACGCCTGTAATCCCAGCACTTTGGGAGGCCAAGGTGGGTGGACCACGAGGTCAGGAGATTGAGACCATTCTGGCTAACACGGTGAAACCCGGTCTCTACTGAAAAAATACAAAAAAAGCCGGGCGTGGTGGCATGCACCTGTAGTCCCAGCTACTCGGGAGGCTGAGGCAGGAGAATGGCGTGAACCTGGGAGGCAGAGCTTGCAGTGAGCCGAGATTGTGCCACTGCACTCCAGCCTGGGCGACAGAGCGAGACTCCGTCTTAAAAAAAAAAAAAAATTAAAAAAATAAAGAATTTGCTCAGTGTGTGTTATACTTGGTGGTTTGACAGACTAAAAGTGAGAATTTTTATATGTCCTCTTCCTCCCAATAATTTGCTTCATTATTCAGAGAAAGGCCCCTAATCTCTCTGGAGTGATGATTTCCAGGGCTACAAAAAGCATGTAATATTCTGGCACTGGCTCAAACTAGCTGTTCTGAGTTTAGCTAGATGATGTAGATGTCAGCAGTGGTCATTTGTGTTCAGAACATTAGCTGGCTAGTGTCAGTGCCATCTGTGTGATTAGCATTGTTAACATTTTTCTGACTAATGTTGGGAGCCAATCTTTTCTCTGTGTTATATAGATCTTAGCAGAAAAGTTTTCTAATCTCTATCTTAGCCAACTCTGGACTTTAGTAATAAAAACAGCAGCAGCAACAACAACAACTGAAAAACTACTTTAACATTTATATAGTATTTAACATGTGCTAGCACTGTTTCTAAATGTTTTACATATATTAACTTATTTCTCACAGAAACCATATGAAGTATAGATATTATGATTATATAGAGTTAGCACAGACTTCACAAGTTCACAGCCCCCAATAAGATTACTCTCACTTCAGACATCAGCCATAATTTCAAGCTGTTCCCAGGTCACCTGCATTTCTGACCAGCTGGCTACAATTCATGTATTACCATGGCCTTCTCAGGTTTGATAATTAACTAGGACTACTCCGAGAATTCAGGAAAGCCCTATACGTATGATCACAATTTTATTATAAAAGTTACAAATCAGAACCAGCCAAAAGAAGAAATTTATAGGGCAAGATCTGGGAGAGGCCTGAATATGGCACTTTTGTGTCCTCTCCTTGTGGAATCAGGACACATCTCCTTTTCCAGCACATTGGAGTGTTTGCCAGTCAGGAAACTCAACTGAACTTTGGTGTTCAGTATTTTTCTTAGGGTTTCATTACATAGGCAAGTTTGATTAAATTATTAGGCACATGATTGAACTTAATTTCCAGCTCCCTTTTTCTCCATAAAGGTTGGATTGGTATCACCTGGCTCAGGGCCCCCAATGCTCTAGTCACGTGGTTGATTTTTTTAGTGACCAACCCCCATCCTGAGTCATCTTATTAGCCTGAACTCATGTGTAATCCAAGGGACCCAAATAAAGACATTCCTATCACTGGGAATATTCCAAAAGTTCATTGGGTACCTCCTAGTAACACAGGACAAAGATCTGCCAAATTCTTTATTATACAACATTGAATAATTAAGTATGGAAGAACTGGTAAAGCAGGGTTGAAGAAGGACCAAGAATGAGGGCCACTCCAGGAAATCCAGCAGTAGAGACTAGGGGATTGGCCTTTTCTTTCTTTTCTTTTTTTTCATTTGAGACTGAGTTTCACTCTGTCACCCGAGCTGGAGTGCAGTGGCGCAATCTCAGCTCACTGCAACCTCCGCCTCCCAGGTTCAAGCAATTCTCCTGCCTCGCCTCCTGAGCAGCTGGGACTACAGGCGTGCGCCACTATGCCCAGCTAATTTTTGTATTTTTAGTAGAGACAGGGTGTCACCATGTTGGTTGGCCAGGATGGTCTCAATCTCTTGACCTTGTTATCCGCCCACCTTGGCCTCCCAAACTGCTGGGGTTACAGGCGTGAACCACCGTGCCTGGGGGATTGGCCTTTTCTAATTAGCTACTTGCATATGACTCAGCTTTATTCACTTTTTATTTCTAAGTGTCTTTGCTCAAGAGTCACATATGACAAGAGAAGAATCAGATTGGCATAGTGTGGATTACAGATTTAAATAGGGTGGTGATAGTGGGAGTGTGTGTGTAGGGTTTGGAGAGAGCTGCGATTTCCAGCCCCTGCAGGATCATATGAGGTTAGAGGAGTGGCAGTTCTTTAAAGGAAGGGTGGCTGGGTAGATTTTGTAGAATCCTTGAGAAATAGAATTACTGTTTGCATATTTGAGCCATTGGAAACAATAACAGTGTCATTTTTAGAGAGGAATGATGGGAGGCACTGACCTAAGGGAATTCTCCTCTAGAGCATGGCTTTCATTTTTTCTAACCAAAGTGCATCATTACTGCTTCTCTTTTCCTTTCCTGGACACTAGATTTTAAATGATGCTATCTGACAAACAAAGTATATTTCTTTTTTTGAGACAGAGTCTCACTCTGTAGCCCAGGCTGGAGTGCAGTGTCATGATCTTGGCTCACTGCAGCCTCTGACTCCCGGGTTCAAGGATTCTTTTGCCTCAGCCTCCCGAGTAGCTGGGATTACAAGCGTGCACCATCATATCCAGCTAATTTTTGTATTTTTAATAGAGATGGGATTTTGCCATGTTGGCTAGGCTGGTCTCAAACTCCTGATCTCAAGTGATCCACCTGCCTCAGCCTCCCAAAATGCTGGGATTACAAGCATAAGCCACTGTGCCTGATGAAAATTTCTTTTTTGCTTTTTCTTTCTTTTTCTTTTGAGATGGAGTCTCACTCTGTTGCCCAGGTTGGAGTGCAGTGGAATGATCTCGGTTCACTGCAACCTCTGCCTCTCAAGTTCAAGAGATTCTCCTGCATCAGCCTCCAGAGTAGCTGGGATTACAGGCGTGAACCACCATGCTTGGCTAATTTTTGTATTTTTAGTGGAGACGGGGTTTCATCATGTTGGACCAGGCTGGTCTCGAACTCCTGACCTCAGGTGATCCTCCCGTCTCAGTCTCCCAAAGTTCTGGGGTTACAGGCGGTAGCCACCACACCTGACCAATACTTCTTAAGTAATAATTTATTTCCTCATTTTTATGAATCAAGAGTTCCTAACTATCAATCTTTGATTCTATGAAATATGATTGCAGCTAAAAGCAAAAGAACCTGGTAGTCTAGTGTGCCTGTGGACTTTGGCACAGTAGTTGTTTACAAGTTTTTGTTTCCAAAAGCCTGGTGGAAAATAAACATTGCAGGCCAGGCACGGTGGCTCATGCCTGTAATCCCAGCTGAGGGATTTTGGGAGGCTGAGGTGGGCAGATCATGAGGTCAGGAGTTCAAGATCAGCCTGGCCAACATGGTGAAACCCCATCTCTACTAAAAATACAAAAAAAATTAGCTGGGCATGGTGGTGAGCACCTGTAATCCCAGCTACTTGGGAGGCTGAGGCAGGAGAATCGCTTGAAACTGGAAAGCGGGGGTTGCAGTGAGCTGAGATCGTGCCACGGCACCCCAGCCTGGGCAACAAGAACGAAACTCCATCTCAAAAAAGAAAGAAAGAAAGAAAGAAAATAAACATTACAGTAAATAAGTTCACAGATCTCCTTTTTTGTCTGTGCTATTCTTTGGATGACAGAATTTCTCTGTAGGAAGCAGTGGAGTAGTACAGCAGGTTCCTGAATAATGTCACTTCATTCAACCTTGTTTGATTATAATGCTGATGAAAATAAAAAATTGCTTCCTGACTGGGGCCACTGTCTCTGTGTGGAGTTTGCACATTCTCTCCATGTCTGCATGGGCTTTCTGCAGGTACATCAGTTTCCTTCCACATCTCGAAGATATGCACTTTAGGTGAATTGGCATGTATAAATGGTCCCAGTCTGAGTGAGGGAGAGAGAGAGAGAGGAGGGGGGGGAGAGAGAGAGAGAGAGAGAGAGAGAGAGAGAGAGAGAGAGAATGTGCGTGTGTATGTGGTGTGTGTGTGTGTGTGCCCTGCAATGGAATGGCATCTGATTCAGGGTTGGTTCCCACCTGGCACCCTGAGCTGCCCAGGATAGGCTCCAGCCACTCTCAACCTTGAACTGAAATAAGAAGGTAAATAATTATCTTACTTGTTTTAATCTTCCTTAAATGTATATACAGGTCACATTTATTTCATTGTGTAATATTAGAAATGTTTTGGTCTTTATTTGTAAGTTTGGTGATGTTTTTGTGACCAGAAATATGCCATAGGAACTTCACCCTTGATTATATCAGTTAGCTTCTGGTAAAATTGGTTTTGTTATACATGGTTTTGCTTAAAGTTACAGTTTCCAACAACCCATTGATGACATTCGTTGAGGACTTACTGTACTGGAGAGCTAGGAAGCCTTTAGAAAGAACATCCAGGCTGGGTGTGGTGGCTCACACCTGTAATCCTAGCACTTTGAGAGGCTGAGGCGGGTGGATCACTTGAGGTCAGGAGTTCAAGACCCACCTGGCCAACATGGTGAAACCCTGTCTCTACTAAAAATACAAAAATTAGCCAGGTGTGGTGGTGGGCATCTATAATCCCAGGTACTCGGGAGCCTGAGGCAGGAGAATCGCTTGAACCCAGGGGACGGAGGTTGCAGTAAGCTGAGATCGCAACTTCACTCCCGCCTGGGTAAAAGAGCAAAACTCCATCTCAAAAAATAAAAAATAAAATAAAATAAAAAATAAAAAAAACACCCAGCAGAGCTGCTGACCTCTCTGTTGACACAACACAGGGAGGTCAGGTGGCATCAGACTTCTGTCTAAACCATTTCAAAAGTCAGATCCATATGAAAGAGTTGGCAGCCCGTTTTGCTTTTACATAAACCCAATGAGAGATATGTTTATTATTTTCTTTTAGTCATTTAAAAATTATTTTTCTAAGTGAATCATCAAGTCATTTAGTCAAAAACCTAAGACATTAGTTGTTTGCTGCTGTATTTTTTGGAAGAATCATACAGTTGGCTTTTTCTTTCCCCTTACATTCTTTCAGATAATTTTTTTTCCCTGATAATAAAAACAACTAGCATCCATGTAGTGACATTTATCACAGTTGTTTTATATTTATTTTAAACAGACACTTGAGGATAAAAGGTTTTACTTGTATTCCCATTTAATAAATAACAAAACTGAGTATCTCTCACCTGAGGGTTCTACCTGTTTAATATATCTTATGTGCATCTCCTATGATACTGCCTTAGCTCAACTTCATTACCTTTTTAAAAAGATATTTATTGAGTTGCAACTGACATACAAAAAGGTGTAAATCTCTAAAGTTTACTATTTTTAAGATTTTGATACATGTATACAATTGTGAAACCATCACTGCATTAAAGATAGTGAATATACTCATCACCCCTAAAAGTTTTCTCATAGCCCTTTGTAGTCTGTGCTCCCCCAGCAACCACTGATCTGCTTTCTGCCATAGATTAGTTTGCATTTACTACAGTTTTATGTAAATGGAATTATATAATATGTACTTTTAAAAAATAATCTGGCCACTTTCACTCAGTGTAACTATTTTGAGGTTCATTTATGTTTTGCATGTGTAAATAGTTAACTCCTTTTTATTGCTTAGTAGTAGTCCATTGTAGAGACATACCACAATTTATTTACCTATTTGCCTACTGGGAGACATTGAGCTGCTTTTAGTTTTTGGCTATTACAAATAAAGCTGCTATGAACATTCACATGCAAGTCTGTATGGACATATATTTTCTTTTCTCTTAGGTAAATATCTAGGAGTGGAATGACTAGATCATATGGTAGGTATATGTTTTTAAGAAACTGTCAAACTGTTTTCTAAAATAGTTGTATTTTTTATATTCCCATCAGCAGTATATGACATTTTCAGTTCTTCCACATCTTTGCAAACACTTAGTATGGTCGGTCTACTTAATTTTAGCCATTTTGATAGTATAATGATCATGGTTTTATTTTGTATTTGCCTAATGACTAATAATGTTGAGCATCTTTTTATGTACATGTTTCCATTCATATCTCTTTTTGGTAGAGTATCTGTTAAATCTTTTGTCTGCTTTTTACTGTTTTTTTTTAAATCGAGTTTTGAGAATTCTTTATATATTCTCCGTTTAAGTATTTTATCAAATATATACTTTGCTAAGATTTTCTCCAAATCTGTGGCTTTTTCTATCATTCTTTTCACAGTGTCTTTTGAAGAGCAGAAAGTTGTAATTTTGATGAAATCCAGTTTATCAATTTGTTTTTTAATAGATCATGCTTTTGGTATTGTATCTAATAAATCTTTGCCTAACCCAGGATCACACAAAGATTCTTTCTGTTTCTTTCTAGAAGTTTTGTAGTTTTATGTTTTACATTTATGTCTATAATTCATTTTGTATTAATTTTTATATGTGGTGTGAAGTATGGAACTTAGTTCTTTATTGTGCTTACACTTGGTCCCAATTGTTCTAGAACTGTTTGTTGAAATGCTATTCTTTTCTCCATTGCATTGCCTCACCTCTCATCTTTTGCCAAAAATCAGTTGTTTAAGCTGAGTGCAGTAGCACACACTGTAGTCCCAGCTATTCAGGTGGCTGAGGTTGGGGGTGGGTGAAAACTGCTTGAGCCCAGGAGTTAGAGTCCAGCCGGGGCAGCATAGCAAGAACCTGTTTCTAAAAAACAAACAAACAAAAAACGCCTCAAGTTGTTTGTGTAAGTGTGAGTTTACTTTTGGACTCTCTATTATGATACACTGATCTATTTGTCTTTATGCCAGTACCATGCTATTATGATTACCATAAAATTATAATGATTATTTCAGTCAGGTAGTGTTAGCCCTCCAACTTATTTCTTCTTTTTCAAGTTGTTTGGGCTGTTTCAGGTCCTTGAATAAACTTGTCAATTTCTACAAAAATGCCTGGTGAGACTTTGAATAGGATTGCATTGAATCTGTAGATGAGTTTGAGAGAGCTGACATCTTCAAAATACTGATGTTCTTTCAACCCATAAACAAAGTACATCTCTTCATTTATTTAGGAGATACAGTTTCTCTGAGTATTATTTTTTAGTCTTCAGTGTATAGAACTTTCCCGTCTTTTGTCAGATTTATCACTAAGTAGTTCATAGTTTTTTATGCTGTTGTATATGGTATTTTTTTTAAAATCATGGTAAAATACATATAACAAAATTTACTATGCAAATGGTATTTTAAAATAATTTCTGATTGTTGCTTACATACAGAAATGTAATTGATTTTTATATATTGATTTTATATTCTAAACTAAAAATCTATATTCTATGAAGTGCTAAACTCACTTAGTAGATTTCATCACTTTTCCATAGACAATAATGTTTGTCTGCCAATAAAGACAGTTTTACTTCTTTTCGAATCTGATGCTTTTTTTTTCCTTTTTCTTGCCTGATTGCCTTGGATAGTATTTCTAGTACAGTGTTGAAGAGAAATGAGGTGAGCAGCTATCCATGTTTCATTTCTAATCTTTTTTTTTTTTTTTTTTTTTTTTTTTGATACGGAGTCTTGCCCTGTCACCCAGCTGGAGTGCAGTGGCACAATCTTGGCTCACTGCAAGCTCTGCCTCCTGGATTTATGCCATTCTCCTGCCTCAGCCTCCCAATTAGCTGGGACTACAGGTGCCCACCACCACGCCTGGCTAATTTTTTTTGTATTTTTAATAGAAACGGGGTTTCACTGTGTTAGCCAGGATGGTCTCGATCTCCTGACCTCGTGATCCGCCCGCCTTGGCCTCCCAAAGTGCTGGGATTACAGGCGTGAGCCACCACGCCCGGCCATTTCTGATCTTAGAAAACATTCAGTCTTTCACCATTAAATATAATGGTGGGCCAGGTGTGGTGGCTTATGCCTATAATCCCAGCACTTTGGGAGGCCAAGGCGGGTGGATCATGAGGTCAGGAGTTCGAGATCAGCCTGGCCAGCGTTGTGAAACCCGATCTCTACTAAAAATACAAAAATTAGCTGGGCGTGGTGGTGGGCGCCTGTAATCCCAGCTACTCAGGAGGCTGAGGCAGGAGAATCACTTGAACCCGGGAGGTGGAGGTTGCAGTGAGCCAAGATTGTGCCATTGCACTCCAGTCTGGGTGACAGAGTGAGACACTGTCTCAGAAAAATAAATAAATAAATAAAATAAAAATAAATGTTAAAAATTATATATATATATATATAAATATATAAAATGTTGGCTATGGGGTTTTTGTAGTGCCTCTCTACTCCTAGTTTGCTGAGAGTCTTTATCAGGCATAGATGCTTGGTTTTTTTCAAATGCGTTTTCTGTGTTTATTGAGATGATTGCATGGTTTTTCTGTTTGTTTGTTAATTTGATAAATTACAGTGACTGAGTTTTGAGTGTAAAGCTAACCCTGCATTCTTGGGATAAGTCCCCTTGGTCATAATGTATTATTCTTTCACTATATTGTTGGATTAGATTTGCTAAAATTTTGTTTTAAATTTTTATGTCTTTGTTCATGAAAGATACTGGTTTGTAGTTTTCTTAAAATGTCTTTGTTTTTGATATGAGGATAATGTTTGTCTCATAGGATGAATTATGAAATATTCCTCTGAAGTTTTTTTTGAAGAGTTCATCTAGAATTGGTATTATTTTTTCTTAAATATTTGATAGAATTCAGCAGTGAAGCTAACTGAGCTTAGAGTTTTCTTTGTGGGAAGGTTTTTAATTATAGTGTCAATTTCTTTAATAGGTATAAGGCTGTTCAGGCTATCTATTTCTTGAGTGAGCTTGGGTACTTTGTGTCTTTCAAGAAATTTGTCTATTTCACCTGTGTTGTCAAATTTACTGGTATATGTCAATAAAATTCCCTTATTCTAATGTCTGTAAAATCCGTAATAATGTCTCATTACTGATCTTAATAATTTGTGTCTTCTTTTTTTTACTGATTGGTCATGTTAGATCTTTGTTAATTTTACAGAACCAGTGTTTGGTTTTATTGATTTTTCTCTGGTTTCTATTTCATTGATTTCCACTTTGATTTGATTATTTTCTTTCATCTGCTACTTTGGGTATAATTTGCTCTTTTATTTTTTAGTTTGGTAAGGTGAAAACTAAGGTCACCAATATGAGACCTTTCTTCTTTTCTAATACAGAATTTAGTGCTGTAAATCTCCCTTAACTACTGCTTTAGAGGCATTTCCCAAATTCTGGTGTATTGTGTTTTTTTTTTTTTTCTCTCTTTTCCAACTGATTTATTAGTAGCACAGACAGAATAAAAATACCTAGAATGAAGACACAATTAATGGCAAATGTTCTATTACTTTTTTTCCTGATACAATCTTTAATAACTTAGTATCCCTTAATAATATGTTCTAATTTGAGAGATTCTTTTTGCCCTGGAAATGCATACCTTTAAAATCTGTTTTAGATCTTAGATCCATCCAGTATTGGTTTATCATTATATTGGATGAAATGTTGTGCTTCTATTTTCACTTAGCTCAGAATATTTTATATTTCCTTTTTGACATCTTTAGTTCCACAAGTTATTTAGAAGCAAGTTATTTAGTTTCCAAATATTTGGAGATTTTTTTAGACTTTTTTGGTTATTGATCTCTAATTTAATTCCCTTGTGATCTGAGATCATACTTATGTGACTTGAATCCTTTAAAAAATTTTAAGATTTTTTTCTTTTGTGTCCTACAACATGGTCTATCATGTTAAATATTCCATGTGCACTTGTAACTGTTCTGTTGGGTGGAGATTTCTATAAATGTAAATCAGGTCTGTTTTTGTTGTTTTGCATTTTTTTTTTCTTCAACTTTTAAGTTCCGAGGTACATGTGCAGGATGTGCAGGTTTGTTATATAGGTAAATGTGTGCCATGGTGGTTTTCTGCACAGATATCCCGTCACCTAGGTGTTTAGCCCCGCAGCCATTAGCTGTTCTTCCTGATGCTTTCCCTCCTCCCACTCCCCTGACAATGTGTGTTGTTCCCCCCGATGTGTCTATGTGTTCTCATCATTGAGCTCTCGCTTACATGTGAGAACGTGCACTGTTTGGTTTTCCATTCTTGTGTGAGTTTGCTGAGGATAACAGCTTCCAGCTCTATTCATGTCCCCGCAAAGGACATGATCTCATTCCTTTTTATGGCTGCATAGTATTCCATGGTATCTATGTACCACATTTTCTTTATCCAGTCTTTCATTGATGGGCATTTGGGTTGATTCCATGTCTTTGCTATTGTGAATAGTGCTGCAATGAACATACATGTGCATTTATCTTATGATAGAATGGTTTATATTCCTTTGGGTATATACCCAGTAATGAGATTGCTGGGTCAAATGGTATTTCTGCTTCTTGATCTTTGAGGAATCGCCACAGTGTCTTCCACAATGGTGAACTAATTTATATTCCCACCAACAGTGTAAAAGTGTTCCTTTTTCTCTGCAACCTTGCCAGCATCTGTTGTTTCTTGACTTTTTAGTAATTGCCATTCTGACTGGTATGAGATGGTATCTCATTGTGGTTTTGATTTGCATTTCTCTAATGATCAGTGATGTTGAGCTTTTTTTCATATGTTTGTTGGTTGCATGAATATCTTCTTTTGAGAAGTATCTGTTCACGCCCTTTGCCCACTTTTTAATGGGGTTGTTTATTTTTTCTTTGTAAATTTGTTTAAGTTCCTTGAGGACTCTGGATATTAGACCTTTGTCAGACGGATAGATTGCAAACATCTTCTCCCATTCTGTACCATTCAGGACATAGGCACAGGCAAAGGTTTCATGATAAAAATGCCAAAAGCAAATGCAACTAAAGCAAAAATTGACAAATGGGGTATAATTAAAAAGCCTCTGTATAGCAAAAGTAACTATCATCAGAGTGAACAGGCAACCTACAGAATGGGAGAAAATCAGGTCATGTTGTTGATGGTATTGTTCAAGTCTACATATCTTTGTCGATTTTCTGCCTACTTGTTCTATCTTTTTTTTTCTTTTTCTTTTTTTTTTTTTTTTTTTTGAGATGGAGTCTCGCTCTGTTGCCTAGGCTGGAGTGCAATGGCATGATCTCGGCTCACTGCAACCTCCTCCTCCTGGGTTCAGGCAATTCTCCTGCCTCAGCCTCCTGAGTAGCTGGGATTACAGGTGTGTGCCACCATGCCTGGCTAGTTTTTGGATTTTTAGGAGAGACAGGGTTTCACCATGTTGACTGGTCTTGACCTCCTGACCTCAAGTGATCTGCCCTCCTCAACCTCACAAAGTGCTGGAATTACAGGCATGAGCCAGTGCACCCGGCCTGCCTACTTGTTCTATCAATTGTTAGAGAGGAGTATTTAAGTGTCCAGTTGTAACTGTGGATTTACCTATTTTTCCTTGTAGTTTCTGCTTCATGTGTTTTGAAGCTCTGTTACTAGGTGCATAAAGATTTAGGATGATTATTTCTTAGTGATTAACTGACCTCTTCAACGTTATGAAATGATCTGCTTTATCCTTGGTGGTAGTCTTTGCTCTGAAATCTATTTTGATAAAAATATAGCTGTCTTTTGACTGTTGTTAGTTTGGAATGTCTTTTTCCATCCCTCTACATTTAATCTATTTGTATTTTTATATTTAAAGTGCATTTCCTATAGGCACATATAGTTGGGTCCTATCTATATATGTATATTTTGCAATGTGACAATATCTGTTAATTGCATTATTTAGACCATTTATGTTTGGTGTGATTATTAATATGATTAATCAAATATGATTGATATGATTGTTAATATAAGATAATTTAGGTTAGTCCATTATCTTGCTATTTGTTTTCTGTTTGTCCCATCTGTTCTTTAATTCCTTTTCCTACCTTTTCTGCTTTCTTTTGGATTAATTGAGCATTTTTTATAATTCAATTATATCTTCTTTGTTGGCTTATTAGCTATATCTGGTATTTTAGTGGTTGCGTTAGGAGATAAAAATATGTATCTTTAACTCATCACAGTCTTTTTTTTTTTTTTTTTTGAGACAGAATCTTGCTCTGTAACCCAGGCTGGTGTGCAGTGGTGCGATCTTGGCTCACTACAACCTCTGCGTCTTGGGTTCGAGAGATTCTCGTGCCCCAGCCTCCTGGGTAGCTGGAATTACAGGTGCATGCCACTAGGCCCAGCTCATTTTTGTATTTTTAATAGAGACGGGGTTTTGCCATGTTGGTCAGGCTTGTCTCGAACTCCTGACCTCAGGTGATCCACCTACCTCAGCTTCCCAAAGTGCTGTTGTTACAGATGTGAGCCACTGCACTGGGCCTACTTTCAAGAGATTTTATACCATGTCACATGTAGTATAAGAAGCTTCCAGTAGTGTATTTTCATTTCCCTCTCTCAATCTTAGATTTTACTCCTTGCACTGTGGCTTGGAAATTCAAGTCCATAAGCTGGGGCAATTGTAGAATTTCCCTCATTTGTTTTGCATCTCTGAAGAAACATCGTCCTCTGTAGGCTGATGTCCAGTGTCTGATATATATTTCATATATTTTGTGTTTTTTTGGGGGGGTAATTTTAATTCAGGAGGGAGGGTAAATTCCATCTCTGGTACTTCAGCTTACCCTGAAACAGAAGTGTCAGCTGAATCATCTTTTGCTTGGGCTGTTGTTCTTCATATACTGTTATTCTTGGCCCAGCCTAGCTCTGCTGCTATGTATCTTTCACTTAGTTCCAGATCTGATGAGGTCTCTGCTTATATTTTTCAGTGGTTTCCCATTTTTCCCCCATATATGAAACAAACAAGTTTAGGACATTAGATTTCTGGGTGTAAGAAATATTCTTAAATGGAAGCTGGAGAAATAAAGATACTGTTAAAAATGTTACAAGTAAATACCTGTATACCAATAAATTGTAATCATATGTTAATTTGAAAGAATAAATACTGGCTTTCCTATTGGTCAGATAACCCTTCAGTTTGTGTAGGAGTAGCAATAAGCTTACATCACAACTGCTGTCTCATTTGAGATTCAACAAAATAAGATACCAAAAGCTTAGTAATTTCTGGTGAAAAAAATATTATAGAAAATGTTGGCTCTGCGTGGTGACTCATGCCTGCAATTCCAGCCCTTTGGGAGGCTGAGGTGGGAGGATCACTTAAGCCCCAGAGGTTGAGGCTACAGTGAGCTATGATCATGCCACTGTACTTCAGCCTGGGTGACAGAACGAAACCCTATCTCTAAAAAAAAGAAAGAAAATCTCAATGATTTTTTTTTTCATGTTTATCTGTGAGATGTTAGTCAGATGCATTGAAATTAAATGTCCATCTGTAATCTCAAAATGAATTACCTTATCTGGGAGAAAAGAGTAATATGTACACATAAATAAAAATCTGATGATATTTTATTTTATTGTATTGTATTTTTTGATGGAGTCTCACTCTCTTGCCCAGACTGGAGTGCAGTGGCATGATCTTGGCTCACTGCAACCTCTGCCTCCCAGGTTCAAGCGATTCTCCTGCCTCAGCCTCCCGAGTAGCTGGGACTACAGGTACACACCATGAAGCCCAGCTAATTTTTTGTATTTTTAGTAGAGATAGGGTTTCATCATGTTGGCCAGGCTGGTCTTGAACTCCTGACCTCATATGATCTGCCCACCTCGACCTCCCAAAGTGCTGGGATTACAAGTGTAAGCCACTGTGCCCGGCCCTGATGATATTTTATATCTTGAGAGTTTATTTATATTTTAATGCTGTCGTTGTCTGTTATTCCTTATCTACCTTTGTGGTATTGGCCCCAGAAGGTAGTGTTTTTCTCCTATAATTTATGTAAACATTTCTGTGTTAAAAATTTACTGAGTACCTTCTATATACCAGGCATTGTGCTAGATGAGTTGAGCATACAAGGTCCATGCTTATTTCTCTGATCTACTTGTTTTCCATCATTCCACACCACATCTCCTCTGGAAGTGCGATGCTATATTGGCATCTCTTAGGAAATGTTATTCTTTTTCATCCCATGGTGCTTTCATATATGCTGTTTTCTCTGTTCATCTTTCTCCTTTGTTGATCTGTTTGAAACTCAATTGATCATTTCTTTAAGACATCTTCCTCCGTAGAACTTAAAGTATAATAATAATAATAAATAAATAAAACAAAAAACAAACAAACAAACAAACAAAAAGACATCTTCCCTGAAAACCACAGGCTAAGTTAGGTATCTTCTTCTGTGTTCCCACAGCCCCTATCTCTTCACAGCCATTAGCACACTAAATGCAAAGATCTGTTCCACTGTCTGTTTTCCCATCAGACTGCTGGAGTGCAGCATTTTATATGATTTTATCTCTTAATACTTAGCACAGGGCCTGGCCCAGAGTAGGAATGCAGCACACAAAAATGTGTCCTTGGCTGTTTGATTGTGTGATCTTAGATAAGTTGTTTGGCCTACCCAGCATTTCTGAGCTCCTAGGTTCTCTTACTACCCTGCAGCCATGCTGTCAGACTTCTCTAACCTGGCTCTACTAACCTTGTAGCTGCTCTGTAGGTGGTCTTTAATAGCATGTCCTGTTAGGCCCTGGGAGACCTGGTTTTTGCCTAGTAGCCTAGTGAGCCTATCACATGAAGCCTCGGCCAGATTATTTTTGCAGCAATGGCTCAGGGTTTGATAATGACATCAGATTAGAAAATGAAGACCTCTACCTCACTGTAGTTCCAGATAAGTGCTAGTGGGAACCCGAAGGAAGCTACTTAAAGAGACAATTCACAGTTCCAGGTCACACACTATCTTTAGGAAGGGCCACTTTGGAAGGATTTCATAGCTGCCTTGGAGCGCTGTTATCCAGAGTAGACAAATAAGAAGCTGGGTTTTGTGATGCCTTTTCTGATTCTGTCAGTCACTCCTTTCTATGTGCTACCACATTACCTTATATATCCCTGTGACCTAGCATTTATCACACTATATTATATTCATTTGTTTCCTTGTATATTCCCCTCTCTAGAAGAGAGCCCTTGAGGATGGAGTTCATGCAGATTCACCTCTGTGCTGGTTAACTCATCCTTTACCTGCTAGAGTAGAAGCCAATACAAGCTTAGTGAATGAATGAATAAATGAATGGTGATAATAATCATAGATGATTTTTTTTACAATTACAGTATGCTAGGAGCTTCCCTTTACTACATTTTTGTGATGTGAAAACTCTGATTTTCATCATTTTGGTGGTGAAAAAAATGAGGCACAAAAGATTAAGTAATTTGCCCATGGTCTTACATCTAGTAAGTGGCAAATTGCAAATTCAAATCAAGACACCTGGTTTCAAAGTTCACTTTCTTTTTTTTTTTGTTTTTTTTTTGTTTTGTTTTTTGAGACGGGATCTTCTCTATCACTTAGGGTGGAGTACAGTGGCACAATCTTGGCTCATTCTAGCCTCAACTCCAGGTGATCCTCCCACCTCAACCTCCCAAGTAGCTGGGACTACAGGTGCGTGCCATCACACACAGCTAATTTTGTTTTTTTTTTTTTGTAAAGACGAGGTCTCACTTTGTTGCCCAGGCTGGTCTTGAACTCCTAGCCTCAAATGATCCTCCTGCCTTGGCCTCCCAAAGTATTAGGATTATAGGTGTGAGCCACCGTGCTTGGCCAAAGCTCACATTCTTAACCACTGTGCTATATCTGACTGGCTGACTAAAGGCTAAGTGACCAACTAACAGCTGTGTGAAGCAGGGGCAAAGAAAGTACTGGCAACCTTCCTGCCAGACCTCATTCTCTTGAGATGTGGATTTGAAACCACAAAAGTAGATGAGGGCTTCGTCTGGAGGCACCACAGGTCCACTATGGGAAAAGATACTGATTCAGGAATCAATTTACTATTACTTATTCCTTTCCTGGCAAGAGAAAAGATTGGCCAAGGCCAAGTGTTTGCCTTGGCACATCCCTGGATGTATTGCTATAGCTCAAGTGCTAGGGAGTAATACTGTTCCTTCTGCCTGGTATGCCCTTCCCGTAAATGTCCACATGGGTCGCACCTTATATTTCATTTTCTGCTCAAATATCACTTCATCGGAGAGGCCTTCCCTGATCTGACCTCATACAATATAGGACTATTTTTTATCCCCTTAACCCCTTATGGCTTAATTGTTTTTCATTATACTTTTCACCACCTGACATATAATTATTTGTTTATAGTGTTTTACATTGTCTCTCTCCACCAGAATATAAGCACCGTGGGATCTGTGACTCTGTTTTGTGTGTTGTTGTATCTTTACCTTCTAGAGTGGTGCCTGGCAAGTAGTAGCTGCTCAATAAACGTTTTTTCCCCCTAATGAATATATTATTTTGGCGTCTGAGACCACTTGTTTTCAAGGACCTTTGTCATTTGGTGTCAGCAATACCTCATTCTCCTTGACTGTATATATAACTCTTGAACTCCAGACAAACTAGAGTCAGTGTTCTCTGAGCATGCTTCATATCTTACAGCTCTTTGTCTTTGTTCATGATTCTTTCTTCTGGCAGATCTGCATCTCTGTCCATCCAGATTCTGACCAGTCCTTAATATTTACCCCTTTTTGAATGAAGGTACATATTAAGAAAAAATTACTACTGAGTTTGTATTAAGTCCTAGGCATCTTCAAACACATTAACTCATTTAATTCAACAACTCTGGGAGACAGATATTGCTAAATTGTAAGCTACATGGGAGTAGGGATCTCCCTCTTGATCATTGCTCTATTCCCAGTGCGTGGCCTCAGAATAGAACGAAATAAATGCTTGTTGAATAGCAAAATGAATACTTTACAGAAGGGGAAATTGAGGTTAAGTGATTTACACAAGCTAGTTCATGGCAGATAGGATAGGCAAGGTCTTCCAGGTTCAAATTAGTGTTTTTTGTAATATATCCTAAAATAAAAAATCAGTGTTCTAAAATGCCAGTGGTTTGGCAGTCTTTAATAACTTTAGTTTTTGTAGCTACCTCAGAATAAAACAGGAGGTTTTATTGATTTTTACATGAAAATTGTTCTCAAACATAAAAGGTCCGTTCCTATCTATAAAACATAGTGTGGAGACCAGAGTATATCTTTGCTACCCAAGATGCTAACTGGACATCAGTTTCTGGGATTCTTTGTGGATATGTGTCATAAGTACTTTTTAATTTTTTTATACCTTCCCCCTTTACCTCCATAAGAAGTCTGTGGGGGTAAGTGATACTTTTAGTGAGAAAACATAAATACTGATAAGATGGACAAGAAGTGATCCAGGACCCACAGATTGCCATCATTTGTTCATTTGAAGAAGATACTAGAGGTTGTATTTATATTGTACTTATTTTTAACTCATTGTTTAATTTTTATGTATGTTTTACAGTCTATCTAATGTTAGTAAATGAATCTAATTTATAAACACATATACATATATTGGCAATGTGTGTACAAAGCTTTTTTACAGGTAGATTATGTCATTAAAAAGATTGGAGATGGCCAGGCCTGGTGGCTCATGCCTGTAATCCCAGCACTTTGGGAGGCCGAAGTGGGCGGATCATGAGGTCGGGAGATCGAGACCATCCTGGCCAACATGGTGAAACGTTGTTTCTACTAAAAATACAAAAATTAGCTAGACATGGTGGCACTTGCCTGTAATCCCAGCTACTCGGGAGGCTGAGGCAGGAGAATCGCTTGAACCTGGGAGGCGGAGGTTGCAGTGAGCTGAGATTGTACCATTGCACTCCAGTCTGGCGACATAGTGAGAGTACATCTCAAAAAAAAGATTAGAGTTAAGTCACCCTGTATGTCTCTTATGAAAGGATGGTTTGTTGTGTAGAACTCCAGGGGTTAGCCTTCTCTGATTGGGTGTAGCATTGTTTGTCATTTTGCCCAGAGATGTAGTCTTTGATCTGGCTAGGGGCCACATGGACAGGCTCAGGGAATGGGAGACTTATGACGTTAGGACATTGGCTCTCGCTTGCATGTCCTACTGGGATTTGGACATATGAGTCATTTGGAGTCTGTATCTGTAGTAAGCTCTCTTTGCCAAATTCTGCAGCCTGTCACTGATAGCCACAGCTCTCTGTACTTGCTGTTGCCTTCTTCCTCACTCTGGCCCAGGGATTCTTCCCATTTTCTCTTTTGGAATGAGAAAACAGAACAAGACTTTTAACTTTTAGGTGCTTGAACCTTGTGGACAGGAAGCCCTGATATATCAGCTGGTCTTTTGAATGAGATCTTCATGCTGGAACTCAGGGTTGCTATCTGAGATACAGATGTTATAGAGGATGCAGCTCATCCTGGCTCGTTTTGTTCAGACTATAGTGACTCCAGGTGGACACCATACTGCCAAATGCTACCTAGATAGGGCATCTGCCTAGGTAACAGAATGATATATACAGATAAAAACAACAACAACAACAAACAAACCAAAACCATCTTAAGGTTTGGTCTGACATGCTGAAGTTATTATCCTTTTCCCCTACAACTTAGCTATATAGGAGCTGATTATTCTAGAGTCCATCTTCAGTGGAGTGTATTGGCCCCCTTAGAGACTGTGTGCCTCACTTAATGCAGTGCTTAGAGCAGTGGTTCTCAGCTAGGGGTAGTTTTTCCCTTCCATGGGACATTGAACAATATCTGGAGACATTTTTTAATTGTCATGATTGGCAGCATGTTACTGGCATCTATGTCGTTAAACATCCTGCAATGCATAGGACAGCCTCCACAATGAAGAATTATCTCATCTCAAATGTCATTGGTGCAGAGGCTCAGAAACCCTCGTCTAGAGTGACTTCTGCCTGTCACCACTGTGGTGTAGGGTGCTGATAGGGGAGTTTCTGCATGCCAAGATTCTATGCCCAGACTTGTATCAAGGCATCCTCCCAGTAGACAAAAGGCCCTTGATGCACTGCTGGCCTCAGGCCTTCTAGCAATAAAAAAGTAGCCTTCTTTCCACTATACTCCAGGCAGAAAGGCCCCTTTGTGCTGGATGAGGTTGAGTTCCCTTGGCAGCAGTGGCAGGAATATGTTGTTCTCTGCACTTTACAGGCTAGCACTTGTCTGTCTGCCTCATATCTGTGTGTTACTCTCTTATGCTTTCATTACCTGACACTCCAGACCATAGTAAATGATAACATCTGCAATGCGTTAGGATATATATTCATTTTCAGGAATAATACATTCTAGTCCGTTTAACTTCCCTCAGCATTTTTTTTTTTTTTTTTTTTTGAGTCAAGGTCTTGCTCTGTCACCCAGGCTGGAGTACAGTGTTGCAATCTCGGCTTATTGCAACCTCTGTCTTCCAGGCTTAAGTGATCCTCTCACCTCAGCCTCCTGAGTAGCTAGGACTATAGCATGTACTACCACACCTGCCTAATTTTTTGGTATTTTTTTTTAGAGATGGGTTTTGTCTTGTTTCCCAGGTTGGCCTTGAATTCCTGGGCTCAAGCAATCTACCTGTCTCAGCCTCCCTATGTGCTGGGATTATAGGCATGAGCCACCAAGTCCATCCCTCAACACCTTTTTTTTTTTTGAGGCGGAGTTTTGCTCTGTTGCCCAGGCTGGAGTGCAGTGGTGAGATCTCAGCTCACTGCAACCTTCGCCTCCTGGGTTCAAGTGATCCTTCCACCTCAGCCTCCCAAGTAGCTGGGATTACAGGCATGTGACACCATGCCTGGCTAATTTTTGTATTTTTAGTAGAGACAGGGTTTCACCATGTTGGCCAGGGTGGTCTCAAACTCTCCTGACCTCAAAGTGATCCACCCACCTCGGCCTCCCAAAGTACTGGGATTACAGGTGTGAGCTACCTTTTTTTTTTTTTTTTTTTTTGAGACAACCTCAGTCTGTCGCCAGGCTGGAGTGCAGTGGCACGGTCTTAGCTCACTGCAAGCTCTGCCTCCTGGGTTCAAGTGATTCTCATGCCTTAGCTTCCCAAGTAGTTGGGATCACAGGCACGCGCCACCCCTCAACACTAATTTAATCCCAGCTCTGTCATCCTTCTTTTCTCAACAGTATGTCTTGGAAATTAATTTATCTTTTTCTTCCAACATATTCTAGTCTGGGAATTAGAAATTTAACCAAGCACTGACTAAGCACCCTTCACTTAAGCTTCTAGTATCTTGTCTTCTAGGATGCATTCCTGGACACACTGTGTCTGCCTCATTTCCTTCCCCTGCCACCTTTCCCTTCTCATCTGCCATGCCTCTGCAAATAGTCTAATCTTCCCCCAAAGGCACTCAGCTTCAGAGCTTTCCTTCTGAACTCCAGCATCTTCTTGAGGACATTAAGAAATTGGAGCATTTTTGCCTTGAACTTTATTTTATTCAGGTTGTCTTTCTGATTATCTGCTTTGCATCCCATGCTGGGCTGAGAGGAATGACTGATTTTGTTTGTTTTGTTTTGTTTTGTTTGTTTTTGAGACAGGGTCTCATTCTGCTGCCCAGGCTGGAGTGCAGTGGTGCAGTCATGGCTCACTGCAACCTTGAACTCCTGGGCTCAAGTTATCCTCCCACTTCAGCCTCCTAAGTAGCTGGGACTACAGGCATTTGCCATTATGCCTGGCTAATTTTTTCATTTTTCTTTTGTAGAGTTGGGGTCTTGCTGTGTTGCTTAGGTTCATCTCAAATTCCTGGCCTCAAGTGGTCCTCCTGCCTCAGCCTCCCAAAGTGCTGGGATTATAGGCATGAGCCACCATGTCTGACCAAATGCCTGTTTTTTGACAAGCATTTCCGAAGTTACTTATCCATGTGAGCTGTATATTTTTCTAAGGAGGTTTTGTTGTTGTTTTGAGGCCCACGTAAAATCATGTTTGGAACCCCTCATTTAGAGTAGTTCTTATTGATGCCACTGTATATGAAGCTCTTAGTTCAGAAACAATGGATGAGCAAAATGAATAGGACATATTCCATGCCTTCAATGTTTTCTGCCTATTAAAGGGAAATTAGACCAGGTCTGATGGCTCATGCCTATAATCTTATCACTTTGGGAGGCTGAGGCTGGAGGATTGCCAGAGACCAGGAGTTCTAGACCAGCCTTGGCGACATAGGGAGACCCTATCTCTACAACAAGTAAAAGAATTTGACCAGGCACAGTGGCTCACCTCTGTAATCCCAGCACTTCACAATTGTGAGGCTGAGGTGGGAGGATCGCTTGAGGTCAGGAGTCTGAGACTAACCTGGATAACATGGTGAAACCCTATCTGTACTGAAAATACAGAAATTAGCTGGGTGTGGTGGCATGTGTCTGTAATTCCAGCTACTCCAGATGGTGAGGCAGGAGAATCACATGAACCTGGGAGACAGAGGCTGCAGTGAGCTGAGATCACACCACTGCACTCCAGCCTAGGTGACAGAGCAAGACTCTTTTTCAAAAAAACAAAACAAAACAAAGACAAAGACAAAAACAAAAACAAAAAAAGAGTTAGCCTGGCATGGTAGTAGTACATGCCTGTAGTCTTAGCTACTCAGGAGGCTGAGGCAGGAGGATCTCTTGAGCCCAGGAGTTCAAGGCTGCAGTGAGTTGTGACCATGCCACTGCACTCAAGCCTCGGTGGCAGAGCAAGACCTGTCTCTGTCTTTTTTTTTTTTTTTTTTGAGATGGAGTCTCACTCTGTCACCCAGGCTGGAGTGTGATGGTGTGATCTCAGCTCACTGCAACCTCCACCTCCTGGGTTCAAGCGATTCTCCTACCTCAGCCTCCCAAGTAGCTGGAACTACAGGTGCGCACCACCACGCCCAGCTAATTTTTTTGTAATTTTAGTAGAGACGGGGTTTCACCATGTTGGCCAGGATGGTCTCTATCTCCTGACCTCATCGTCTGCCCACCTCAGCCTCCCAAAGTGTTGGGATTACAGGTGTTGAGCCACTGCCCCGACCAAGACCTGTCTCTTCAAAGAAAAAAGATACGGATCTTATGAGAGGACAGTGATGAATCTCAGCATATCATTCAACTTCAAAACTTTTTTGGCTTCTTGCTGCTTACAGCAGTAGTTTTCAAACTTGAAGAATGTACAAATTCCTTTTAAGGTAAATAATTCATCTTGGACCTGCAGTGCTGACTTAAATTATTTTTTATTATAATGTTATTTAAGTATATACAAACATAAAACAAAGTTTAAGTCACTGTATAAAATTTGTATATAAGTGTAAACAAAAACAGGTTTATACTTTAAGTAAAAATAAACCTCAGATCCAATAAAATTATGCTTTTTGGCTGAAAATCAGTTGTTTCCAGGCTCTTTTAAGTTCAGCATGTCTGTATTGCTGGGTACCATGTGATGACTCATTTCTCCCACCATTTTTCTTTATTTAAGCTACATGAAACTTTGATTCATGATCTCATTTGACCTTCACTGGGCTGGAATGTATTCCTTGTGTATTTTGTATTAAGTCACTTCTATTCCTTCATAATTGACTTTTAACAAAGTATAGAGATAAATTTGCTTTCTGTATGTTTAAACACAATACAGAAAAAAAATTATTATTATTGTTATTATTATTATTTTTTTGAGACAGAGTCTCGTTCTGTTGCCCATGCTGGAGTGCAATGGCATGATCTTGGCTCACTGCAACCTCCACCTCCTGAGTTCAAGCAATTCTCCTACCTCAGCCTCCTGAGTAGCTGGGATTATAGGCGCCCACCACCACGCTCAGTTAATTTTTGTACTTTTAGTAGAGATGGGGTTTCACCATGTTGGTCAGGCTGGTCTCGAACTCCTGATCTCAGGTGATCCACCCACCTCGGCCTCCCAAAGTGCTGGGATTACAGGCATGAGCCACCATACCCGGCCTAAAAATTGTTTTAAAAGGCTACTTTTTATGACTATTCATTAAAAACATCACATTATAATATTGAGGAATCAGTAGTTCTAGTGCTGCATGTATGGTGATGATGCAATTTGCCATGTTGCAAATGACCACTCAGTTGTTTCAGTTAGAGTTGGTTCCTGTTTTGACAGAAAATCCTTTCAATCTGATACAAGCAAAAGGGAAAATGTACTTGTTGCACAAAACTGAAATATCTATGAATAGGGATTTCTACAGGCATGATCTGACTCAGGGCTTAAATTATATCAGCTGGATTTTTTTTTCTTTTCTTTTTTTTTTAGACAGGATCTCACTCTGTTGCCCAAGCTGGAGTGCAATGGCATGATCACAGCTTATTGCAACCTTGACCTTCCAGGCTCAAGCCATCCTCCCACCTCAGCCTCCTGAATAGCTGGGACCACAGACTCGCATCACCACACCTGGCTAATTTATTTTTTTTATTTTTTGTAGTTATGTGGTCTGTCTGTGTTGCCCAGGCTGATCTCAAACCCCTGAGCTCAAGTGATCCTCCCGCCTCAGTCTCCCAAAGTGCTGGGATGACAGGTGTGAGTCACTGTGCATGACCTGTCATCTGGATCTTGACTCAGCTTTTCCTCTGTATGAAGGCTTCCAGCAGCATCATACAACCTCCCCCCAAACACACACACACACATACATGCTTAGAACATGAATGATGGAGCCAGACTGCCTTAGACCAAATCTTGGCTTTCCCAATTCCTAGCTGGGTAACTTTGGGAAAGTTATATAACCTTTCTGTGCTTTAGTTTCTTCATCCTTAAAATGGGGATAAAATGGGATATCTACTTCATATGAAAATGATGAAGATTAGTGAGTTAATATATGTGAGGTACTTAGAACAATACTCTCATAGAGTAAGCTATGTAAGAGATGGCTTGTATTACTATTATTATTATTATTGTTGTTATTAACATTATAGTGCAGGATCATTTTATCCCAGACACCAGTATAGTGGAAGAGCAAGCATATCCCCTATAGGCTAAACAAAAATTTTAGAATTCAGTTTCTTCAGCCTTGACTTGAGTTATGTACTCATCCCTGAACTAAGCAGTATGGGCAGAAAGATGGAAGATATTGATTGGTTTAGCTTGGGTTACATACTCTATTTTTAGAGGTTGATTTAGCTTTACTTGAAGCATATTAGCTGAGAGCAAGGGAGGAGTGGTTCTGTTAATACAAATTCAGAATACTGTTGTCACCAAAAAGGGAAGTGGATGCTTGGTGGCAAAAGTGACCCATGTTCATTATAGTGCTATCAGATAGATCATAATAGGTGATCCTGTGATACTACATTAGTCTCTCTGGGGATGCACCAATTGGGACAGTTCTTGGTGGTTTATATCTTTTAGTGGGTAATATTTGTCTTAAAAATTTGAATTGCAATTATGAATGTATATTTTGTGTAAAAACATCAGTTTGACCTCTGGGTTCTTTTGTATTAAAATTTAAATTTGAGATATTTTATTGTTATGAAGTACATTATGTCCTAAAATTCCAGGGAAATACAGTTGAGCCTTAACAACACAGGACTTAGGGGTGCTGACTGTCCCTTTTCCCCCATATAGTCAGAAATCCACTTATAACTTTTGACTCCCTCAAAATTGAACTATTAATAGCCTACTGTTGACCAGAGCCTTACCAATAACATAAACAGCCTATTAGCCCATATTTTATATGTTATATGCATTATATACTGTATTCTTGCAACAAAGTAACAGAAAAGGAAATGTTATTAAGATAATCAGAGAAAACATATTTACAGTTTATTAAGTGGAAGTGGATCATCATAAAGGTTTTCATCCTCATCTTCATATTGAGTGGGCTGAGGAGGAGGACGAAGAAGAGAGGTTAGTTTTGCTGTCTCAGGGGTGGCAGAAGCAGAAAAGATAGAGAAGGTAGGAAAGGAGGCAGGAGAAGCAGACACACTCAGTATACCTTTTATTGAAAAAAAATCCATGTATAAAATTCATGTATCAATGGACCCAGGCAGTTAAAACCTGCATTGTTTAAAGGTGAACTGTGTCATTGTAATAACTATTTTGCATCAACACACTTATAAACACAAATGCAACATGAGCACTGAAGTTGAGAGCCTGTATTCTTATATATCTAGATGATCCAGAATATACTTGTGTTCTTTACTTTTAGCTTATTTCCAAAATATAAATATAGAATCAAAACACTTCAATAGTAAATTACCTTTTTTTTTTTTTTTGAGATGGAGTCTTGCTCTGTCACTCAGGCTGAAGTGCAGTGATGCGATCTCGGCTCACTGCAACCTCTGCTTCCCAAGTTCAAGCGATTTTCCTGCCTCAGCCTCCCGAGTAGCTGGGACTACAGGCATGCGCCACCATGCCTGGCTAATTTTTGTATTTTTAATAGAGATGAGGTTTCGCCATGTTGAGCTCAGATGATCCACCTGCCTTGGCCTCCCAAAGTGCTGGGATTACAGTTGTGAACCACTGCCTGGCCGTAAATTATCTTTTTTTAATTTGTTTTGCAACAGTCTCACTCTGTCACCCAGGCTAGAGTGCAGTGGCATGATCATGGCTCACCGCAGCCTCAATCTCCCAGGCTCAAGTGATCCTCCCACCTCAGCCTCCTGAGTAGCTGGGACTCTAGGTATGCACCACCACACCTGGCTAATTAAAAAAAAAATTTTTTTTTTTTTTTTTTTTTTTGAGATGGAGTCTCACGCTGTTGCCCAGGCTGGAGTGCAGTGGCGCGATCTCGGCTCACTGCAAGCTCCGCCTCCCGGGTTCCCGCCATTCTCCTGCCTCAGCCTCCTGAGTAGCTGGGACTACAGGCACCCGCCACTGCGCCCGGCTAATTTTTTGTATTTTAAGTAGAGACGGGGTTTCACTGTGGTCTCGATCTCCTGACCTTGTGATCCGCATTTTAATAGAGACAGGGTCACACTGTATTGCCCAGGCTGGTCTTGAATTCTGGAGTTCAAGTGATCTCCCACCTTGTCCTCTCAAAGTGCTGGGATTACAGGCATGAGCTACCGCTCCCGGCCTATATTAAATTATCTTTACCAGTGCTGTCTAATAGAACTTTCTACAGTGATGGAAATGTTCTATAGTTTATGCTGTCCAATATGGTAGCCATTAGCCATATCTAGCTGTTGGGCACTTGAAGTGTGGCTAGTGCCATTGAGGAACTGAATTCTTAATTTATTTAATTTTAATAAATTTAAATTTAAATATCCACTGTGGCTGCTGGCTACTACTGCTTGGACAGTGCAACTCTAAATAGCATCAAATAAGAGAATGGTATAAAGTGCCCAGTGTGCTCTATACTAAGCACACAATAGATGTGAGAGGAGGAGAAGTCTATAGATTCTGTCTTGAAAAGGGTTGGGCCTCACCTAACTGGCCAGAGCAACCTGAGTTAGGCTTATCCCAGGACAATACTAGTAGCTATCTTAGCATGGTAGTCAAGACCCTTTGTGACGTGGCTTCAACTTTCTTCTGCTACTACCTGCCATATATTCTATATTCTAGACCAGGGGTCTCCAACCCCTGGACCACGGATCTGTATCAGTCCATGGCCCGTTAGGGACTGGGCTGCACAGCAGGAGATGAGTGGTGGGTGAGGGAGCATTACTGCCTGAACTCCACCTTTTGTCAGATCAGCAGTGGCATTAGATCCTCATAGGAGTGCGAACCCTATTGTGAACTGCACGTGTGAGGGATCTAGGTTACATGCTTCTTATGAGAATCTAACTAATGTCTGATGATCTAGGTGGAACAGTTTCATCCTGAAACCATCTCCCTGCCCAGGTCTGTGGAAAAATCATCTCCCATGAAACCAGTCCCTCATGCCAAAAAGGTTGGGGACTGCTGTTTCACGCACATCAAATTTCACATCTTTTCTTTTGCACCTGTCTTCATTCTGTATTGAGTGCCTTCCTCCCCTCACACTCATGAAATATTTCAGATTGCCGGGCGCGGTGGCTCACGCCTGTAATCCCAGCACTTTGGGAGGCCGAGGCGGGCGGATCACAAGGTCAGGAGATCGAGACCACGGTGAAACCCCGTCTCTACTAAAAATACAAAAAATTAGCCGGACGCGGTTGTGGGCGCCTGTAGTCCCAGCTACTCGGGAGGCTGAGGCAGGAGAATGGCGTGAACCCGGGAGGCGGAGCTTGCAGTGAGCCGAGATCGCGCCACTGCACTCCAGCCTGGGCGACAGAGCGAGACTCTGTCTAAAAAAAAAAAAAAAAAAAAGAAATATTTCAGATAAGCTTCTACTAATCCTTTATGTTGCAATACATCATCTTCTCCGAGGCTGTACCTGATCCCCTAGGCAGTTATTTCCTTTCTTCTCTGTGCTCTATGTATTTTTCTTTATCAGAATCTGTGCTTCACTTATGCTGTTTAGCTTTTGATCTCTTCCACTGGATTGGGAACTAACTTCCTCCAGGCTTGGCACTAACTAGTCCACTTATGAATGCTCAGTTGAATAGCTGGATAGATGAATGGATGGATAGTTGATTCTCAACCCTGGTCACAACAGTTTAAAAATATACCAAAATCAAATTTATTGAGTTATAATTTACATAAAAGAAGATACACCTATTTTAAATGTACAGTTTGATGCATTTTGACAGGTGTTATCATTTGTGTAACCACCACCACATTCAAAATATAGAATATATCCATCACCTTATAAAATTGCATTTATGATTTTTCCCTGGAGCTCCCTTCCTGGCTCCAGCTAACCGTTTATCTGCTTTCTATCACTATAGATTTGTCTTTTCTAGGATTTCATATAAATAAACTCAGAGTGTATACTCCTTTCATACTTAGTATTTTATGGGACAGAGAGATATTAAACACACACAAATGTGGTAAATATTAAGGTCAATATGACAATAAATGCAAGCAGTGCTTGGCATTCTAGAGTCATGACTTTGCTTGTCTCTTTTCACAGTATACAATTGGACCGTGGATGAGGTGGTACAGTGGCTGATCACATATGTGGAGCTGCCTCAGTATGAGGAGACCTTCCGGAAGCTGCAGCTCAGTGGCCATGCCATGCCAAGGTCAGGAGGGGACTGGGTTTTTCTCTCTTGAGGGTATGGGGAGTGGGCTGGAGTGGGCCTGCCTTCAGATTGCTCTGGCCAGTTAAGTGAGGTTCTACCCTTTTCAGAGCAGCGTCTATAGATCTTGCCTATTCTCACATCTGTTGTGCACTTGCTATAAAGTATGATGGGCACTTTGCATCCACTCTGTTCTTTAATATTCGTGTCAATCCTGGGAATAGTACTAATAGCTGCCATTTACTGAGTGCTTAGGACATGCCAGACATTCTACTCAACACTATATACAGTATCTCATTTAATTCTTACATCAGTCCTGTAAGGTGGGTATTATTGTATATAGATGATGAAACTGGTTAAGTAACTTTTCTAAGGTCACAAATATGACTAGTTAGGGGCAAAACTGAGATTTGAATCTTGGTATACATCAAACCCTGTTGGTGTTTCTTTTTTTTTTTTTTTCCCCATGCTCTAAGCAGCTGCCTCTTTTATCACCTGGGAGCCTCAGGGCTCTTTTAGCCTTCCCTGGGTTATCCATATGCAGCTTATTTATAATAAAAATGGTACAGAGGAGAGGTTGATTGCCATTGGCCCCAGCCTCATCTCTGGGATGACTCCAACAGCTGTTGTTTCATGACTCTTTGCCTCCTTTACACACTCAATATGGTAAGGCTTGGGCTGGGAATGGGGGGAGGAATGGAGTACTGCTTGGACTTCTTGTAATGTCAAACCAGTGCCATATGTCATTCAGTCATTAATCCACTTACTTATTCATCCAACAAATATTTACTGGGTACCTGCTCTGTGCCAAGCACTTGTGCTGGGTGCTGGGGATAAAGATGACAACAACCTGCCCTTGCCCTCAAAGGGCTTACTATCTGGTAAGTGCTGATTATGTATAATCTGTCATCTTATTATGTAGGTGCATCTGGTTTTCAGCTTCAGCAAAGGGGAAAGGGGAAGGTGAAGCTCTTGGAATGCCCACACTTTGCAGTCTCCAGCCACAGAGCTACCGAGCACTGCTGTCCAGGCCTAGCTGAGCTGGCTGTTCCCTCCTCTGCTGCCTGCAGCCTCTTCTTCACAGCTTCTCCCTACTCTGGAGAGAGTAATAATCTTAATGTTTGTACCTCCCTTTATAGAGTGCTTTCCTACCTATTATTTCAGTTGATTCTCACAACTCTGGGAGGAAGAGTATCCCAACTTTTGGGTGAGCAAACTGAATCTCAAATATTTTATAATTTATCCAAGCTGGTAAGTGGCAGAGCTGGGATTTGAATCCAGGTCTGTCTTGTTCTAAATGCCTTGCTCTTTTTCACTGCATCTTCTTCTTGTGCCATGTGGTTAAAGATAGGTTTCCTTTCAATATTCAGTTTAGTTCTATTTTACAAAACTTCACTAAGCACCTACCATGTGCCATGCTCTTTGGTGGGCCCAGAGGACAAAGAGATGCATTAGACCAGACCCCTGACTTGAGGAACTCCATGTTTAATGGAGAAGTAGATGATTGGCCACTAAGATCCAGGATTTAGGTGTCTTTCTTGCTACCCATAGAAATAGCAATATTGCTTTGTGGATCCCCGTACCATTTTCCTCATGGGGGATATCTTTGGCTTGGATTAAAACTGCAAAGCATAGAATAAGAAGTCAGTTCTCAGGTCATCGGTTCACGTAGCTTTTTTGTGGCTAGAATTAGAGCCAAGACCAGGTCCATCCAGGCTGGGCACAGATGTAGGGGATGCCAAGCTGTGGCACCTTAGTGATAGCAGGAAGCATGGGGCCTTCAGTGCTTGGGGTGGAGTGAGGGTGGTTCTAGGCCCATCACTAGCTCACATGGTATAATGAGAATAATCTAGCAGATTTGAGTTCATTCTCTGGCTTTGCCACTTACTTGTTTGTGACTTTGGGCAAGTTACTCAATTCTAAGTCTCCGTTTTCTTATCTAGAAAGTGGCACTAATAATGGAACTGAGTTCTTAAGGTTGTTGTGAGGACTGAATGAGGTATTGTATGTAAAGTATCAGACACACAGTAGTTGCTTAGTCAATGTTACCTCCTTTCTCATTTCTTTCATTGCTTACAAATAGATAGCATTCCAGTTCATAGGTGTCTTTGAGAAATAGACTGTAGAAAAGATGACAATGTTTATTCTCATTAGTCAGACAAACTGCAGCACATCTGGCAGAAGTGTTTTAAAGAGGAACCCCAAGAACTCCCAGGCCTGTAGGAAGCATCTGATTTTATATAAGTTTACACAGTAGGAAACTGAGGTCCTGGGGGAGGAACAAAGCAACTTATGATCAGACAAGTGAGTCACTAGTAGAGCTGAAATGAGAAGACAGATCTCCTGACCACTCCCACTCCCCATCACAGTGCCTCACTGCCTCTCTTATTGGTGGGCTTGATTGCTTTCCAAGGCCAGAGAAGAAAGTAGCTGTTCCTGCGTGCTCCGACAGGAGTATAATCACACTGTGCTGTCAGAAGCTTCTTTTCTAGCTGAGGAAATAAAGATATGCATCAGAAAAGAGCACAAACCTTATAGAGTAGTATAGAATTAAGTGCTTACTTGTGGGACTTAGACCAGTGGTTTTCAACCTTTCATATCCTTTACCCCTCTCCTTTTATATCCACTGTGTTCCAGCAGAAGAGAAACAAAGTTCCATTTTTCCTAGGTCATTTTCTTGTTTACAGGCTTTCTCTTATTATAGTTATCACTGACAGTATGGGTGGAGGTCATAAAAAATTACAGTAATTTTATTGGAGGTAACTTGTATTGCAGTGACTCAAATACAAGCTAACAGGACTAATTCCATTTTTGTCACCAGTGATTCATTAAAAAAAATTTTTCCTTTTCTGTATTTCATGTCAATAGCACATCAGCAGGTTTATATATAATGACAGTGAGTTTAGGATAATTCATAAGTCCTGGAATCACTGGGTCATATGACATGACAGTTTGGCCTGGGCTGCACAGGAAATGCATTTATAAGTGGTGGGAGGTGGGGACAATATATAGAAGATAAACCCTGGAAGGAGAAGCACAACAGAAAATTTAGTTGGGTGTGGGAATGGTTACAGACAGGTAATCCTTAGAGGATAGCGTGCTTAGAAGTTGGTGGATATGGGGAGAGGGCTGAACAAGTTCTTGGTAAATGTTTCTGATGAGACCCAACTGGTATAGACTCTGTGTTCTAGAGTGCAGAGGGGAGCAATCACCAAGAGCTAGAAGTGTTCCTGGAGGAGGCGGGTAATCCTACCAGGATCCTTCCTGGCTTTACTGGCAGCGAACTGATCTGCTACTCTTTGCCTCAACAGGCTAGCTGTCACCAACACCACAATGACAGGGACTGTGCTGAAGATGACAGACCGGAGTCATCGGCAGAAGCTGCAGTTGAAGGCCCTGGATACAGTGCTCTTCGGGCCTCCTCTCTGTGAGTCTTGTGTTGAGAAGGGCTACTGCTGTGCCATGGAAACCAAAGCTATTGTAGTGGATAGGCTAAGGCTCTGGGTCTGCTAGGCACACCTGCAAGATAGCACCTATACTCTTTCCACTGGTATTAAGTTTGAAAGAGTCTTACATTTTAGTCCAGATATATAGCAACATGCATTCATTAAATAAGGAAATATCTGCATTGTGCCAGTGCTGTGCTGGACCCTGTAGGAAGACCTGGAATGAATCATATTCTGCCCTGATGGTATAACATGAGTGTTCTATAGAGGTACACAGTGCTTCTGAGGCCCAGAGGAGGCCTAGTGAAGGTATCCTATAGACAAGGTGACATGTGACCTCTGCCTTTAAGGGTGGATAGAGCTTTATTCTATGGAGGTGGCAGAATAGGACATTCTAGGCAGAGTAAACAACCTGAGCAAGAATACAAAAGCTAAAATATGGAAAGTATGCTCAGGGATAGAAGTAACCACCTATGGACTGAAAGCTTGTTAGCTGTTACCTACTTCCATATTTCATTTCAATAGCACATCAGCAGCTATATATATATATGTGTGTGTGTGTGTGTGTGTGTGTGTGTGTGTGTGTGTATATATAGAGAGAGAGAGAGAGAGAGACAGTGGGTTATTGTAGACATTTAGAGTGTATGAACTGATTAGTGAATATCTTTGTATCATTGAATGACCAAGGAGGACTAAGTGGGTTTTCACTGAAGCAGTAGACACACTTGGGCCTAAGAAAGGGTGGTCTCTTCAGCCAAGGAGGCTAGTTGAGAGAATTGGGTTGTTCAGTCTCCACAGAGCTATGTTGTGGGAACAGCCAGCCTGCCATCCTTTTTCTAATTCTAAGTGAACCAAAGGGGAGCAAAAAGTAGTGAGATTTCTTGGAAAACTATTTTCAACTAAACAGCCTCTTAGGGCCCGCTTCCTGCCCTTTGGGAATGGCTTGCCTCAATTTAGGGTGCCAGCAGCAGAAAGGTATTGAATCAGGAACCAGTCCAGAGAAGCAGCTGGCAGGCAAGGTCAGAGGCAATATAACATTTCCCTGTCTGTGAATATGGCTTGGCAAATATGCAAGCTGATGTCTCAATACAAGTGGATCTATGCTTTTTGAAAGTATGAAACAGACCAACCTGGGCGAAGACTACTGTTTCCACTTCCTTTGCCACCTTTTTTTGGGGGAGTGGAGGGTTCTAGGACACATTTTGCTCACCTTCATTGGTAGGTTTTGAAGAATGACACAGTAACTGGTTCTACTCTTTATGTAAGGCCTAGTCTCTGTATTGAGCAGTGGCCTTTCATCATTCACTAACCTTTATTGAGCACATTCTAAGTACCAGCATAAATGGCAGGATACCTGCTCTCAAGTACTTCTATCTAAATGGAGATAGCTATGTCAGCAAATATAGTAAAGTGTCAACAAATATAGTAAGTGTTATAGCTATTATGTAAGTCTTTCCAGAGTTCAACTGGGGGCACATACTAGGGAGGAGTTTCCTATTGGAGTCCAGGAAACTTTATGGAGAAAGTAATTCTTGAGCTGAGTCTTGAAAGATGAGAAGTGGAAGTGGCCTTATTAAACTCTCCCTGTTAACAACTTACACATCTCTTTGTACACACCAAGAACACTCATGCCCAACTATAAAAGCTAGGCTACTTTTGCAAAGGTTCTCCTCTGTCACCACCCAGCAAGGGGAGGTTTTCAGCAGCCTGAAAGTCTTCCTTAGCCTTGTAATATATATTATCAAGCTATATCTGTATCAAAATCAGATTTACCATGTCTGAAAGGGTACAGTAGAAACTGCAGGTTAAAGCAGTCAAGGATTTTATCTGGAAAAATCAGCCATGGGAACCAGAATGCTGGGGACATGGTACAGGGTCCAGGATATCAGAGCCAACGAGAGGGGCCCTGGTGGAGCAGGTTGGACTGATACCAGGACAGGGGTATTTTTCTCTTAGGCTTATTGCATGTAGCCCATGTGCTGCATGTGATCTAACTTGAGGAAGGCCAGAGATCAGCAGGAAAACTATCTTCCTGAGATAGGCAGAGCACAGGTACTGAAGCTAAGAATATAATTCACACTGACTGGGACAGTTATAATAAAAATAGTTTTTAAAAATGGAAAACAAGTTTTGGCAAGGGTGTAGAGAAATTGGAACCCCTGTACATTGCTGATGAGAAGGTAAAATGGTTCCGCTTCTATGTAAAATAGTCTGGTGGTTTCTCAAAAATTAGACACAGAGTTACCATAGAGCCTAGCAATTCCACACTTAGGTATACATGCAAAGAATTGAAGACAAGTACTCAAACAAGTACACGTACATGCATGTTCATAGCAGCACATGCCACAAGAGCCAAAAAATAAAACAACCCAAATATCTATTAATAGATGAATAGATAAATACATTGTGGTGCAATGGAATATTATTCACCTACAAATGGAATGAAGTTCTGATACATGTTACAATGTGGATGAACCTGGAAAGCATTATGCTAAATGAAAGAAGCCAGACACAAAAGATCACGTATTGTATGATTCTGTTAATATGAAATGATTAGAATAGATAAATCCACAGAGACAGAATATAGACTGATGGTTGGCAGGGATTGGTGGGAGGAGGGAATGGGGAGAAACCACTTACTGGGTAAAAAATTTTACTGTAGAGTGATAGAAATGTTTTGGAACTAGATAGAGGTGGTGGTTGCATAACATCATGAATGTACTATATGCCACTGAATTGCTTACTTTAAAATGGTTACTTTTATATTATGTGAATTTTACCTCAAATTATTTTTTAAAGAGCGTATGCAACAAAAGAAAGAATAGATAAACTGGACTTCACCAAAATAAAAAAGTTTCATACTTCAAAGAATGTACCAAGAAAGTGAAAAGACAAACCACAAAATGGAGAAAGTATTGGCAAACATTTTTCTGACAAGGCTTTACTATCCAGAATACATAAAAAATTCTTGCTAGGGACGGTGGCTCATGCCAGTAATCCCAGCACTTTGGGAGGCTGAGGTGGGCGGATCACCTGAGGACAGGAGTTCAAGAACAGTCTGGCCAACATGGCAAAACCCCGTCTCTACTAAAAAAATGCAAAAATTAGCCAGGTGTGGTGGCACATGCCTGTAATCCCAGCTACTCAGGAGGCTGAGGCATGAGAATTACTGAAACCTGGGAGGCAGAGGTTACAGTAAGCCAAGATCATGCCACTGCACTCCAGCCTGGGTGACAGAGTGATACCCTCTCTCAAAACGAACGAACAAACAAAAAATGGACAAAGGATTTGAACATATATTTATATGTCCACAGTTCAATGGCCAATATACACCTGAAACAGTGCTTGACATCATTATCAGGGCAATGCAAATCAAAATCACAATGAGGTAACACTTTTTATTCACTAGGATATAATAAAAAAGACAGTAACAAGTGTTGGTAAGGATGTGTTGAAATTAGAATAATAGCCAAAAAGTGGAAACAACTCAAGTGTCTGTCAGTTGATGAATGGAAAAATAAATGGTATATATATACAGTAGAATATTAATCAGCCACTAAAAGGTATGAAGTACTGATATATGCTACAGTGTGGATGAACCTTGAAAACATGCCAAGTAAAAGAAGCCAGTCACAACAGGCCACATATTATATAATTTTGTGATTTCACTTACATAAAATGCCCAGAATACACAAATCCATAGAGACAGAAAATAGATTAGTGATTTCTGGGGCTGGGAGTGGGGGCAGTGGGAAATAGGAAGTGACTGCTAATAGATACGGCATTTCTTTTTGGGGTAATGATAATATTCTAACATTAATTTTGTCAATGGTTGCACAACCTTGTGAATATACTACAACCATTGAATTGCACATTTTAAGAGAGAGACTTAGAATTTTAGGCTCTGTGAATTATGTCTTAATAAATATATACATGCATACCTTATTTTATTGTGCTTTGCTTTATTGCACTTTGCAGATAATTGCATTTTTTATAAGTTGAAGGTTTGTGGCAATCCTGTGTTGATCAAGCTGTTGGTACCATATTTCCAAGAGCGTGTGCTCACTTTTGAGTGTCTGTGTCGGAATTTTTAAGCAATAAGTTATTTTTAAATTAAGGCACGCACACTGTATTTTTAGACATAATGCTATTATACACTTAATAGACTATAGTATAGCGTAAACATAACTTTTATCACTGAGGAAACCAAAAAATTTGTGTGACTCACTTTATTGCTTTATTAGCTTTATTGCAGTGGCCTCAAACTGAACTTGCAGTGTATGCCTGTACAGCTTGATTTTTTTGTAGCTCCTGGAGTTTTATTCAGACGACTTCTTTGAAGTTTGGGAAAGAACCCTGGATTGGCAGGTGACCTGGGTCCCTTTTCAAAATTGCCACTCACTGTGTGACCTTGGGTAGGTCACTTTTCTCAGGTGTGTTTTATGATTTGTATTATGAGATTCCTCCCTACAGTTTCTTTCAGCTGTGACATTTTATGATTTTTGGGAGGAACTCCTTGCTTAATAAGGGTTCTGTATAAAAGACAGGAGGTCTGTTCCTTCCTGGTGTCTGCCTCCTGTATTTTTAGGACTTCTGTGCTTGGTCCTTGCCTTATTAAGTGACCTTTGGCAATTCAGTTCTGCCTGGACTTGGGTTTCCTTTTCTGTAAAATGGGTTTGGTCATTAAAGGTTCTTAGTGGCTCTCTCATTCAAGGATTCTGATAGAACTGGGTATACTCCTGGAAGCTAAGATTTTAGAAATCAGCAGCTGTCCTGATGGCAAATATTGTTTTTATATTTTTCTACTGATGCTTGTCTAATGAAACTTTTGAAAATTGCCAGCTGGAGTCTGAGGAAAATACTAAGGAGCTCTTTGCCAGGAAACTTCTGAAAGGGGTGGGGGCGTGCCTGCTGGATGTTTACAAATAGTCCCTTGATCTGTGCCCCTCTAGACTTTATTTTCCCTCTGAGCATGGACTAAAAATCCCTATTTCAGTGCTATTCTTTAACACCCATTTAGGACCTAGAGGCCTGTACTGGGTCTGACCTGTGTTCTGAAGTTAGGATGAGTTCTTAAGGCTGAATGAGCAGACACTTAGACCTCATCATCAGTCATTTAGCACACAAACACCCCAGAGAACCTAGACTTGGTACAGCTGTGAGCTATGGCCACCTCACCGAGCCATAATAAAAATTCTGCTATTGGTCTGAGGCTTGACATATCTCACATAAAAGGTTTGTCATGCAGTAGCCAAGAGGGCATGCCGAGGGAACAGGTGCCATCTGTCCACAGCAGCCTCAGAACTTGGGAAAAGGGAAGAGGGATCAGATTGGCTCAGCAGAGGGCCACCTCAAGGTCCATTTTCTGACAGTAGAAGGCATGCTCAGTCCTCCCCATGCGACCACAGCCCTTTACACACCGCCCTTTACAGTCTTTTTCACTCTGCAGAGTTGGCTCTGGGCTTACAGGCCCATCTAGGGCTCTCCAAATAGTACCAGTTTGCAGATGTTAGGGGTGTTTGGAGATGTTAGGAGATGTTATCCATCTTCTACTTCCGTTAGAGGAAACAAGATACAATAAAGAGTTCCAGCTTTGAAATCAAGCTGACTAGCTCTATCACTCAGTAGCTTTGTGACCTTGGACACATTTCTAAGGTTCTCTGTGCCCCAATTTCCCCTAAATAAATGGTAGCTACTATTTTCAATTTTTAACGTGTGCCTACAGTGTGCTTAGTTTTGGGCTAGGGGCTAGTGTGCCCTTTGTGCTTTCAGCAGGAATATTGAGAAAAGTGCAGGGAGGCCGACAGAATAATTGTTGCAGGTCAGGGGCAGTTGGAGATAGGAAAAGAAAAGACTATGCCTTATCTTCCTTCTTCATTGGCTCAGAAAATAGGGGGAAGTCCTCAGTGAGCAGGAGTGATTGCTTTTCTGGCAAATTGAACTGGATAACGTAGAATAAGAAACCAAATGAAATAACTAGGCTCAATCTGCATACCCACCTTAAGTATTTGAAGTATTGGAAGCACTCGTTGTGTGGAGTCTTGTTTGAACAAGGATACCTTTGACTTTTGGTAAGAATATAAAGGGGATATTGAAGTTGAGAAACCCTAGGAAACCAAGATTAAAAGTCCTTAACAAACAGGGGAGACAAAGAATACCCCAGGCTCTGGTAGTGGCTCTGGAGGAGGCAGGTGTGTTCCAGGAAGAAAGACAACTCACTGTGCTGCAGAAATAGCTCCTCTTGGAACCCAAAAGGTAGGAGAGTGAGGGCTTAAGTATGCCTAGACTTGTAGCCTGCCTGGAGGCTAGGGGATGGCCATGAGAGGACCCTCGGTTTTCTTTCAGAGAGCCTAGAATAAACATATGAAGGACATGGCCACCACCCTGACCTAGTAACCCCCCTCCCTTGGGTGGAAATAGGATGTGTTAATTTGTCTTTGATCCCATCTCATCCCCATGTCCTGCTGCTCAGCCTTTCTGTGAGCAGCTATGATGGTAACTCTTTTTGTCAAACTATGGGCATCAGTATCATATGGTTTCTTTTTCTGGTGTCTTGACCCTCCCTTAACTTGGTGGCTCGACCCGGGTCCTTTTGGATTTCCACCAGCCTCACGTCCTTACTGTGTCCAAGGATCATGCCAGTCCTACCTCCTCCTCCACTGTCTAAGGGCAACTTGCTGTGCACAGAGGGTCATTAGCCCTGGCATAACTCCCTTTTTTCCCTCTTTCTCTGACTCCCACATCCAGGGCTCCTCTGAGCCCACAGCACAACCTAGACAGAGGATGCAGGAGCAGCCGTCTCCTTATAGTGCCCCTTTCAAGTCTTTTGTGCTGTGGCACAGAGCCCAGATCTGGTATACCAGGAACAATGTTAGTTCCAGAAGTGCCTCTCTCCTGATTAGCTAAGTGTTTAGGATGTGGCTTTTGCTTTTTATCTTTTGGTGTCATTTCTTGTTTAACATTTAAATTTTGCTCTGGACAATGGGCATTCTTTGAACCCCAGTTGGTGGTTGGGGCCCTCATGCTTCACTGAATTGCTACCAGGTGTTTTCTGGAAATAGCTCTGCCCCTCAGTTTCTGGTAGGTGTAATGTCTCATCAATATCAATTTCTTGATGCTATCCTGTTCTAGAGTCTCTGGATTTCACAGTAGCCTAGAAATGTTCACCGTAGATTGAGACTTCTGGACCTTTCCCTGATCTGTGCCAAGAATGGCCTGGTAGTCCAGGAGACCTAGTTCCTACAGTGACTTCAGTCCTACAGCCAGAACTAAGGCTTCTGGTGACATTGCTTTATATCCTTTATACCAGTCATCTCCATTTACCTACTGTGGAACTTTAGAATTGCTTACCCTGTAGGACAGAAGCCACTACATCTGGGCATATGGGCTCATCCTAGCCCAAAGATGGCTAGGGTATATTGAGAAGGCACTAGTTCTCTCCTCTTCACTGCATCTTAAGGAAGTGTGATTTAATAAGCTTCCTGTATTGCTGTAAGGCCTCTCATTTCAAAACAAAGCCTTGGCTAGCAGAGAGATAGACATAGAGCTTACTATAATAGGGTATGGGAATTGTGTATCTAAGAAGAGAAACTAATTCCTTCTCAGTGGGAGAGTGGGAGAGTGTGCAGTGGAGTCTGCAAGGCTAAGTGTGCAGTAGGCACCCTAACTCACCATGCCCTCCCCTCTTTGGCAGTGACCCGCCATAATCACCTCAAGGACTTCATGCTGGTGGTGTCTATCGTTATTGGTGTGGGCGGCTGCTGGTTTGCCTATATCCAGAACCGTTACTCCAAGGAGCACATGAAGAAGATGATGAAGGACTTGGAGGGGTTACACCGAGCTGAGCAGAGTCTGCATGACCTTCAGGAAAGGTAAGGCCCTGCCATTACCTTTGGCTCCTGGGAACCTCCTATTTCCACCTGAGTGTGAGCCACTTGGCCCCTGAGACCTTGTTAACATGGCAGCCCAGGCTGCATCATCCTTCCAAAACTGCACTGCAAGTTTAGGTTGCTGATATTCCAAGTGCTCTGGGCAGTTATTCCTCCTGGGGAGAAACTTGTTTCTATCTTTTTTGCCTCTTAGCTTCAGAGGGAGAAATGTGTAGCTGCCAGAGGTCTTGAGCTTCCCATTGCTTGTTAGGGGGTCATTCTTCCTTCATCCGTCTCTGGACTGCTTCTCTTAGCATATAAATAGATACAATGAACTGTTCTTTACTGTTCCCCAAAGAAACCTCACAAACCTTCCTTCTTACTGGCCTTAGTTCTTTCTTATAAGGAATCTAAATCTCATAAACGCTGACTTGCTGTATGACTTTGGATAAATCTCTTTCCCTCCCAGGACTTATTTCCTCATTGGTAATATGAAGGGATTGACCTAGGAGAATGCTAAACTCTCCTAGAACACTTCCAACTCATATGGTGTGGGATTCTGTTAAAATAAAATATGACTTCAAAACTATGGCAGAAGATTTAGCTGTGAAAAGAGAGTGCCCGTTAAGTCAGTCGGTCAGTCAGCCTGTGTATTTCCTAACATATAGTAACCAGTTCTGTGATGGCAGTTGTAAGAAATTCACTGTTCCTGAGGAAACAAAACTTACACACCCACAAGAAGCAGCAGTGAGAGCACACTTAATGCAGACTTAGTTCCAGACTCAGCTTATAGGATAAGAATGCTAATGACTAGAAAGACAAAGAGGTGAATGAGTGGATGTGGGACTCTGAGGAGGTAGCCTTGAAAGATGGGTAGGGAGGTCCTGGGTGTTAAGGTTGAGTGTATAGGGTGGGGCCAGATCCCTGGGACCTTAAGATGCATGTGGGGAAGTTAGTAGGATGCAGAAGGCAATAGAGAGTCAAATCAGGTTTTTTTGGTGGTTTTATTTTCGAGAAGAGGAGAGGCCTATTCAGGACTGTCTTTTAGAAAATGATTCTGGAAGCCTAGGGACTCTAGTTGGGAAGTCTTTGCAGGAATTCATGTAAAAGGAAATGAAGTCTTGTCTTTTCATTTATTTCTATTTATTATTATTATTTTTTTGACTCTGGGTCTTGGTCTGTTGCCCAGGCTGAAGTTGAATTGCATGAACATGGCTCACTGCAGCCTCCACCCCTGGGCTCAAGAGATCCTCCTGCTTCAGCCTCCTGTGTAGCTGGGTGCATGCCACCATGCCAGGCTAATTGTTTTGATTTTTTGTAGAGACAGGGGTCTTGCTGTGTTGCCCAGGCTTTTCCTGAACTCTGGACTCAAGAGGTCTACCTCAGCCTCCCAAAGTGCTGGGATTACAGGCCTGAGCCACTGTGCCCAGCCATTGTGTTATTTTTAAATGGTAAACACTATTTTCTTTGGAGGGGTGGGGAAAAGACTTCTTGTGAGCCAGGTATTGTTAAATAATTAAATGCATTATTGCTTTTAATCACTATAGCCCTTTGAAGTAGGTACTATTAGAGTTGAGGAAATGAAGGCTCAGAGAGGGTAAGTGCTTTGCTCAGGGTCATATATCAGTAAGTAGTAAACTAGGAATTTTGACACTCCAGGGTGCTGCTTTTACTGAGGTAGCAGACTTACTGGGTTTATTTCCATGGGCTGGGCTTCTAGGGAGCGAGAGGGGTCTGATCTCTAAGCTGAATCCTGGCTACTCCGCTGGGCCCCTTGTTCTTGGGCCCTTTGCCAGTTAGGGGCTAACTGCTGCTGTCTGAGCAGTCCCCATACCTCATTTGTTTGAAAAACGTGTACTGTTTCCATTCCAAAGGCAAAAGAATCTAGGCAGGAGACATTCCAAGTTTGGGGATAAAACTAAGCTCCCAGCACTCCCTGCTCCCTAAGACCTCCAGAGCTAAGTGACCACTGCGGCACTTAGAAAGAGACAAAGACACCCCTCCCCTTTCCCCCCTAGAGATAGGCTTGCACACATGCACACATACATCCTCCTCTGAGTGTCCAGAGCCCACTGCCACCTTGTTCCTCCTTGTATTAACAGACCTGCAATGCCAGCTTTTACAGAGCTTTATTACAGAGTTCCTGATAATTTGTGTGAATAAATATAATTCTACATGTACATTCCAGTTAGGATTTCATTGAGTTTCAAGATAATTATTTGAGGCAGGCAGGAATTTTGATTCCCAAAGCAGGCAAAACTTGCTCATCGTCACACAACTGCTTAGAGGCAGGACTAATTGCAATGCTAATGGTTGTTGCCTTGGAGTGGGGCAGTGCTTAATTGTATATTTATTTGCTCATTTCTGCACCCAACAATAATTATTGATCTCCATCTCTAACAGACCTTATTGGCACTATGAAAGGGGGTCAGTCTTGATTCTACTATAAAGGAGCTCACTATTATAAAGGACAGACTTATCGTAGTATTGGCTTTTCTCAAGAGGCTGCTTTCATAGAGGACAGTATCCTTAATGGTGTAACTTTATACAGTTGGGTCATGGAAGAGTACAATAAAGAAGGACATTCAGCAAGGGAAGGAGATGGCAGGAAATGGCGCCTCTGGTTTGTCTTTACCTATGCATGTATTGCCATCTGGTGTTCATTTTCAGGAGGTTCAACTCCCTTTCTCTTCAGGGACCAAGTAGGCAGATTACAATTCGCGGGAGCTTGCAGCCTAACATTTCTTCCTCTTACCTCCTTGCTTGTTCCACGATACCTTTTGAGGTCTCCGCCACTGATAGCTCTGGACTTAGAGTTTTGTTTTTAACAGATTGAGTTCTGTTTGTTTCATCTGTTTCATCTACTTAATTATCTCAGTGATCAGTGTTCTCTCAGGGTCCTTCTTGTTCTGTAGTCTATCCTTTCTTTTCCATACCTCAAGTCTAAACTATATATCTTATCTCTTCTTCACCATCCTTTCCCCTTCCTAATCTGGTCCCCTGGTAATCTGGTGGTTTTTACTTAGAAAGGAAGACCAGACAGTAAAGTCCGTTCTTTCTTCCAAAGGGATTAGCAAATTCTTAGTCTTTGTTCTGGGTGTAGCCCAAGTCTTCCTTTCTTTCCCTCACTCCTGTCAGGCAGAGCTGATTATCATATATATATATATATATATATATTATATATGTATATAAAATAAATTCTATAGTGAAAAGATATATATATATTTTATCATATATATGATAATTTTATTATGGAATTTGTCACACTGTATACAGTTACCTGTTTACTTGTCTTTGTTGGAGTAAATCATGAGCTCCTTAGTGGCAGGGACAGCTTTCTGATTTATTGCCATACGTTTAGGGCTTAGCACAGGGCTTGGCACTTAGTAGGCACTTGAAAGAACTTGGTGAATGAATAGATGAATGAATGAGTGTATTAATATAGATAGCCGTGTGGAGGAAAGAAGTGAGGAAGGGAGAAGGCTTGTTTAGCTGGATGGAAGGTTTTGTCAGTGAACTGAGGGAATGTGTGTGACGGTGCAAGGGTAGACTTACATTATAACTCATGCCCTTGAGATCTTATCCACTAAGGAAGATACTTGGGAAAGGGACTCAGGGCCTGGGGGCAGCAGGGGACTCTCCTGAGCCCTGCCCAGCCCCTCTGGCATAAATTTAGTTTGTTTTTTGCTTCTGGGAACAGAAGCTCAGGAATCCAAGAGGTCTAGCTCAATAGTTCCTTCCTCATCTTCCTTAATCCACCCCTCTGCTACCACCCCAGTCATTTCTCAGCCATTAGGTTTTTCCTGGATCTTTTTGTCTAGCTTGCAGGGTATTCTACATTTATTGAACTTTCTAGATACCACTACATAAGGGGATTAATTGTGGCATTTGAAGTTACACAGATTGGAATTCTAGCCTCAGTTCTTCCTGCAAGTTGCTTTCCCTCTCTAAGGCTCCATATCTGCCTGTCCCAGGCTGATAATGGTACCAATATATCATTATCTGCTGGGAGGACAAATGGGAAATACTTTGTAAACTGGTACTTGTTATGATTTTTGTATGAGACAGTTTAGAGGAGGGATTCAGATGCCTGAGAACCTGGCTCCACAGCCTTGATTACTGGCAGCAAAATGATGGTCAAGGTGTGAATTAGGTAATAACTGTGGTTTCTATTGGCCCTGAGTTAGCTCAGAGCCAGACAGTCAGCAGAGCAGGGAGAATATATGCTGAGAGTTGGAGCCGTCATTTTCCTCTTTGGTGCCATGACTCATGGCATGTTGGGTGGCATCCCCTTGCCTGGCCTTCTCCAGCTCCCTGCATTGCCCCCCAGGCTGCACAAGGCCCAGGAGGAGCACCGCACAGTGGAGGTGGAGAAGGTCCATCTGGAGAAGAAGCTGCGCGATGAGATCAACCTTGCTAAGCAGGAAGCCCAGCGGCTGAAGGAGCTGCGGGAGGGTACTGAGAATGAGCGGAGCCGCCAAAAATATGCTGAGGAGGAGTTGGAGCAGGTAGGAGAGTCCACAAATTCCTGGACACCTTGACGGGTGGGCAAAGGGCAGGGGCCCAGGGTCTGGCTGGAAGTTTCATGTGTGAGGAATTTGAAATGTGATCCAAAGACTATGCTCTAGAGTCACTGGACTCTTACCAATAAGAGTTCAAGTTGTAAAAAATAGTCACTGTGGGCACAGTGGCTCATGCCTGTAATTCAGCACTTTGGGAGGCCGAGGCAGGTGGATCACTTGAGGTCAGGAGTTCGAGATCAGCCTGGCCAACATGGTGAAAGCCCATCTCTATTAAAAATACAAAAAAATTAGCTGGGTGTGGCGGCAGGCACCTGTAATCCCAGCTACTTAGGAGGCTGAGGCAGGAGAATTGTTTGAACCCCGGAGGCGGAGGTTGCAGTGAGTCGAGATCGTGCCATTGCACTCCAGCCTGGGCAACAAGAGTAAATCTCTGTCTCAAAAAAAAAAAAAAAAAAACCAAAAAAAAGAAAATTATAAAAATAGTCACTATGATTTTCAAAGAACAGTGGATAATCGGTGATAACAGTTATTTTGTTTCTTTTTTTGAGGGATTTACATAAAGTGTACAAGTCATAAGTATACAGCTGGCAAGCTTTTGCATATGCATGTACCTGTGTTACCACCACCCAGATCAAAATACAGAACCTTCTCAGCACCCCAGAAAACTCACTTTTGCTCCCCCAGTTAATATTTCATCCAAAAGTTAACTACTGTCACAACTTGTAAACCAGTTAGTTTTTGTTTGTTTGTTTTTTTTTTTTTGAGACGGAGTCTCGCTCTGTGGCCCAGGCTGGAGTGCAGTGGCCGGATCTCAGCTCACTGCAAGCTCCGCCTCCCGGGTTCACGCCATTCTCCTGTCTCAGCCTCCCGTAGCTGGGACTACAGGCGCCCGCCACTTCGCCCGGCTAGTTTTTTTCGTATTTTTTAGTAGAGACGGGGTTTCACTGTGTTAGCCAGGATGGTCTCAATCTCCTGACCTCGTGATCCACCCGTCTCGGCCTCCCAAAGTGCTGGGATTACAGGCTTGAGCCACGACACCCGGCCCCAACCAGTTAGTTTTGTCTAATTTTGAACTTCATATAAATGGCATTATACAGTATATACTCTTTTGTGTTTTGTTTCTTTCACTCAACATTATGTCTATGAGAGTCATCAAAGTTGCATGTAGTGATAGTTGGTTTATTTCCATTGCTGAATTACTCATCTATTGTATGAGTATACTATAATTTATCCACTCTTCCGTTGATAAATATTTGGGTTGTCTGTAGCTTTGTTGACTTTTATGAATAATATTGCTATGAATCTTCTTGCATATGTCTCTTGGTGGGCATAAGCACTCATTTCTGTTGGACATATAATAGAGTATTCATGTATTTAGCTTTTTTAGAAACTGTCAAACAGTTTCCCAAAATGATTGTACCAATCTATACTGCCACAGCAATGTAAGAGAATTCTAGTTGATCCATAACCTCAGTATTTTTAGGCATTTTAATTTTAAACATTCTGGTAAATGTATAGTAGTATCTTGTGATTTTAATTTTCATTTCCCTAATATTATTAAATACCTTTTAATAAATTTATTGGCCATTTGATTTGGGAATCTCTTCTCATTTTAAAAATTGGATTGTCTTTTTCTTATTGATTTGTAAGCATTATTTATATATTTTGGATATTAGTGTTTTGTCAGTATAAATACACACATGTACAGAAAATATTTTCTCTCAGCCTTGACTTGTTTTTTTGCTCTCTTAATATTGTCTTTTGATAAACAGAAGTCCTTGATTTTAAGGGCTTCTAATTTAATCAGTTTTTTAAATGACTGATGCGGCCAGGTGTTGTGGCTCATGCCTGTAATCACAGCACTTTGGGAGGCTGAGGCGGGCAGATTACTTGAGATCAGAAGTTCGAGACCAGCCTGGCCAACATGGCAAAAGCCCATCCATACTAAAAATACAAAAATTAGCTGGGTGTGGTGGCACACACCTGTAGTCCCAGCTCCTTGGGAGGCTGAGGCAGGAGGATTGCTTGAGCCTGGGAGGTGAAGGTTGCAGTGAGCCAAGATAGTGCCACTGCACTCCAGCCTGGGCAGCAGAGCGAGACTCCATCTCAAAAAAAAAAAAAAAAAAAAATCGATACTTTTTGCTTTTTGTTTCTTGTTTAAGAAATCCTTCCCTATCCCCAAGATATTTCCCTAAATTTTCTTCTGAATCTTTATTGTTTGTCTTTTCACATTTAGGGATATTATTTCAAATTAACTTTTGTATGTGATATGAAGTAGGCTGTCAAGGATCTTTTTTTTTCCCTCAAGTAAGGTGATCATTCAAGAATCTCTATTTTATATTTTTATTATCATTCAGGTCAAAAGTTTTCTAATTTTTATTGTGGCTCCTTTTTTGGCACATGGTTATCTAGTATATTGCTTGATTTTCAAACACTTGAGGACTTTTTTACTTATCTTTCTTTTACTGGTTTCTAGTTTAATTTCACTATGGTCAGAGAACATATGCTGTGTGGGTGTAGTCCTTTGAAACTTGTTGAGACTTGATTTGTATGAAAAAAAACTAAGCAATTCAGTTAAAAGTCAGAGATTGTCAGATTGGATTGATGCCAAAACTCAATTATATGCTGTTTATAAGAGACACACTTTAAGTATAAGAACACAAAAAAAGCTTAAAGGAAAAGGATGAGAAAAGATATGTTACAAAATAAAGCAGCAAAATGAAGCAGGGGTAGCTATATATTGATATAAATATAATATTTATATTAATATAAAATAGGATTTAGGTCATGAAGTATTGACCTAAAGCAATTGCTAAGTGAAATAAAGCAAAGGTAGCTGTATGTTAATATAAATGTAATATTTACATTAATATAAAGTAAACTTTAGGTCAAGAAGTATTACTAGACCCCAAAAATAGATATTTCATAATGATAAGTAGATGAATTCAATTTAATATATAATAGCCCTTAATTTGGATACATCTAATGATATAGTCTAAAATAATATAAAGCAAATATTGACTGAACTAAAATGATACTAGACAAATTTTATAATCAAAGTTAGAGATTTTAATATACTTCTCTCAATAATAAGTCACCAATAGCATCCATAAGGATATAAAAAATTTAAAAACATGGTTAATAAGTTTGAATTCCTTGACACATATGGAACACTCTGCCTAACTCTAGAAAATACATTTTTTAGCACTTATGTATCTCTTAAAATATTACTTCTGCTCCATTCTCTCCTCTCCTTCTGAGAATGTAATATTTATGTTAGATCTTTTAACTCTATTCCACATGTCTCTTATGCTCAGTTCTGTTCTTTTTTCTCTCTGTGTTTTGATTTGGTTATTTTCTATTGATCTATCTTTTAAGTTCTTTAATTCTGCATTCTACTGTAAGCATTCTGCTGTTTAACCCATCCAGTGGGTTCCTACTCTCAGACAATGTATTTTTCAATTCTAGAATATCCACTTTACTCTTTTATAGGTTCCAGTTCCCTGTCCAGAATTTCTATCTTTTATCTACTATATCCATCTTTTCCTGTATTTCCCTTAACATAGCAATCGTAATTATTTTAAAGTCCTTGTCTGGTAATTCTTACATCTGGATCATTTATGGGACTGCTTATTTTTCCTCTTGATTATTAGTCTTTTTTTTTTTGCCATTTATGTCTAGTAATTTATTTTTATGACATGCTGGACAGTGTGTATTTAAAAACATAGAGGCTCCAGATGATTTTCTCTTCCATCAGGTAGTTTTCCCCCTTTCTTTCATGGAGTATATTAAGGAACTGATCACCTCAAGCCAATCAGAGATCGAGCTGCATTTGAACTAGGTTGTAGTTTTAGTAAAACTTGGTGTAGCTTTCATTTGTCCCAGTTTCTCAGATATGTCCCTCCCTGACTTTTAAATGGAAAGCTGTTAGTTTCTTTCTCTTCAACCCTGAAAGACTATGAGAGATGCAGTTCTGCCACATCATAGGCTGTTTTCTTGGTGCCCCAGTGGAGATCTTCTACGTGGGTCCAGTGCAATTTTCAGCTCTCACCTAAAATCATCAGTGTCTCCCAGGAAGAAAATGACTGACAATTGACAACTCATCTTAGAAAGGCTTTTTCTCTCTGACTTTTAGTTTATCTAGTCTAGTGGTTCTCACACTTTTTGTTCTTAGGACTCTTTACTCTTTTTTTTTTTTTTTTTTAAGATGGAGTCTCGCTTTTGTCACCCAGGCTGGAGTGCAATGGCACAATCTCGGCTCACTACAACCTCCACCTCCCAGGTTCAAGCAATTCTCCTCCTGCCTCAGGCTTCTGAGTAGCTGGGATTATAGGTGCCTGCCACTACACGTGGCTAATTTTGTATTTTTAGTAGAGAAGGGATTTCACCATATTGGTCAGGCTGGTCTCAAACTCCTGACCTCAGGCGATCCACCCGCCTTGGCGTCCCAAAGTGCTGGGATTACAGGCATGAGCCACAACACCCAGCCAGGACCCTTTACTCTTAAAAACTATTTAAGACCTCAAAGAACATTTTGATAGGTGATAATACTGTTGATATTTAACCTATTAGAAATTAAAACAGAAAATTTAAAAATATTTATTAATTCATTTAAAATAACTATATCAGGCTGGCCACAGTGGCTCACACCTGTAATCCCAGCACTTTGGGAGGCCGGGGCGTGCAGATCACTTGAGGTCAGGAGTTTGAGACCAGGCTGGCCAACATAGCGAAACCCCATCTCTACTAAAAATACAAGAATTAGCCAGGCATGGTGGTAGGCACCTGTAATCCCAGCTATTCAGGAGGCTGAGGCAGGAGAATCGCTTGAACCCGAGAGGCGGAGGTTGCAGTGAGCCAAGATCACATCACTGCACTCCAGCCTGGGTGACAGAGCAAGACTCCATCTCAAAAATAAAAATAAAAATAATAATAACTACATCAAACCCCTTAGATGTTTACACAAATAACATATTTTCTAAATTTTTCAAAATAAAAACAATTTTGAAAACACAATTTTCATAAAATGTATACAGCTTTTTCCAGATGTTGTGTTGGATCAGAATTGTTTTTCTCCTATGACCTACTATATCTTACTGGGAAGTGGAAGTCAGGTGATAACACTTTATTTAAAACATATAGATAAGCGTTTATTAACTTTGGCTGCATATTAGAATGACTTGGAGAGCCTACTTTAATGCCCAGGCAAACACCCCAGATCAATGAAATCAGTATCTCTAGGTTGGGGCCCAGATTATCTGTATTTTTTAAGTTCCTGGCCAGGCATGGTAGCTCACGCCTGTAATCCTTACACTTTGGGAGGCAAAGGGCGGGCAGATCGCTTGAACCCAGGAGTTTGAAACCAGCCTGGGCAACATGGCAAAATCCCATCTCTAACAACAACAACAAAAAAATTTACTGGGTGTGGTGGTGCACGCCTGTGGTCCCAAAGCTATTCAGGAGGCTGAGGAGGGAGGATCACTTGAGCCCGGAAGGCAGAGGTTGCAGTGAGCTGAGATTCACCACTGCACTCCAGCCTGGCCGACACAACAAGACCCTGTCTCAAAATAAAATAAAGTAAAAAAGTTCCCCATGTGGTTACAGTATGTTACAAGGTTGAGAACCACAGCTACAAAATAAAAGGACAAGAACTCTGACTTGCCCATATGTTGTCTTCCCATCAGACATTTGTTACTGTGCATGGCATGATATGTCTGTCTCTGTCTGTCTGTCTTCCATCTCCCCCATTCCTTATTTTGTAGTTACTTCTCTCATTAACCAAACAGCTTTTTTTTTTTTTTTTTTTTTTTTTTGGGCAGTGTCTCACTCTGTTGCCCAGGCTGGAGTGTGGTAGAATGATCTTGGCTCACTGCAGTCTTGACCTCCTGGACTCAAGTGATCCTCCCATCTCAGCCTCCTGAGTAGCCGGGACCACAGGTGCACACCATCCCACCTGGCTAGTTTTACATTTTTTTTTTTTTTTTTTTTTGAGACGGAGTCTCACTCTGTCGCCCAGGCTGGAGTGTAGTGGCCGGATCTCAGCTCACTGCAAGCTCCGCCTCCTGGGTTCCCGCCATTCTCCTGCCTCAGCCTCCCGAGTAGCTGGGACCACAGGCACCCGCCACCTTGCCCGGCTAGTTTTTTGTATTTTTTAGTAGAGACGGGGTTTCACCGTGTTAGCCAGGATGGTCTCAATCTCCTGACCTCGTGATCCATCCGTCTCGGCCTCCCAAAGTGCTGGGATTACAGGCTTGAGCCACTGCGCCCGGCCTAGTTTCACAATTTTTTGTAAGATGAGGTCTCACTGTGTTGCCCAGGCTGCTCTCGAATTCCTGGGCTCAAGTGATCCTCCTCTTCGGCCTTCCAAAGTACTGGGATTATAGGTGTGAGCCACTGTGCCTGGCTCCCAACAGGTTTTGAGCCTTGTAGTCCAGCCCCTTTGTATGCCTCCCTGACTGTCATGCTTCCCTCTATTTGCTCTCTTTTTTCTTCTTCATCCATTATTCCCTGCTTAGCTTATCCCATTCCTTAAACTGCTTTTAATTTAGTACTTGATCATAAATTTTCAGACTTGGTATATTAGTTTCTATTTAGTCTTCATTTAGAAGCTACATAAACAGGAGTGGGCTATTTTTAGTTTTTTTTCAGGGAACAGAAACCAAGTGAAGATTGGCACTCTCATTGCCTCTCAAAGGAATAAAGGTGTTCTGTCCCTAGCTGAGGCCCTCCTGGCCTATCTTAGGCTGTGGAGAGGACCTCAGGCTTGCTATGGGATGCTTACCTCATTGGCTGAAGCTGGGGATAATAAGACTGCTTTCAAGCATCTTCTCTGGGATTCTGTTCAGGTAGGAGAGTTGGAGATCACTTATGCTGGTAGCTTGGATGAGACAGCAAGAAACCCTGTGTACATAATGTCTGTATGTACTTTCAAGTCTTTTACACTTTAGTGCTTTGGACTGCCTCATTGCGTGCTCCCTGCAGAGAAGTTGGTTATTTCTACTTATACATTGGTCCTCTCATGTCTTGGCTTCTGTTGGCAATGCCTCTGTTAGGTGTGGGCATGCTCATTGTCTTCCCACCTTGTACAGAGTTCTTTTCAAAGCCCACTTGCTCTACTCCCTGAGAGAATCATAGACACAGTCTCTGGGCTAGAGGAGACTCTGGAGAGCATTCAGGACAATACCCTTCTGAAGTGCCAATCATTTTTCAGGTCTCTCTGACATGAGCTCTTCACATACCTCCCATAACAGGGAACTCACTCTCTCCTGAGATCACCCCTTCACTGATAGTTTGGATTTGCATGGGAGGAAGTCCTGCCTCACACCGAATTAAGAACTGGTTTAGGAAGCACAGGGTCACACAGCCAGTTAAGTGACAGACCAGGGACAAGAACCAGATTTTCAGATTCCTGACCAGTGCTTTTTCTGTCACGTTGTGATGTCTTGAAGTCTAAGCACAGACCCTGACTCTTGGTAAGAAGATGATTCATTAGCTAACCTGTTCCTGAAGAGATCAGGGAAGATTGCTGGAACTTGCTGCATGACCAGGAAAGTAAGCTGATGTGATAGAAAAGAATGCCTTCGTCTGGGAATAAAAACATCTCAATTTGGGTTCTGGTTGACACTGTGGACCTTGAATAGGTTAATTTTCTTCTCTGAGCTTGCTTTCTTCTATATAAAATATGGAAAATAATCCTTACCCTTTCTCCTTCCTGGGAGAGTTGTAAAGCAGATAAGAAGTCTGAGTTCTGAAGCATCATACAGAGGTGTTGGAGAGTATTAATAGCAGTAAATGAACTCACATCCTTTTGGCTGCACAGGTTCGGGAGGCCTTGAGGAAAGCAGAGAAGGAGCTAGAATCACACAGCTCATGGTATGCTCCAGAGGCCCTTCAGAAGTGGCTGCAGCTGACACATGAGGTGGAGGTGCAATATTACAACATCAAGAAGCAAAATGCTGAGAAGCAGCTGCTGGTGGCCAAGGAGGGGGTGAGAACTGCCCTTCTATTGCCCTCTTTTCTCCTTTTTGCCCTTCTCCCTTTTACCTGCATATCTTCCTCTTCTTTCCCTCTCCCTGTTCCTCCCATTGGGTGAAGAGATATCCTGGTGGTGGGTTCTGTTTCTTTCCTAATGTTCAGCTCCTGACAGTGTCCTTAGGCTTCTGGAGGAGGGAATGAGGGTGTAGGGGCATTCCCGCCTATCTTCTGGAAAAGATGAAATAAGTGGAGGCAGGCAGAGGGAAAGCTCTGCCAGCCTCAGGCTGCCATGGGGACAGAGGTCCTCCTGGGGCAAAAGGGCTATCAAGGACCCCTTTGCTTCTCCCTTCGCTTTCTCTATTTTGTCCCCTCCTTTTTCTTCTACCTTGCCTGCCTTTCTCTTTTTCCTCTTTCTCTTCCTTTTCCTTGTGCAGTCTAAGTTGGGCTAGGGGGAGTGGGCCCCAGCCATAGGGGAAGGCCTGTCTTATTTCTTCCAACCTTGAATCCCTGCTCTTTTTGAACTGGGGGCCTCATCTTTGCAGGCTGAGAAGATAAAAAAGAAGAGAAACACACTCTTTGGCACCTTCCATGTGGCCCACAGCTCTTCCCTGGATGATGTAGATCATAAAATTCTAACAGCTAAGTAAGTAACATCAGTTATCTACTCTGGCAATGTCCATATCATCCTCAGAATTTGAGGGCATACAGGGCCTCCAACACCAATTCCATTTCCTCATTGGTGGAGGGACAGGTCTGGTCTCCTCCTTCAGCCTTTATTTATCTCTCGCCTTGCTCTTAAATTTATGAGTTTATTGTGTGTTTTATTCACACATATTCTCAAAACTTGTTCCTCTGAGAAGAGGCTTCATTCCTGTTGGGGTTCACACCAAGTCCATGCCTGCCATTCTCTTTCCTCTGTCTTCAGGCAAGCACTGAGCGAGGTGACAGCAGCATTGCGGGAGCGCCTGCACCGCTGGCAACAGATCGAGATCCTCTGTGGCTTCCAGATTGTCAATAACCCTGGCATCCACTCACTGGTGGCTGCCCTCAACATAGACCCCAGCTGGATGGGCAGTACACGCCCCAACCCTGCCCACTTCATCATGACTGACGACGTGGATGACATGGATGAGGAGATTGTGTCTCCCTTGTCCATGCAGTGTAGGTGACCTCTTTGGGGGGATGAAGGAAGGAGCTTTTGATGCACAGGTTGAGAAGTCTGTGGCCTCTGTTGTGCTTAAACAGCAGATGGGGCAGATACCCAGGAAGATAGTTCAATCATGACCTTGGTCAATAAAGCACAGTTTGCTCAGGTTATTTCTTTATAGTTGTCCTTTTGGTGTTCTTTCCTTGTTGTATGCTCTGTATGCCCCTTTGGGTCTATTATGCTAAGTGTGTCTCCCTTCAGTCTTTTTCACTTTATTGTCCCTAACTACCATTCTATCTACCTTTATAAAAAATAATGCCCTTTAGTGAATTTCAATGTAAAAATGGCATTCATTTTGACTATTTATTGAACTTATTTATTTTGATTTTTGTTCATTATTCTTAATTCCTAAAGTAGATGAATGGAATGATGTTTCTCTTTGTCTTTTTGTGAGAGGCCCTATAAAGCAGTAGTCCCTTAAAGTGATATAGTCGTAAATCCTCTAAGTTGGAAAGGCATTCTTGCCCAGGAGGGATCTCCTGCACAAGCATGTCTGACTTTCCACCTGGACTCTTGGATCCCACCCTCTCTTCCTCTGTCCTGGGTCTTCCCTCTCCCTTTTCTCCCCTGCAAGTGATGAGAGTTGAGTAGAGCAGAACCAAATGGAATAACACTGGAATTCTTCAGTGAATGAAGGGAGTTTTCCCTTACTGGCCCACAACTGAATTTTTCTTTGGATCAGATGCTATTTTAAGTAAGTAGAATAGCCCTTATGGTAAAGCTATTGCCCTAGGCCCATATTCTGCCAGTACAGGGGAGGGCAGAAGTCTGGGGCAGGGTTAGGGGCTTACTTTCACATTCTTTAATAAGGCTGGATTCCCACTCCAGACAGAATTTATTTGTAATTTTGTCAATAATACTTTGCCCCTGGCCAAGCCTCTTGGTTCTTCTGATCTGATAACTTGTTAGGCCTTTAATCAAAGGCTTAACAAGGACAGGATCACTGACAGGCAGAGCTTGATCCTGACTTGTTGATCTGAAGTCTTCTGTGTTCTCCAGGCTGGGAGGGACCTTAATTAGCTCTGAGCTACCCAATCCCTGCCCCCAGTCCTTCCTTTATTACATTGATGGCAGGCCAAAGCCCTCCATAAATCAGATTCTATTCTCCTTTTTGGCCTGGCTATTGACCCTAGATGCTGCCTGGCTGATGGGGCGTAGGTTCAGTGACCGCTCTCTCTGCTCTACATCCGCCGGCTCAGATGATCAGTCCCTCTGGAAATACCCCGGTTTGAGGAGCCCCTTTGGGGCATTTTGTTTTTCCAACTTTTGGGACTAAATCAACACTCCTACCCCATGGGTCCCTTCTCCTGCCTGCTTCATGCCCCTGCCTGTTCCCTCTATCCCCTCAGCACTGTCCCTACTAACTACAGGGAGGAGTTCGGGGGTAAGAAGAATCAGCCTGCTTGGCAAGAGCTGGTTAGAGAACACCCCTGGTAATGGAAGGCTTAGGCTTCTCCCTTTAGCTCAGCTATGCAGATAACCTGGTAGCCCTTCTTCCAGCTGGGCTGGGAGGGAAAGAGGGAAGGAAAAATCATCCCTTTCTTTTCTCTTTTTCTTGTTTCTCCCTTTTCTTCCCAGTTTCCCCCTTCTTTCTCCCCCTTCCCCTCCTATTCCAGACTTCCTCATCCTCTTCAGCCTCTCTTTCATACTTTGAAAGCTACCAGCATAGAAGCCCTGCCTCCTGAACTCTCTATCACTATGGAACTATGCTCTCTCCCTGATGGCCCTTCCAAGGCTTCTCTCACCCTTGTAAGAGGCCCTTTCTCTCATCTTTAGGGAGAAAGCAGAGAAGCCTATCTATCAGGGTAGGGGAGAAAGAAGAAAGGTCTGTACTCTCTTTTAGCTGGGAGTGAGCCCAAGGGGGGGATGCACTAGCATATTCCTGTTACTTGGTGCCCATGTGTCCCTTCACTGGGCATGGTGGCCATTATCTCCAGGACCCTGATTTGCAGCCTGATCCAAGAGCTGGTTCTTTGTTGTTTATGTGCTTATTGGAAAGTGAAAAAGAGTGAAGATTAGCATAAAAAGCATCCATAGTCCCACCATATTTGAGCACCTTCTCTGTCACTCTTTTGTCTGTGAAACTTTTTATGTGGTTAAGATAATGATAGCCACTACCATTTATTGAGTGCCATAACCTGAAACAGGTGCCTTAAAGACATTATCGTGAAGTCTCAGAAGAACCCTGCAGGATTTTAGAAATTAGGAGTTAAAATGGGGAAGTCAGCTGCTCAAAGTCACAACTAGAAGTGAAAGTCCTGGTTTCAAACTCTAGTGTTTGGTACTCCAAAGCTCAAGGCTAGTACATATAATTCTGTATCCTTTTTCCCCTCTGAACATTTTAATAGGCATTTTTCCTCTTTTCTTAAAGTCTTTTTATAAGCATCATTTTTAATAGCTCTATAGTATCCCAGAAACTGGATATATTATCATTTTCCCATTGTTCATTCTTTATGTTTACTTTCATACAGCTATTAATAAAAAGTAAACAATTATGTTTACTTCTCATTCAATTATTAATGGTGAACATGTTTATGTATAAGTCCTTGTCTATGCTGTGAATTATTTCCTGAGGTTGGCTTTCTGAAAAGGCTGGTTCTTAGTACTCTCCCGGACCTTGTCCCAAGCCCCTATCCTACCCTTCCTTGCCTGTGTCTACTCACTAACTGCCTTGCCACTTCCCTTTATAGTAACATTGGCCATAGGTCTCCTTCTATTGGAATTGCCACTAAAACTGACCCGGGCACCTCATCGTCAATTTCCCAGCCTTTTAGGACCCCTGGTGGGAGGTTTCTGGGAGGAGGTGCCCCATCCTCCCAATTGGCATTGGAGGCCCAGGGTGGTCTCCAGCAAGCATTTATTCATGGGCACCTCTTTACCTGCCAGCCCAAAGTGGGCTGGCCCCTCCTGACACTTTCTTCATTCTTCTTGCAGCCCCTAGCCTGCAGAGCAGTGTTCGGCAGCGCCTGACGGAGCCACAGCATGGCCTGGGATCTCAGAGGTTGGTAGAGGGCGAGGCTGGCCACTTCTTGACAAGCCGGGTATCTCTGCGGCGAATGCGCAGCCTTTCATCTGGACAGTCTTTCAGTTCTGAAGGCTACGGGACGAGCTCTCCATCTGCCTCTGCTGCTGCTTCTTGCTCCTCTTCTACCACCACCATCACCACTACCACCACCACCACCACCACCATCACCACCGTCCATGTCCACCCTGTTTATTACCACCACAGCACTTCCTATTTCCTCCAGACGGAGCCCTACCCTGACACACCCCCTTCTGACAGCACCGCTGTGATGCCTGGGCATTCAGAGAGCTTGGGGTATCAGCTGTCTCTCTTCTCTTTCTTCCCTTCCTTCCCTTTCTGCTGCTTTTACCTTGGTTTCTGCCTGCCAGCTGCTGCCTGATCAACTCTGGGGGTGTGTGCAGTGGGGAATCTTCTTCTTATCCTGTTTGTTCCCAGCTCTGGGATTCCTTTTTAAAGTCAGCCTACTTTCTCCCCTTCTGTGTTTGGGGTTTGCTGACTCTAAAAATGAGTAACGACTTTCTTCCCTCATGACCCTATAGCACTTTTGCCTAAACTATGCACTTTCACATTAGTTCTCACTTGGGCCCTCACTTCCTTCACTCCTTCAACAAGCATTTACTAATGCCTACTCTGTGCCAGGCTCTGCCGGGCATAGGGGTTCACTGGTGATAAGACACAATCCCCGCCATCAAGAACTACAATCTTGTCTGAGAGAGATATATAAATAATTACGGGAAAATTTATTAAGTGCTATGGGGGTGTTGAGGAAGGAGTGACTAACAGTGTGTACCTGGGTGGAATGCTTCACCAAAGAGATGAATTTGTGCTAACATCCTGTGTGAAGGGAAAGGAGAAAGAGTATTCTAGGCAGAGGAAACACTGTGTGCAGAGACATGGAGATTCAAGAGAATACGGTATATTTGTGGTTAGAACACTGGATATGTGTTGGTGGGAAGGAGAAACAGCTGAGGCTAAAATGATGAAGGCTCTGAAAGGAAAGGGTTTTGGCCTTTAGGAGATGGAAAACTACAAAAGGGTTTCTAAGAGAATATGAATCAGTCACATTTGCATTTTAGAAATAACATTTTAGTGGCTGTGTGAAGGAAGGAAGCAGAAGACTACAGGAATTTGGAAAACATTCCAGTAGACCACTAGGGGAGGTAATGAGGCCTTGGGATAAAAAGACATGATGAATTTGGTAACTGGCTACAGTGGTGAAGGAGAGGGAGGATCTAGTATGTCACTCAGGTTTATAGCTTGAGTGACTGAATGGACATAGCATCCTTCATGAAATTAGGGAACCAAGACAGGGGACATAGGTTTTGGGGTTTTGGACAAGAAGAGTTTATAGGTGGGGCAGGAATTAAAATATACATTTTTAGAATAGTAAGTTCAGGTTCTAAAAGGGTAATTCCCTCCAGGTCTCACAGCTAGTTGAGAGCAGAGACAGATTAGAACTTGGCTTTCCATTCCAGAATACTCCGTTGGGTATTTTTGTCTTTTTACAAGGTCTCAAAAAGTATACTGGAAAATAATTTGTGAAAGTTTTTTCTTCCACAGCTTTGTCTGGCAGCTGCAGGGACTTTTCTTGCTAATACCTAAGATGGTAGACTAGGATCACAGGTAGTAGCCTTGACCTTGCCTGGAACAAGCTTAGGAGACACTCAGAAAGTCCTTCCCCTCTGGAAGTACTTCTCATCTCTGAAGTGGTGACCACAGCCCAGTCCTGGCCTCTGGGCTGCAGTCTGTTTACTCTGTTGCTTTTTTTTAGTTCTATCTCACTCTGGATACCCATTTATTCAACTCTGCCCCTTGAACCTCTGGATAGTTATGCTCGAGGGCTGTTCCTTTCTCTTGCACAAAGGGATTGCCCTTACTAGGATTATTACTCAGCAGAGCCACTCATATCCATTCTCATTCTCATTTTCATCCAAAAGCCTAGGAAGGGAGACTGCTCCTTCCAATACAGATGGAGAGGATCAAATTGGGTTGGGGAAACTAGGGGATGCTGTGAATTCCATGCTTCAAGGTTTAAGCTGAGGGCAGTGGGGAGGAAGGGCGGAGAGGTACCTGTATCCACCTGGCCTGTTCACTACTTAATTTTCTTTTGCACCATGCACCAGAGGATCATCTCTAAAGGCAAACAGGCTCTCTAGTAAGGTCAGTAGCTTGGGATGGGAGTCCGAGGCAGCCCAGCCTTTGGGGAGGGACCCCTGGCCTGATTGTTCTCAGTGATTCAGGGAGGGAAGGTGAGCCTGCCTCATGCTGGGCCTTTTCCCTCCTATATCTCCCTGGGCTTCCTCCCAGGTTCTTATCTTGCTTTGGCAGTCTAAACTTTTAGTTGATGAGGGAGGCATAGAAGGACAGGAATCAGGCTGGGTGCAGTGGCTCACGCCTGTAATCCTAGCACTTTGGGAGGCCAAGAGGGGAGGACTGCTTAAGCCCAGGAGTTTCAGACCAGCCTTGGAAACAAAGTGAGACCCTGTCTCTACAAAATCAAAAATTTAGTTGGGCGTGGTGGCAGATGCCTGTGGTCCCAGCTACACGGGAGGCTCAGGCAGAAGGATCACTTGAGCCTGGGAGGTCGAGGCTGCAGTGAGCCAAGATCACGCCATTGCACTCCAGCCTGGGCAACAGAGCAAGACCCTGTCAATAAATAAATAAAAAGATGGATAGGAATCAAGACCAAATAGGGGTGTAGTCCAGGAGAAGTGAGGCTGGGAAGGCCCTAACCTCCTGATTTCTCCTCCTTGGTGTTAGAGAGGGTAGGATCCCAGGATCTTCACTTCCTCAGCTTAGAGGACCCCTTTTCTCAGTGTGATTGCTCCCCAAAACTTCCTTGGCACCTTGCTCCTTGGTTTATAATAGTGTTTGGAGAAGGCAACATATGGAGAGGATCATCTTGGGGCTTAGGGAAACAAGGACAAGTTTAGAAGCAAGGACAGTGTCAGATATATGAAACCAAATATGAGACTGAATATTTGTAAATACTAGAATATGTGGCTAAAACAATATTTGTAGAATGGAAGCTGAGCTGGACTTGTTCTCTGCTGCCTGCTGAGTCCAGGAAGGTACTGGCCCATGGGGTGGCTACTTAGTTATTTGCTTCCTACTGAGAATTAAGTCTACAATAGCTATGAGTCAACCCTCTGCTTTTGCCTGTTTCAGGGGCCTGGTACCCTCCCTAACTTCTGACCCTCAGCCTCTTTCTTTCTAGGTCCTATGGTGGTCTCCTTTCCCACTCATGACTCTTCCCCTTTGGCTAGCAGATGTTTAAACATTTCCCTTAGCTCTCTTCTCTGCTTTTGCTGAAGTTCTCAGGCCTCTAGGAAGGCAGAAGGAGGATTCAGGATTGGCAGAGAGAGCACCTCCATATCTACCTTTTTGTCTGTAGAGCAGGAGTGGCATCTGGAATTGATTCATGGCTTAGGAACCACCAGCTCCTTAAAGGGTCTCAAGTTCCTAGACTAGCCTGTGTGTGTGCATGTCCAATGTGCGGTGGCATGTCTCCATAACTCAGCCTTGCAAAGAAGCCTCTTGTGACCGGCCCTTACATAGGCCTTTCAGCTTGGCAGGCCTCATCATCTTCATTCCCACAATAATTTCTACATTTCCAAGTGCTTTGCCAGCATATTTGATCCTCCAAACAGTCTTGTAAGATAAATTGAATTGGTATTATCTTCACTGGGCCAAAGTTAAGAACTAGCAAGTTTAGATGACTTGTCCAAGATCGCACAGTAGAGTCCAGAACTCTTCTGAACCATTGCTCTTTAAAGGCCAACATCCTGTCTTTCTATGCCTCCCTACGTTCTCCCTGTCAGCAGAGGTCTGTAAGAGACCCCACCCTTCCTGCCGCACCACAGACTTTGGTTTGAACTCTGCAATACCTATCTATGACCTCCTTTGAATCCTGTGAGATGGTTAGAAGAGGCAGCATCCTGGCCTTTTGGGGTGACTGAAGGATTTTTTGCAAGGCTGTTCTAACCTTCTCATCCCCAGCCTGGGTCAGGTCTACTGACTGCATGTGCCCTGTTCCTTGGGGCCTGACCCAGATGGATAATATCCTAAGGTGTGACAGGAGTAAGTGGGGGAGGAAGGCATGGAAAATGGTGACCCGGAGCAGTATGTGGGTTCTGTGTTAGCTTAAGATTGAGTCCCAGGAAATCTAGCTAGCTATGAGAAGGCAGAGATTTTATTGAGGAGGATACCTGTGGAATTTAAGCCTATGGTTGCACCAGTTCAGAGCCAGAGCATTCACCAGTTGTGGAGCCCAGGTATTGGAAAACCATTTGCCAGACAGATGATGGCATTTTTTGTTTTTGTTTCTTGTCTCTCTTCTCTCCCCATCACTTTTCCCTTTCTTGTCTTTCTCTCTTGGCCCTTCTTTCTACCTGCTTATCCTTTTGCTTTTCTTCCTCTACAATTCTACTCTCCTTTCCCTGTCTCTTTTCCAATCTATCCTCATTCCCTCCTCCTGCCTCCTCTTTTATCCTATACTTACGGCTGCTCAACTTCTGTCTATTCCTCTTTCCTCTCTCCTTCCCACCTGCCTGTTCATCCTATTTCTCTCTCCTGCCGCTCTATCCCCATTTTCCTACCCTGTCCTTGTCTTCTTGTGTTGTCCCTTTCTCCTCTTCACCTTTCCACCATCACCCCATCCAATATATGTCCCTTTCTTCCTCTCTGCCCCATGTCTTGCAGGGATTTGACCCATTCCGATTCGGAGTCCTCCCTCCACATGAGTGACCGCCAGCGTGTGGCCCCCAAACCTCCTCAGATGAGCCGTGCCGCAGACGAGGCTCTCAATGCCATGACTTCCAATGGCAGCCACCGGCTGATCGAGGGGGTCCACCCAGGGTCTCTGATGGAGAAACTGCCTGACAGCCCTGCCCTGGCCAAGGCATTACTGGCGCTGAACCATGGGCTGGACAAGGCCCACAGCCTAATGGAGCTGAGCCCCTCAGCCCCACCTGGTGGCTCTCCACATTTGGATTCTTCCCGTTCTCACAGCCCCAGTTCCCCAGACCCAGACACGCCATCTCCAGTTGGGGACAGCCGAGCCCTGCAAGCCAGCCGAAACACACGCATTCCCCACCTGGCTGGCAAGAAGGCTGTGGCTGAGGAGGATAATGGCTCTATTGGCGAGGAGACAGACTCCAGCCCAGGCCGGAAGAAGTTTCCCCTCAAAATCTTTAAGAAGCCTCTTAAGAAGTAGGCAGGATGGGGGTGGCAGTAATGGGACAGCTTGTCCTTCCCTGGGTCTTCTGCCTCTCCTTCCCTCCCTCCCTTCAAGATAACTGGCCCCAAGAGTGGGGCATGGGAAGGGCTGGTCCAGGGGTCTGGGCACTGTATATACCTGCACTGTACATCCTTGGGTCCTTCATTATTATTTATTAACTGACCACCATGGCCTGCCTGCCCTGCCTCCCTCCCAACCATGGGCTGCTGCTGTCACTCCCTCTCCACTTCAGTGCATGTCTTAGTTGCTGTTCTCTCAGCTCCCAGCTCCACCTCTGGGGTTCAGCTTCTGTCTCTGCTGTCCCAGTTTTGAGGTTTGGTTTCTTGTTTCTGTCTCTTGCTTTCAGGCTCCTCCCTCCCACCACTCCCCAGCTTCCCCTAGCAGTTACAGGGAAGATAGGAGGAGTAACTTCTGACATGTTTGCCTCAGATCCGTTCCACCCCACTCACAGTGGTTCTGTTTGCTCCAGACTGGGGCCAGGGCCTAATCTTTGGGATTTGTTCTTTGGTATTGTTGTGGGTCAGAAGGAACCTCATCCTAGATCTCACTCAGGCTTCCAGGAGTCCATGGGGGAGTGAAACCAATTCTCAGAGAACAACCCACCGGAGACTTTTAAAGAGAGCTTGGGGATGGGTTGGAAGAGGCCTCTCTTCATTGGAGCATGAGTGGATGCCAGAACTGTAGGTTATAAGGCAGTCACTTTTTCTCTCTTCTCCCACCCACACCTGCCTCCCTCTTCCCCCTGCTCCCCCACACTGCAGGAGGGTTTGTCTCTAAGAGGTGCTGCCCCAAAGCTCCCCAAGCATCAATACTCCTGGGGCTCAGGACAAGTGGCTCCCCTGGCCCGGGGAGCCACAGCCATGATACAAGGCTCTTATGGAGCCCTGGAGTTGTTGGGCAAGGATGCTGTCATATTTTTGAACCAAAAGACAAACAAGTTAAAAGGAAAAAAATCTCCTGAATTTCCCAAGTGCCTACGCTGCATATTCCCCTTGTTAGATCCCATTTTCATGTTACTTTGTAGCCTTGGCCAGAGGCTCAAAAAGGACACAACCAGTTTGGGGGAGGGGTGGCTAAGGAAGATGGTATAGGTGAAGGTGGCTGTGTGACCACTTCCCCCCACCCTTCCCACCCTCTATACAACTCTCTCCCTTACCTGTTTTTGCTATGGCTGTAAAGGTGTTTTCCCTCTGCCCCACTCCCTGCCATGCCTTTATCCTGGGATCCTATTTTGGGCCTAGGGTGGGTGCACCTGGGGCTGGTCTTAGGAGGGTGCTAGGTTGCAGACTGCCTTGTACCCCCTGGACACCCTCAAATGGGGTTTTCTGTGTTATTTCATAAGACTCTTTGAAGTCCAATAAAGCATGTAGGAGATTTTAACCCCTGCTGGCTTTGACTCTCATTGTGTTCTCTGTGCTGTGGCATGATGGGATGAAGAGACTATCTTTCCTTTGCCCAGGGAAAATGAAACTTGAATGCACATACCCAGAAGCTCTGTGGGCAGGGTTACCAGATACATGCAGGGCGACCAGTTAAATCTGAACTTCAGATAAACAGTTTTTAAAGTATAATTTTCTCTCATGGAGTGTCTGGGACACATTTTTATTTGCTAAATTGGGAAACCCTATGTCTGGGTAAACTTGACCCTCTCTATCCTATAACTTCACTTATGACTTTTAAAAAACATCTATTTAATTTTTCTTTTTCGTTTTTTTTTGAGACGGAGTCTTGCTCTCTTGCCCAGGCTAGAGTGCAATGGTGTGATCTTGGCTCACTGCAACCGCTGCCTCCTGGGTTCAAGCGATTCTCCTGCCTCAGCCTCCTGAGTAGCTGGGATTACAGGTGCGTGCCACCATGCCTGGCTACTTTTTGTATTTTTAGTAGAGACAGGGTTTCACCATGTTGGTTAGGCTGGTCTCGAACTCCTGACCTCGTGATCTGCCTACCTCAGCCTCTCAAAGTGCTGGGATTACAGAAGTGAGGCACCGCGCTGTCCTAATTTTTCTATTTTTTGTAGAGATGGGGGTCTCGCTATGTTGCCCAGGCTTATCTCAACCCCTGGTCTCACATGATACTCCCGCCTTAGCCTCCCAAGATGCTGCGATTACAGGCTCACTTATGACTTTCCATGATTTTTAAAATTACTTCACAGGAAGCTTGGGCAGCTTCTGGAGGGTAGTGAGAAACCAACGAAAAGGCTTTAGGGAAAAGATGCCACAGATGAAATTTCATAAAGATCGCTTTGGGTAGCCCAAATCAGAAGCTTCTACACCAGCCTTGCATATTAGGGTTCTCATCTATTCTTTTTTTTTTTTTTTTTTTTTTTGAGACGGAGTCTCGCTCTGTCACCCAGGCTGGAGTGCGGTGGCCGGATCTCAGCTCACTGCAAGCTCCGCCTCCCGGGTTCACGCCATTCTCCTGCCTCAGCCTCCCGAGTAGCTGGGAGTACAGGCGCCCGCCACCTCGCCCGGCTAATTTTTTTTGTATTTTAGTAGAGACGGGGTTTCACCGTGTTAGCCAGGATGGTCTCGATCTCCTGAACTCGTGATCCGCCCGTCTCGGCCTCCCAAAGTGCTGGGATTACAGGCTTGAGCCACCGCGCCCGGCCGGTTCTCATCTATTCTTATTCTCCACTTTAAGTCACCAAGTCCATCCTACCTCCACAAGGCAAATACCCTTTCTCTGCTACCATCCACTGAAGAACCCCAGAAGCAAATGTGTACTGACCCTGCACTGCTTAAAATTCTCTCAGGGATCTGATTTGCGTCAGGATAAAATCCAAACGCCATTGGCCTTGCGCGGTTTTCTTCCAGTTCCTGAGTGCCACTCTTCTGGCCGATCTGAAAGCCCTGGGGCTCCAAGCTGCCCACGGCTGTGGAGCCTAGGCTTGAGCCCACAGCGGACGGCAGTGTTAGGATTATTACAATAAATGTCAAAGCAAGAAAAACGTTCCGGCCAGTTAGGTTTTGTTATTTCAAAAGCAACAAAATAAGTGAACCGCCTTTCCTCCGGCGGAGACACGCAAGCGACAAGGGCGGCGCCTGACCTGGCAGGCTCTAGGTGTTACGCCAGGGCCCCAAGGCGTCCAAATTCGGCTTGCCCACACAAAACATGGCGGCAGGAGAGCAGCGTTTCCGCCGGGCATGTCCACATCCAACGGGGCCCATGGGAGAGGCGTAGTCTTCTGTGTCTTGCCCAGACTCAACATGGCGGCTACAAGGCGCCTGAACTAGTCTGCGAAGCCTACCCCAGGCGTGGGCCGCAGCGTCGACTAACGTCATTTGAACCCCGTCGCACCCCTTTGTGCGTCACGGGTGGCGGGCGCGGGAAGGGGATTTGGATTGTTGCGCCTCTGCTCTGGAGAAAGTGCTGTCTGGCTCCAACTCCAGTTCCTGTCCTTGACCAGCGCCTGCAACCTAACCCTTCCTACTCTGTCACCTTCTTGATCCCGCCGGCGCTTTAGAGCCGCAGTCCAGTCTCCGATCCTTCAGAGCCTCATCCACTAGCTGCGATGCATGTGATCAAGCGAGGTGAGGGGGCAACGACGTGGGCGAGAAGGGAGGTGAGGGGACGCGGGCTGCCGCCGCCGGAGCTGATGCCCAACCCGCCCGCCCGCCTCCGCTGCTTCCCGCCTTTCCCGCCTTTCCCGCCGCGGCCTTCCGCCCTGTCAGCTCGCTCGGCCTTCTGTCTTCAGTCAGCCTGCCCCGAACCTCCTTCGGGCCTTCAGGCTGCGCCCCCTCGGCTTTGTCATCCTGCCGCCTTTCAAAAGGATAACGCCCTGTATCGAGTAGTGACTGCCGAGCACTTTCCAGGCACTATTTTATTCCTCTCTACAAGCCTCCGAGAGAGAGATTATTAGCTCCACTTTACAGATGAGGAAACTGAAGCTCAGAGCGAGGTTTCGGCGACTGACCTAAAGTCACCCATAGCTGACAACACAGTTTGATTTGGAAAACCGTGGGGTTGGTGAGCTGTCTTAGGCACCGGGTGGGGGGGCAGCTAGGAAAGAAGGAAGGGGACTCTTTACCCTACATAGCCACTTGTCAGTTTACTGATCTCTTTTGTGGGGTGAGGATAGGAGTGTGGGGTGGAAAAAACAGATCCCAGACAGACAGCATCCTGGAGTTCCTTTCCCTTCATGGCAAGAGATACTGAATCAGAGAAGGTTGGTTGAGACATCTTCTGACAAGATGGGGACTGGGAAGAGTCAGGAACTTGTATTCTTTCTCAACAGTTCCTTTTCATTAGACTTGCCGAGTCCCTGCTTTGTGCCCAGTCCTTTGCTTGGCTTTGTGAGATTATAAGAGGAGACAGTCCCTGCCTTGGGAATAGGCTTAATCGGGTTGGAAAAACAAGAGCAACATACTTTTAACAGCCACATGAGATATGTATGAACAAGTTTTGAGTTGAACCTACTTGCCTTTGTTAAAGCAATACAATTATTTCAAAATTGTAGGCACTTGGTAAATACTGGTTGATCGACTGGTTGTTTCTGTTTTGTCCTCTAGGCTGTGAACATATCAAAGATGGAGATTTGTTTGAGACAGAGTTTTGCTCTGTCACCCAGGATGGAGTGCAGTGGTGTAATCATAGCTCACTGTAACCTTGAAGTCCTGGGCTCAAGTGATGCTCTTGCCTCAGCCTCTCAAGTAGCTAGGACTATAGGCATGCACCACCATGGGTGGCTAATTTTTTAAAATTTCTGGTAGTGAAGGAGTCTTGCTGTGTTTCCCAGGCTGGCTTTGAACTGCTGGCCTCAAGCCATCCTCCCTTCCTTGGCTTCCCAAAGTGCTGGGAATACAAGCAAGATGGAGACTTTTCTGCTCACATTTAGCACAGGACCTGACGTGAATAGATTCTTAAAGAATGAAAGAAAATAATTGTATCAAAATGTAGGACATGATGAGTGCTGCGAATAAGCAGGTAGTTGATTTGGTTTAACTACAGCCAATGTCCAGATTGGTTTAACTACAGACAAGAGTTGGAAAGGTGGACAGTAGTGGCCCTTCTTGTTTTTGGTATCTTGAGAACATCATTCTCTGAATTTTCCTAGCTCCCATTTTAGCTGACCAAAGAGCAAAATCTTTTATTGATCCATTCCTAAGAGTGAGAGTTAAGCATCTATTTTTGTATTTTTATTTTTTTACATTATTATTTATTAGTTTTTTTTAGAGACAAAGTCTCGCTATGCTGCCCAGGCTGGTCTTGAACTCCTGGGCTCAAGCAATCCTCCTACTTCAGCCTCCCAAAGTGCTTGGATTACAGTGCTGGGAGCCACCGCACCTGGCTTGAGCATCTATTTTTTAAATCATTAGATATGGGAGAGATGTTTAGGATGGTTTATGATAAGTTAGTAACAAAGATAAATTGAAAATGTATGGACTTAGATGACCAGAATGGATAAAATTCAACTCTGTGTTGAATTTTTAACATTTTGAGTCTACTTCTAAATACTGTTGTTTAAAAAGTGCTACTTTGGCCGGGAGTGGTGGCTCACACCTGTAATCCCAGCACTTTGGGAGGCCAAGGCCGGTGGATCATTTGAGGTGTGGAGTTTGAGACCAGCCTGGCCAACATGGTGGAACCGTCTCTACTAAAAATACAAAAGTTAGCTGGAGGGTAGTGTAGTCCCAGCTATTCAGGAGGCTGAGGCAGGAGAATTGCTTGAGCCTGGGAGGCAGAGGTTGCTGAAATTGTGCCATTGCACTCCAGTCTGGGCGACAGAGTGACACCCTGTCTCAAAAAAAAAAAAAAAAAAGTGCTAGCTACAACTAACTAAAAAGCAGAGCTTATTTTGTTTCTCATTCCTTCATAGAGCATAATTTGATCCAGATGGTTCATGCTGTAGATTCTGCCGTTGTAGCATTCAGCAACACTTGTTAATGTACAACATGTACTTAGATTTCTTTCTTTATTTTTTTATATTTCTATGTTTCTATATTTTATTTTTATGTTTTTTTAATATGCATAGGGTTTTTGGTTTTCTGGACTTTTTTTGTCCCCTCTTATTTTTGGCATGTCAGTGAAATATCAAACTAACTCCTATAGTTTTTGTTAATTTTTTCTTTTTTTTTTTTTGAGATGGGGTCTTGCTCTGCCACCCAGGCTGGAGTGCAGTGGCATGATCTCAACTCAACTGCAGTCTCTGCCTCCTGGGTTCAAGAGATTCTCCTGCCTCAGCCTCCTCAGTAGCTGGGACTACAGATGTGCACCACCATGCCCAGCTAGGGTTTGTTATTTTTAATATAATTATTCAGAAGGGCAACTGGAAGTTGACTTTCAAGTACCTACTGAATGTGCTAATGTCTTGCTAAACACTGTGAGGGCAGTAATGGAGAAGGCAGCTCTGTCTTTAAAGAACTTAAAATTGTTAGGGATTTAGGAACAATCCATATGAAAATTGTTAGAAGAGAATAGTAGATAAGTTTTTTTCATCTGCTATCTTGAGCTGTTTTTCCTAATGGGAGAATATCATTCCTCAAGGAGATTATGGTTAAAAAAATAAACACTGAGAACCATTGCAGTAAATGACAAAGTAGCTGACTGAGTTGTAAACTGTTTTGGAATTTAGTGTAGTATTTTCAAAACTTTGGATTGTAACTCGCAGTAAAAAACAAAACGTTTTACAGACATACATGTATATATGTGGATACACATAAAATGATACAAAAGTTTACGAAATAATGTCTTCGAAAGCATCCATTTGCACTCTAATCTTTCTTTTATTCCAGATTATTTCCCTATCCCTCCCTTCCTCCCCCCTTCCTTCCTTCCTTCCTTCCTTCCTTCCTTCCTTCCTTCCTTCCTTCCTTCCTTCCTTCCTTCCTTCTTTCCTTCCTTCCTTCCTTCCTTCCTATTCCATTCACAGCCTGCTATATTATTTTACAACTCTGTGTGTGGATACTGTGCTGTGTACTGGGATTCCTATTCCTGTGATGAGTAGGCAGACATGGTTCCAGCTTCCAAAGATCCTACAATCAATTGAGAAAGATAGACAAATGAAGTAATATGATAAGATATGATAAATACTCTGAGAGGTAAAGTATAGGCAGTAGAGGCCATTCATTCAGTTATTCATAAAGCATTTATTCAGCATCTCTTTGTGCTAGGAGCTGTTGTAGGCATTAGAGATTCTGCAGTGAACAAAGCTAAATTACATTTCTCATTGAGTTTACAACTTGGTGTGGGTGGGAGTGGTAAGTGTATATAAGAAATAAGTAAACATAATAATCAGTTAATTTCAGATACTGATTAATGAGATGATAGTAAAACAGGATCATGTGATAAAGATGAATGAGAAAATAACCTTGGATTAGGTAGCCAGGAAAGGCTTCTCTGAGAAGCCAACATTTGAGCTGAACCCTAAATAGTACTAAGAGGTACTGTAATGTGAGATCTGTGGCCTGAACATTCTCGGCAGAGGAAATTACAAAGTTTGTATCTTGTGGAAAAGGCACGCATCCTTGGTCTTACAGGATTAGGGACATCTTCCTGAAGAGAGAAGAATGAAAGACAGTTTATAGTCAAGAGGAAATCACACTAGTATGCTAGAGGATTTTTTGTTTTATTTTTTATTTTTTGAGATGGAGTCTCGCTCTGTCGCCCAGGCTGGAGTGCAGTGGTGTGATCTCAGCTTACTGCAACCTCTGCTTCCCGGGTTCAGGCAATTCTCCTGCCTCAGTCTCCCGAGTAGCTGGGATTACAGGCACCTGCCAGCATACCCAGCTCATTGTGTTTTTTTTGTATTTTTAGTAGAGATGGGGTTTCACCATGTTGGCTAGACTGGTCTCGAACTCCTGACCTCAGGTGATCCGCCTGCCTCAGGAGTTAGATGTATGGAAATGTGGAAGAGGAACTTTTAGGCAGAGTACGGTATAAGCAATGATGTGGATATGGGAATGGGAAGCCTTCTTGGGACTTACATTTCACAGGGAACAGTAGAAGAGATCTGGGGCCAAACTAAGAAAGACTTTGCTTGAGAGAAGAGGATAATGTAGGCAGTGAGAAGCAGGGATTACTGATGTGATAAAATCGACATCTGGCTTGAAAAACTAACCAAGTGGAATGACAGAATAGAGAACCGCATGTCATTGGACCTTTAGATCTTTAGTCTGCCTCCTATTCTCACATGTGAGTTAAGATGAATTACCAATGCACTTTTTTTTTTTTGTCAGTTTCCTGATTGACTTCAGAACTTCTGGCAGTTGCAGAATTTTCTTTTTGCTAAGTTGCTTTTCCCCGCCACTCCATGTATAATTGCAGAACGCTAATGTTGCTTTGTGGTTACCTGCCTGCTTAGTTTTCCAATTGCCAGAGCACTGAGGTTTCAGTCCCAGTGCCAGCCAGTTAATTTACCCTGTTCCAGAGTTAAATGCTGCAAATGTGAGCCTAATCAGAAAATTATCACAATGGTGATCAGAAAGAGAAGGGCTAATATATCAGTGTAGAAGAAAAAGCAACTTGTTCTAGTGATAATGGTTTAATAGTGATGTCTTATTGTTCATTTATTCTTCATCAAATGTTTGAGAACTTGCCTTGTTCTAGGCACCAAATTTGAGAATACAGATGTGAATGAGAGGGCCAAATGTAAATATATTTAACATGTTTCTTATTGGTTACTTCAGGTTGAGTATCCCTTATCCAAAATGCTTGGGCCCAGAAGTGTTTCAGATTTTGGATTTGTTTCAGATTTTGGAATATTCGCATTATACTTACCAGTTGGGCATCCCTAATCAGAAAATCCAAAATCTGAAATGGTCCAAGGAACATTTTCTTTGAACATTGTGTTGGCATTGAAAAAGTTTTGGATTTTGGAGTGTTTTGGATTTTGGAATTTTGGATTAAGGATACTCAGCCTATAGTTACAATGGATTGTGGGTGCACAAAGGAGACAAAAACTAAATCAGTGTGAGACACTAATATTTATTGAGTGCCTATTGTGTATCACATACTGTGATTTTTTTCCCCATAGGAGCAGCTTTATTTTATAATGAGGTATCATAGTTGTAACTATGCCAAAGTTGTTACAACAAAAGCACTTTTTACCTTATCTCATTTTATTGTCACAGTAAACTGGTGAGGCAAGTAGAATAGATATAATAATTAACCCCTTTCTACAAATGAAGATCTGTGAAATGACTGATTATGTTTTGTGGCTTGCCTAGGGTTAAGGCTGTTTGGTGGTTTGATATATTCACTATTCCTGGTAAGAATAAATAAAGGTCGGATGAGCTACTATTTGAGGTTAAACTAAGAGTAGTAAGACTTTTGTCTAGAAGGACAAAGATATAATCTGAGTCCAAAATCATGAAAAATAATAGGTAAAATATATAGTATGTCAGATGGGATAAGCGCTATGGAGAAAAAGCACAGAAGGGGAAGGGAGATAAGAAGAGCAAGGGCCCTATTTGGGGCATTGCAATTTAAAATGGAATCATCAGGGAAAGCCTCATTGAGAAGGTGATGACATTGAGCAAAAGACCTAAAGGAGATCTATAGCAAGAAGGCCAGGTTGTCAAGATAGAATAGGAAGGAAGGTGGGAGAGTTGGAGGTGAAATTGGGAGGTGGGTGCACAGGACAGGTTGTATAGGATTCTGTGGATTTTTTGTTTTTTGTTTTTTTTTTTTTGAGATGGAGTTTCACTCTTGTTGTCCAGGCTGGAATGCAGTGGCGTGATCTCAGCTCACTGCAACCACCGCCTCCCGGATTCAAGCAATTCTCATGCCTCAGCCTCCTGAGTAGTTGGGATTACAGGCTCCTGCCACCACGCCCGGCTAATTTTTTGTATTTTTAGTAGAGACGGGGTTTCACCATATTGGTCAGGCTGATCTAGAACTCCTCCTGACCTCAGGTGATCCACCCGCCTTGGCATCCCAAAGTGCTGGGCTTACAGGTGTGAGCCACCATGCCTGGCCTGTGGATTGTTTTTTAACAATTTTGACTTTTATTCTGGAGATAAGAAGCCACTATTAGGAGTTTTGAGGGAGGTAATGATATGATTCTGAGTTTAACTTTTAAAGGGTAATTTTGGCTGCAATGTGGGATGGGGGGAATTTAGGAAGTTATCTGTAAATATCTGTATGTATAGAATTCATACTCTTTGAAGGTGACATCAGAGAAGACAATCTCGTCATGAATCTTTTGAGGGGGCCTGAATCTTATCTGTGAAATAGCATTTCATGTTGGTCAATTTACATGTTAATTACATTTGATTCTTTGACATTGCAGTCTTAATAATTGCTAACAGAATTTAATAATTGCTAACATGATTTGATTCTTTAGATGGCCGCCAAGAGCGAGTCATGTTTGACAAAATTACATCTCGAATCCAGAAGCTTTGTTATGGACTCAATATGGATTTTGTTGATCCTGTAAGTAAATATGGTTTTTATCTTGGGTTCCTTGTTTCATGTGTTTCTTTCCATTTGTCTCTTATTCCTGGACCTTCACTCACCTGACATACTTTGGTATTCTGGCTATGCTCTTTGATATAAAATTTGAATTCATTGCTTAAAACATTTTTTTTTCTTAATTTTGGTTCTGTCCTGTGAGTTCTCACTTTTCAGAGAACTATGAATATGAGTAAAGAGGAAAATTTGATATTAACATTTAATATCAGATATTTCCTTGAGTAAATTGTTTTATTCATTAGTGGAAAAGCCTAGGCCAGGCGCGGTGGCTCACGCCTGTAATCCCAGCACTTTGAGAGGCTGAGGTGGGCGGATCACCTGAGGTCAGGAGTTCAAGAACAGCCTGGCCAACATGATGAAACCCTGTCTCTACTAAAAATACAAAAATTAGCTGGGCCTGGTGGTGGGCGCCTGTAATCCCAGCTACTTGGGAGGCTGAGGCAGGAGAATCACTTGAACTTGGGAGGCAGAAGTTGCAGTGAGCCGAGATCGTGCCACTGCACTCTAGCCTGGGCGACAGAGCGAAACTCCCTCTCAAAAAAAAAAAAAAAAAAAAAGGGAAGCCTAAAGTTTGTTTTGGAATTGTGGTTATTTAGGTAGGAACTGGTTTAAAATTTGCTTTTTGTTATTTATGTAAAAAGATTTAAGTAATATAAAGTAGATTTCATGGACAATATTTAAGTCAAGAACAAACTATTCATAAACGAGTTGCTCTGCTTTTTTCCTTATCCTTTATAACTTCTATATTCTAGACTCTCATCAGTTATCTGGACTGTTTTCTGTGGTCTCTGCAGTGTCCTGGACTTCCTCTAATCTTGCCCTCTTCAAACTCGTCTTCCACCTGACTTCTAAAATGATCTTCCTTAAATGAGAATCTCTAAGAACTCTTTTCTTCAAATCCACCCATATTTCCATCTCCTTATTTAGGTATCTTATCTGTACTGCTGTAAAACCTGTGCTCATCTCATAGCTTTAATCATATAACATGGAAATTAATTATAGGTCTTTATCCTACCCTAGAATTGAGGATGGGCTGTGTATCTTATTGTTGTGATATCCTCAGTGCTTGACATATATCTAATTAGCCACTTGACCAAAGTAAGTTTGGTCAAGAGAAAATGATTTTATGCATCTTGAAAATATGTTTATTGTAAATTCTCTTTTACATTGAGAACTTAAGACAATAATTAGAATAGTAGAATGTTAGAGTTGGAATGAACCTTGAGAGCCCATCCCATTTCATCTTTGTTTTATAGGTAAGAAAGTTCCAAAGAGAGAGGGAAGTGACTTAAGTTAGTGGGAGTATAGGGAGAAGCACCTAGGTCTCTTCACTCCCACATGTTCTATTGCCTCATGCAGTAGTACGTTTTAGAGCACAGGAGTGTTGCAGCATCCTCAAACTTCCTAAGGTAGATTCTGTTGAAAAACTGTCGGTGCACGTCTGTAATCCCAGCACTTGGGGAGACCAAGGTAGGCAGATTGCTTGGGCTCAGGAGTTTGAGACCAGCCTGGGTAACGTGGTGAAACTGCCCAGGTGCAGTGGCACAATCTTGGCCCACTGCAGCCTCCGCCCCTGGGGTTCAAATGATTCTTGTGCCTCAGCCTCCCTCCGCTGGGATTACAGGCATGTGCCACCACGCCCGGCTATATTTTTGGATTTTTAGTAGAGACAGGATTTTGCCATGTTGGCCAGGCATGAACTCCTGGCCTCAAGTGATCTGCCCGGCTTGGCCTCCCAAAGTGCTGGGATTACAGGTATGAGCCACACCGTGCCTTCCCTCAACCCTGTTTCTACAAAAACAAAACAAAACAAAACAAAAACAAAAAAAAACAAAAATTAGCTGGGCATGGTGGCGCATGCCTGTAGTCCCAGCTACTTGGTGGTGGGAGGATCGCTTGAGTCCTGGAGGTTGAGGTTTCTGTGAGCTGAGACTGTGCCACTGTACTCTAGCATAGGCCACAGAATGAGACCCTGTCTCAAAAAGAAAAAAAGAAAAACTGTGTATGCTGTTAGATCTGGCACAGCACAGTTAGCACACAGATGGTATTTTATTCTGAGTTCTAATTGTTTGCCATATTACTCTAGAAACTATTTAGAAGACTTCACTGCTCTTATACTGAACACACCTTATCTACTGGATCTGGGAAGAAAGTGATCGGGAGCAACTTGGGTTTAGCTATATTATAATTAGAATAGATTGCAGACTGTTAAAATAGTTACACATGTATGTGTCTTTTTTTTGAGGGGGGTATGCATTGTTCAGCTGGGAAATACATTTATTTTCTGTTGGATTAAGTGGTTTCTTAAAGATTCAATAAACACACACACTCACAACTTAGAATTTGTTTTTCTTAAAAATGTATGCTAATACCTTGTGCATTACATGTCTTAAAAATGAACTTACAATGTGGCCTTGAAAACAGTGAAATACAGTGAAGTTTAATGGGGTTGGGGCCAGAAGACTTGTATAATAATATAACCTTGGGCAAGTCCCAATAACCTGAGCCTCAGGTTCTTAATGTAAAATAGGTATAGTAATAACCATCTCACAAAGTGATTATGAAATGTCAGAGATTATCAAAGTTGATAATTTTTGATCAACTTTGGTTGAGAATCATTTGAACCCCAGGGGTGGAGGTTGCACTTTGTAATTTGTGAAGTGCTAAAGAAAGAGTAGTCATTAAATTATCATGACTCAGCCCCAAACCTAATTTATACTTCTTTCTCCTTTAATTGGCATGATTAAAGTTTGATTTATTTGCTTTTCTGTACTTATCCTTATATGGAATTTGGGAAAAGTAAGTATGAAGCTGGAGCCCTGATCACTTAGGGAGGATCTGAATGAAAAATGGGGAAACACTCATATAGAATCATTAGTCTGTTGGGAGAATTTGAATGAAAATAGGGAAATACAGAATCATTAGTATGTTTTCAGCTATTTCCCTGTGAGACTAATTGATTTAAAGGCTATATTTAGGTTTTTTTAAATAACACCTTCATTTTATATGTAGTATACATTTTCTATAGTTCTGCTGGGTTGTGCATTCTCATTACTAAGTTTCCCACTGCCCACCATTCCGAAAGATAATTTTTCAGATAAGTAAATTGTCTTGTTCTTTGTTTCAGACAGGGTCTCACTGTGTTGCCCAGGCTGGAGTACAGTGCCATGATCATAGATAGCTCAGTGCAGCCTTGACTTCCCCAGTACAAGCATTCCTCCCACCTCAGCTTACCCTGTAGCTGCAACCACAGGCACTTACCACCTTGACTGGCTAATTTTTTAATTTTTAGTAGGGATAGGGTCTCATTATATTGCTCAGGTTTGTCCCAAACTCCTGCGCTCAAGTGAGCCTCCTACCTCGGCCTTCCAAAGTGTTGGGATTACAGGTGTGAGCCACTGTGCCCAACCTGTCGTTTATATTGTGATGTGAATTTGATTGTTTTCTTTTTTTCTTTCCTTTTTTTTTTTTGAGACAGGGTCTCACTCTGTCGCCCAGGCTGGAGTGCAGTGGCATAATCACAGCTCCTTGCAGCCTCAGCTTCCTGAGTAGCTGGGATCACAGGTGTGTACCATCACACCCAGCTAATTTTTTTATTATTTGTGGAGATGGTGGGGGGGGGGGGTCTTCCTGGCTTGCCCAGGCTGGTCTCGAACTCCTGGACTTAAGCCATTCTCCCACATTGGCTTCCCAAAGTGCTGTGATTATGGGTGAGCCACAACGCCTGGCTTTTTTTTTTTTTTTTTTTTTTTTAAATAGGGTCATGAACTGCTAAGGTTAAGTGATCCCCTCACCTCAACTGCTGAGTAGCTAGGACTATAGGTATGTACTACCACACCTGGCCATGATGGTTTTCTTAATTACTCTTTTAAGGAAGCTATTGTTTCTTGGGAAAGCTCAAGTAATTCTTGGTTTTATTTTTGTAGGCTCAGATCACCATGAAAGTAATCCAAGGCTTGTACAGTGGGGTCACCACAGTGGAACTAGATACTTTGGCTGCTGAAACAGCTGCAACCTTGACTACTAAGCACCCTGACTATGCTATCCTGGCAGCCAGGATTGCTGTCTCTAACTTACACAAAGAAACAAAGAAAGTGTTCAGTGGTAAGTCTTGGGTGAAAAAGTAAAAATTCAGTATTCTTAGAAAAGTAATAAGGGTAGTAGAAATCTTGACTGTTTAAAGAAGCAAATATGGCTAGGTGGGGTGGCTTACACCTCAAATCCCAGCAATTTGGGAAGTCAAGGCAGGCAAATTGCTTGAGTCCAGGAGTTTGAGAACAGCTTGGGCAATGTGGCGAAACCCCATCTCTGCGTTTTAAGAAAAATCTAAAATTATAAAACAGACCGGGTGCAGTGGCTCACACCTGTAATCCCAGTGCTTTGGGAAGCCAAGCAGGTTGATCGCTTAGGTCAGGAGTTTGAGACCAGCCTGGCCAACATGGTGAAACCCCATCTCTACTAAAAATACAAAAAATTAGCTGGGCATGGTGGCGGGGGCCTATAATCTCGGCTACTCGGGAGGCTGAGGCAGGAGAATTGCTTGAACCTGGGAGGCGGAGATTGCAGTGAGCCGAGCCTATGTCACTGCACTCCGGCCTGGGCGAGAGAGTGAGACTCTGTCTCATAAATAAATAAATAAATAAATAAATGGCAAATATGTAAATTAGTGGGAAAGAGTGGACTACAGTTTCCTATTTCTCCATGCTGCCTATCTGCTGTATAAAAGAGTTGATGTATCTTTGTTCTTTAAGTTTTTTATTCTCTCTCTTTTTAAATTTTTTTATTTTTTTTGAGATAAAGTTTTGCTCTTATCACCCAGGCTGGAGTGCAATGGTATGATTCGGCTCACTGAAACCTCCGCCTCCCGGGTTCAAGCGATTCTCCTGCCTCAGCCTCCCGAGTAGCTTGGGATTACAGGCAGTTGCCACCACACCCAGCTAATTTTTGTATTTTTAGTAGAGATGGGGTTTCACCATGTTGCCCAGGCTGGTCTCAAACTCCTGACCTGAGGTGATCTGCCCTCCTTGGTCTCCTGACGTGCTGGGTTTACAGGCGTGAGTCACCGCACCTGGCCTCTCTCTCTCTTTTTTAAAGCCCATTGTTAGGCGCTTGGTGGTGATATGGTTGGAAAAATGAATAATATTTATTGACAAGTTTTGGGTTAAACAAAATGTTATAGTTGCTCCTTTCTCACTAGATGCGAACTCTTCATTTCATCACTACCATTTTACAGCTCAGGGAATGTGGGAAAGGGAAGGTTAAATAATTTGTTCAATATATAAGAAGCCAGCTGGTAGACTGAGATTAAAAAATCTTTATTGTTTCCTATCGGGAGCCAAAAAGGAAAAAAAAGTTTTTAAAAATTTTATGCCAGGCATGGTGGGCCTAATCCCAGCACTTTGGGAGGCCAAGGCAGGAGGATTACTTGAGCCCAGGAGTTCAAGACTAGCCAGGGTAACATAGTGAGACCCTTTCTCTCCAAAATTAAAAACGTTAACAAGGTATAGTAGTGTGTGCCTGTCATTCCAGCTACTCAGGAGGCTGAGGTGGGTCGCTAGCTTCCCAAAGAGCTGGGATTACAGATGTCAGCCACTGTCCAGCCTTAGGAATCTGTTTTATTTATTTATTTATATTTTATTTTATTTTTATTTTTATTTTTATATTTTTGAGACAGAGTCTCACTCTGTCACCCAGGCTGGAGTGCAGTGGTGCAATCTCGGCTCACTGCAAGCCCTGCCTCCCGGGTTCATGCCATTCTCCTGCCTCAGCCTCCCGAGTAGCTGGGACTACAGGCGCGTGCCACCATGCCCGGCTAATTTTTTGTATTTTTAGTAGAGACGAGGTTTCACCGTGTTAGCCAGGATGGTCTCTATCTCCTGACCTCGTGACTCGCCTGCCTCAGCCTCCCAAAGTGCTGGGATTACAGGCCTGAGCCACGGTGCCCGGCCCAGGAATCTATTTTAAACTACAAGAGCTTATAATCACTTTAACTCTAGAAGATTGTTTCCTTAAATGAGGCATTACATATTTCTTCAACATGTATGTGTTTATTGAGCACTTTACATGCTAGATATTGAGGTGGGTTGAGATGAAAAAAAGGGTTGAGAACTACTGTTTTCAACTGTTACCTAAAGATTGAATTAGCTGTTAAGTGGTCTTGATATATTTTCTTTTTTTGTTGTATTTTTTTAGATGTGATGGAAGACCTCTATAACTACATAAATCCACATAATGGCAAACACTCTCCTATGGTGGCCAAGTCAACATTGGATATTGTTTTGGCTAATAAAGATGTATGTATAACACTTTTCTGGTGGAAATTTTTTGATAGTCTTTTTTAATATTGCACACATTTTAGAAAATTTAAACACTACAAAAGATACAGGTAAATACAATTCTGTTTTTTCCTGCCCTGATTCCTGATTTTCCTCTTTAGAAACAACTTTATCATTTTAAAATGTATTTTTCCAGAGCTATTTTGTACGTACATGTGTGTGCATATGTGTGTGTACATATATATTTTTATTTTTGGTGGTACTGTACTGTGCATACTATTTTCATTGATACTTTTTTCACTTGTAAGTATATCTTGTTTGTTCTCTATCAGCCTTTATGAATTTACTCATTTTTTTATAATAGTTGTATAATGTTCCATTTTATAGATATATTGTCATTGTATGTATGTGTAAGAATTCCTTTAGTGATCAATATTTGGTTTTCATCTTTTCACTGCAGTGAATATTCTTGTATGGTAGGTGTTTTGCCCATAGATGAATATATCTGTAAGATAAATCCGGCCGGGCGCGGTGGCTCAAGCCTGTAATCCCAGCACTTTGGGAGGCCGAGACGGGCGGATCACAAGGTCAGGAGATCGAGACCATCCTGGCTAACACGGTGAAACCCCGTCTCTACTAAAAAATACAAAAAACTAGCCAGGCGCCGTGGTGGGCGCCTGTAGTCCCAGCTACTCGGGAGGCTGAGGCAGCAAAATGGCGTAAACCCGGGAGGCGGAGCTTGCAGTGAGCTGAGATCCGGCCACTGCACTCCAGCCTGGGCGACAGAGCGAGACTCCGTCTCAAAAAAAAAAAAAAAAAGATAAATCCCTTCAGTTGAATTGCTGAGCCAATGTGTATGTGAATTCAAAATTTTGATAGGCATTGCCAAACTGACTCCCAAAAAGGTTGCTCAGGTAAAATTTTACAGGCTCATGCTCAGCAGCTTAAAAATTATCCACTTGTGTTTGAACTGCTTTCTTAACTAGATGCCAGAGGACAGAAGGGAACAGATGTAGCCTAACCAGCCCTTTTACACACAGGATTTATTTACCATGTATATCTGGACAGGTTAGAGACCAGTTTTAACTTTGGGTAATGGAATGATTAGGCTGGGTGAGGGGGCTGACGCCTGTAATCCCAGCACTTTGGGAGGCCAAGGTGAGTGGATCACAAGGTCAGGAGATCGAGACCATCCTGGCTAACTGGGTGAAACCCCGTCTCTACTAAAAATACAAAAAATTAGCTAGGCGTGGTGGCACGCGCCTATAGTCCCAGGTACTCAGGAGGCTGAGGCAAGAGAATGGTGTGAACCCGGGAGGCGGAGCTTGCAGTGAGCCGAGATCATGCCACTGCACTCCAGCCTGGGCAACAGAGCAAGACTCAGTCTCAAAAAAAAGAATGATTAATTGACTGTCTCTCTAAACATGTATCTGATGTTAAAGAGACTAGGAGAAAACTGAGTTGTTTGTGTGTTGTTAATTTGTGTAATCTTGAAGACAAGGTGAAGACAAAAATACAGCAGCAGCATCAAACATGTGTCTAAAAATATGTCTATTGATAGTCAAGTGTTTCAGTTCTGTAATATTCATACTGAGCCCATACCTGCCTTTGGCAACAAAGATGGACTTAAAATTTTAAGAGAGAAGGAAAGCAAGCTTTCGTATAGGTTTTTCTAGTCCTTAGATATGGATCATTATGTAGAAACACTGTTAGTATTTTGAAAACCTGGCTCCGTTTTTTTCTATCAAAAATGATTATTTGTACGTTAATTGCTTTTGTTTTCCTCTGAATGGCTTTATAGCCTACTAAAACTCTGTAAAAATGACCAGTTATGCTATAAAATCTTACTGTTACAATAGTGGTTTGTCTGAAACTTGTTAAAGGACCATAGATTTTGAAGAGCCCCAGAATTAACGTAAGCCTGCTTCTTGTCATTGTTTATTACATATACTGTTATATGCAGTTTGAGGTAGGCTAGTTTTTGAAGTAAATATATATACGTATTAGTAAATATGTAGTAACAATACTTTTGGATTAATAGTAATCTAAAAACATGTTTAAGGATGATAATATAGTCCCATTTATGCTCATGTTTTTTCCCCCTTTCAAAACATACTATAAACATAATAGTGAAAGTTTGGAAAATTAAATGTAATCTCACAACATATATTTATGTATTATCTTCTAGTGTTGTAATATACATATTTTTAAACCTAATTAGGATACTTAATTTATATATATTGTTTCTTTTTTTTAGAATGTTAGATGGACTTCTACAGTAATAATGCTTAGTGTTATCTGTGTTGATTTTAGTTCTGGAGTCAGGGCTGAGAGACAACAGATTTTGTGAAAATAAGTAATTAATTTAATTGTGCGTTCTTTTTCACCCGTATCAGCGCCTGAATTCTGCCATTATCTATGACCGAGATTTCTCTTACAATTACTTTGGCTTTAAGGTAAATAACGGGTTTCAAGTATTTGGGGACTTGTACTTAAATCATGAAATACAGGATTTTATTTATGTTTTGATGACAGTTATCAAGACCATAAGTTGTTTGGAGTTGGGATGGACCTGGGGAGTTAGTGGGGTTAAGGTAGCAGTGGTGGTTTGAATTAAGGCAAAGGTAGCTTATCTATTTGCAATTTTTGAATTTTCCACATATTACTTCTGGATTACCTGAGGAGTTATGCAGATAAATTACCATAAGTGTTTCATAACATTCTAAGTATTTTTGTGTTGATAGGCAGTATAGTATAGTATAGTATAGTATAGTATAGTATAGTATAGTATATAGTATAGTGTAGTGACTGAGAACATGAATGTCAGTGTCCACCTGAATTCCAGTCTCTGCTCTATTTCTTATTAGCAAGTTATTTAATCTCTCTGTGCTTGTTTCCTCCTTTTTAGAATGGGGAGAATATAAAATTTCAACAACAAATTTAATTAAAAAAAATTTTTTTTTTGAGACTGAGTCTCACTGTTTCACCTAGCCTGGAGTGCAGTGGCGCGATCTTGGCTGACTGCAACCTCTGTCTGCCGAGTATAAGCAGTTCTCCTGCCTCAGCCTCCTGAGTAGCTGGGACTACAGGCGCACACCACCATGCCCAGCTAATTTTTGTATTTTTAGCAGAGACAGAGTTTCGCCATATTGGCCAGGCTGGTCTTGAACTCCTGACCTCAGGTAATCTACCTGCCTTGGCCTTCCAAAGTGCTGGGATTACAGGCATTAGCCACTGCGGCCAATTTAGTTTAAATTTCAACTTAAAGTGCCTATAACAGGCTGGGCGTGGTGGCTTATGCCTGTAATCCCAGCACTTTGGAAGGCCAAGGCGGGCTGAACACCCGAGGTCAGGAGTTGGAGACCAGCCTGGACCACGGGGTGAAGTGCCCTCTCTACTAAAAAATACAAAAATTAGCTGGGCATGGTGGTGCATGCCTGTAAGTCCAGCTACTTGGGAGGCTGAGGCAGGATACTGCTTATACTTAGGAGACGGAGGTTGCAGTGAGCCAAGATTGCGCCACTGCATTCCAGCCTGGGTGACAGAGTGAGACTCTGTCTCAAAAAAAAAAGGTGCCTGTCACAGACTAGGCACTGCTCTAAACAACATATATACTCATTTAATCCCCTGAAGAATCCCTGATGTATATGTTGCTCATTTAATCCCCATGAGGAGTCTTCAGGGGATTAAACGAGTGTAGATGTTGCTTAGATTAGTGCCTAGTCTGTTACAGGCACTTTTTAAGTGTTAGCTGTTTTGGTGTTGATGATGATGATGAATACTACAACTTCTGCTGTTAATGTGTACAGAGCTGACTTTTTCCAGAAATTTTCATGCAGTCTCTGCCGAAACAAAAGTGCCAGTGAGGAGGCTGAGATGGGAGGATTCCTTGAGCTCAGGAGTTCGAGACCAGCCTGGGCAATACAGGGAGACCATGTGTCTACAGAATGTTTTAAAAAGTTTTTTTTAAAAAAGTGCCAATGATAATCCTGGCTAACATGGTCTCTACTAAAAATAGAAAAAAAAAATTAGCCAGGCATGGTGGCGGGCGCCTGTAGTCCCAGCTGCTCGGGAGGCCAAGGCAGGAGAATGGCATGAACCTAGGAGGCAGAGCTTGCAGTGAGCCAAGATCGCGCCACTGCACTCCAGCCTGGGCAACAGAACGAGACTCCGTCTCAAAAAAAAAAAAAAAGTGCCAATGATAATGTTCCAGATGAAGCTAGGAAGAGTAAATGTGCTATTCTTTTCATTTGAAATTTTATAGAAACGGCCAAGATTTAAAGAGATTGTCTTATAGTGGATAATATATCTACTGCGTCTTAAAAACGGTGCTCTGAAAATTTTTTGTTGTTTCTCTCTTTCTAGACGCTAGAGCGGTCTTATTTGTTGAAGATCAATGGAAAAGGTGAGAAATGAACATGTTTGTGCGTTACATTTTCTACTGATTATATTGAATATATAGCTTTGAGCTATAAGTCTTAATATTCCTACTTAGACTCCAGATAACATTTTGGACTTTAGGTTTAGTTTGTGGATAATTGTCCTGCTTATTAGTATAAAGTTTTTCTAGTTTCCTTTTGGTATCCTTTTCTAAAATTCAAATATGTATCTCAACCTACTTTTTCTGACATGTCTCATCATGTGAAAACTCCTCTTTTGTCTATAGTGGCTGAAAGACCACAACATATGTTGATGAGAGTATCTGTTGGGATCCACAAAGAAGACATTGATGCAGCAATTGAAACATATAATCTTCTTTCTGAGAGGTGGTTTACTCATGCTTCTCCCACTCTCTTCAATGCTGGTACCAACCGCCCACAACTTTCTAGGTAGGTGTTTTGAGTACACCCACAACTTTCTAGTTATGTGTTTTGAGTAGGGAAATAAACGTTGACCTGAAGAAACTGGGCAGTTCATCACATAAAAAATAATTTAATGAACTTTTAATCGCTGCCTGCTCTGATTAAATGAGATTTAGATTCTGGAAAGATCTCTGACTGTAATGTGGTAAATGATTTGGAGAAAAGGCAAATGCTTAAAACAAAAATGTTCTAAAATTGATTGGATTGTGGTGATGGTTACAAAACTCTGAGTCTATTAAAAGCCGTTGAGTAGTACACTTTAAATGGGGAATTATATTATTTGTGAATTATATTTCTTTTTTTTTTTTTTTTTTGAGACAGAGTCTCACTCTGTCACCCAGGCTGGAGTGCATTGGCGCCTCCTGGGTACAAGCAATTCTCCTGCCTCAGCCTCTTGAGTAGCTGGGATTACAGGTGCCTGCCACCACACCCAGCTAATTTTTGTATTTTTGGTAGAGATGGGGTTTCACCATGTTGGTCAGGCTGGTCTTGAACTCCTGACCTCAGGTGATCCACCTACCTCGGCCTCCCAAAGTGCTGGGATTACAGGCATGAGCCACCATGCCTGGTGTGAATTACATTTCAATAAGGTTGTTTTAAAAAGAAAGTAAATGCCAAGAACTAGTTAGGGGACTCTCATAGCAGTTTATATAAGAAACTGTGGTAGTTTAGATTAGGGAGGTGAAAGTAGAAATTGACAGAAGCAGATAGATCAAAAGATTTAGGGCCAGGCATGGTAGCTCACATCTGTAATTCCAACACTTTGGAAGGCTGAGGTGGGAAGATCACTTGAGGTCAGGAGTTCAAGGCTGCCATGAGCCATGATTATGCCACTGCACTCTAGCCTGGGCAACAGAGTGATACCTTGATTAAGATAAAAATATATATAAAAGATATTTAGGGTGTCAAATTGACAGAATATGGGTCAACAGTGGTTCTTCTTGCATTTATGGATACAGTAAGTAACAGGATTAATCATGATGCCATTTGTTGAGAAAAGGAACGCTAACAGTCTGGTAATACATTAAAAAAAAAATACCCATTATCAAGTTGGTTTGTTTCAGGAATTCAAGAACATGGTAATGTCAAAAATAATGTAATTCATTGCATTAACATTTTATGCAGTTTAATGCTCTTTCATAATAAACACTTTAACAAAATTGATACAGAAAATAACTTCCTTAATTTGGCAAAAGATATCCAATAAAAACCTAGATGTATCATCCCTTTTTTCAGCATGTTAGTGGAGGCTGAGCCAGCACAGTAAAATAAGAAAAAGAAAAGATTGGAAATCAGGGAACAAAACTGTAATGATTGAAAGAAATGACTTTTACATAGGAAACTCAAGAGTATCTGCAGACACATTATTAGAAATAAAAGATTTCAGCAAAATATCTGGATATAAGTTCAATATACATCAATCAGTTAAGTTTCTGTACTTCAGCTGTTAGAAAATTAAGTCTTAACCTACAGTCATGCATTACTTAACGATGGGGATATATTCTGAGAAATGTGTTGTAAGGTGATTTTCTTGTGCAGACATTATACAGTGTACTTATATAAGCCTAGATGGTATAGCCTACTACACACATAGGATATATGGCATAGCCTGTTGCTGCTCGTAGGCTATAAACCTGTGTAGCATGTTACTGTACTGAATACTGTAGGCCTTTGTAATACAATGGTAAGTATTCGTGTATCCAAACATATCACAGTTAAAGTACTCTATAAAAGATAAAAAATGGGCCGAGCATGGTGGCTCATGCCTGTAATCCTAGCACTTTGGGAGGTCAAGGCGGGCGAATTGCCTGAGGTCAGGAGTTCGAAACCAGCCTGGCCAACACGGTGAAACCCTGTCTCTACTAAAAAATATATATTAAAAAATTAGCCAGTCATGGCAGTGTGTGTCTATAGTCCCAGCTACTCGGGAGGCTGAGGCAGGAGAAATGCTTGAACCTGGGAGGCAGAGGTTGCAGTGAGCCAGGATTGCGCCACTGCACTCCAGCCTGGGCAACAGAGCGAGACTCCATCTCCAAAAAAAAAGATGAAAAAAAGATACATCTGTATAGGACAGTTATGAATAGAGCTTGTAGGACTGAAAATTGCTTTGGTTGAGTTAGTGAGTGAGTGGTGAATGAATATGAAGGCCTGGCTGAGCACGGTGACTTACGCATGTAATCCCAGCACTTTGAGGGGGCTGAGGCAGGTAGATCACAAGGTCAGGAGTTCAAGACCACAGGGCCAACATGGTGAAACCCTGTCTCTACTAAAAATGCAGAAATTAGCTAGGTATGGTGACGGGTGCTTGCAATCCCAGCTACTTGGAAGGCTGAGGCAGAATTGCTTGAACCTGGAAGGCGGAGGTTGCAGTGAGCCAACATCACACCACTACACTCCAGCCTGGGCAACAAGAGTGAAACACTATCTCAAAAAAAAAAAAAAAAAGAGAGTATGAAGACCTAGTACATTACTGACGACTGTAGACTGTATAAACATTGTACACACTAAATTTATTTTAAAAATATTTTCTTCAATAATAAATTAACCTTAGATTATTGGATGATCACTGTCGTATATGTGGTCCATCATTGACTTTTTGTTTTTGTTTTTGTTTTGTTTTTCTTTGTTTTTGAGACGGAGTCTTGCTCTGTCACCCAGGCTGGAGTGCAGTGGCGCAATCTCAGCTCACTGCAAGCTCCACCTCCTAGGTTCACACCATTCTCCTGCCTCACCCTCCCCAGTAGCTGGGACTACAGGCGCCTGCCACCACGCCCGGCTAATTTTTTTGTATTTTTTTAGTAGAGATGGGGTTTCACCATGTTAGTCATGATGGTCTCAATCTCCTGACCTCGTGATCCACCCGCCTCGACCTCCCAAAGTGCTGAGATTAAAGGCGTGGGCCACCGCGCCTGGCCTTTTTTTTGTTTTTAAGACAGAGTCTTACTCTGTTGCCCAGGCTGGAGTGCAGCTGCGTGATCTTGGCTCACTGCAGCCTCCACCTCCCAGGTCCAAGTGATTCTCCTGCCTCAGCCTTCCAAATAGCTGGGATTACAGGCGTGTGCCATCGCACCCAGCTAATTTTTGTATTTTTAATACAGACGGGGTTTCACCAAGTTGGCCAGGCTGATCTCAAACTTCTGACCTCAAGTGATCTGCCTTCTTTGGCCTCCCAAAGTGCTGGGATGACAGGCGTGAGCTACCATTCCTGGTTTTTTAAGTTTTTTAGAAATTTCTCTAAGACATGATTAAAGGATATTAAATAATAAATGAATGGAATAGATTCAATTTTATAAAAATGTCAGTTTTTCCCAAGTTAAAATATAGATTCAAAGTAATTCTAGTCAAAATCTCAACATACTGATTCTAAAATTCATGTGAAAGAGCAAAAGACTGCCCAAAAATATCAGGTCCAAATTCCTGGAACCTGTAAACGTTACCTGATAAGGAAAGTGGTCTTTGCAGGTATGATAAGGATTTTGACATGCATGGGGAGATTATCTTGAATTATGTGGGTGGGCCCTTAATCCAATCAAAAGTATCCTTGTAAGAGAGAGGCTGAGGGAGATAACAACGTACAGAAGAGGAGAAAGTGATGTAAAGATGGAGGGAGAAATTGGAGTCGTGTGGCCACAAAGGAGAGCAATTAGCCACCAAAAGCTGTACAAAGCAAGGAACAGATTCTCCCTCAAAACCTCTGGAGGGATTCCTCCAAAAAAAAAAAAAAAAGTGAGTTGTAGACATTGTGACTCTTAATATCTCCGCTTACCTTTTTACCTTTTTTTTTTTTTTTTTTTTTTTGAGACGGAGTCTTGCTCCGTCGCCCAGGCTGGAGTGCAGTGGCCGGATCTCAGCTTACTGCAAGCTCTGCCTCCCGGGTTTACGCCATTCTCCTGCCTCAGCCTCCCGAGTAGCTGGGACTACAGGCGCCCGCCACCTCGCCCGGCTAGTTTTTTGTATTTTTTAATAGAGACGGGGTTTCACCGTGTTAGCCAAGATGGTCTCGATCTCCTGACCTCGTGATCCGCCTGTCTCGGCCTCCCAAAGTGCTGGGATTACAGGCTTGAGCCACCGCGCCCGGCCCTTTTAACCTTTTTTTTTTGAGTTGGAGTTTTGCTCTTGTTGCCCTGGCTGGAGTGCAGTGGCATGATTTCGGCTTACTGCAACCTCTGCCTCCCGGGTTCAAGCAATTCTCCTGCCTCAGCCTCCTGAGTAGCTGGGATTACAGGCACGCGCCACCACAACCAGCTAATTTTTGTAATTTTAGTAGAGACGGGGTTTCTCCATGTTGGCCAGGTGGTCTCGAACTCCTGACCTCAGGTAATCCACCCGCCTGGGCTTCTCAAGTGCTGGGATTACAGGCGTGAGCCACTGAGCCTGGCCTACTTCCACTTAAATCTCAATAGGAAAATATATAGTATGACCTCAGAGCAAAACACTATAGAGCAAAACATTGGAAAAATTGACTACATTAAAATTAAAAACTTCTGTGAACCAAAAACAAAGTCAAATAACAAGTTTCACACTTTGGGAGGCCAAGGTGAGTGGATTACCTGAGGTTAGGAGTTTGAGACCAGCCTAGCCAACATGGAGAAACCCCGTCTTTACTAAAAATACAACTATTAGCCCGGCGTGGTGGTGTATGCCCGTAATCCCAGCTACTCAGGAGGCTGAGGCATGAGAATCATTTGAACCTGGGAGACAGAGCTTGCAGTGAGCCAAGATCATGCCTGCAGCCTGGGCAAAAGAGTGAGACTCCGTCTTGAAAACAACAACAACAACAACAACAAAAACCCCAAAAAACAAGTTTCAGACTGAGAGAAGATATTTGCAATGTGTTAACTACTGAGAGATTATAAGAAAAACAAGGCCAGGTGCAGTGGCTCCTGCCTATAATTACAACACTCTGGGAGACCAAAGCAAAGGCTGGCTTGAGGGCAGAAATTTGAAACCAGCCTGGGCAACATAGTGAGAGCCTGTCTTTGCAAAAGTAGAAAATTAGCCAGGCATGGTGGTGCACACCTATAGTTCTAGCTACTTGAAAGGCTGAGGTGGGAGGATCGCTCCAGCCCAGGAGGTCCAGGCTGCTGTGATCTGTGATCATGCCACTGCACTCCAGCCTGGGTAATAGAGTTAGACCCTTTCTCAGAAAAAAAAAAAAAAAAGAAAGAAAGAAAAGAAAAACAGAAAGCCAAATAGAAACATGGGCAAGGGCTATAAACAAATAATGCATGGAAGAAGAAACTTGATTGGCTAATAAACATCTGAGATGTTACACTGTGCAATAGGAAAATGAAAATTATGTGTGTGTGTGTGTGTTTGTGTGTATATATATATATATATTTTTTTTTTTGATAAAAATGAAAAGGCTGACAATTCCAAGTATTGACAAGAATGTGGAGCACAAGGAAATCTCATACATTGCTAGAAATAGATTTGTCCATCCACTTTGGAGAATCTTTAGTAAAGTGAAACATGTATATATCTTTTGACCCAGCAGTTCGTCTCCTAGGTTTATATTCTACAGAAATCCTTAGAGATAAACACAAGGGGATGTGTTCAAGAATTTTTATAGCAGCATTGTTTGGAATTGCAGATGAATTGGAAATAATCCAGATGTTCATCAACAGGTGCATGGGACAAATGTATTGGTATATTTATACAATAGAATACCTTATGGCAATGAAAATAAAGTTTGTTTACATGTATCAAAAGGATTAATTTCTGTAAAACAATGTTGAATTAAAACAAGTTGCGGAATGATAAATAGATATGCAACCAGAAAAATTCTAAGTGTAGAACATGTAAAAATGTCATAATAGAAATTCTTAAAAATGTTAGAGGATTGCAGTGAGGCTATATTTGTGGTTTCTAATTTTTTGAGGTAGATGGCAAGTACCGAGTATTTGTTACATCATTCTCTATATTTTTCTGAATGTCTGAATATTAAACACCTAGTCAATAGATAGAATCCATTTGCATGATTGAATATTCAGGGAAGTGAAGAGATTATTGATAGGGTAAGGTTCCTAAGGTGGGGAGTAGGATGAGATCCAAAGTGGAGGTAAAGGGGTTGTCTTTAAGAAGACTGTAAAGGAGCTATAATTTTGGTAGACATATCAAAGAATTGGTTGACCATTGGATAGATTATTTTCATAACTGTTTATTTTTTTTGGCTTACTAACAACCTGAAAAGACTGTGACGCATGTTTATGAATATGCATGAGAAAATGTGAAAATGGCACGTTTGCAGTCTGGTGAAAATGTAAGCTAATATTATAGACTTATCTATAAGACTTCCTCCTAGGCTTATTTACTTACTATCTAGAGGAGGCAGCAAGATGATTTTAAAATGGTATTTCGATATGTTTTATTGTGTCATGTACAGTAAAGTGGGTTTTCTTCTTGGAAAAATACTTAGGTGTGGGGAAAAGAAAGAGATCAGCCTGTTACTGTGTCTATATAGAACGAAGTAGACATAAGAGACTCCATTTTGTTCTGTATTTGAGATGCTGTTAATCTGTGACCCTACCCCCAACCTTGTCCTTGCAAGAGACATGTGCTGTGGTAACTCAAGGTTTAATGGATTTTGGGCGTGCAGGGTGTGTCTTTGTTCCTAGAAAAGCTAGGTATTGTCCAAGGTTTATCCCCATGTGATAGGATGAAACAATGCTGCTAAAAGGTTTATCTCAAGGCACAGGATTTTCCTTTACACTTATTCATGTCGCAGAGATCCTTGTTCTTATGTCTTACTGCTGATCCTTGTTCTTATGTCTTACTGCTGATTTCCTCCCTAAAAACGATCCTGTTGTCCTGCCACTCCCTTATCTTTAAGATGGTAAAGATAATTATCTATAAATACTAAGGGAACTCAGAGACCGGTGCCGGCGTGGGTCCTCTGTAAGCTGAGCGCTGGTCCCCTAGGCCCCCGCTTTTCTTTCTCTATACTTTGTCTCTGTGTCTTATTTCTTTTCTCAAGTCTCTCGTTCCACCTAATGAGAAACACCCACAAATGTGGAGGGGCAGGCCACCCCTTCACTTAGGAACTTTCTAAACTTCAACCGTTTTTTTTTTTTTGCCTTAGTGTCTTCGTGTTGAGTAATCATTTTTGTGACTCTGCTTCATTTCCCTGCTCTAAGTTGAGACTTTTTTTTCCCCGTAGCTGTTTTCTTCTGAGTATGAAAGATGACAGCATTGAAGGCATTTATGATACTCTAAAGCAGTGTGCATTGATTTCTAAGTCTGCTGGAGGAATTGGTGTTGCTGTGAGTTGTATTCGGGCTACTGGCAGCTACATTGCTGGGGTAAGTTTCTGCCATTTGGCTTTTAAAAGGGGATTCAAGTCTAAAAGCAACCAGATTTATGGTTGAGAGGGCATATGCTATTTTTTTGGGAGTCCTGGGTCTCTGTTAATTACTAAATGCCTATGTGACTTGGAGTGAGTCATTTCACTTCTGGCTTCATTTTTATCTATGTTATTAGACATTTAGATTTGACTAGATAATTTCTAGAATCCTTTTTAGCTCAGGTTTTAGAATTCTGGCTTATTTTAGCAGTAATAAGAGCAGTTATCATTTATTGATTGCTTACTGTATGTTAAGTCTGTTATAAATGTTTTACATGAAGTACTCATTTGACCCTTACTACAACCCTATGAGGTAGCTATGATTATAGACTCATGCCAGGAATTTTATTCCTTAAAATAACCTTGTGAATAAAGGTGCCATTGTCTAATTTTACAAGTGAGGAAATTGAGACTTAGAAAGTTGCTACTTTCTGAGATCAATCACTTAATATGTGGTAGAGCCAGGATACAAGATTTATGCATTGACACTTTATGATGTAAACTTCAGCCCTTTGTTAGTTTACTATTCATTGGGAGTAAAGATAATGGTTTTGACTTAGACCTGGATTTAAATCCTCGCTCCACTACTTAACTAGTAATGTGGCCTGGAGTTAGTTATTTTATGTCTGAGTTTGTTTCCTTTTCTGTAAGCTGAAGAAAATATCTAACCCTGTAGAATAAAGTTCCAGAAGGAAATTATTCCATTATGTTGTGTTTTGGAGGTACTGTGATATATACAGCACTTTACACAATGGTAGAGTGAGCCATTGCTCACTTATCTTTCTAGACTGTTTAAAGGCTTGTGTTGGGATCAGAAGGGTTATTTAAAGAATTTGATGAAGTGTCTTCTAGTCATAGGAGTCTCTATTTTCTTAACATCATTCTAGAGTCCACTTATTGCTGAGAATCTCCTTTTACCTTATTTATTGCCCTGATATAGCTACTGCATGTAATTCTTATTATAAATTGCCTTGATTTCTTTTGGGAAAAAGGCATTGTAGTAGTATTTATATTCTTTTTTACTCTACCCAAAGTGTATCTTTATATAATGACCTTTAGAAGATGTAGAGTTTAAATTTAGCTACCTTGATTTTCGATCCCTTTGACTTGTAATTGGTACATCTCACTGTAAATTAGAAATGCCATGAGGTAACTTAGTACATAATTGTAATTTATTCAGCATTTTGTTGATTTTATTTGGGCATTATTTTTCCAAAGCAGAAGCAGAGATGGAGAGCAGGTAAACTTCATAGATTGCTTCCTAGAAATTAGTCATCTTTTTTGATAAAAGAATGGGGCCATTTTGTTCTTTTCTTTGCTGAGTGCCCTCTGTCTTTTCTATCATGTTCTCTCTTTTAGACTAACGGCAATTCCAATGGCCTTGTACCGATGCTGAGAGTATATAACAACACAGCTCGATATGTGGATCAAGGTGGGAACAAGGTATGCTCCATGACTTGAAAGTACTAGAAATCAGAACTAAAGGTGCTTTAGTCATATACACTTAAGATGGCTCATTTATGTGTGGTTTCTAATTACTTATTTTTTACTTGTAAAATCAATTTGAGGAGGTATAATTATTTTAATATGCATATACTTTAAATGTACAGTTTGACGGGTTTTGACAAATGTTACACTTGTGTAATCCCCACATTGATAAAGAGGTAGAACATTTCCATTACCCCAAAATCTTTTCTCCCTCATATACCTTTACATTCAGTCACCCCTGTCATCCCTACCCACACATACTTTATCCCTGGCTCTAGACAACCACTGATCTATTCAGCTTTCTTACATAATAGTTTATTTGCAAAGAATTTCTCAAGTTGTAACTCATATAAATATGTCATTTGAAATGGGGTTGTAACATGTGCTCTACGTTTTTCTTTGTTTTTTTTTTTGTTTGTTTGTTTGTTTTTTTTTTTTTGTCTCTCTCTTATCACCCAGGCTGGAGTGCAATGGCACAACCTTGGCTCACCGTAGCCTTGACCTCCTGGACTTAAGCAATCCTTCTGCCTCATCCCTCCCATGTAGCTCAGACCATAGGCCTGTGCCACCACACCCAGCTAATTTTTATATTTTTTGTAGAGACGGGGGTCGCACTTTCTTGCCTAGGCTGATCTCAAACTCCTAGACCCAAGCAATCTACCTGCCTTGGCCTCCCAAAGTGTTGGGATTACAGGTGTTAGCCACTGCACCTGGCCTTCGTTGTTCTTAAAACAAAAACAAAAACAAACTGGAATAACAAAACTCTCCCTAATTGGCTGGGTGTGGTGGCTCCTGCCAGTAATCCCAGCACTTTGGGAGGCTGAGGTGGGCTGATCGCTTAAGCTCATGAGTTCAAGACCACCCTGATGCAACCCCATCTCCACAAAAAATACAAAAATTAACCAGGTATGGTGTAGTTTCAGCTACTTGGGAGGCTGACGTGGGAGGATGGCTAGAGCCCGGTAGGCAGGAGGTTGCAGTGAGCCGAGATTATACCACTGTGCTCCAGCCTGGACAATAGAGCTAGACCTTGTCTCAAACAAAACAGAACAAACAAACAAAAACTCTCCCTAATTCTAGAAGAAACAGTAAAGTTGAAAGAATTGGGTTGTTTACCTGGTTTTATCAACAGGATGGTTTGCAACTAGAGTCTGCCTTTTGTGACTGTAGGCACACTAATCACCTGTTAGTTTATGAATTTCTCTCTGATGGACTTTGGGGACCTTGATAAGACAGATCAACTTTTTGACCTTCAATAAGAGCATGGCTTATTTTGTAAAAGCAACTTCCTTTGGGCTTTATGTACATGTCATGTTGTGTAAAGAGAGCTGGGCTATTGCTGAAGAGGAGGCTCCATTTGTAGTTCATCATGTCACTTTAGAAAAGTTAACCTTTCTTGTTTCACATTTTGTTTATATCATTCATTCGTTTTTACTCATAGAATTGTAAAATATTACTTTTACAATTGTAAAATTGTACACTTTTATAATACTTTTATGTTATTTAATTCATTGTAGTGAAGATCAAAGGAGATACTATAAAAGTGCTTTGGGAGACATGATGTTTCTTTGTTTCATTTTTATTCTGAAGAGAATTATGATTTATTTACCACTAGCGTCCTGGGGCATTTGCTATTTACCTGGAGCCTTGGCATTTAGACATCTTTGAATTCCTTGATTTAAAGAAGAACACAGGAAAGGAGGAGCAGCGTGCCAGAGATCTTTTCTTTGCTCTTTGGATTCCGGATCTCTTCATGAAACGAGTAGAGACTAATCAGGTGAGAGATAGGTACTTGTTGGTAATGGCAACTTGATTCACATGAGCTTTCTCTTTTTTAGTCATCTTAAGTCATGCTTAGGAAGAGCCCATCTATGTGTGATGCCACAGAAGGCATTCTGAACAAGTTAAGAGATGCTGTGCTTGTCTTATATTTCTGTTCTCTAAAGTAGATGCTTTGTGACCTAAATGCTTGAAAGGTCATGTATAAACAGGCAGACCTAGATGTTTGGGCCTGAACCTGAAAATGATTATTTCTACAGCAAATTTCCAAGAGAACTTGTAAAAGTCACCTTATGCTTGCAGTGTTTCTAATGGATTATGCTTGGCTATTTTAAGTTTCTTATGAGTGATTTTGTCCTTTCCTTTATAGGACTGGTCTTTGATGTGTCCAAATGAGTGTCCTGGTCTGGATGAGGTTTGGGGAGAAGAATTTGAGAAACTATATGAAAGGTATGGGAAAAATATAAAATAAAACAATAATGTTTTAATCATGGTTTCTCTTATTTCGGGGGTCCAAATATCAAAAGTACTTGTCAAGAATCTTTTGAAGCATCTAAGAGAAAAAGTGACTAATAATTTTGGTCATATTTGCTTCCTAACTCTTCACCAAAATTGAGTTGCGTCTTCTTCTTTCTTAAAACTTTGGAATGTATAAATAGGTTCTTGGGATTTTTAATTGATCCTTATAAAAATTAAGATGACTAGCAGGGTTATTATTTTGCTCTGTCATATAGTACTTTTGATAAGCTATGCTTTATATTGCATAAAGGAATCATGAGTGACTAGGAACATATGTCAATAGTTTATTAAAATTAAATAGGCCAGGTGCAGTGGCTCATATCTGTAATCTCATTACTTTGGGAGGATGAGGCAGGTGGATCATTTGAGGTCAGGAGTTCAAGACCAGCCTGGCCAACATGGTGAAACCCATCTCTAGTAAAAATACAAAAATTAGCTGGGCGTGCTGCTGCACACCTGTAGTCCCAGCTACTTGGGAGGCTGAGGTAGGAGAATCGCTTGAACCCCGGAGGTGGAGGTTGCAGTGAGCTGAGATAGTGCCACTGCAAGCCAGCCTGGGCGACAGAGCGAAACTCTGTCTCAAAAAAGAAAAAAAAATTAGCACAATATTAAGAGATTTGGTTTCCTTAGTTTTTACTCCTTTTTATTATGAAAGATATTATTGGTTTAGTGGGATTGGGATCATTTGAAGGAGTCTAAAGCCTCATTTTCCTCTGTGGCTTTAGCCAGAGTAAAATAAGTATCATATTCCTTTTTTACTTTAGCAAAACTTAGAAAAAATTTAAGAGCTTTCATAACTTTATATTTTAATGTCTTCAAGTTGTCTACAATAAATATATATCGTAGACATTGTAAATAAATATACAATAAATATAGAGAATATATATTAAATAATATCTGTGCCTTTCAGTTATGAGAAACAAGGTCGTGTCCGCAAAGTTGTAAAAGCTCAGCAGCTTTGGTATGCCATCATTGAGTCTCAAACAGAAACAGGCACCCCATATATGCTCTACAAAGATTCCTGTAATCGAAAGAGCAACCAGCAGAACCTGGGAACCATCAAATGCAGCAACCTGTGCACAGAAATAGTGGAGTACACCAGCAAAGATGAGGTAGGTAGAAAAAATTCTTCCTAGAGTACTAAGAAAAGAACCTTAGGCATTTCCTAGAGTACTAAGAGTACTTTTCTAGAGTACTAAGAAAAGAACCTTAGGAATTTGTGAATTCTTCACTTGAGGTAAGTGAAGGGAGTTTGCATAGTGGTAAGCAGAAGAATACTGTTAAAGGCAGAGAGCAAAGGAAGGAAAGGGTATGATCTGTGCCTATAAATGTTTTTTAGTCTAAGCCGTGTGGGAAAGACACAGTTTTTTCTTATACACACATCATTGTAATAACATTTACTCAAGAAAAATAGAAATATACAGTTATGTTGGTTTAGGACACACACAAAAATGTGTTAGGATGTACATTCAGTTTAAAGTATGTAAGCCTTGAGCCTGGAAAGTGGAGGCTGCAGTGGGCTGAGATTGTGCCACTGTACTCCATCCTGGGTGACAAAGTGAGACCCTGTGTCAAAACAAACAAAAAGAAAAACAAAAACCAAAAACAGCAACAAAAAAAGTATGTAAGCTTATAAAGAGAGTCCTTTCAGTGAATGGTGAGATCCAATTCTGATCTCAAAGCCTGTAAAGAGACTTCACAGAAGAATCAAGGCTAGAAATGGGACATGGATTTGATGTTTTAAAAAAAAGTTTTAGAGAGGAGCTTTCCATTTGGAAAGAGTGGTCTGTATGATATGCCAGAGACAGGGCTGGGTTTTGTGCAGTGTGGCAAGTAAGTCTGTTTTGATGGTGCAAGTAGATTAATTATTGGAATATGGAGAAATGGCTATGGCTGGGAGAAGGGAGATAGAAGGTAGAAACTGACATGTCCCAGAGATAAGAAGCCCTTGTAGGTTTCTGACAGGAAAATAGTATCAAAATGTTAAAATGAAAACGATGGTTCTGTCACTGATGGACATTTGGGTTGATTCCAAGACTTTGCTATTGTGAATAGTGCCACAATAAACATACGTGTGCATGTGTCTTTATAGCAGCATAATTTATAATCCTTTGGGTATATACCCAGTAATGGGATGGCTGGGTCATATGGTACATCTAGTTCTAGATCCTTGAGGAATCGCCATGCTGTTTTCCATAATGGTTGAACTAGTTTACAATCCCACCAACAGTGTAAAAGTGTTCCTATTTCTCCACATCCTCTCCAGCACCTGTTGTTTCCTGACTTTTTAATGATCGCCATTCTAACTGGTGTGAGATGGTATCTCATTGTGGTTTTGATTTGCAAATGTGGCACATATACACCATGGAATACTATGCAGCCATCAAAAAGGATGAGTGTGTCCTTTGTAGGGACATGGATGCAGCTGGAAACCATCATTCTTAGCAAACTATCACAAGAACAGAAAACCAAACACCGCATGTTCTCACTCATAGGTGGGAACTGAACAATGAGATCACTTGGACTCAGGAAGGGGAACATCACACACCGGGGCCTATCATGGGGAGGGGGAGGGGGGAGGGGGGAATGGGGAGGGGGGAGGGATTGCATTGGGAGTTATACCTGATGTAAATGACGAGTTGATGGGTGCAGCACACCAACAAGGCACAAGTATACATATGTAACAAACCTGCACGTTATGCACATGTACCCTACAACTTAAAGTATAATAATAATAAATAAATTAAAAAAAAAAAAAAAAAGAAAACGATGGTTCTTGTGTCTGGTTACAGAGTGTCTTGCTGTGAGAAGAGGTTAGAGGTTAGCCTAGGGAGATGGTTGCAGTAATAGGATGACAGGCTGCTTTGATATTGGGTGTAAACTATGGAAATGAGGAAGGAGTAGATCCTCAATTCTAGGACCTTAAAAAAAAAAGACAAATGAAAAGTCAGGAAGTAAATGGAAATTGAGTTAAATATACTGCTAAGGTACATTTTAATTCAAAATTTATTGTGCACCAGCTATATATAAAACACTGTGTTAAGTACTCTGAGAATATAAATAAATATGCTGTCCTCTGGAAACTTCTAATTTAGTTGGAAGAAATCGACATATATTGAAGTAACTATTATGCAAGATAGATTATATTATAGAGGCTAGACTGACATTTTAAAAATAAAAATCAGATAATGTCATTTGTCTGCACAAAACTACTCTTTGGCTTGCTAACCCACGGAGAATTCCTTTTTTTGAGGGAGTCAAGATTTCACTCTGTTGCCCAGGCTGGAGTGTGGCTCATTGCAACGTCAACAGAGTTCTTTCTTTTTGTAAATTGAGCTATAATTCATTCTTTTTAAAATGTACAATTCATGTTGTGTGTGTGTGTGTGTGTTTATTTTTTGGGTGTATCTGCAAGTCTGTGCAACCATTACCACTATCTAATTGTAGTTTTTTTTTTTTTTTTTTTTTTTTTTGAGACAGTCTCTGTCACCAGGCTGGAGTGTAGTGGCTTGATCTCGGCTCACTGCAATTTCCACCTCCTGGGTTCAAGCAATTCTCCTGCCTCAGCCTCCCAAGTAGCTGGGACTACAGGCGCGCGCCACTACGCCCAGCTAATTTTTGTATTTTTAGTAGGGACGAGGTTTCACCGTGTTGGCCAGGATGGTCTCAATCTCTTGACTTCATGATCCACCCCCCTCGGCCTCCCAAAGTGTTGGGATTACAGGCATGAGCCACCGTGACCAGCCTGTAGTACATTTTTATCACTCTAGATAATGAAACACTTTACCCATTAGCAGTCACTCCCTGTTCCCTTCTTCCCTCAGCCCTTGACAACCACTAATATATTTTCTGTCTCTAGATTTGTGGACATTCCATAGGAATGGAATCATATAATATGTGGCCTTTTGTGTCAGGCTTCTTTCACTGAACATATTCTTTTATTCGTGTTGTAGCATATATCAGTACTTCATTCCTTTCCATCCAGAGTTCTTAGAATGCCCTACAAGGTCCTACACAACTGGATAACCCACCTCATCTGTGGTTACTTTCTCCTTTGTTCACTCTGCTCCAACCTTATTTATTTTCTTGCTTTTTCTCAAACATGTCAAGCATGCTCCTACCTCAGAATTTTTGCTCTTCCCTCTTGAATGTTAAAATGCACCCCCTCTTCCCATAGCCACATGGTTTGCTTTCTAACCTGTTCAGTTCTTTGTTCATATGCAACGTTTTCAGTGAGGTCTTTCTTAACAACTCTGTTTAAAAATTACACCCCCTTCATCTTTATCCCAAGTACTCTCTGTCTTCTTTTCCTGCCTATTTTTCTCCCTGGTATTTATTAGACTTTTGTGATTCAAGCTGTATTTTAAAAATGGGTATTTGGCAACATGTGTAGAATGGAGTAGATGTGAAGGGCATCAAGAGTTCAATTGGGAAACTATCAGTAGTCCAGGTGAGAGAATTTAAGACTTTGGCTTGGGATAGTCATAACCAAAATGGAAAAGAAAGTGTATTCATTCAGCATTATCAAGACTTACTGTGTGCCAGATGTGTTGCTAGTGCTAAAGATATAAATAAAATGATCCTTGTGTGAAGCTCACTGCCTAGTGTAGTGGAGGAACACTACACTAGTGTAGTGGAAGAGCTTTTTCACAAATCACAAATTGGAATCTTTTGTTGCTAAGGGCTTATCAGAATATCAGTGAAGGTGAGGTGGACATGTGTGCTTTGAAGAACTTTCTGCAGTGATGGAATTGTTCTGTATCTGATGGCTATTAAGCACTTGAAATATGACTAGTGCAACTGAGAAACTCAAATTTTATTTCATTTTAAACAGATACATGTAGCCAGTGGCTACCATATTGTAGGGGCACTTATCTACTGAATAATGAGATAGGTATATGTAAAAAGCTAATTATAACATAGTGTGATATATGTCTGGTAATAGAGCTGTGTACTGTGGAACACAGGATTCTCTCTCTATCTTATTTTGCTGATGCATGTTATCACTAACACATATGACTAGGTATTGAAGAAATAGAATCAGTGGGATTTAGAAATGGACTGATGAATGATGAAGAGGGAGAAGTCAAATATAAAAATTTAACATTTTATTGTCTTGAGAGTATTAGAGGCTCACATGGTGGTGTAGTTGACATAGGAAGTAGAAATAAAAATTGTGTGATTCTTGACCTGTTTTTTGCATTCCAGGTTGCTGTTTGTAATTTGGCTTCCCTGGCCCTGAATATGTATGTCACATCAGAACACACATATGACTTTAAGAAGTTGGCTGAAGTCACTAAAGTCGTTGTCCGAAACTTGAATAAAATTATTGATATAAACTACTATCCTGTACCAGAGGTATGAATATATTTCTCTGCTTATTGGTAATTATTGAAATCCAAATTGAAAGGAATCAATCATGATCTTCAAGTCATTATTTAAATGGTTGTCAGTAAAGTGGTTTGAGAAAAAGAGGTAGTCTGTCTCATTTAGTACAGAATGTTGATTTTCCTGTTCAGTAATATTTTCTCCTTTTCTTTAAAATCTGTTGACACAAAGGCATGCCTATCAAATAAACGTCATCGCCCCATTGGAATTGGGGTACAAGGTCTGGCAGATGCTTTTATCCTGATGAGATACCCTTTTGAGAGTGCAGAAGCCCAATTACTAAATAAGCAGATCTTTGAAACTATTTATTATGGCGCCCTGGAAGCCAGCTGTGACCTTGCCAAGGAGCAGGGCCCATACGAAACCTATGAGGGCTCTCCAGTTAGCAAAGGAGTAAGTATATGGATGAAATTGTTTTTGCCTGTGAGTACCTGTAGTGGGCTGAATGGTGACCCCACAAAAGGATATGTCCACCTCCTAATTCCTGGAACCTGTGAATTTCATTTTATTTGGTTCAAAAAAGGGTTTTTGCAGATGTAATGAAGAACCTTGAGATAAGGAGATTTACCTGGATTATCCAGGTGGGCCCTAAATCTAATGACAGTTGTCCTGCAAGAGACACAGAAGGGGAAGCAACATGACTATGGAGGCAGAAATTGGAGTGTTACAACCACAAGCCTTGGAATGCTGATAGCCACTAGAAGTTATAAGAGGCAAGGAACAGAATCTCTTCTAGTGCCTCTGGAGGGAGTGTGGCCCTCCCAACATGTTGATTTTGGGCTTCTGGTCTTCAGAACTATGAGAGAATACATTTTTGTTATTTTAAGTTATCAAGTTTTTAGTAATTTGTTGCACCAGCCATAGGAAACTTCAGTACCTTTGTCCTCTGGAGTAAAAAGGATACTCTGTTTTAATCTCTTATTTAGAACTAGTCATTGCTAAAATAATATAAGAGGGATGCTGCCAGTGTTTATTTTCTGTGGATTAAAACATGCATTCGTTATTTCACAGTTTCCAGACGTCAGGAGTCCAGACTTAGCTTAGCTGGGCCTTCTTTTCTGGGTCTGTGTTCAAGATGTTGGTAAGGGCTGTGGTCTCATCTGAGACACAGAGTTCTCTTCCAAGCTCACCTCGTTGTTGGCAAAAAAGGATTCATGGCATCTTGCTTCTTTAAGGCCAGTGGGAGAGACCATCTCTCATTTCAAAAGGGGCATACTCTAGTCTCTTTTTAGTGTTTCGCCTAATAAATCAGGTCCACATAGGATAATCTCCCCGCCACCCCTCCACCACCCCCCCTTTTTTTTTTTTGAGACAGAGTTTCACTTTGTTACCCAGGATGGAGTGCGTGCTGTGATCTCAGATCACTGCAACCTCTGCTTCCCAGGTTGAAGCGATTCTGCTCTCTCAAGTCTCCCGAGTAGCTGGGATTACAGGCGTATGGCACCACGCCTGGCTAATTTTTGTATTTTTAGTAGAGACGGGGTTTTGCCACGTTGGCCAGGCTGGTCTTGAACTCTTGACCTCAAGTGATCTACCTGCCTTGGCCTCCCAGAATGCTGGGATTACAGGTATGAGTCACTGCTCCTGGCATAATCTTCCTTTTATTTAACTCAGAATCAGCTGATTTGCAACCTTAATTACATCTGCAGAAACCTTTCACCTTTGCCATAATCACTGGAGTGACATCCATCCTATTCTCAAGTCATGTCCATACTCAAGTGGAGATTATAAATAGCCTGTGCACCAAGGTGTGGGAATCTGAGGAGCTGTGTTAGAATTTTGCCTTCACTGCCTTTATTATCAGTACTATGATTCTTTTCTATATAAAATGTTAATTTTATTTCTGACATTCCTGCTGGTATTAGAGGAAAATAGGTGTTTTTAGCTAAGTAAACAGATCAAGGGACAGATGAAGGCACTGAAGAAAGACAAGGTTAAAGTAACATTTTTACTGTAAAAAAACAGAATGTATCAGCCACATGCTTTTATGAATTTTAGGGTTTTCTGGTTTGTAGATATGATGTGGGATAATCAGTTTTCTTAGCCTGCTTCTGATCAATATGACTACATGGAATTTTGTACAGGAAGATCTCTGGAGTTTGTATTCCTCATAGAGGTCGATTAGAAGACAGCATTTGTTGGGATGTGGTGACATGGCAGCTAGTCTTTTTTTTTTTTTCATAGTTTTAACTTGCTGTAGAATAAATTTGAGTTGTGTATTCCTTAGATTCTTCAGTATGATATGTGGAATGTTACTCCTACGGACCTATGGGACTGGAACCTTCTCAAGGAGAACATTGCAAAGTAAGTGAAGAGATGTAAAGTAGCTTTGAAGGCAGAAGGGTTTAGGTTCACCTTCTGGATCTTCAGAAGTTAGATATGTCATTTTAACTTCTTAAACTCATTTATTACAAATGGGGCTAAAATGGCCTATCTCACAAAACTATTTGGGAAAAAACTTTGTAAGATAATCTATATATAGCAACCTGCAAGTTGCTTGGCACAATGAAAGCATTTCAGTACATGGTAGGAATTGCTATTATTAGTTGATCTTATTTTAGGAACTTAACACACCTAGATTAGGTAATTTTCTTTCTCATTAAGGCTTTTTTCCAACTATGCTTTTTTTTTTTTTAAATGTTTTTGATTCTTATTTATTTCCCAATTTAGTTACATCGGCCATATAAATGGCTTTTGTTTGAATTGATTGTCATAGGAATAAGGGATTTTGTCATAGGAATAAGGGATTTTGGAAGAGTTTTTGGAGGGTAATGTGTTTTAACTATAGGAAAGAAAAGTTTTAAAATTGAGTTTTTGTAGACCTTTCAAATTAATAAGCATAATGGATTCGAAAGCAGGCAGAATGTTTTGCAGAGTGAATAACAAAGCAAATTGTTTTTGTTTTCTATCGTGATGACTTTGTCATTTATGGGTTAATGCATATGCAAAGTGATTAATATTTGGAGAATGAGGCAGTAGCTTTAAAATGCTCTTTAAAAAAAATAACTGTTTGCCTTAAAATTGTTAAATTAAAATTGTTTTCCTAGTCAAATAATAAATGTTAGAAAATTTAGGAAAACATAGATTTGGAAAGAGAAAATGAAAATTATACTAATACTGCCTCCCCCAGAAACCCTGTGTGCATCTTATCATCCTTTCGGTTTTCTTCCAAGAGTACACACACACTTCCAAGAGTGTATTTACATGGGAAATTCAACTTTTAAGAAAATGGACCTGTACTATATATTTTTATATATATATATTTTTCCCCCCTCAAAATACTATGGCCTAGTTTTTTATATACATGACTTTTTTTTTCTAATTTCAAAATTAGTATATGAACACAAATTTATTATTAATAAAGCTCAAATGCAGAAATAAAATAGAAAGTAAAAGCCCTTCTTCATACTTCTGCCAACCATTTGTCTCAGAAAACAAACCAAAAAAGTAACTTATTCTTTTTCCCAGAGATAAGCCTTGTTAATGGAGTGTATTTTTCTAGATCTTTTTCAGTACATTTGCGGATAGGTACACACACACGGTTTTGTCACATAAATGTGATGAAACTTGTATTCTGGGCTGGGCACCGTGGCTCACATCTGTAATCCCAGCACTTTGAGAGGCTGAGGTGGTCGGATCACTTGAGATCAGAAGTTCAAGACCAGCTTGGGCAACATGGCGAAACTTCGTCTCTACCAAAAATACAAAAATTAGCTGGGCATGGTGGCGCGTGCCTGTAATCCCAGCTACTCGGGAGGCTGAGGCATGAGAATCACTTGAGCCTAGGAGGTGGAGATTACAGGGAGCCTACATTGTGCACTGTAGTCCAGCCTAGGTGACTGAGACTCTGTCTCAAAAAAAAAGACTTGATGTATTTTGAGACTTGTTATTTAGTGATTTATTTTGGAGCTCTTTCTCTTTTAGTACATGTAGATCTACCTAATGTTTTTAATTATTACAGACAATTCCATAGTTTGAATATATCATATATGTATGACTTTTCACAACAGTTTCCTGTCTGTAGACAGATGGTGTTGCTATTTTACAGATGAGGCAGTAAAGACATGAAGATAGTTGTTGGTTTGCTTGATACCTCACTACAAAGTGACAGAGTAAGGTGGAGAAACACCCCCCAAAAAAAGTAAATGAAAAGATAATAAAAACTAAAAAGTAGAGAACCCAGTTGTATTAGTCAGTTCTCACACTGTTATAAAGAACTGCCTGAGACTGGGTAATTTATAAAGGAAAGAGGTTTAATTGACTCACAGTTCTGCAGGGTTGGGGAGGCCTCAGGAAACTTACAATCATAGCAGAAGGGAAGGCAAACAGGTCCTTCTTTAATATGGCGGCAAGTGAAGTACTGAATAAAGGGAGAAAAGCCCTCTATAAAACCAGATCTTGTGAGAACTCACTATCATGAGAACAGCATGAGGGTAACCTCCTCCGTGATTAAATTACCTCCCACCAGGTCCCTCCCATAACACGTGGGGATTATGGGAACTACAATTCAAGATGAGATTTGGGTGGGGACACAGCCAAACTATATCCAGTTGTACAGACTCCATCAGGATATGAGGCTGTATGCTAAGCATCTTATGAATCCATAGGTATAGAATGTAGGAAATACAGGCTCTTTGTGTTTTAAAAACTTGAGACTAAGAAGACAAGTAGTTAAGGTGTATGGAAAGGTACAAGTCAGAGAAAATGTTTGCAGAGCAGATATTTGTATTTGACATTTGTATTTGTGCCTGCCTGATCAGGAAAGATGTTTTAAAATTGGTATCAGTTAGGCTGAGCTTTGAAGGTGAGCTAGGGGCAGTTGGGAGATTTCTCAGTGTGTCAGATAGTATATTCTCTCTTAAGTACTCTTGGGCATTGATTTGTCAAAAGATGTTAACCTTCTTCCAGGAACTTATAATTGGAGAATATACTTTGAGCATAATTTCTTCCTGTTTACAGGATAATGAAGAATTACGGTGATATTTGTCTGATTCTGACCACTTTCTCATTATTATTTTTCCAGAAGGGGCCTAGCACAGTGATTTTATAGGCACTTAGAAAAGAATGAGGGTTGGATGAGCATACCCTAATACAGGTGGGGAGCGCTTCAACATCACTTTGAATGTTTCCCTAGGCAAGATAGTGTATCAAGTGTTATGATTCCTGAGTGCCACAGTCCAAGTGGCATAAATCATGGCATGATAAGGATTGCCAACAATAAAAATTATACTAATTCAGTTTAGGAGTCAGACATTTAAGAGGAGAGGGAACTATAATAGCACCCATACTGTGGAATTGCCTGCCTGTAGTAGTTTAATTTGAAAGTCAACATGTGAGTTCAATGCATGTATGATGTTACATTTACATTTACTACATTTATCTATATTTACTACAGTGACTTAAAGTAACTACTTTCCTGGCAGATTGTAGCTTTGGGACTAGTACCTGATAATCTCCTTTTCTGTAGGTATGGTATAAGAAACAGTTTACTTATTGCCCCGATGCCTACAGCTTCCACTGCTCAGATCCTGGGGAATAATGAGTCCATTGAACCTTACACCAGCAACATCTATACTCGCAGAGTCTTGTCAGGAGAATTTCAGGTGAGCAGTTCACAACCAGCCCTACAGGGAGACTTTTTGAAAGCCTGATGTTGGGAGTAAATGCTCACTCGTGTTTAATTTGCCCATTTTCTTAGTTTGGGTGCAAAGCTTTGATAAAGAGAGTCATCTTCATCTCCAATATTATTATTTGTTATTAATATTTCAGCACAATAGGCATTTAATAAATAATCTATTGAAAAAATGAATTACTGAGGGTCAAGTATGAAAGTAAGTTGTTGATAGTAGAGTTAACATAATGTTTAATCATTATGTAATCATAGTGATGTATTGTATAACTTCCCCCAGATGCTTAAGTTAGGATACTCAAAATATGTAAAGAAGTATCATTTAAGGCAGTGGTTTTCAGACTTGGTTACCAATTAGAATTTATGGTGGGTGAGACCAGTGGTTTTATTTCTTTGTTTTTAAGGTTCCCAGGTAATTCTTATGTGTAGCTAGGGTTTGAGAACCTCAATTTAAAAGACTATTTGTGAATTTCCAGATATCTTGAAATAAAGTTCTGTAAAGTTTGAGAAGGATACGTTTCTAATTTTTTTAACCTAAGTATTTATAGATTTACCCATCTTAGACGCTATTCTTTTCACTTTTGCAAATGCTGTATGTTTCTTTTTTAACTAAAATATTTTTTCGGCTTTATTAAGGTATAATTGACAATAAAAATTGTGTATAAATCCAAGGTATACAGTATAATGATTTGATATGTGTATATATTATATAATGATTACCACACCACAATGTTTTTGTTGTTGTTGATGTTGTTTTTGAAAAAGTGTCTCACTTTGTCACCCAGGCTGGAGTGCAGTGGTGTGATCTTGGCTCACTGCAACCTCTGCCTCCCGGGTTCAAGCAATTCCCATGCCTCAGCCTCCCAAGTAGCTGGGATTACAGGCGTGCTGCGCCACCATGCCTGGCTAATTATATTGTTTCTTGAATAACAGATGTCAAGATCTTAAAGGAATATAGCTTTTGTGTGGTGGCATTGATGTCTCATTTTTATAAAAATAGAATTTACCAAGCAATCTAGCATTAAATAATTCTTAAGTGATTTTAGTTTAAGCTTCAAAGCTGTAGTCTTTTCTAAGCTGTCACTGTTGTTTATTTCTTCATATATTTTCTGCTTTTCCATTCAGATTGTAAATCCTCACTTATTGAAGGATCTTACTGAGCGGGGCCTATGGCATGAAGAGATGAAAAACCAGATTATTGCATGCAATGGCTCTATTCAGGTATAGAATGAAAATGAAATGTGCTCTGCAGGGGCTGAGTTGGACATTGTGGTACCTCCTCACTCATGCCAGACAATGGAGAAAATAACTTCATTGTGTTCATCTAGGCTTTGCTTATGTAGCTGTGTTCACCTCTTCATTGTTGTGCTAGGATTGTACACATCTTTACATAGCCCTTACCATCTTGTTTTTATGCAATAATATAAAATAGTAGTACTCAATTTTTCTGCATCTTAGAATCAATTGGGGAACTTTTAAAATTCTGAAGCTTAGGTTGCATTCTTTACCAATTAAATGTTTAGGAGCAGGAGCCAGACATCAATTTTTTTTTTTTTTTTTGAGACAAAGTCTCTGTTGCCCAGGCTGGAGTGCAGTGGTGGGATCATGGCTCACTACAACCTCTGCTTCCTGGGTTCAAACGATTCTCCTGCCTTAGCCTCCCAAGTAGCTGGGATTACAGGTGCCTGCCACCATGCCCGGCTGATTTTTATATTTTTAGTAGAGACGGGGTTTCACCATGTTGGCCGGGCTCCTGACCTCAGGTGATCCGCCTGCCTTGGCCTCCCAGAGTGCTAGGATTACATGCATGAGCCACCGTGCCTGGTCTCAGACATTAATACTTTTTAAAGATTCTTTTGGTGATTCCAAAGTACATCAAAATTTGGGGGATCATCGATAGACTGAAATTAAGAGAGTCAAGCTTACTTAAAAATCATGGTTGAGGACTGATAGTCCAAAAGACAGAGTCACAAATAGTGTAAATATTTGCAACTAAGAGTCAAGAGGCATTTATTTGCAGATAGAGGTGTCTGGCTAAATGTTGGTCTGCTTAGCAACACAGATGATGAGTCCTATAACAGTTCCATATTTGATGACAGAAATTAGCATTAGCTAGTCTGTGTGTTTTAATGAAAGTTAACCCTAGACCTAAGAAAACCTGATTTATTTGGATTCCAAAGGGAGTTTGGAATCCTAGCTTATTTAAAGGGTTTTATCTCATTGCTTACCTTGATCCCTGTGAATTACAGCCCTTGGTTTTTGTGTTTTCTGCAAAACTCAAGGGTCATTTATTGCTGCTTAGCTCTGACTTTTCCTTTCTTTAAGTGCCTCTAGAAGAATGAATGTTTGGGTCATAAACCAATTTTTAATTCTCAAAAACAGATATATTGGAAATCAAAAACCAACAAAAAAGGGATGCTGAAATTACTGTCACCAGATTGATATTTGGTTGGTTAGATGGGGTTTTGTTCAACTTCCTAAATAGTCTTGGTAAACTTGATAAGGATCATATCATATGATACTGAATAGTAAGGTCAGATCTGGAAGGAAGTAAAACCAGGGTCAAACCTTGTGTCACTATTAATTACACACTGCTTTCTTTAACTGGAGTAAAGTAAACATTTGGTTTTCCTTCTTTAGAGCATACCAGAAATTCCTGATGACCTGAAGCAACTTTATAAAACTGTGTGGGAAATCTCTCAGAAAACCGTTCTCAAGATGGCAGCTGAGAGAGGTGCTTTCATTGATCAAAGCCAATCTTTGAATATCCACATTGCTGAGCCTAACTATGGCAAACTCACTAGTATGCACTTCTACGGCTGGAAGCAGGTTGGTAGAGAATATCAAGGAGGACTTAATTGCCAGCTTGAGATATTTTGGCATTGGAATGATTTTATGTTCTAGCCACCCATCAAATATTATCACCTAGAAGTTCTTTAAGTTCAAATCCAGAATATTAAAACCAGCCGATGGTTTTTGTACCAGATCAAGGTCTTGCCTTGGATTTTCTTGTTTCTGTTAGGTTTATTTCCTTCTTAGGTTTGAAAACTTGGAGTTACCTGTGATCCTTTCCTTCCTTTACTCTCTGTATAATTACCAAGTTATGTTGACTGTTCCTTTGTATTATTTCTTAAATATCTTCCTTCCTTTTCTGCTGCTGTTATTCTAAACTGACCTTATTCCTTCTAATATCTCTGCTCCCAGCCATTTTGTGTGCATTACCACCATTCCTCAAATAAAACTTTGCACACCTCAACCCACTATTTGAAAACATCCATTGTTTTCTCACTTTATAAAGTGAAAGCCAGATTACTTAGCCTAGTCATTGCCAGCTGTAAAGTCGGTAATTTTAGATTATGTTCTTATTCCCTGATAATGTATTGGGTATTTAAGTAGAATTATAAATTTGTTTTTTAATTTAACATTTATTGAACATCCAGTAGGTGCCAGCACTGAGGATACTGAATAGAAGATGATGATCTTTATCTTTGAAGTCTTTTAGTCTGTTGTTATACAGAGACACAGTCTAGCTCTCTAAATAGTTATAACCTAAGGCAGACATGTTGTCTTGGGCAAACTTGGAAGTCATATACATAAAAACAAAGACAAAAGAATAAAAATGTTTGACCTTTCCAAAGAGATAAGCCTGTTTTAGGGGTGAAAAGAACAGGGTATTTCTATCTGACTCGCAAAGCATTTTTGAGAGTACTCCTAGAGGAGGTAGAATTCCAAGTTTAAAAAAGGTTTGATCTGGTTCATGGGAATGTGTTTTATTTTATGTCTGTCTGTCTGTAAGTATGTATGTATGTATGTATGTATGTATTTTGAGACAGAGACTCACTCTGTTGCCCAGGCTGGCGTACAGTGGCGTGATCTCGGCTCACTGCAACCTCTGTCCTGGGTTCAAGCGATTCTCATGTCTTAGCCTCCTGAGTAGCTGGGATCACAGGCGTGTGCTACCACGCCCAGCTAATTTTTGTATTTTTAATAGAGATGGGGTTTTGCCATATTGGCCAGGCTGGTCTCAAGCAATTCACCTGCCTCGGCCTCCCAAAGTGCTAGGATTACAGGTGTTGGTCACTGCGCCTGGCCAGGAATGCATTTTATTTTATTTTATTTTATTTTAATATTATTATTTTATTTTATTTTATATTTTTTTAGACAGAGTCTTGCTCTGTTGCCCAGGCTGGAGTACAGTGGTACAATCTTGGCTCACTGCAACCTCAGCCTCCTAAGTAGCTGAAATTTACAGGCATGCAATATCCCTCTTGGGTAATTTTTTATTTTTAGTAGAGACGGGGTTTCACCATATTGGCCAGGCTGGTCTCAAACTCCTGACCTCAAGTGATCCACCCACATTGGCCTCCCAAAGTGCTGGGATTACAGGTGTGAGCCCCAGCGCCCAGCCAGGAATGTCTAGTATTCTCACAGAGTTTCTCCTAATCATTGTCTTTACTTTCCTTATAGGGTTTGAAGACTGGGATGTATTATTTAAGGACAAGACCAGCGGCTAATCCAATCCAGTTCACTCTAAATAAGGAGAAACTAAAAGATAAGGAAAAGATATCAAAGGAGGAAGAAGAGAAGGAGAGGAACACAGCAGCCATGGTGTGCTCTTTGGAGAATAGAGATGAATGTCTGATGTGTGGATCCTGAGGAAAGGCTTGGAAGAGACCAGCAAGTCTTCAGTAGCCAAACTACTTCTTGAGCATAGATAGGTGTAGTGGATTTTGCTTGAAGTGGTAAGGCTTTGCTGGACCCTGTTGCAGGCAAAAGGAATAATTGATTTAAAGTACTGTTACGATGATAATGATTTTTTTTTTTAAACTCATATATTGGAATTTTCACCAAAATGATGCTTTTGAAAAAAAGAAAAAAAAAAAAACAGATATATTGGGAATCAAAGTAGAAGTTTTAGGAATGCAATAAGTCTTCTTGCATACGGGGAGTGATTAAGTAAAGTTTCATCACCCCTTTAGCACTGATTTTCTGATGACTTCAGTTTTGTTAAGGAGATTTAGTTTTACTGCTTTGACTGGTGGGTCTCTAGAAGCAAAACTGAGTGATAACTCTTGAGAAGTACTGATAGGACCTTTATTTGGATATGGTCCTATAGGTTATTCTGAAATAAAGCTAAACATTTCTAAGTGATTGTATGAGATTAATTTTGTCGTTTACTTTCATAAAAAAGTCAAATTTGAAAAAAAATTTTCTGTTCTTTGAGAATTCGGGGAGGAAATTATGCCTTTTTCTTTTTCTTTTTCTTGTAGTGAAATATACATAACATACAATTTACCATTTTACCTATGTTTAAACATACAATTCAGTGACTTAAGCACATTCACAGTGTTATACTACCATCACCACTATTTGTTTCCCGAACTTCATCATCCCAAACAGAAACTCTGTATCAATAAGAACCTTAACTCCTCATTTCCCTGCCCCTAAGTCCCTGGTGACTTCTATTCTACTTTCTGTCTCTATGAATATGCCTATTCTAGGTACCTCGTATAAATGAAATACATGTCTGGCTTATTTCATTTAGCATAATGTTTTCACAGTTTGTAGCATGTATCCAAATTTCATTCTTTATGTATGACACACTTTTTTTTTTTTTTTTTGAGACAGTCTTGCTCTGTCATCCAGGCTGTACGATCTTGGCTTGGCTCACTACAGTGTCTACATCCTGGGTTCAAGTGATAAGTGATTCTTGTGTCTCAGCTTCCCAAGTAGCTGGGACTATAGGTGCATGCCACCATGCCAGGATAATTTTTGTATTTTTGGTAGAGACAGGGTTTCACCATGTTGGCCAGGCTGGTCTCAGAGGATCTACTTGACTCAGCCTCCCAAAGTGCTGGAATTACATGCATGAGTCTCCACACCTAGGCTACCACACTTTGTTAATCCACTTATCTTTTGATGGACATTTGGGTTCTTTCCTCCTTTTAAGGAATTTTGACTAATGCTGTTGTGAACACTGGCTTAAAAGTATCTATTGAGTTCCTGCTTTCAATTCGTTTGGGTATGTATACAGGGGTATACGTGGGTATGTGTGGGTATGTATACAGTTGCTGGAAATTATGGTAATTCTATCTTTAACTTTTTGAGGAACTACCAAACTTTTCCATAGCAGCTACATTATTTTACATTTCCACCAGCAATACAATAGGGTACCATTTTCTCCACATCTTCACCAACACTTATTTTTTATATTTTTGTTTTTGTTTTGTTTCGTTTTTTGAGACAAGGTCTTGCTCTGTTGCCCAGGCTGGAGTGCAGTGGTACCATCATAGCTCACTGCAGCCTCAATCTCCTGGGCGCAAACAATCCTCCCATCTCAGCCTCTCAAAGTCTTGGGGTTACAGGTGTGAGTCACCACACCCAGCTCATATTTTTTATAATAGCCATCTTAGTGACTTGACAATTTCATTATAATATGTCTTGGTGTGGGTCTCTGAGTTTATCTTTATCCTACTTGGGACTTACTGGGCTTACTGGATTTGTAGATTCACGTCTTTTGTTAAATTTGGGTTGTTTTTGGCCATTATTTAGATAATTTTTCTTCCCCTTTCTCTCTCCTTATAGGGACTTCCATAGTGCATCTATTGGTCAACTTCATGGTCTTCCATAGGTCTGTTAGGCGTTGTTTACTTTTCTTTATTTTTTCTTTCTATTCCCAGACTTGATAATTTCAGTGTCCTATCTTCCAGTTTTCTGATTCTCTCTTCTTCCTGCTCAAATCTATTGTGCTCCTCTAGTGAATTTTTCATTTCAGTTATTCTTTCAACTCCAGAATTTTTATTCTTCTTTGTAATTTTTGTCTCTGTTGATATTCTGATTTTGTTAATAATTGTTTTTCTGATTTCCTTTATTTATTTGTTCATCTTTTCCTTTAGCTCTTTGAGTATATTTAATACAGTTGTTTTAATGTCTTTGTTGAGTAAATCCAATGTCTTGGCTTTCTCAGGGATGGTGTCTGTCATTTTTTCTTGTTACTTTGAATGGGCCATGTTTTCTTTCTTTTATTTTGTATGCCTTGTGATTTTTGTTGTTGAAATTGACTATTATAATGAGGTAACTCCAGTAATCAGATTCTTCTACTCCAGAGCTTACTGTTTTTTGTTTCATTGCTATGTTGAAGATTGTAGTATTCCATTTGAGACATTTCCAAACTTTTTTTTTAAGACAGTGTCTCGCTGTGTCACCCAGGCCAGAATGCAGTGGTGTGATCTCGGCTAACCGCATCCTCTGCCTCTGGATTCAGGCAATTCTTATGCCTTAGTCCCCAGAGTAGCTGAGATTACAGGTGTGCACCACCATGTCTGGCTATTTGTTGTGTTTTTAGTAGAAATGGGGTTTCACTATGTTGGCCAGGCTGGTGTCGAACTCCTGGCCTCAACTGATCCACCCACCTCAGCCCCCTAAAGAGCTGGCATTACAAGTGTGAGCCACAGTGCCCAGCCCAAACTAATTTTGCAGAGACTATTCTTTATCACGTATGATCGCCAAAGTCTTTGTTCCTTTAGTGCATGTTCAGTTAATGTTTTGACAGAGATATATGTATACCTTCAAACCTTTTTGTCAAACTAATAAGATTGACTGCTTGCTCTTAATTGCACTGGATAAATTGGAGAAAGAAAAGGATGACTTCAGGGATTTGAGTTCTCAACTTAAGTACTAGACCTGAACATTTGTCTGTCTGATTTGAAAGAAACTTTACCTTCTGTAGCTGCAGAGTTGAGATTTCTGAAACCAAACCCAGAATCTCATTTTGCAAGTGCCTGAGTTACAATGCAAATTGAATTCCCAGCCTTGCAGGGTACCTTTGCTACTAAAGTGAGGATATTGACTGGGAATGAATGGGATCATGAAAATTGGAATGATGACTCATGGGAAGATCCTGATGAAGCTGGTAATATTGAATCTCTAAATTCTGATGAGTCTTCATTGCCAGTAGAAGCAGAGATAACTGATTTACCCAATCGGATTATATCTAATTGACATTAACTGCTTTCCCTGAGGAAACTAATGTCTTCCTCTGAGATAATTGCCTTACAGGACTCTGCTGATTGTCCTCAGGACCCACCCTGACCACCCCTCTTTCCTTCTAAACCTGTAACTAGATCCAAGTCCCAGCAGGCCCCAAAGGTGAGGTACTAAGTGAGATATAGGAGGTGTGCTACACTCAAAAAGAACTACATGACTCTTCCCATTTGAGAATATGTGTGGAAATGGATATTAGAGTACGTAATAATGGTGGAAGGAACATAAAGTTGGATCAGGCAGTGTTTATTGATAGGGGCCCACAAAGCAGAGATTTTGGATTTAATATTGCAGCATGGGGGATCAAAAAGATCCTGCTCTAGCTGGTTGGTTGCTTGGTTGAAACATGAACCAAAATTTGCCCTAAATGAAGTTGAAATGCCAGTCCTGCCTTGGTATACTATAGAGGAAGTAGTTCAAATGGTTACTGTAATGGACAGCAGAGTTAAAGCAGCAATCAGAATTGTTTGACTAGGCCAGACGCAGTGGCTCACACCTGTAATCCCAGCACTTTGGGAAGCCGAGGTGGGCAGATCACTTGAGGCCAAGAGTTTGAAATCAGCCTGGCCAACATGGTGAAAGCCTGTCTCTACCAAAAATACAAAAATTAACCTGGTGTGGTGGTGTGCTTCTGTAGTCCCAGCTACCTGGGAGGCTGAGGCAGGAGAATTGCTTGAACCCAGGAGGCAGAGGCTTCAGTGAGCTGAGATGGTGCCACTGCACTCCAGCCTAGGTGACAGAGCAAGACTCTGTCTCCAAAAACAAACAAACAAAACACAAAAAAACAAGTCTGACTCACAGAGATATGGTTTGGCTAGGTGATCATGGAATTCCTCGAGGTGAAATACGTGGGGAATCTATTAAATTCTAACTTGATCTATATAAGCAGAAGAGTTTTAGGTTAAGTGAACAAATCTAATTTGAATAATAAAACCAGAATTATGGCCCCTCTATCAATTCCCAGATTTGAACTGGTTTACAGACCCAGAACCCCTCAAATGAAAGGGAGACCAAGTCCCCTTGAGGAAGGATCCCACTGCACTGTCAAAGATATATACTGTTAAATCTTTCTCCCAGCCTTTCCCAGAAAGATCTATGGCCTTTTACTAGTAACTACATTGGGAAAAAGATAATCAAACCTTTTGAAGATTACTGGACACAGACTCTAAGCTGACACTAGTTCCAGGTAACTAAAATGTCACTGTGGTCTTCCAATTGGAGTAGGAGCTTATGGAGATCAGGTGATGAATGGAGTTTTAGCTCCAGTCTGTCTCACAGTGGCTCCAGGGATCCCTGAAACCATCCTGTGGTTATTTCACTATGCAGTTTGGGAATGCATAATTGGAATAGATACACTCAGCAGCGGACACAGAGAACCAACCATATTGGTTCTCTGACTTGAGTGAGGGCTATAATAGTGGGAAAGTTCAAGTGGAAGCCACTAGAACTGCCTCTACCTAGGAAAATGATAAACCAAAATCAATATTGCATTCCTGGAAGGATGCCAGAAATTAGTGCCACCATCAAGGTCTTAAAGTATGCAGAAATAATTTCCACTCCATCCCCATTCAACTCACCTGTCTGGCCTTTGCAGAAGATATGGATTTTGGAGAAAGAATAGATTATCATAAGCTTAACTGGGTGATGACTCCAACCAGAGGCAGTTCTATTGCTTGAGCAAATTAACACATATCCTCGTACCTGGTATGCAGCTATTGATCTGGCAAATGCTTTTTTCTTCATACCCCTTAGTAAAGACTACCTGAAACAAGTTTGTTTTCAGCCAGCAAGACCAGCAATACACCTTCACTGTCCTGCCTCATGGGTATATAAACTCTCCAAACCTACATCATAGTTTAGTTTACAGGATTTTGATCAGCTTTCTGTTCCACAAGAGATCACTCTGGTCCAATACATTGGTGACATTATATCAATTGGACCTGTGAGCAAGAAGTAGTGACTACTCTAGACTCATTGGTAGAATACTTGCATGTCAGAAGGTGGGAAATCTCACTAAAATTCAGGACCACCTTCTACATAGGACAATTTCTAGGCATCTAGTGTGAGGCATTTCGAGATACCCTTTCTAAGGTGAAGGATAAGTTGTTGCATCTGACCCTCCTACAAGCAAGAAAGAGGCATGATACTTAGTGTACCTCTTTGAGTCTTGGAGGTAAAAAATGGTAACCATTTCCAGCTTGGTTATGGCAATCGAGTGCCTCCATATGCCACTCTGAAATCTAATTACTCCCATTGAATTTAGGTTTCATTTGGAGCAGCACACTGGGGCATGCTACTCCATCCTGTTTACCAAAAGCTGCTAGTTCTGGGGCCCAGAACAAGAGATAGCACTGCCACAGGTCCAGGCTGCCAGGGAAGTTTTTCTGCTACTTGGGCCATCTGATCCCTCAGATCCAGTGGTGCTTGAAGTGGCCATGGCAGATAAAGATGCTTATTGGAGCCTTTGGCAGACCCCTGTAAGTGAATCACAGGACAGGTGCTTAGGATTTTGGATCAAAGCCCTGCCATCATCCCCTGTGCATAACTACTCTCCTTTTGAGAAACAGCTTTTGGTTTGCCTTAGTAGAGACTGAACACTTAACCATGCGCCACAACATTACCATGTGACTTGAGCTGGCTGTTGTCTGATTCAACTTGCCATAAAGCTGAGCATGCACAGCAGCAGTCCATCATCAAATGGAAGTGATATATACAAAATCAGTATCAAGCAAACCCTGAAGGCACAAGTGACCATGAAGAAGTGACCCAAAAGCCTGAGGTCTCCAATTCTGCTACACTGCCTTTTCTTCCTCAGCCTACACCTATGGCCTCATGGGGAGTTCCCTATGATCAACTGACAGAGGAAGAGAAAACTCAGGCTTGTTTAGTAGATGATTCTGTGCAGTGTGCAGGCACCACAGCCCTTTTCTGGAACATTACCTGAACACTCTTCCCTTCTGTAAATGATAAGGAGCTGTGGGAGTTGTTTTTTGTTATTGTTGTTTTTTAATTTTGAGACAGAGTCTCGCTCTGTTGCCCAGGCTGGAGTGCAGTGGCTCGATCTTGGCTCACTGCAGCCTCTGCCTCCTGGGTTCAAGTGATTCTCCTGCCTCAGCCTTCCAAGTAGCCAGGACTACAGGCACACGCTACCACACCGGGTTAATTTTTGTATTTTTGGTAGAGACGGGCTTTCGCCATGTTGGCCAGGCTGATCTCAAACTCCTGGCCTCAAGTGATCTGCCTGCGTTGGCCTCCCAAAGTGCTGGGATTACAGGTGTGAGCCACTGTGTCCAGCCAGAGCTGTAGAAGTCTTTTAAGCAGGAGTTAGCTTTTAGGTAGATCACATTGGCTGTCAAGGGAAAAATGGCCTAACTATAGCTTTGGTTCCAACTTGGATCTGGATCCCAGATCAGGGCTTAGTCTGGTCTTTGGGTCAGACTTGGGCTCCAGTGCAGGACCCTATCTGTGTGCCTGAGGTCAGCATGGAGGCCTCAAAATCTGATCTGTGTGTTTGGTTGAGTTTGGATTCCCCAGGTAGAGTCTACTCTGGTCTTTGGGTCAGACTGGGACCCTGAAGAAGGTGGTCTGGGTGTATAACAGACTGGGGACCCTTGGGCAGGACCTGACCTATTTGTGTGGGTTAGACTGGACATCACAGGGTAAACCTGACCTGTGTGCCTGTACAGCTGTGGGATCTCAGGAAACCTGTGTTTGGGACTGACTGGACTCTAGAACCCAGCCTGCTACCTGAATTAGACTGGAAGCCTCAGGCTGACCTGTGTATTAGGTCAGAATAAACTTCATGTCAAGCTTAGGCTATGTTTGGGAGAGACTGGGCCCTAGGGAAGTGCCTGTCTGTTTATTTGTTTCAGACTAGATGTTTAGGGCAGGCAGGTTGTGGTCTGTGTATGACTTGCTCTATAAGACTCCCTTAGTGAAGCCCCATACATCTAGATATTAGTTGGGACTCTCTCAGGATTTGGGAGAAAGAGGACGGAGAAAATAAACTAAGAAGGATAGATAGGTAAATGCAATTTTATTACTGGGTGTGAAAGCAAAGAACATTCTAAGAATTTAACAAGCAACAGTTGACCAAGAGGGAACCTATTGTTGAGCCCATAATCTGCTGAGGAAATTTGAGCCTGTCCCTGAGTACTGCCTGCTTATCTCTTCTCAGAGATCATAGCCTCAACTTCCCAAGTTAGTAAAGTCCTCTCACCCTGACAGTTTCCACTCTCATGTTCTGCAGCCTCTTTGGCTTCTCCCCAGCCTTCTAAGCTGTTTCCTTTCCACAGAGCATCTTTCCTCCATGTTGCTGGATCTCCCTAGTACTCACGATGTAAATGACAGGATTCAAGGCCCCTGGAAGCAGCAAGTATATGGCACTGAGTAGATTCTGGACATCCTGGGACACAGTCTTGGCTACTCAGAAGATGATGGAAGTGGAAAGACCAGAGAGGTAGATGGTGAGGATGACCAATAAGTGGGAGCCACACATGTGTAAGGCCTTGGCTTGGGCTCCCCAAGAAGAGATCCGGAAGGCAGCATAGATGATGTAGGTGTAGGAGGTCCCCAGCAGGGCCAGATCAGAGGTTACAGTGACCAACCACATAGCCAGCCCCAGCCAGTTGAAGGTCAGGTCTCCACAAGCTATGCTCAGCAGTGCAATGTACTCACAGGTGAAGTGTCGAATCACTGCTGTCCAGCAGAATCGGTCTTTTGCAGTTAGCACCACCAAGGGTACTGCCACTCCCAGGCTCTATGTCAAGGCAAGAATGGCCAGCAGTCCCAGCAGCTGGGAGGTCATCAGGTCAGAATAGCAGAGTGGGTGGCAGATGGCCACGTAGCAGTTCAGGGCCATGGCCAGAGGAGGTTGTAGTCCAGGAGGAAGGTGAAGTAGATAAAGAACACCTGGGCCAGGCAGCCATGCAGCGATATGGGGTTAGCATAATGCACAAAGCCCTCCAGCATTTTAGGCATCATGGCTGTGGCAGCACAAATGTTGACAGCCAGGAGCAGAGTGATGAGCATATACATAGGCTGATGCAGATGTTGCTGGGCAACCACCATGTGGATGACCAGGGCTTTGACAGAGATGATGGTCACATAGAGGAAGACAAGAGGCAGGACCAGGAGGGGCCACCACTCTCGTAGTCCAGAGAAACCCACCAGGAAGAAGTTGGTGTAGCAGATGTTGAAGGTGCTTGTATTTCCATCCTCACCCATTAGCTTTGGCCCTGGGCTGGCCAGCTAATGGGTGAGGATGGAAATACAAGCACCTTCAGCTGGAGTGGGGATCAGAGACTGTTAGAACAAAATGGTCAGTTTAAAAAGCCTATTTCTGTTGTAGACCCTGAGGAATTTGTGATGAAAGCCCACTTCTTCATGTATGTATTCCTTTGGGGCACAGAGAAGTACTAAGCCAGGTATTGTGGGAACTACACAGTTGAACAAGACAATCCTTGTCCCCAGGGAGCTCTTGGCCTTATGTGTGTGAAATGTAAACTTACAAGATACTTGTTTACTTGTGATGTTCCAGATATTTACTGAGTAAAAGATTAGGAGGAGAAGTAGGTGTAGTATATACAGGGGAAAAAGTGACAGCCAGAGACAAAACAAGAAAGGTTAAGAGAAAAGATTCTTGATTCAGAGGAAGTATTTGAAGAATCTTTGACCCAAGGAGACTGGGAAAGCCCAAGTGGGGCTTAACAGGGAGAGAAGAACCAGCTGGGAATGATGGCATCACTTGTGTGCTTGGGACACACTGTGGCAAGGAGAGATGGAAGTTGCCGAGGAAGAATTCTGGTCTTCCTGGATCACAAGAAACAGGCTGCAGAGACGGCTTCCTTCCTAAGTCCTTGCAGATTGGCTGTGGTGCCTCCTGCCTGGCCTTGTCCTCAGTGTCATGGATGATGAGTTTGCTTTCCTTTCAGAATGTAAGTTCCAGGAAGGCAGGGATAATAGCAAGCTTCTGGTGGGTTCACTGGAGCTTCAAGCACAGAGCCACCATAGAGGCACAGGACAGGCTTGAGAATTGCTTGTTGAGTAGGTGCATGAGGAAAGGAAGAAGACAGTAGGAGGCTGAACATTTAATTGGGATTTTACAGCAGTCGTTTCAAAGCTTTGGCCAGGACTCTTCTTCTACATACGATACTCCACAAACAAGGCAGCATTCAACAGGCTTCAAGCTTTTTATTTTATTTTTTATTTTATTTTTTATTTTTTTTTAAAGAGATAGGGTCTCGCTTTTTGCCCAGGCTGTTTTTGAACTCCTGGGCTCAAGCAACCCTCTTGCCTCAGCCTCCCAGGCATGAGCCATCGCGCCTGGTCACTTCAAGCATTCTTAATCTCAGCAGCTATATGAAGAGTTAGCATTTATTGAGTACTTGCTACATGACAGACATGGTTCCAAGTGTTTTCCATGTGGTATCTCTTTAATACTCACAGAAACCCTAAGAGACAACTTTAGTTGTCCCTTCGTATCTGTGGTAGATTAATTCCAGGACCTGCTGTGGATACCAAAATCTGCAGATGCTCAAGTCCCTTATATAAAATGGTGCTGGGAAAACTGGATATACATATGCAGAAGAATGAAACTAGATGCCCTACCTCTCATCCTATACAAAAATCAAGTCAAGATGGATTAAAAACCTGAATGTAGGACCCAAAACTATAAAACTACTAGAGAAAATATAGATCAGAGAAATGATTTAGACATTGGTCTGGGAAAAGACTATGAATAACCTCAAAAGCACAGGCAAAGAAAACAAAAATAAGCAAATGGGATTATATCAAATTAAAAAGCTTCTGCACAGCAAAGCAAATAATCAACAGAGTGAAAAGACAACCTACAGAATGGGAGAAAATATTTGCTAGCTATCTGACAGAGGATTAATATCCAGAATATATTAGGAACTCAAATATTTCAATATCAACCCCCCACAAAGCAATGGATTAAAAATGAGCAAATGATCTGAACAGAAATTTCTCAAAAGAAGACATAAAAGGGCAAATATGAAAAAATGCTCAACATCCCTAATCATTAGGAAATACAAATCAAAACCACAATGAGGTAGGATCTCACCCCAGTTAGGATGGCTATTATCAAAAAGACAAAAAAAAAAAAAAAAAAAAAAGTGCTGGAGAGGATGCAAAGAAAAGGGAACTCATATACACTGTTGTTGGAGCTGTAAACTATGAATAATACTATAAACTATTAATAAGCCACTATGGAGAACAGTATGGAAGTTCCTCAAAAACTACAAATATACCTAGGTACTGTGCCTTATGCCTGTAATCCCAGGCACTTTGGGAGGCTGAGATGGGTGGATCACTTGAATCCAGGAGTTTGAGACCAGCCTGGGCAACATAGCAAGACCCCACCTCTACAAAACGTAAAAAAAAAAATCTGAACCTGGTGGTGTGCACCTGTCACCCTGACTACTCAGGAGGCTGAGGCGGGAAGATTGCTTGAGCCCAGGAGGTTGAGGCTTCAGTGAGCTATGATCATGCCATTGCTCTCTAGCTTGGGTAATGGAGTGAGATCCTATCTCTAAAAGCAAGCAAAAAACAAACCCAAAAAACTACAACTAGAACTACTATATGATCCAGTAATCCACTACTGAGCATTTATCTAAAGGAAAGGAAATCAATATATTGAAGAGACATCTATTTTATCGTGTTTATTGCAGCACTATTCACAATAGCCAAAATATGGAATCAACCTAGGTGTCTAACAACAGATGAATGGCACATATACACAATGGAATGTTATTCAGCTATAAAAAGGAATGCAATCTTGTCATTCACAGCAATATGAGTGGAAGTGGAGCACATTATGTTAAGTGAAATAAGCCAGGAACAGAAAGTTAAATACTGCATGTTCTTACTCATATGCACAAGCTAAAAAATAGTTGGTCTTGGTCTTGTAGAAGTAAAAAGTAGCATTGAGGACTTGAGGCTGGGGAAGGTAGGGGAAAATGAAGGAGAGGGAGGGATTTATTAAAGGATACAACATGATAGCTAGATAGTAGGGATAAGTTCTAGTGTTCTATACACTGTAGGATGACTACAGTTAACAATATATAGTTTCAAATAGCTAGGATAGTAAACGTTCTCAGGACAAAGAAATGATGTATTTGAGATGATGGATATTTCTAATTACTCTAATCTAATCACTGTACATTGTATGTATCAAAACATCACCATGTACCCCATAAATATGTACAATCATCTGTGTCACTAAAAAAGTTTACAAATTACATGGAGTTTACATATAATCTATGCACATCCTCCCATATATTTTAAATTGTCTCCAGATTACTTGTAACACCTGGTACAATGTAAATGCTATGTAAATAGTTGTTATACTGTATTTTAAATTTTGTATTTTTTAAATTGTATTGTTCTTGATTTTTAAATTTCTTTTTGACTTTTCTTTATTATACTTTATGTTCTAGGATACATGTGCACAATGTGCAGGTTTGTTATTACATATGTATGCATGTGCCATGTTGGTGTGCTGCACCCATTAACTCGTCATTTACATTAGGTATATCTCCTAATGCTATCCCTCCCTCCTCCCCCCACCCCACAACAGGCCCCAGTGTGTGATGTTCCCCTTCCTGTGTCCAAGTGTTCTCATTGTTCAAGTCCCACCTATGAGTGAGAACATGTGGTGTTTGGTTTTCTGTTCTTGCCATAGTTTGCTGAGAATGATGGTTTCCAGCTGCATCCATGTCCCTACAAAGGACATGAACTCATCCTTTTTTATGGCTGCATAGTATTCCATGGTGTATATGTGCCACATTTTCTTTATCCAGTCTGTCATTGATGGACATTTGGGTTGGTTCCAAGTCTTTACTATTGTGAATAGTGCTGCAGTAAACATATGTGTGCATGTGTCTTTATAGCAGCATGATTTATAATCCTTTGGGTATATATCCAGTAATGGGATGGCTGGGTCAAATGGTATTTCTAGTTCTAGATCCTTAAGGAATCGCCACACTGTCTTCCACAATGGTTGAACTAGTTTACAGTCCTACCAACAGTGTAAAAGTGTTCCTATTTCTCCACATCCTGTTGTTTCCTGACTTTTTAATGATGGCCATTCTAACTGGTGTGAGATGGTATCTCATTGTGGTTTTGATTTGCATTTCTCTGATGGCTAGTGATGGTGAGCAGTTTTTCATGTGTCTGTTGGCTGCATAAATGTCTTCTCTTGAGAAGTGTCTGTTCATATCCTTTGCCCACTTTTTGATGGGGTTGTTTTTTTCTTATAAATTTGTTTGAGTTCTTTGTAGGTTCTGGATATTAGCCCTTTGTCAGATGACTAGATTGCAAAAATTTTCTCCCATTCCGTAGGTTGCCTGTTCACTCTGATAGTAGTTTCTTTTGCTGTGCAGAAGCTCTTTAGTTTAATTAGATCCGATTTGTCAATTTTGGCTTCTGTTGCCATTGCTTTTGGTGTTTCAGTCATGAAGTCCTTGCACATGCCTGTGTCCTGAATGTTATTGCCTAGGTGTTCTTCTAGGGTTTTTATGGTTTTAGGTCTAACATTTAAGTCTCTAATCCATCTTGAATTAATTTTTGTGTAAGGTGTAAGGAAGGGATCCAGTTTCAACTTTCTGCTTATGGCTAGCCAGTTTTCTTGGCACCATTTATTAAATAGGAAATCCTTTCCCCATTTCTTGTTTTTGTCAGGTTTGTCAAAGATCAGATGGTTGTAGATGTGTGGTATTATTTCTGAGTTCTCTGTTCTGTTCCGTTGGTCTATATGTCTGTTTCGGTACCAGTACCATGCTGTTTTGGTTACTGTAGCCTTGTAGTACAGTTTGAAGTCAGGTAGAGTGATGCCTCCAGTTTTGTTCTTTTGGCTTAGGATTGTCTTGGCAATATGGGCTCTTTTTTGGTTCCATATGAACTTTAAAGTAGTTTTTTCCCCAATTCTGTGAAGAAAGTCATTGGTAGCTTAATGGAGATGGCATTGAATCTATAAATTACCTTGGGAGGTATGGCCATTTTCAAGATATTGATTCTTCCTATCCATGAGCATGGAATGTTCTTCCATTTGTTTGTGTCTTCTTTTATTTTGTTGAGCAATGGTTTGTAGTTCTCCTTGAAGAGGTCCTTTACATCCCTTGTAAGTTGGATTCCTAGGTATTTTTTTCTCTTTGAAGCAATTGTGAATGAGAGTTCACTCATGATTTGGCTCTCTGTTTGTCTGTTATTGGTATGTAAGAATGATTGTGATTTTTGCACATCGATTTTGTATCCTGAGACTTTGCTGAAGTTGCTTATCAGCTTATGGAGATTTTGGGCTGAGATGATAGGGTTTTCCAAATGTACAATCATGTCATCTGCAAACAGGGAATTTGACTTCCTCTTTTCCTAACTGAATACCCTTTATTTCTTTCTCTTGCCTGATTTACCTGGCCAGAACTTCCAACGCTATGTTGAATAGGAGTGGTGAGAGAGGGCATCCCTGTCTTGTGCCAGTTTTCAAGGGGAACGCTTCCAGTTTTTGCCCATTCAGTATGATATTGGCTGTGGGTTTGTCATAAATAGCTCTTATTATTTTGAGATACGTTCCATCAATACTGAATTTATTGAGAATATTTGGCATGAAGGGCTGTTGAATTTTGTCAAAGGCCTTTTCTGCATCTATTGAGATAATTATGTGGTTTTCATCTTTGGTTCTGTTTATATGTTGGATTACGTTTATTGATTTGCGTATGTTGAACCAACCTTGCATCCCAGGGATGAAGCCCACTTGATCATGGTGGATAAGCTTTTTGATGTGCTGCTGGATTCGATTTGCCAGTATTTTATTGAGGATTTTTGCATCAATGTTCATCAGGGATATTGGTCTAAAATTCCCTTTTTGTTGTGTCTCTGCCAGGCTTTGGTATCAGGATGATGTTGGCCTCATAAAATGAGTTAGGGAGGATTCCCTCTTTTTCTATTGATTGGAATAATTTCGGAAGGAATGGTACCATCTCCTCCTTGTACCTCTGGTGGAATTCGGCTGTGAATTCGTCTGGTCTGGGACTTTTTTTTGGTTGGTAGGTTATTAATTATTGCCTCAATTTCAGAGCCTGCTATTGGTCTATTCAGGGATTCAACTTCTTCCTGGTTTAGTCTTGGGAGAGTGTATGTGTCCAGGAATTTATCCATTTCTTCTAGGTTTTCTAGTTTATTTGCATAGAGGTGTTTATAGTATTCTCTGATGGTAGTTTGTATTTCTGTGGGGTCGGTGGTGATATCCCCTTTATCATTTTTATTGCATCTATTTGATTCTTCTCTCTTCTCTTCTTTATTAGTATTGCTAGTGATTTATCAGTTTTGTTGATCCTTTAAAAAAACCAGCTCCTGGATTCATTGATTTTTTGAAGGGTTTTTTGTGTCTCTATCTCCTTCAGTTCTGCTCTGATCTTAGTTATTTCTTGCCTTCTGCTCGCTTTTGAATGTGTTTGCTCTTGCTTCTCTAGTTCTTTTAATTGTGATGTTAGGGTGTCAATTTTAGATCTTTCCTGCTTTCTCTTGTGGGCATTTAGTGCTATAAATTTCCGTCTACACATTGCTTTAAATGTGTCCCAGAGATTCTGGTATGTTGTATCTTTGTTCTCATTGGTTTCAAAGAACATCTTTATTTCTGCCTTCGTTTTGTTATGGACCCAGTAATCATTCAGGAGCAGGTTGTTCAGTTTCCATATAGTTGAGCGTTTTGATTGAGTTTCTTAATCCTGAGTTCTAGTTTGATTGCGTTGTGGTCTGAGAGACAGTTTGTTATAATTTCTGTTCTTGTACATTTGCTGAGGAGTGCTTTACTTCCAACTATGTGGTCAATTTTGTAATAAGTGCAATGTGGTGCTGAGAAGAATGTATATTCCGTTGATTTGGGGTGGAGAGTTCTGTAGATGTCTATTAGGTCTGCTTGGTGCAGAGTTGAGTTCAATTCCTGGATATCCTTGTTAACTTTCTGTCTTGTTGATCTGTCTAATGTTGACAGTGGGGTGTTAATGTCTCCCATAATTACTGTGTGGAAGTCTAAGTCTCTTTGTAAGTCTCTAAGGACTTGCTTTATGAATCTGGGTGCTCCTGTATTGGGTGCATATATATTTAGGATAGTTAGCTCTTCTTGTTGAATTGATCCCTTTACCATAATGTAATGGCCTTCTTGTCTCTTTTGATATTTGTCGGTTTAAAGTCTGTTTTATCAGAGACTAGGATTGCAACCCCTGCGTTTTTTTTTTTCTCCATTTGCTTGGTAGATCTTCCTCCATCCCTTTATTTTGTGCCTATGTGTGTCTCTGCACATGAGATGGGTCTCCTGAATACAGCAAACTGAGGAGTCTTGACTCTTTATCCAATTTGCCAGTCTGTGTCTTTTAATTGGAGCATTTAGCCCATTTACATTTAAGGTTAATATTGTTATGTGTGAACTTGATCCTGTCATTATGATGTTAGCTGGTTATTTTGCTCATTAGTTGATGCAGCTTCTTCCTAGCATCAATGGTCTTTACATTATGGCATGTTTTTGCAGTGGCTGGTACTGGTTGTTCCTTTCCATGTTTAGTGCTTTCTTCAGGAGCTCTTGTAGAGCAGGCCTGGTGGTGACAAAATCTCTAAGCATTTACTTGTCTGTAAAGGATTTTATTTCTCCTTCACTTATGAAACTTGGTTTGGCTGGATATGAAATTCTGAGTTGAAATTCTTTTCTTTAAGAATGTTGAATATTGGCCCCCACTCTCTTCTGGCTTATAGAGTTTCTGCCGAGAGATCTGCTGTTAGTCTGATGGGCTTCCCTTTGTGGGTAACCCGACCTTTCTCTCTGGCTGCCCTTAACGTTTTTTCCTTGATTTCAACTTTGGTGAATCTAACAATTATGTGTCATGGAGTTGCTCTTCTCTAGGAGTATCTTTGTGGCGTTCTCTGTATTTCCTGAATTTGAATGTTGGCCTGCCTTGCTAGGTTGGGGAAGTTCTCCTGGATAATATCCTGCAGAGGGTTTTCCAACTTGGTTCCATTCTCCGCGTCACTTTCAGGTACAAGAATCAGATGTAAATTTGGTCTTTTCACATAGTCCCGTATTTCTTGGAGGTTTTGTTCATTTCTTTGTACTCTTTTTTTCTCTAAACTTCTCTTCTCGCTTCATTTCATTCATTTGATCTTCAATCACTGATACCCTTTCTTCCAGTTGATCGGGTCGGTTACTGAAGCTTGTGCATTTGTCATGTATTTCTTGTGTCATGGTTTTCATCTCTATCAGGTCATTTAAGGACTTCTCTACATTGGTTATTCTAGTTAGCCATTTGTCAAATCTTTTTTAAGGTTTTTAGTTTCTTTGTGCTGGGTTCGTATTTCCCCCTTTAGCTTGGAGAAGCCTTCTTCTCTCAACTCATCAAAGTCATTCTCTGTCCAGCTTTGTTCCATTGCTGGTGAGGAGCTATGTTCCTTTGGAGGGGGAGAAGCACTCTGATTTTTAGAATTTTCAGCTTTTCTGCACTGCTTTTTCCCCATCTTTGTGGTTTTATCTACCTTTGGTCTTTGATGATGGTGACGTACAGATGGGGTTTTGGTGTGGATGTCCTTTCTGTTTGTTAGTTTTCCTTCTAACAGTCAGAACCCTCAGCTGCAGGTCTGTTGGAGTTTGCTGGAGGTCCACTCCGAACCTGTTTGCCTGCGTATCAGCAGTGGAGGTTGCAGAAGAGTGAATATTGCTGAACAGCAAATGTTCTGTCTGATCATTCCTCTGGAAGCTTCGTCTCAGAGGTGTACCTGGCCGTGTGAGGTGTGAGGTGTTAGTCTGCCCCTAGTGTGGGATGTCTCCTAGTTAGGCTACTCGGGGGTCAGGGACCCACTTGAGCAGGCAGTCTGTCTGTTCTCAGATCTCAAACTCCGTGCTAGGACAAATATACTCTCTTCAAAGCTGTCAGACAGGGACATTTACATCTGCAGAGGTTTCTGCTGCCTCTTGTTTGGCTATGCCCTGTCCCCAGAGGTGGAGTCTACAAGGCAGGCAGGCCTCCTTGAGCTGCAGTGGGCTCCACCTAGTTCAAGCTTCCCACCACTTTGTTCACCTACTTAAGCCTCAGCAATGGCGGGCACCCCTCCCCCAGCCTCTCTGTCGCCTTGCAGTTAGATCTCAGACTGCTGTGATAGCAATGAGGGAGGCTCAATGGGCGTGGTACCCTCCAAGCCAGGTGTGGGATATAATCTCCTGGTGTGCCGTTTGTTAAGACCCTTGGTAAAGCACAGTATTAGGGTGGGAGTGACCTGATTTTCCAGGTGTTGTGTGTCATGGTTTCCCTTGGCTAGGAAAGGGAATTCCCTTCCCCCTTGCGCTTCCTGGGTGAGGCGATGCCTCGCCCTGCTTTGGCTCTCGCTTGTTGGGCTACACCCACTGTCCTGCACCCACGGTCCGATATGCCCCAGTGAGATGAACCTGGTACCTCAGTTGGAAATGCAGAAATCACCCGTCTTCTGTGTTGCTCACGCTGGGAGCTGAAGGCTGGAGCTTTTCCTATTTGGCCATCTTGGTGCCACCCTCACCACGTTTTCTTTATCCAGTATAATGTTGATGGGCATCTAGGTTGATTCCATGTCTTTACTATTGTGAATCATGCAGCAATGAACATATATGTGTATGTATGTTTATGGTAGAACAAATTTTTATTCATTTGGGTATATACCCAATAATGGGGTTGCTGGACTAAATGGTAGTTGTAAGTTCTTTGAAAAATCTCCAAACTGCTTTCCACAGTGGCTGAACTAATTTACATTCACATCAGCAGTATATAAGTGTTCCCTTTTCTGCAGAAGCTTGCCAGCATCTGTTATTTAAAAAAATTTTTTTTTAAATTATTTTTTGAGACAAGGTCTTGGTCTGTCACCCAGGCTAGATTGCAGCCTCAATCTCCTGGGCTCAATAGAGCCTCCCACCTCAGCCTCCTGAGGAACTGGGACTACAGGTGCACACCACACCCCCTGCTAACTTTTGTATTTTTTGTAGAGAGGAGGTTTTGCCATGTTGCCCAGGCTGGTTTCAAACTCCTGGGCTCAAGTGATCCACCCACCTTGGTCTCCCAAAGTGCTGGTATTATAGGCGTGAGCCACTGTGCCTGGCCTCTTTTGGAACTATTGTTATAAAGTTTTGGAAGAGCAGTTATGCTAGTTTCATAATGAATTCACTCAATTTACTAATAAAATATCATGTTCTAGGATAGCTTTTTATAGCACAGAAATTTTTCATCTTTTGAAAATTTGGGAAAAACTTATAAAACCTGGGTCTGGGTGTTTTTCAGGTAATAATTATTTATCAGTGCTTTTTGATTTCTTTCTTGGTAATTAATCTACTCAGGTTTTTAATCTTTTCTTAAGTAAATTTGAAAAATTATATCCTTCTGGAGATTTGTCTGTTTCATAAAGAATTACAAATTTATCAGCATAGACTCCGATGGGGTGATTTGCATTTCAACCAGTCAATTAAATACCTTAACCCAAAGAATAAATCCATAATACTGGTAATATTTTGAGTCATGCTCCACCTAGCTCATCTCAAATCACTCTGTGTGTAAAAGGTATTTCTTTACAGTATGTATGAAAATACCATATACACATTCACTAAAATACTCGGAGACACACACTCCATAAACACACCATCTTCTGGAGAAGTGGTTCTACCACAGACTGAATCCCATAACAAAAATATTGTTTCTGTCCTCACTGCTCATACCCGACTCTTGCTTGTCATTTGCCTCACTGACTTATTAAAAACTCAGATGATGAAGGGTTAGGATCTCAGAAACATAGGCCATCAGAGGAAGAAGATTTTATTTTTGTCTGCACACAAGGAATTTAAGAAAGAGAGGAACTGCCAATCTGCTACTAGCTGAAGGTGGTGGTAGCCACGATCCCTACATACTCAGCACCAGGGCAGATGGGCTCCTCTTCCCATCCTTTCTGGGGCCTCTAGGACAATGTAGAACATCCAGAATCATTAATTCACAGGAACCAAGAACAGCAACATATTCACAGCCACGTACAGCAGAGGTCTGTAAAGGTCACCTTGCTCAGCTCCTGCCTGGATATGAGCTCCCTCAGCTTGCATGTCTCTAGAGATGAGTGTGTTGAGGCCATCAGTTCTGTGGGTGGGTGACTTTAACCAGATGTCTTTCCTCACTGAGGGCTGAATCTCTCTTCGTGTGGTGTCATCTCCTTGGTTCTAGGTCTGTCCCCAAGAGCTTCTTGGGGTTGTTTTGGTAGGAAGGAGCAGAGGAGAAGTAACATTTTTTTGAGGGCCTACCATTTCTGGGCCCTGTGAAGTACTTTCACCACTACAATTTCCCCCTCATTCAGCAGCCCCAACCCCTCTATCATTAGGCAGGCATTAGAACTGAGCATCAGGCACATGAGGTCATCTTTTATTCTTCCATTTATTTGTTCATTCACCATCGTTTTTGACATTTGCTATGTACCAGGCAGTCTGTTAAGGCACTGGGGCTTAATGGGTGCACTAGATGTGGTTTCTGTGCCCAAGTTACTTAGAGTCCAGTGGAGAAGAACTAGAGTGCAGTGGGAGACCAGAGGAGGTCTCTAATTCAGTCTCCAGAGACAAGGCAGTCTTCAGAGGAGGAGATCTCTAATTTGAGAATCAACATTCAAGTCAGCCAGGGCAAGTGCAGTACAAAGAGCTCAATGACATCAAGCTGAGAATTGGTGGGGATGGGATTAGAACTCCAAAGCCAAGTCCCCTCTCACTGTCACCTCACCTCAAGGGAGGTACCTGGGCTTGGGTAAGTCCCATAAACAAATTATAGAAAGAAACAAGATAGGAGAGTCGAAGTGAGCGGATGAACTCACATTCCTGCTCATTTTTCACTGTGGATGGCTCAGGTTCAAAAAGGAGGGCTAGAGGTTAGGCTTAGGAAAAGATTTTCTCCTGAGAAGACCAGGAATTGGGGAGGAAGGGACCCTGGTGTGGACTGGGGATAGTGGCGGGACTGTCCAGAGAAAGAGGCTGACCAGCTTGGGGTGTGAGTCACCCTCTTTCTTTGGGCTTTCCCTGCTTATCCCCTACTCCTGCCATCACTTGCCTAGTAAGAGCCTCCATCCTAGGGGCCCTCACTTCTCTCCTGGGCTGACCTCCAGAGCTGATACTCACCCTAGCAACATCAAGCAGGAACACAGAGAACCAATGGGACTCCCTAACTGTGGTTAAGTGCACCCCTACTTTTCCCCAGGGGAGCACAGGCTCCACCTCAGCCAATGGGCAATGCCGTTGCACAAGAGCTGGCCGCCTAACTCAGTCTCCTAGGAACTCCACAGGACCAGCCTGGAGCTTGATCTCCCAACAGCCAGGCCAGGCCCTTCCTACTGGTCTGTGCTGCCTAAGGTCTCTGCTTTGGAGCTGAAGATTCAACAAAGACGGAGAATTCACACCTCAGACCCCAAACCTGCAGCCCACTTCGGGGGCAGCTCTGCCCAAAGCAGGATCAGGGAGTGGACTGTGGGATCTCAGTTAATCCAGCAGGTGGGTTCTAAATATCAGAAATGAGGAGCCAAGAGTTCCAAAGAAGTGCAACTTTGAGCACTTACTATGTGGGGATTTTTGAAGGATCAGTGGTACTTCTATGATGTTTGTGGTAGAAGGCAAGGAGCTGGAAGAAGGAGGATGAGGCTTGAGAGAACCTGTTGAAGTGAGGATGTTATCATCCCATTTTAGAAGTCGGCATCGAGGGTTAGAGAATTTGGGTGACTTGTTCAAGGTCACTTAGCAGATCTGTGGCAATGCTGGGATGGTCATCTAATTCCAAATCTGGCTCTGTCTACTCACACCTCTGACTCACCTCTGCTCTACGCCCAGGGGACGGACAGATGGGATTCACTGATGGCTTCATGGAGGAGAGGACATTTGGGCCAGGCCTGGAAGGTCTGGAAGCAGACACCCAGGCAGAAAGGAGGAGGGCCTGTAATGGCTGAGGCTGAGCTCAACATGTGGGGTAGGGACTGTGATGCCGGCAGGTGTGGGGCTGGTGAGGTTGGTTCTGAAGTCTTGGAAGTTGGGGAGGGCAGGAGCCAAATAAGAGTGTGAAGTCTGGATCCTTGGAGATCCCCCAAGGGCACCGGACGGCTATGCTTCAGCTTTGTGGCTGAGGTGGCAGCAGGGTGGTCCGAAGCATCCAGCGGGCAACCAGGGATGGAGGGCCCCAGAAGTATGTAGAGCACTCCAGGGACTGCTCACCCCTGGGCTCAGCTATGAAGTTTGCCAAGAGGAGGGACCCCTCATGCTGGGTGAGGCCTCAGGTGACCCTCTGTGACTCTACTCTCTCCTCTTCCCTGGGCCTGGCCTGTGCCCTTCTCACTGGGCTCTGTGGTCCCCTTCAGGTCTCCCATGATCCTCCTGTCAGCAGGGGCCTGACCAGGGCACAGACACCCATGCAAAGGTGGCTTCTCACCTCCTGGACCCCACTGCTGCCCCAGAATCGTGGTGGCTCTCACTGGACACAGCACTTGGTCACCTCAGACCAAGGCCAACTCAGACCTCCAAGAATTGTTTACCTTCTCTTCTTAAGGCTCTGTATTAGTTACTTAGGGCTGCCATCACAAATTGTCACAAACTGGGTGCTTAAAACAACAGAAATGCCTTCTCCCATGGTTCTGGTGGCTGGAAGTCCAACATTAAGGTGTTTTCAGGGTCACACTCCTTCCGGAGGCTCTAGGGGAGAATCCGCACCTGGCTGCTCCCAGCTTCTGGTGGCTCTGGCATTCCTTGGATTGCATCCAGTCTCTGCCTGCATCTTCCCATGGCCTCTTTTCCATCTCTCATAGGGACATTTGCCATTGAATTTGGGGGTCATCTGCATAACCGAGGGTGATCTGATCTGAAGATCCTTAATTACATCTGCAAAGACCTTTTTCTAAGTAAGGGCATGTTCACAGTCTCCAAGGGATGTGACATGGACTATCTTTGTAGGGGCCATCCCTCTGCCTACCACAGCCTCCATATGTGGATTGTGAAGGAATGAGAGAGAGAGAGAGAAAGGGGCAGTGAGGGTGGCCTTGGCCTTGGCAGGCCAGTGTGCAGAGGGCTGTAGTAGAGGTGGGTATGTGACAGTCACAATGGGGGAAGCAAGGATGCTGCTCTCAGGAGACCTGTGTGGTCTGGTCATAACATCCTTGACTCCAACGGTTCAGCTCAGAAGGATGGGAACTCAGCTCTGCCTGTGGGCTGGGCTAAGCCAGAAAGGCTCCCTGGGGTAGTCTTGCCTGAGGAAGGACCAGCTGAGGGCTGCAGAGAGAGCGTATAGGCTGAAGATACGCTATTCATGCCTTTTTCATGCTGGGAGATCCCAGCTGTGCCCCTTGTCGGGTCTGGGGCTTTTTAGGGCAAGGATGGGCCTCCCCCCTCAGCCGGGGAGACCCTTTCACAGAGGCAACATCTAGGGCCACGGTAAGGTTGTGGCTGCAGAGCACAGAGGGGAGGCACCAAAGGTCCTCACCAGGACCCCATGGCAGGAACAGCCAGGGAGGGGAGACGTGAGGCAGCACACACGTCTCAAGGGCAACGTGGCCACCATTAGCCTTGCTCACACTGTCCCATGGCTTGTCAACTCCTCTTCTCCATCTCCTGTCAAGTGAGTCCACCCCATGTACCAAGCCAGGTTCCAGGACACCACCGTGCTTGCCTGTCTCCCTCACGCCCTCATCTGGTTGGGCACCAAGTCTTGCCCATCCCACTGCCAAGTTCCTCTCTTGTCTAACTCCTAAGGCCTTTGTCTCAGGTCATCTCCAGGCCTCATGCTGGGCCAGGACTCACCACTCCCTCCAGCCCCTGTCTATCTCTGCTGCCAGAAGGATCTTTCAAGAAAGCAAACCTGACCTTGTCACCCTATTAAGACCCTGCAGAAGCTCCCCACTGCCCACCAGATAAAGTCCAGGCTCTCTCACTGGGCATTCGAGGCTCTCATCTGCCACCCCTCCTAGGGGCCTCTACTCTCCAGCAAGGCCAAACTGCTTGTACTCTGCTGCCCACCCTTCTGTCTGACCTGGTTTTCCTCTCTTAGCTTCACATGATACTGCTTGTGCTTGCTCTAGGACCTCAGCTGCCACCAACTCCAGGAAGCCCTCCCTGATAGCTCTTGCCCACTCCAAGTAGCTGCAGCATGAGGAGTATCTTGAGTTTGGGACTCACACTGCATCCCACTGTGGAGGACACTCTGGGCAGCCTAACTGGCCTGCAACCGCCTTAGCAGTCCCCACTCCCACCCCAGCACTATGGGGCAGCCCACTTGTCTACTGTCTCTCTTTCGCTTCTCCTTCCTGGCTCCCAAGGCATCCCTGCCCTAACTTTTCCTCCTCAGATTTTTCTTTCTGTATCAAGATGGTCAGGGGCCTCATATTCTCTGTCTCTTCTTTATGTCAAAACCTGCTCTCCAGTGGGATCTGAAGCTTCCCCACACTTATGCACAAAAGCCTGATAATGGCTATAGTTGATTCTTGGAGGAACGGTGGTGGTTATTCTGGCACATGGAGTAGGTGGGGAGGTTTTTTGGGCACAGGAGTCTTCTTGTCTTCTTAAAGTCCCTGAAATCTGTCTTGGGTGCATCATCTATTCTTTATTTTTTAATTAAAAACTTTTAATTGAAGGCCGGGTGTGGTGGCACATGCCTGTAATCCCAAAACTTTGGGAGGCTGAGGTGGGCAGATCATCTAAGGTCAGGAGTTCAAGATCAGCCTGGCCAACATGGTGAAACACCGTCTCTACTAAAAATACAAAAATTAGCTGGATGTAATGGTGCACATCTGTAATTACAGACACTCAAGAGGCTGAGGCAGGAGAATTGCTTAAACTTTGGAGGCAGAGGTTGCAGTGAGCCAAGATCGTGTCACTGCACTCCAGCCTGGGTGACAGAATGAGTCTCTGTCTCAAAAAATATATATATTTTTAAATTGATACATAATATTTGTATATATTTATGGGGTACACATGATATTTTGTTACATGCATAGAATGTGTAATGATCAAGTCAGGGTATTTGGGGTATCCATTATCTTGAGAATTTATCATTTTCATATGTTGGAAACATTTCAAGTTCTTTCTTCTAGTAATTTTGATATATACGATACATTGTGCTAATTATAACCACTCTAGTTTGCTATGGAATATTAGATCTAATTTCTTCTATCTAACTGTATGTTTATACCCAATAACCACCCTTTCTTTATCTCACTGCCCTATACTTACCAGCCTCTGGTAACCATCATTCTACTCTTTACTTTCATGAGATCAACTTTTTTAGCTCTCATGTATGAGTGAGAACATGTGATATTTGCCTTTCTATGCCTGGCTTATTTTACTTAACTTAATGACCTTCAGTTCCATCCATGTTGCCACAAGAGACATGATCTCATTATTTTTTATGGCTCAATACTATTCCGCTGTGTATATATACACACCACATTTTCTTCATCCAATCATCCGTTGATGAACACTTAAGTTGAATCTGTAGCTTTGCTTTTGTGAATAGTGCTGCAATAAACATGCAAGGGCAGGTATCTTTTTTGATTTGATTTCTTTTCCTTTGGGTAGATACTCAGTAGTGTGATATAGCTAGACTAAATGGTGTTCCTATTTTTAGTTCTTTGAGAAATCTCCATAGTGTTTTCCATAGAGGTTATACTAACTTACATCCTCACCAACAGTGTATGAGTTCCCTTTCCTCCACATTCTCACCAACATCTGTTTTTTTAAAAATCTTTTTTTATGATAGCATTCTGAGTGGTGTAACATGATCTCTTGTGTTTTAATTTGCATTTCTTGGATGATTAGCAATGTTGAGGATTTTTTCATGTCTGTGGGCCATTTGTAGGTCTTTTTTTTTTTTTTTTAATGTTTACTGATGTTCTTTGCCCACTTTTAAATGAGATTATTTATTTTCTTACTGCTGAGTTGTTTGAATTCCTTGGATATTCAGGGGATATTAGTTCTTTGTTGGATGAATAGTTTGTAAATATTTTATCCCAATCAGGAGGTCATCTATTCACTTTATTGATTGTTTCCTTTGCTGCGCAGAAACTTTTTAGTTTAATATAGTCCCATTTGTCTAGTTTTGTTTTTGTTGCCTATGCTTTTGAGGTCTTAGCCATAATATCTTTGCCTACACCAAAGTCCTAAAGTGTTTCCCTGTGCTTTGTGCTTTCTTCTATTGGTTTTATAATTTTGGGTGTTACATTTAAGTCTTTAATCCATCCTGAGTTGATTCTTGTGTATAGTGAGAGATAGGGTCTAGTTTCATTCTTTCACATATGGATATACAACTTTCCCAGCACTATTTATTCAAAAGACTGTCCTTCAAGGTATATTCTTGGCACTTTTGTTGGAAATTATTGGCTGTAAACACATGCATGTATTTCTGAAATCTCTATTCTGTTTTATTGTTCGGTGTCTGTTTTTATTCTAGTAGCATGCTGATTTGGTTACTATAGCTTTGTGATATATTCTGAAGTCAGCTAGTGTGAAACTTTCAGCTTTGTTGTTTTTGCTCAGGATTACTTTGGCTATTTAGGCTCTTTTTTGGTTCCAGTATAATTTTAGGGCTGTTTTTTCTTTTTCTGTCAAAACTGACATTGCTATTTTGATAGTGATTGCATCGAATCTGTAGATTTCTTTGGGCAGTATGATCATTTTTTTTTTTTTTTTTTTTGAGATGGAGTCTCGCTCCCGTTGCTCAGGCTGGAGTGCAGTGGCATGATCTCGGCTCACTTCAACCTCCACTTCCCAGGTTCAAGTGATTCTCCTTCCTCAGCCTCCTGAGTAGCTGGTATTACAGGTGTGTGCCACCACACCTGGCTAATTTTGTATTTTTAGTAGAGACGGGGTTTTACCATGTTGGCCAGGCTGGTCTTGAACTCTTGATCTCAGGTGATCCACCTGCCTCAGCCTCCCAAAATGCTAGGATTACAGGTGTGAGCCACTGTGCCCAGCCAGTATGGTCATCTTAATGACATCAATTCTTTTGATTTAAGAGCATGGGCTGTCTTTCCATTTGTTTGTGTCCTCTTTGTTTCATCAGCGTTTTGTAGTTTTCCTTGTCTTTTGCCTCATGATTAAATTTATTCCTAGGTATTTTATTTTTAAAAGGTTATTTTCTTTTTTAATTGGCATGTAATAATAGTACCTATTTATGGAGTCCATAGTAATGGTTTGATACATACAATGTAGACTTTTTCTTCCACTAATTTTGGTTTTGGTTTTCTCTTGCTTTTCTCATTCCTTGAGGTGCATTGTTAGATTATTTGAATTCTTTCTACTTTTTTGATGTAGGCATTTATTGCTATATACTACCATTTAGCACTGCTTTTGCTGTATCCTAATAGATTTTGGTATGTTAATTTTCATTTGTTTCAATAAATTTTTTGATTTCCTTTTAAATTTCTTTCTTGATCCAGTGGTCATTCAGAGACATGTTGTTTAATTTCCATACAGTTGTGCAGTTTCCAACATTCCTCTTGTTATTCACTTCTGGTTTTATTTTATTGTGGTCTGAGAAGATACTTCATATGATTTTGATATTTAAAAATTTGTGGAGACTTGTTTTGTGTCCTAACATATGGTTTATCCTGGAGCATGCTCCATAAGCTGATGGGAAGAATATATGTTCTGTAGCTGTTGGATGAAATGTTCTGTAAATTTTTGTTAGGTGTATTTAGTATAATGTGCAGTTTTAATTCAATGTTTCTTTGTTAATTTTCTGTCTAGATCAGGGGTGTCCAATTTCTTGGCTTCCCTAAGGCACATTGAAAGATTTGTCTTGAGCCACACATAAAATATACAAACACCAATGAACAGCTGATGAGTTTAAAATAAATTGCAAAATGCTAATAATGTTTTAAGAAAATTTATGATTTTGTGTTGAGCTGCATTCAAAGCTATCCTGGGCTGCATGTGGCCTGCAGGCCATTGGTTGAATGCTTGGTCTAGATGATCTGTTTAATGTTGAGAGATAGGTGTTGAAGTTCCCAACTCTTATTGTACTGTAGTCTACCTCTTTCTTTACATCTAATAATATTTGCTTTATATATCTGAGTGCTCTGATGTTGGGTGCATGTGTGTTTAGAATTGTTATATTCTTTTGCCAAATTGATCCCTTTATCATTATATAATGATTGTCTTTATCTCTTTTTGTTGTTTTTGACTTAAAGTCTGTTTTATCTCTTATAAGTATAGCTATTCCTGCTTGCTTTTGTTTTTCATTTGCATGGATTTTTTTCATCCCTTTAGTTTAAGTCTATACGTGTCTTTATACACGAGATGAGTTTCTTTTAGGGAGCGTATAGTTGGGTCACGTTTTTTAATTCATTCAGCCAGTCCTTGTCTTTTGTTTGCAAAGTTTAGTCTATTTTTATTCAAAGTTATTATTGATACATGATTTTATTAAATAATTTCTGGTGGCTGCATTGGGCTTGGTAGGCCAGTCGCTAGGCCTATAGTGGGTACATGTGTGTGGGTGCCAGCTGTGGTGGTAGAGGCAGGTTGGATGGGCCTGATCTCAGGCCCCTGGAAAAGTGTTTGGGTGCCAAAGGTGATGAACTGGGTTGGGTGATTCCCACACCCAAAGTGCTTAGGCACTAGGAAGGAGGAGTGGAGCCAGGCCTGGCTCCTCAGGCCCCTTAGTAGTGTGTGTAGGCACTGGTTGTGTTAGGCAGAGGCAGGGTGATCCCTAGGCTCCTGGTGGTATGTTGGGGTGGAGGTGCCACTGCCACCCTGCTACTGGGGAGCACAGGGTTGCTTTCAGTGGCAGCAGCAGTAGGCAGGGAGCTGGGGAGCATGCACTTTGCTTGTGCTTTGGCAGTGGCAGTGGCTGTGGGGCAGGGAAGTCTGTCCTCAGGGCTTGTGAAATGCACAACAACTGCTGCTAGGGGCACTGGAATCCCTGCCAATGGCTTCTGTTTTGACCCTGGGATCATCCAGCAGCTGCAGAGGCTGGAGGTTGGGTAGCCTTTCCTCAGGCCATATGAAAATGTACTGTCACCCCTCTGTCGAGAGCTGATGCTCTCAGTCAGCCCCTTCCTCTGCTAACCACTGGTCTGCAGGCTGCATAATCCACTCTGACTCTGGGCAGGACTCCTAAGATCTTCTAACCTGCAACTCTGTTTCTACCTCTACCCCAACCACCCAGGCTTGGGAAGCGGAGTGCACAAGGCCTCATACCGAAATGAAGCAGAGAGGAGAAGTGAGTCAAGAAGCTTGAGATCTGACATAGATTCTGGCAAGTGCCCTTGGGCCAGGGACTCTTATTTCCTCTTCCAAAGAAGGTAGGTGTTGGACTGGTGGCCTCTCATGGCCTTTGCCTTCCTGCATCAAACTTGTGATGTTTCTAGTGAATTTTCTGTGATTATAGTTTAGAAAGGTCTTTCAGGTTCCCCAATTGGCTTGATTTTTCCAACACTTGGGAGGTAGGTGGTACCACCTCACTTTACAGACAAGGGAACTGAGGTTTGGAGTGAGCAATCTCATAGCCAATTGGTAACAGAACCAGATCTGGAGCTGGCCCCCTGACTCCTATCTCCCGAGCTCACCCTGATTGCTGGGAGCTGGAGGAGCTTTCAGTACTGGGACCATTGGGGCAGACTGTTTTCTCCAAATGAGGCAGGCATGGGACCAGGTCTCCTCTACTCTTGCCCACCTTACTCACTCAGGCTAATACCTCCTATCCTGCTGTATCTAGTCTTAAAAATGGGTCTCTGTCCCCTCAGGGGGATTCTCTGGCCTCTCCAACCTTAGCTGCTCTTCTAGGGAAGGGGCCAAAGAAACTTTCTGGTTTGGTTTGCATGTGTCCCCCAAAGTTCATGTATTGGCAACTTTATCTCCAATGAAACAATGTTGGGAGGTGGGACCTTTAAGAGGTGATAACGTAATGAAGACTCTGCCCTCATGAATGGATTAATGCCATGATCACGGAGTGGATTCCTGATACAATGATGAATTTGGTCCCTTTTCCCTTCCTCTCTCATGCTCTCTTATCCCTCCACTTCTACTGCAGGATGACACAGCAGGAAGGCCCTCACCAGATGCTGAGCAGATGCTGGCATCATGCCTGTGGACTTCCCAGCCCCCAGAACTGTGAGCCAAATACATTTCTTTATACATTTCCCAGTCTCAGGTATTCTGTTAGCTGCACAAAACACTAAATACCTTCCATGAGGTGGCAGGTAAGTAGGCCTCCGGCCCAGATGAGGAGGCTTCCTTTTCTTAGTGGGGCAGCTCTCAAATCTCCCATGCAGCTAGGGGGCGAATTCTTCCAGACAAGCTTCAGGGCCTTGGCCTTGCCTCAGCTGGGGGAAGGGGTCTGATTAGAGGTCTTTCAGTGAGAGGTGGTGAGTGGAGCCAGGCTGGCCCCTGACCCCTGCCTGTAGCCAGGTTGCCTCCCTGCACCAGGCGCCTTCTCCTCCTTAGCAGACTCACCTGGGGATCCATTCTTTAAGCCCCAAAGAAGAAAAGTCAGGGCCCTGAGGAAGAGGGCCACCAACTGCCTGATTCTGAAGAGTCTGCCCTGATCTGCCTGAGCCTGGAATCTGACTTTGGGAAGTCTGGGCATCAGGTCCCTGTTATAAGTTGTGGCTGGAGGGCTTCAGCCTCCTCTAGTCTCCTTCAGTTGGCCCCACCTCTGGCAGGCCAGGGGCTACAGGGAAGGAAAAGCCCATTTCACCAGCTCCTGCCCTGGCCAGTTCCTTCATTTGGGGTGTTATATGCCATATCTTGCTTAAACCTCACAACCCCGTGCAAGGTAGTGAATATCAAGCCCATGTTACAGATGAAGAAACTGAGGCTCAGAGAGGTTGTCCTTAGTCAAGGCTCAGCACTAGTAAGTGGCAGGTTTGGGACTTGAAATCAAGCGTGGTTCTGATCCCTACACTCTTTTTCCTGTAAGATGCTTGGCCTGGGCACAAGTGGGTGGTAGTCCCTAGACCCCTGCAGGACTGTGACATGGGAAGGGGCACTCTATTCTGAGTCCATGGGGGCAGGGATCAGGTTGAATGAATGCATGACTGAATTACAGCACTTGCTGTGCTGTTTAATTTTAAGAAAGGAAGAGGCCTTACTGAGAATCGACTGGCCTGAGAGTCTGAAGGCCTTGGCGTGGAGCCCACCCTCCAGGGCCTTGCTGTGTGATCTTGGTCAGGGCCTACCTATTTATGGGTCTAATGTACAGGAAGGAGAGGTGGAAACTATTCGCTAGATCGGCCTTCAGGCTGGGCATCCTGGCCCTAAGAAACTAGGCTGCAGACCCAACGACCTCAGGCTGCGGGCACTGGGAAATCTGGCAAGAGGCATGATGCGGCTCCTGCGTGTGTGTTGTATGGGAAGGGCAGATGAGAGGCCCTCAGGGTTTAGCACCCCAGAAAGCTGGGAGGCCTCAGGCAGCTGTTGGACACTGAAGCAACCCAGCTGTACAACCCTAGCCCCTCTCCCACCCATACACAAATTATTGGCTTCCGGGGCCTCTTCGGTCTTTGAATGAAGCTTTTGGAGAAATCTGTCCTTCTCCATCCATGACTAGGCTGGGGCCCTGCACAGGATCTGTGGACTGGTGGCTCTCTGACCTCTCCTGGCAATGGGACTGGCCTTTCTCAGCAGCTTGAGGCTGCTTGGTCTGGCCAGGTTCGGCCTGCACTGCTCAGAGCCACCAGATGGCACCCAAGCACCACATGTGTCCAAGGCCACTGGGGCTCATGTCTTGCTGGAGGGACTGTGCCTGAGGAAGGTGCAGCCTGTGCCTGTCCGTAGGTAGTTTGAGGCGCCTCATCCTCAGATATCACTGATGCACCCCTCTGCTCTGGCCATAGGACTGTCTGTGGGGCCATGCTGGTGTCAGGGCCCAAGGCAAGAGACCTGGGATCTGGTTCTGGCCCTGTGTGGTCCTGGCAAGTTGCTTCCTGTCTTTGAGCCTCAGAGTGCTCTTCTGAAAAATGGGCATAAAAATAGCACTGACATCTTCATTCATTGATTCAGTCACTCAGCACATGTTTATTGAGCACTTACTAGGTTAGGGTGTTAACACACAGCTCCAAACAAGTGAAGCCTCGCAGGGGTGTTCAGAGGATTAAATGAGGTGATACCTATAATTTATTTAGCACATTTACTAACATACATTATGAACTCTCTATAAATATTAGCTAAAACCTTATGTCTAATTTTTGTGGTTAGTCCTATGATTATCCCCATTTTCGGGAAGAGGAAACAGGTAAAGGTATTGCTCACGGCCACACAGCCAGGAAGTAGCAGAGCTGGGATTGAATCTGGACTGCCTGACTCTAAACCCCACTCTGCTGGTTCCCACATTTAATTTGGGGCTGTGTGTGGCTCCTCTGAGCTTCCTTTAATATTCTCCAGGGGACCTTGGATCAACTTGGATCACTTCCTCAGGCCTTCCCCATCTGAATGCTTAGCCTCCTGCCCTCCAGAGTCCCCGACTCCTGCAGGTTTGGTTCTGGCAGGGACTGGCTGGGAAAGTCAGTGGTCATCAGGAAGCCACCAGTGACTCAGGGCCATAAGAAGGTCCCAGGCCCAGCTCCCTCCTGCTACCACCTGGGGTTGAGACCCACCAGGAAATGGAGGCCAGAGCCACCTGGCCCTGGTCCCATCATGAATGTCCATCACACTTAGCTGGGACCACTGAACTCAGGCCTTTCCTAAGGGTCTGTGAGGGGGAGAGGGGAGAGCATTTGAGAATTTCTCTCTCAGAGAGATTGTGGGCCCCCATCTGATTGGAAGGGAGTTGTGGGATGCATCTTGAAGTTGAGTTTCCATAGCAAGCTCTCTGTTTCTGCTGAGGCACAACTGGGCTCCCCAGAGCCTCAACGATGCTCTCAACCTGGCAGGGGCTGCCCTAGCCCTATCCTCCACTCCTCCCAGCCCATCCTGGGACACTAGGTGGGACTTAGTCACAGCCAGGGCCGAGCACTGCGTGCCTGAAGATGGGCTCAGGTGGGTGAACTGCCTCTGTGAACTTTAGTGGGGCTGGGGGCCCATCATCATATTGACAACTAGACATCTCTGCACCTTCAGGCATGCAATGCTCAGCCCTGGCTGTGACTAAGTCCCACCTAGTGTCCCAGGATGGGCTGGGAGGAGTAGAGGATAGGGCTAGGGCACCCCCTGCCAGGTTGAGAGCATCGTTGAGGCTCTGGGGAGCCCAGTTGTACCTCAGACCGCCAGGCTGCAGCTGAGGGTTGTGCCAGTCCCAGAGGTGACAGCAGCGTATCCATGGTGTACCTGGGCCTGGGCAACCTGGAGAAAGCTCTGTGCCCCCCAAAGGGCTGGAAAAGTTTGGGCCACTGTGGAGAAAGTTGTGGGCCGCATGGGAAAAAGTTGTAGCTCCTCAAACTTTTCTCACTGTGAGCTCATGGCTCTCTGTCCCTCAGGTCAGTTGAGTGATTTGCCAACAATTAGGCCATAATGAGCTGGACCTCAGGAGCCTAAGAGCCTCCCAGAGGTACTTGGACTCAGCAGGACACCTGGGGCCCAATTACAGCAGCCTGGGCTGATGCCAGGTCCAGCTGCGGCCTGAGCCCCAAGGAGATGGGCCTGCCCCACGTGCCCACTTTGCTCGCATGGCTGAACTTTTAATGAGTAGAAATGGCTACTTCTCTTACTTGCTAGTAGCCCAGGCATGCCACCTGGGTCCTGCCTGCTCACTCCTTAAAGAACCAGCAATTTCTAAAATATGACTTGCTGCAGTTTAAGTGATCAGCCAATCAACAGGTTACGTGGGGTCTAGACGCTGCCCCACTGTGCGACCCTGGACTGAGTCCCAGGCCTCTCTTGGTCTTAGTTCTCAGCGATAATAATCACAGGCTTGGCGTGAGGCCCAGATGAAAATAACACAAACTGTAAAGTGCTGGTTCCTTTCAAATGATCATTATTGTCCTTAATTATTGCATCATATTAGCCTGGCCAGGACCTTGACTCTCACCCTCACTCCTGGTGAATGACAGCCCGCTCTGACCTGGGTGCTCAGAGGAAGCTGCATGGCCCCTCCTGGCTCTGCTGGCCACTGGCCTGCCCTCTGCTCCAGGCTAGGATGGCCTAGCAACCACACTGTTTATAGGTCTCTCTCGGCTCAACTACCTTTTTTTTTCTCTTGGTCTGTTAACACCCTAGGCCTACAGACGGGCACCACTGACAGTGTTAAAAGCCCTGATATTATCAAGTCCAGTCCTTACTGCATAGATGGGAAACAAAAGCCCAGGGAGAAGCAGGGCCTGAGCTGCAACTCCTTCCTTTCCCAGGGCTTAGTCACAAGAAGGCTTCATGTGTATGCAGTACTTTAGCGTCGTCTGGCCTTCTCGGCAGCCCTGTGAGGGTTGGCAGGCTGGCACCCATCTGTCCACTCACTTATTATGCCTAAGCTTGCAGATTCTAAAGCCAGACTGACTGGGCGGACATTCTGTCTCCACTGTTTACTAGGCATATCTCTGTGCCTCAGTTTCCTCAAATGGGAAAACACTAGTAATTACATCATATGATTGTTGTATTAAATGAGTTAGAATTCATGTGAAATGTTTTGAACTGGGCCTAGTGCAGGCTCTCAATAATTAATATCAGCTATCCTTCTGGTTATCATTCAGTCATTCAGTCAGCAAACATTTATTGAGCTCCTACTGTGTGCTGAGCTTGGTAGTGCTAGAACCTGGGGATATAGCAGTGAAGAAGACCGATCTTTGAAGCTCAATTTTGTGAAGGTGAGGGAGACAGACACATCAAGCCATAATTTCAAGACCAAGGAATTGGTAGGCTCAGGTGGGGGATAAGCAGGGGAATACAGCGGAGGGGCCTTGATCCTGTCTAGGGGGAGGGAGGCACAGTCAAGGAAGGCTTCTCAGAGGAGGCAGAAGTGGAGGTAGGCATTGGGCCCTGTGTTAAGTGCTTTATATCCACAATGTTAGTCTATCCTCACACAAACCTGTGAGGTAGATGAGGGTCTCTTTTTACTGAAGAGGAAACCGATGGTTAAGTTACTTGTCTAAGGTCAGTCAGCCAGTAAATTATTGGGTCAGGATCCAATCCAGGGTTGTCTAACCCCATATTTCGTCCCTTTTCTTTTCCTATGGGGGTGTTTGTGGTGGTGGTTATGATGGACAGATGGGGGAGGAGGTCTTACACAGACAGGAGGCACTCACAGGAAATTCTGGCTTTGCTGATGAGGGTGCAAACCTGGGGTTTTCTTTCCGTGGCTAGTACAGAGGCCGGATACCACAGTGGGTACCAGGACAGGCCCTGCCTCTGGCTGCCTGGGTTCCAACTCGCTTACTATCAGTGTGGTCTAGAGCAAGTCGCTTAACTGCTCTGTGCCTCAGTTTCCTCCTCTGTACAATGGGGATAAAGATAATGGCAAGTACTTGTGTAGCACTTGTAAGGGCTTTCTTTTAAGGATTTTACATCTATTACTCATAGGATCCTCAGATTCTATGTCTTTTTTCCTCAGGTGGCCATAATACCTGGGTAGTTTTAAGGAATAAATTCATTAATATACGGAAGGTACTTAGAACAGTGCTTGGCACATAGGCAATGCTCAGTAAATGTTAGTTATTCTTATTTAGCACCACGGAGTGGAGTCCCAGGAGGCTACGGACAGAATTCCTAAAAATAATGAAGACGATTATGATAACACTAGCAACAATAAACATACCCTCATAGTTTTACAGCACTTTTTAGGGTACAAAGACTTCCACAGCTATTGTTTCATCTGAGACTGAGGAGACAAGTGTGTCTAAAAGTGTACACAGAGAACACTTTTTATAAAGACATTAGATCCTGTGGGATGTCTTTTTAAAAAGTGTTCTCTGTTCAAATAAGTTTGGAAAACACTGAATCAAACCAAGTTAAATAGTTTTCTTCTCGGAGAGACTCAAACTCACTAAACTCAGTTGTCAGACCCCACAAAAGCAGAGGGAAGTACAACATGCAGTGTTTCCCCAAATTATTTGGCCATGGAATCCCTTGTTCTGAGGAGTTGTGACTCCTGGAAGACACTTCCTCAAACACAGGGGTAGGCCGGGCGTGGTGGCTCATGCCTGTAATCCTAGTGCTTTGGGGGGCTAAGGTGGGAGGATCACTTGAGGCCAGGACTTTGAGACCAGCCTGGGCAACACAGAGAGACCCTGTCTGTACCAGAAATAATTTAAAAAGAGAAAACACTGGGGTAAAGAGCTTTGGCTTTGTCACTGGCTGTGTGCCTTCAGGTCAAGTCATATGAACCTAGGCCTCAGTTTTCCCATACGTAAAATGGGAATAAAAGTACACTCATGATGGGGCCATCACAGTGTTATAAGAACTAAATGAGGTCACTGGAGTAATGTACACAGCCTAATTCCTGGCAAATGGACAATAAACGTTAGATTATTATCGCCACGACACCCCTATGAAATAACACTATTATTCTCCCCACCCGGATGGGGAGCTCAGTGGGTAGCTCCGGGGCCCTTCACTTTAGTGTGTCAGTGGAGCACCCTCACATCCCAGGCTGGGCGCCAGGGGGCGACTGGCTCTTTCCCTCCCCTCCCCATTCCCTTTTAGATGGATGAGGCCTCCGTTCACTGAAGGCCCCAGGCAGGAGGCGGCCACACCCGGGTTTTTGGAGGGGCGGGGAAGGGCGCGTTTGGGGAGGGCACTGGGAATGGGCTGGGCTGACGCCCCTCTGTGCCCAGCCCGGTCCTCTATGGCGACTTCGCCGCGGGGCAGTGCGGGGAGGCACCCCGTGTACAGCTCGTGGGGGCCTCCGCTGACAGGCTGGCAGGGACCGGGAGAAGGGCGGCGGCGGAGCAGGCAGCGGGCTGGTGTGGGGCCTGGGGCACGGCCGAGCCTGCGCTGCGGCGGCGGCGGCGGCGGCGGCGGCGGCGGCGGCGGCGGCGGCGGCGGCGGCGGCAGCGCGACAGGTTGCCATGGCCCGGCTGCCGCAGCTGCCCTCCTTAGGGTCTCGTTAGCTCTGTTCGGTCAGCCACCGCCGACTTGGCCCCAGGGACTCCGGCGACCTAGCAAACAGCCGCCGCGCGCTGACGAGGCCCGGGGGAAGAGGGGGGCAGACCGGATGGCGCAAGAGAGTGCCAGGCCGCGGGGACTTGCCGCAGAGACCGAGGACGCCCCAGCCAGGTGCGCCGCCCATCCGCGGCCTCGCGGGGGCGCCCGAGTCCACAGAATGAGCCCAGCGGGGGCAGCCTGCAGTAGTCGGGGGCAGCCTGCAGTAGTCGAGCGCTGCAGCGCCACTCTGACCGTCGCTCGCTGATCTCACCGCCCGGGCCTGAGCTGGGGCTGGGGTGGGTGCCATCAAGGAAAGCACAGTTGATCTGCAAGTTAGTGGGCGGGGAGTCAGTAGGGAGGGACCGCGGGGCCGCGCTGGTCCTGATTCTTCCTCACTCAGCTATTTTAATAGCAACGAAATATTGAAGGAGTGCTCTGAGGCTGATACAGCTATAGGAAAAGGTCTTGGGCCTTCAGATTTTTGAATGCTTTGTATTTTTCAACTTTATTATCTGGCAACAGTCTTTAAAACTCAATGACCAATTCCAGTTCTAGCCTTAAACCCAGTTAATCCTTGACTATGAAAGCACCATCCTAAAGTCTACTTTCACTTGTTAGCTGCGTCTGTGGAAGTAGCCGAGGGTCTCAGGTAGTGCAGTAGCTCTCTGAATAGCCTCTCTTTCCTGAGAAAGGGAGCCTCAGCTGCTGTGCGGACCAGGCCTGGTGGGAGCGTGCGCTCACTGCTTAATAGAGCGGGGCTGTGCTTGTGAGGTCCCTTTGGCCTAAACTGTCCAGGATCTGCTGCCTGCTTTTCCTTTTTGTTGTATCGTTATTGCCTTAGCCCAGAAAGCTATGGTGCTACCTGCCTGCAAATAGCTCATCTTTACTGAATACCCGAGTCCTCACCCCTTTTATACTGTGCTGCCTCTGGACTGTGATGCCTGATGCTTGTGTGGTCAGACTGCATTGGCAAGAGATCTCTTCCTTGTCTTATAAGGGCACTAATCCCATCATGAAGGTCCCACCCTCTTGACCCAGTCTGAACCTAATTACCTCCCAAAGGCCCCACCTTGTAATACTACATTGGGGATTCTGGCTTCGGCATAGGAATTTTGGGGGCACAGAAACTTTTAATCCACAAAAGATGGATTCCTGACAATAGTAACCACTCCCCATCAACCCCTGAGTGCTCATAGTCAGGGTCACGTTAGACTGGGGTGGTATAGAGAAGACTTCACCACTGTTTAGAAAAAGGCAAGAAAACTTAGCTAAAAGGGAAGTTTCTGGTCCCAAGTTTCTGGTACCTCCCTGACTCTTTAAAATGCTGTATTTTATAAAGTGTTTTCTATTTCCCTTCCAGATGTGCAGGCCAACCTCAAGGTGTGGGTTGCTTGGATTACAAAGGAACTTGAATTCTTTCATGTTTTTGTTTAAAGTATCATTAACATCATCTGAAGCCAAGATTGGCTGCTTTTGAGGACCTCTTCTGAACCCTGTACTAGGATGATAACTCTGAAAGAGACTGTTCTTAGGAAAGTCTGGTTTTGGGACCTTGCTAGCCATTTTGGAATTAGGGAATGAGGTGTATTCGTATGAGCAGCAGCACTTTTGTGGCTGTCAGGCAGAGATTGTCCTTTCTTTTTTCCTTTATAAGTCACCCAGCCCAAATTGTTAGCAGGCAGATATTTTTATAGGGGGAGTGGGAGGCAGTTCCCAAGTTCCCTGTCCCTCTCTGCACCTAGTCTACCCTCTAAGATTGCAACCATCATTGTATCTTCTTATACATTACAATGCAGTAAACTTGGGCACATTGAGCGCCAATCATGGCCGCTGTGTTCCTGAAGGTACAGAGGTGGCACTGGGGCCAGGTTGCTGTCTGGAAAATGTCAGCCACTTTGGTGGAACTGCCCTTCCAACACCACCTCCCCCGCTGCCCCCCCACAAAAAAAACCAAGACAAATAGAGCAAACAAAACCACTTCTCCACGTAGACAGACTTGCAGGTCTGCTCGTGGTGACCCTCTCTTTAGCCTACATTGTTTCCAAGGCCTTCAGCTGGCCTATTGCATGCTAAGGGCCCACACCTTGGCAGGAGCTGAAAAGAGAGGCTTTTCTCTTGCTCAGGGGAGGAGGGTGTGTCCTGGGTTTGCAGAGGTAGGCTTCTTGTCTATCCTGCTGAAGAAAACAAACTAGACAGGAGTCAGATGTGGGCTGTACCTTCTTGCTCAGTCTCAAATTCACCGTGGCCTTGGGAGGATCAGTTCTCCATCCTTATTAGTATCTTGGGTGGAATAATCCTTAGGGAATCTTTCAAGTATTGAGTGCCCCTACACCCCCACCACCTTCTGCAACCAGGCCTAGGTGAGGCAGGAAGGAAGAAAAGAAAGTCTAGGTACAGAGTGTGTAGTATGCCTCACACTACAGCCTGCAGGAAGGCCTTGGATAAGAAAGGCTGAGTGATATACCAGGGGGTAGGACAGAACAGAGTGGGGTTTGGGTGGGAAGATGACCTGATTCAGGTTCTCTCAAGGCTTTACAGAGGTGGGAGCAGGGCCATGGGTGGGTTGGCTACAGTGTCCCTGCCAAAAGGGAATACTTGTTGCTACAAACTCAGCTCTTGTGGCAAGGCTCATATGAACTTGTGGCCATGAAAGTGTAAGTAGGGTAGAAATACGAAGAAGGGACAGGCACTTGGTCATGGCCAAGGCTGGAGTGTCGTTAATGTGTGGCGGTTGAGGAAGCCGGCCACAGGATGGTTGGATGGCTCATTCTACAATCCTGTGCCCTGGGAGCCCCTCATGTGGGAGACAGGTGGTAGATGTCAGGAAGAGCTCCAGGTGGGAAGGGCAGGCTTGATAGACTATGTGTCAGGTAGAGCAGGGCCAGTTACTAAAATACTGAAACACTAGGTGTCATTTGGAAATGGCTGAGGCCCCAGGCTCCCTGAGGCCCCCAGCCACCTTGGCCCTGGAACCCTGCTGGTGCTCACTGGCCCATACACTGTCTGCCCAGTGTATTCCCTGGGCTCTGACCCTGGTCCCTATGTGTCCTCTTGACCAGGGTGTGCACCTGGACCTCGGTGGGAACTCACTTTCCCAGGGACAGTGCTGGAATCCCCATATACACTTCTGGCCCAAGGCTGTGTCTGCTGGACGGTGCCTCCCAGCATCACTGTCCCGTGGTGGCTTGTGGGAACCCTGCCTGCACTGTGAATGATATTAGTTGTTATGCATGTTGACAATCACCCCTGTAAAGGAAGGGGACAGTAGCGTGAAGATTTCTGCTCTGGGTGCCTCTTCACAGTGGGGACAGAGGGCAAAATCTGGCAGGCCTGCAGTCTCCCTCAGCTATAGTGAAGAGGGTTGTGAGTGCCAAATCCAGCCCATAGGAGATCCCAGAGGAGACTCTGGCGACCCCTATGCCAGAGGGCAGGCCCATGAGTACAGTTTCTTACCCTCCTTCCTTCACCAGACTTGGCACAGCTGCCCGCCTCACTCCTGGGAGCCGAGTCCTACTGGGAGCTCGCTCCTGCCAAGGCTGGGATCCAGTTCCCCCTCTCCCCTCTGTGGGCACTTGGCAGGCTGAAGTCCCTGCTTCCCTCTGCCAGTTCCTGCCAAAGCTAATCTCCCTGCGGCCTGTTCCTGGCAGTGGCTGCATGTGGATGTCTGTGCCAGGCAGGCCTGCTTCCATCGCTGGCATGGACCCCATTTCCCAAGAATCCTTTTTGGGTGGCACAATCCCAGGCAGAATTCTCCTGGGAGGTTCCTGAGTGCCTCCCTTGCTGGTTCGGCACCTGATCATGCTCCCGGATTCCCCGGAACTCCTCCGGTGTCTGCAGGGTGCTTTTCAGCTCACAAAGCACTTTCATATTTTATCTCATTGGATGCTCAGCAGCCCCTCAAACAGCAAGTGGTGCCCTTGAGCCTGCAGGGCCCTGGAGTGGGCAGATTTCCTGAACCATGTGCTCTGACTCTGCCTTTGGGCCAGTGGAGAGGCCTTTGTGAGTCTTCAGGTTATCAGTGGGGCAGGTGGCAGTTCAGTAGGAGGTGGCCTCGGGACTCCTCTTCTGGGGAAGCTGTCAGAGAGGTGTCATGAGACTATGTAGCCTCTTGTGGCCCCTGGTCCCCTGATCAAAAACCAGTAGGAAAAGTCTCTTAGAAGAGAAACAGCTTTTGGGTTAATCTGCAGGGGCAGTGAGAAAAGGTTGGGGAGGTTGGGGCCCCAGCACAGCTGGGCCACGTGGATGCGATCTTGGCTTAGAGTGGGCACAGGAAGCTATGTGATGAAGGGGAGGCCCCTAGGGAGGAATCTGGGTACAGGGGATGGGGCTGGAATCAGCTACCTGGTCCGTAAGTTGTGTTGTTAAATTTGGAGAAAAACTGTTTTCCAAAAATGGAGGCAAATTGAAGTTTGTAAGAGCTAGTGAACAAGCCATGCCTTCTTGGTGGTTTGGTGCAAGCCATTTTCCATGCAGGCCATTTCATCAAGACTCAGTGGTAATTTGGGATCACCTTGGCTCTCCCAGCTTGGCTGCCTGTTGCTGTCAGTGGGTCTGGGGAGCTTCAGGGCTGCGGAGGGCTTGGTGGTGTGGGAGTCCTTCACCTGAGGGCTGGTGTGTCCTTTGGGGGTCTGGAGCACACTTCCGGGAGACAACCTCTCTTCCTCCTGTCACCTCTGCTCCTCCCTCAGCCTCCCTGTGTCCCTTTAAGCAGGGGGCGTGGGAATCATTTCTTCTGAAGCTACTGATGTTCTCAATTTGAGAGAGGGGAATAACATGGTGTGGCCTGAAGTTAGTAGCCCAGAGGCTGAGGGCTGTGGCTCTGGCAGGTGCTGGTGTCCAGGGTTCGAGGAAGACTCCAATGCCCAGAGGACTCTCATGAGGTGACTGGGAGCAGATTGTAGTGGGGGTGACAGCTCAGAGGGGAAGACGGGATTGTCAGGACACAGTTCTTTGCTGGAAGAGACTTCCCTTCCATGGGGTGGTGAGTCCAAGTGAGACCTTGGTTCCTTTCCCTGGGCAGAATCCTCCCTTCCATTGAGATTATCCTAAAGGTTCACCCCACTGACTCCTAGTGTCCTTTTTCATGGTAAGGAAGTCTGATTGGCCTTTGGCTTGGCTGACCTGAGTCACTTCTTCCAGAGCTGTCCTCATGCTGCAGCCACTGCTGTCCCACAGCAGCTGTGGGACATCCTTCAGCTACAGATCCTCCCATTCCCCTCGTCTTCCCCGTCTGTGTGCGTGCACACTTCTGTGTGTGCAGGTTTGAGGTAGGCTTGGTCTGCGACTGCGGGGGCCACGGGCAGTTGAATTCAGTCTGGTCATGCCACAGAATTATTTACACTGAAAGCCTAAAACCCTCTAGCGAAAGGTTAGATCTTTAAGTCAGACTTGTTTGGCAGGTCAGTGAGATGACAGGGAGGTTTGAGACCTGAATTGGGGGATGGGGTACAAAGAAGTCGTGGCTGTTTTTGGATCTAAGGCCTCTGTAGGGAGGTGAGATCCAGACCGGGTAGAGGCTGGTGATTCTTCTCAAGCCAAGTCTGTGCCAGGCCCTATTGTGGCTGTGGAGGAGCATAATTAAAACTCTGTGCTTTCCAGGACTTGAAGTCTGTGCACTGCCCTTACTATGATACTCAAACAAAGGAATGAAAGTTCCTCTCCCAGGTCCATGATTCAGAGGGCTCTTAGGGGTATGTGTGTAGGAGGCAGTTTGCTGCTCATGCAGACATTTGGAGAAACTCTGGTTCCACCTCTTCACCCCCACACCGGCATCCAGGAAGACATATGGGCAGACTGGTGTGGGCCAGCAGGTGCGGGGATGCTTCTTTGCTGTGAGCTTCTGCCAGGTGTTAGGGAAATCACTGTGTCCAGCTGCCCCAGAGCTGGGTGTCCTTTAGATTTACCAGAACTTTCTGACTACAAAGACTTCCTGCTTATTGTTTTGATTCTTAGGATTATAATATTATTTTTGCTTTCAATGCTCACACCCCTAGTCTGAATCTGGGGCTGCTTCTCACCACTGCCAGCCTCGAGGCAGAGAAGGCAGGCTCCTCTCCCATTTGTGCTCCCTCTAAATGGTTGCATAGGTACTCGCTTGCAGAAGCATTACTACCAATAGTGGAAAAATGAGATGGGGTGGGCAATTTACTTTTATTTTTATTTTATTTGAGACAGGGTCTTACTCTGTCACCCACACCCATGCTGGAGTGCATTGGTGTGATCACAGCTCCTGGGCTCAAGTGATCCCCTTGCCTCAGGCAATTTTAAAAAAATGTCACATTTGATTGGCCAGGAACCTCCCCTCCGACCCCCACAACGACCTACCCAGCATTTACTCCTGAGCCTGAGGACGCTTCCGGCATACCAGCCCCTCTGCTGTCCTGAAAACCTCACCTCCTGGAAGCTGGATCCTCCCTGATTCAGGGCCCAGCACAACCTGGGAAAAATGGAACAGCGCGGCCCACTGTATTTGGAGGCCTCCCTCCTCTGTTTTATTCTGGGCCCCTTGAGCAGGACTTACCTCAGAGCCAGTCTTCCTTGGCTGACTCAAAGGGACAAACTCTTGGGTCAGTCCTGAGGACAAGGAATAGTGGGTGGGGTGAGGAAGGGGCTGGCAACAACTGGAGTGTGTCTGGCCACAAGCTAGACCGTGGCTGCAGCTGACGGCCATCCTCAAGCTGGTGCCAAAGCTGCCCTTCTGCCCAGGTTTCCAGAGATTCTCTAGCTAGTTCTCTTCTCTATTCTTTGGAAGATTTACTGCCTTATTCCACTCCTTTAGTGGTTATCCTACAATTTCCCACATTTTTCTTTGACTTAAATAAGTAAAATCTTTACTCCTTTTCCTGAACCATTCAAGGAACTTGGGTTATTTTAACTTTACTTTCCTCCTGCCTTACATGATTTTCTTCTAAAAGCTTAATTTTATTTACAATTTCAGAGTTATAGAAAATTTGTAAGAGTTGGTATACAGTATTTCTATATATCCCCTCTGAAGTTCATATATATTAATATTTAACTACATATACCTTATAATTCCTTCCCTCCACCAGCATCATTTTTTTCTGAACTATTTGAGACTGATCTACATATATGTGCTGTGTTACCCCTAAATATATTCTTGTGTATTTCCTAAGAAATAAAAATATTCTCTTATAAAATTATCACACAGTTAATCTAAAGCAGGTAGTTAAGAAGATACAATGCTATAATCTAATTTACAAACCTTATTCAAATTTCACCAAATGTCTTAGTTATGTCTTTATAACCAGAGAAGGAAAAAATACATATTTTTCTTGTCCAGGATTTAATCTAGAATCACATGTTACATTTAGTCATTTCTAGCCTTCTTTAAGCCAGTTTTTCTTGGTCTTTCTTTCACTTTTCTTTTTTGAGGGGTACAGGGCAATTATTTTGTAGAATGAACTTATTTGGGTTTGTCTGATGTTTCCTCATGATTAGATTCCAGTTATGTATTTTTGGCAGAAATGCCACAGAGGTGATATTGTGTCCTTCTCAGTGCATAGTTATCAGGAGGCACATGATGTTGATTTGTCTCACTCCTGGAGGTAATAACTTTGGTCACTTGGATAAGGTGTTGTCTGCCAGGCTTTGTCTGCCATTGCAAAGTTAATATTTTCACTTGGTAATTAAACTTGCAGAAATACTTTGAGATAATATAAATATTCTGTTTCTCATCAGACTTTACCCACTAAATTTTAGCATCCTTTGATGATTAGTGTTTGAGGTATAATGGTTGTAAAATGGTGAATTTTCGGCTTCCATTATTTCTCCTACATTTATTAGTTGTTACTCTATTGTAAGGAAGAAGAGTTTTCCTCCCTCCCTCCCAATCCATTCATCCATCCATCCATCCATCCATCCATCCATCCATCCATCCATCCATCCATTCATCCATCCATCCATCCATCCATCCATCCATCCATTCATCCATCCATCCATCCATCCATCCATCCATCCATCCATCCATCCATCCATCCATCCATTTATCCATCTACCCACCCACCCATCTTCCATTCAGTCAGTCTGGATTCATAGATATTTATTTTATTTAATGAGTTATGCTTTGTTACTAGCATTAGTGATTTTGATGATCAAAATTAGTCCCAGATTAGTCCTGTGAGAGCTCCTCCAAGTTGATTCCTGTGTCTTTTTGACACACTGTTATCACTCTTTGAGCATTTCCTTACTTTCTGTTACTACAAGATATTCTAGACTCATCTTGTACTTTCCTAGCTCAAACCCTGTAATCTGTTATTTTTCTAAGAAACCATGATTCCTTTTAGCAGAGAATTGTGTATAAAAACAAACCAAGACCTGGAATAGGTCTGTTCATTGCCACAGTGTTGTTATTTCTAGGCCCTGTCATACATACACATGTGGATGTAGTATATGTATTATGTAAATAAACACACACACACACAGACACACACACATATCCATTCTTCTGTCTACCTACCTACTTACCTACCTATCTTTCTTAAAAACCATGAGTTCATACTGATACTGCCAATTCCAATCCAACGCTCTAGGGTTCATTTTAACCTTCTCCCTTTCCATATATCTAATTTCCTTCTCCAACAGTGAAAAACCTGGTTTCAGTTACCCACAGTATATTCACTTATTTGCTTGATTCTAGAATATACAGAATGTAGTTTCAGAATTGTTAACCCATGCTGGTGTGGCAAACAAATCTGTTAAACAGAGTTCGATATGTGCTGCAGTCTTTTTGCCCTAGCCTGAGAATACAGAGGCAAAGTACTGGTTCAAAACTTCCATTATCACCCCCTACCCACACCGTGTTTTGTCATTCACTTAACCTACAGTTCGGTTCATTTGCTTCCGTATGTATTCAATGCTAGAGTTTCCTCTTTTTATCCTTGTTGATTGTATTTACTAAAAAAACTGAGTACATGAAACATCAACATGGTTCTAAAAGTCAGAACAGATCTGTACAAAAACATGAACTCAGAGAAGTGTCACTCCCCTCCATCATCTCTACCCTGCTCCCACCATCTTATTCTTTTCACTCATTAGGCTAAAAAAAGACATCAGAGAAAAATATATCCTAATATGTTGAGTTTATTTGGGAGTAAACAAAAAGGATTATAATCTGGGAAGCACAGCTATAGCAAGCCATAGGTACAGGTACATCAAGCCAAAGGTTAAAGGGAAATTTTTACTGGCAAGGAGAAGTTATGTAAGCTGCTTGAAGACAGAGTTCATTTGTTCTGGAGGCTCAAAGCTAGAATTAGCATGAGTTCATTGGTGGAGATGCTGTTGCTAGGCAAGTGTTCTTTTGAGAGCATCTTATCAGAATTGCTACAGTCCTAAAGAATGTGTAGTGATAAACCTGGTCATAGAAATATGTGCATACATGTAAAATGTAGATCATGAAAAGCATGAGATGTATAAAAGATGAAGGAATTTCTCATGGAGTTATTTTAGAAAGTCCTTGAAATAGTCCTTATCTCAGACGTGCAAGCATGAACAAGCAAAACTGTGCTCCTTTGTGTGTTCCTGGCTCCAGTTTGCTTGGGTCTGACAAATGTGACTTTATCTTGCTATCTGCAACTTTAGTCACTCCATTTCCACCCACACCTGTATGGAACCAGATTCGTTAATTTCTGGGTTTCCTTTCCTAAGTTTCTTTTTGTATAGTTGTGCAGACAAATATATATTTTCTTATTCCTCCTTCTTTCTTGCACAAAATGTGGTATACCATAAACACTTCCTCACACTTTGCTTTTTAAATTTAACAGCATGTCTTGGAAGCCATTCTATATCAGTTTATAGATGTCATCCTCATTCATTTTTATAGCTGCAGACTATCCCATTTAATGATGTACCATAGTTCATTCAACCATTTTCCTATGTAAAGTCATTTTGGTTGTTTCTAGTATTTGTCAATTATAAATACTGCTACCATGAAAATCCTTAAACATGTGTGTTTTTGTATATATTTGAATATGTATTACCAGGATAAATTATAGTAAGGAGGAAAAGCCTAGGCCATTTTGTTAGATATTGTCAAATTCTCCCCCATTAGGGTCATACTAATTTCCATTCCCATCAGAAATGCTTCAGTGTCTATTTTCTTCAAGTCTTGCTAACAGAATGTGTTAGTGTATGTCTACATTTTTGCCAATCTGCTAGGTGAGAGATAATATGTCAGTGTTATTTTAATTTGCATTTCTCTTATTATAGTTGAGGCTGAATGTTTTTTCACATGTTTAAGGGACATTTTAATTCTTTTTTTCAGTCAATGGTCTATTTATGTCTTTGATCATTTGGCCATTTTTCTATCAGGTTTTTGACACTTTCTTCCATCAAGTTAAAAAAGTTATTTATACATTAGAGATATTACACATATATCTGTGTTATATATTACTGATCTTTTCTCTCAGTGTGTAATTTATTTTGGGATTTTTTTTTTTTTTCCCGACAGAGTCTCATTCTGTCATCTAGGCTGGAGGGCAGTGGAGCAGTCTTGGCTCACTGCAACCTCCCTCTCCCAGGTTCAAGCCATTCTCCTGCCTCAGCCTCCCGAGTAGCTGGGCACCACCACGCCCGGCTAATTTTTGTGTTTTTAGTAGAGATGGGATTTCACCATGTTGGCCAGGCTGGTCTCAAACTCCTGACCTCAAGTGATCTGCTCGCCTCGACCTCCCAAAGTGCTGGGATTACAGGCATGAGCCACCACGCCTGGCTGGGATTTTTCTTGTTTTTTTTTTGAATAAAATAATTTTATTTTTATATAATAAAATAATTTTATTTTTATATAATAAAATTTATCAGTCTCTTACTGTTTTCGATGAGTTCACTTCCATTAAATCCAGAAAAGTGAAATTATATATGTGAACTTAATGTGAGTTTTAATAACCTACTTTTCAATTTTTCAGTATTTTAAATATTTCTTTAATGTTCTGGAAAAAATAGCCACTAGCAAATACAGGAATACATGTACACAGGGGCACACATTTTTCCTTTTCTCTCTGTCTCCAGTATGGGTCAGTGCAGCACTGAGCAGAGGCCTATGGCCCATCTCAGTCTTTCATTAGAGCCAGTAGCCAAAACATATCTGTCCAAGAGCTATGACAGCAGCAGCAAAGTTTGTGGAAGCCTCAAACAACTTAGTTCTAGAGTTTCCACCAAACTTAATGGTTCGCCATAGTGTACACCGTTTCACTGAGAGAAAACAGTCAGTACTTCTTGGTTATCCACCTCCTTAAGAGTTACAATAACGATAGCAAGCTATGGGAAAACTTCAACTTAATAGATTTAGTTCTGAGGCGTCCGCTAAACTTAGTGGTTCCCTATGCTCTACAGACTCTTATATTCACAGAATATCCTCACCACTTTTTGCTAGTTGTCTACTCTCTGTGACATATCATTGCCTCCCCCTTCACATACCACTGTCCAGTGTGGCAATATTCTACTCACAGCCACCTCCTTCTTTTACTTAAAAGAGGAGAACCCCATAATTGCTTTACCTCTGTTAAGGAACTACCATGCTCTTCAGATCTTTTTTTATTTTTATGTTTTAACTTTTTTAACATTTCGATAGTTTTTTGGGGAACAGGTGATTTTTGGTTACGTGGATAAGTTCTTCAGTGATAATTACTGAGATATACCCATTACCTGAGCAGTGTACACTGTACCTAATGTGTAGTCTTTTATCCCTCACCCCCTTCTCAACATCCCCCCTCGTCTTCACAGTCCCTTATATCATTCTTATACTTTTACGTTCTTGTAGCTTAGCTCTCACTTATAAATGAGAACTACAATATTTGGTTTTTCCATTCCCGAGTTTCTTCACTTAGAATAATGGTCTTCAACTCCACCCAAGTTGCTGTGAATGCTATTATTTTGTTCCTTTTCATGGCTAAGTAGTATTTCATGGTGTGTATCACATTTTCTTTATTTGTTTTTTGGTTGATGGACATTTAGGCTGGCCCCATATTTTTGCAGTTTTTGCAAATTGTGTTGCTATAAACGTATGTGCAAGTGTCTTTTTCATATAATGACTTCTTTTCCTCTGGGTAGATACTCAGTAGTGGGATTGCTGGATCAAATTGTAGTTCTACTGTTAGCTCTTTAAGGAATTTCCACACTATTTTCCATAGTGGCTGTACTAGTTTACATTCCCACCAGCAGTGTAGAAGTGTTCCCTGTTCACTGCATCCATGCCAACATCTACTGTTTTTTGATTATGGCCATTCTTGCAGGAGTAAGGGGGTATCTCATTGTTGTTTTAATTTCCATTTCCCTAATGATTAATGATGTTGAGCATTTTTTCATTTGTTTGTTGGCCATTTGTGTATCTTCTTTTGAGAATTGTCTATTCATGTCTTCTGCCCACTTTTTGATAGGATTATTATTTTTTTCTCGCTGATTTGCTTGAATTCCTTGTAGATTCCAGGTATTAGTCCTTTGTCTCATGCATGGTTTGCAAATATTTTCTCCCATCCTGTGGGTTGTCTGTTTACTCTGCTGATTATTTCTTTTGCTGTGCTGAAGTTTTTTAGTTTAATTAGGTCCCATCTATTTTTGCCTTTATTGCATTTGCTTTTGGGTTCTTGGTCATGAACTCTTTGCTTAAGCCAATGTTTAGAATAATTTTACTGATGTTTTCTTTTAGAATTTTTATGGTTTCAAGTCTTAGATTTAAGTCTTTGATCCATCTTGAGTTGATTTTTGTATAAGGTGAGAGATGAGGATACAGTTTCTTTCTTCTACATGGTGTTCTTTCCCCACTTTATGTTTTTGTTTGCTTTGTCAAGGATCAGTTGGCTTTAAGTATTGGGTTTATTTCTGCGTTTTCTATTCTGTTGCATTGTCTACGTGCCTATTTTTATTCCAGTGTCATGCTGTCTTGGTAACTATAGCTTTATAGTAGAGTTTGAAGTTGGGTAATATGCCTGCAGATTTATTCTTTTTGTTTAGTCTTGCTTTCGCTATGCGGGATCTTTTTTGGTCCATATGAATTTTAGGATTATTTTTCTAGTTCTGTGAAGAATGGTGATGATACTTTGATGGGAACTGCATTGAATCTGTAGATTGCTTTCAGCAGTATGGTCATTTTCACTATATTGATTCCACCCACCCATGATCTTGGGATGTGTTTCCGTTTGTTTGTGTTGTCAGTAATTTTCTTTCAGCAGTGTTTTGTAGTTTTCCTTTTAGAGATCTTTCACCTCCTTGGTTAGGTATATTCCTGAAGTATTTTATTTTTTGGATACCCTTCATTTAATTGTTTATAGATGGTTCATACCTAAAAAGAAAAACTAAAAGTTGCGAATTATGTTATGCTATCACAGACTTGAATTTACCTTTAAACTTCTCAAAGAAACAAAATCTGTTCAGAAGGCTAAATTGCCTTCGTCCAGACATGCCAGCCAACAAAAGGTAAAAAACAAATACTTGTCCTGATGGTGGGTATGATTTTGGGTTGGCCCATGATTTTGAAATGCTTTAAAAACAAGGGGATTTTCTGACTGTTACAGGAATCCTTATAAAATGGACAGCAAATTAAGGAACCCTGAGAAGTTTTCCATTACCTAAAGAAATGGCCATGATAAATGTAGAATTTAGCAAAAGTGCCTTATGATATTACCCATAATACAAGAGATAAGTCTGCCATGATTTTTGTTTATTTTTTATTTTTTAACTTGTATTTTAAGTTCAGGGGTACATGTGCAGGTTTGTCATGTAGGTGAACTCATGTCACGGGGGGTTGTTGTACAGATTATTTTGTCACCCAGGTATTAAGCCTAGTATCCATTGGTTACTTTTTCTGATCCTCACCCTCCTCCCACCCTTCACTTTCTGGTAGGCTCCAGTGTCTATTGTTCCCCTCTCTGTGTCCATGTGTTCTTATAATTTAGCTCCCATTTACAAGTGAGAACATGTGGTATTTGGTTTTCTGTTCCTGTGTTAGTTTGCTAAGGATAATGGCCTTCAGCTCCATCCATGTTCCTGCAAAGGACATGACCTTGTTCTTTTTTATTTGCCATGGTATTGAACCAACATTGGTAGTGGTAATTTTAGGAGGTTTCATTGACATTTCCAAAATATGTCAACCTGACAATGACACAATCCTGGCAAGATTTTAAGGATAGGTCATGGACAGGAACCGAAGTCTCACCGCCCCTGTGAACATCTCCAAATGTGCTATGAGTGCATTCTGGTTATTGTTGTTTATTCTCAGGGTTAATTGATGTTTTACCTTACTGGAGAGTAGTGGCTGTAGTGGTAGGAGCAAATTTGCTTAATTTTGTTGTATTTCTGACCTGGAGAATCCCAACTTATTTTGTAGTTAAGAGGAACACACATGTCACTGGTACTGTTACTCAGAATCTCTACTGATCTTTATCATCCACAAACTTCAGGGAAAAGACAGGACTAAAATTATAAAAGTATAATTATCAAAGCTCTCAAAACCCTCGAACTCCTAAGGCTTGAGGAGTGCTATTGGTGTTGATGGAAGTAAGACCAGTTTTCAGGACCAACAGGTGGCCACCTTTGGAATTCATAACAGGCTGCCTCACTACTTGCAATTCTAGATTCTACACTATGAGTACAAGCTGATATGACTCATTGCTGAAGGGTCCTCACAGCCACTCCAGCTTTATCACCAACAGGTAAACACTGCGTTTCTACAACAGCCACCTGTGCAGGCCCTGCATGCTCTGTAACTTGGGGATTTGGTCTTCTGAAAAGGGCACCAGAGAAAAACTGCTCTTAAGCCCCTGTTCACTGACACAGCAGTAGAACTCCAAGGTGTTGATCCTTGGATTCATGTTTTTCAACTTCAGAGACACACATCACTCCTTCCTGACCACTGGGCATCCATCCCACCAGGAGCTCCTAAACCAAGAGATGTTAGAATCCTCCACAAGTGCTGACTGCAGAGGTTGGTAGCTTCTGCTCAAGATGACAGAACAAGATTAACTTTTGTATCCTTCAGCGCCTTTTTTATTTTCCATCATCACACTTTGATACCCTCTAAAACATGAAAACACCCTCTAGAATGCTTATCCGATCAACTTGATCTTTGTCTTACTAATTTTGACCTCTGTCGTCTCCTTCTACCACTTAAGAAAAAAAACAAAACTCCCTTGTGCATCTTTTTCAAACCACAGCTACTGCCCGGAATTTAACTAATTACTGACAAAATCTGGTATCACTTCACTTCAGACACTTCAGAAGGAAGTACAGGCCCTTTCTAGTACTTAAGTTTGCCTTACACCACAAATCCCAACCTTCAGTCCCGTAAACACTGGAGCTTGATGTCACATCAATGGAATGCTTCTGCCAATGTCATCACAATCCTTTCAGCACGACCTGGCTGTCATGAGTGAGCACTGATATGGGACTATCCTTGCTACAGCTACCACTCTGTTCTCAGAGACACTCTGGCTTACTTCTCAAATACGGTTTAACACTACTCAGGAACAGCCCACAAAAAATTCCCACTCACAGCTGTTGTGCTAAAATGAATTTTCTGTTTGCATGCAATCTGTGCCCCACTAAGATGCTACCAAAGCAGACATCAGGCTTGCACTGCCTGCTGTAATATAGGAAGTAGATGTTTCCACATCAATAAATATTCCTTTCATACACTGCTAATGTATTCATGCAGCCCATTAGATAGATGTACTAAAACGAAGTCAGCCTATTTTAAATATAATTTTCTATTTCTCTTTGAATTTATTCATTTTAAAACAGGTATGATCATTATCTTTTAATACACATTTTACAACTTGTGTGGTTATTTCTTGAGAATAAGCTGACAGATTTGGATTGATGGGTGAAATGTAAGCATATGTGTTAAAGGGTTAAAAAAAATCTGTAATGCTAAACTATTATCCAGTGAGGTTTTGTTGGTCTATAATCCCAACAACAGCCTACCATTGTCATCTTGCTCACGCCCATGCCTGCACTGGAATTAGCTAGCCTTTTCGTCTTCGCTGGAGCGGGAGGTGATCCAGCGGGAACAAATGGCGCCATTTTTTCCCTAGTTAGAAATTCCTGGGTTACTGGTTAAAGGTGAACTTTCCTTCTGTCATTTGGCTGGATTCTAGACAGGAGCTGGAGTGAGGCAATTTAAAATGCTGCTTTCTGGAGAGGCCTGGAGAGACTGTTCTCTGTGCTGTAGAGGGGGCTGTTCATGAGAAGAGGGAGCCTGAAGGGGCGTTGTCATTGTTGTTCTCTCCTGCTACCCCGTGCCTCACAGAAAGGTCCACAGTCCAGGAAGAGGGAAGGGGGTTCCTGTGTTTATGCCACTTGTAGACGGCACAATACAAACATGGCTGTGGAAAGAGAAAAAGAGGAGCTTATCATCAGACACAGTGAATAATGGGAAATAATTTCAGAGAATCAGAGAACTGTTAACTAGAAAGTGAGGCTGAGGAAGTGTCTTATGAGAAATGGACAAGGACTCGATTTACACAGTAACAAGAGGACAGAGAGAGAAACCCAGAGAACAGGCAGTGGCTGGCACAGAGGCGGCAGGGCTGAGACGAATGGAGTGAGTGTCTCCCACACAGTGAACTCTGAGCTGCACCATCCTGAGTGCAGGGGAACGCCAGAGCAAAGAGCCCCACCTCCTCAAGGACGCAGAATCTTTCCACATTTTCTCTAAACTCTCCTTCCCTCCCAAATAAAATGGCCCTGTCTGTCCCATGGCCTCTGCCTCAACTACAGAAATATCTGTCCCCCTGGGGCTGGGGTAGGAGAGATGTGTCAATACTGGTGAATGGCTCCAGTGAGGGCAAGGAGGCCTCGCTGGGCAGGCGGGGGACTACCAGCATCCGTCTGAGCAGCCCACTCTCAGCATCCAGGATGACACAGAGGGAACACAAAAGCCTGTCCCACAGTCCTGGAGGGATGTTCCACATTTCAAGGTATGACATAATGACAGAATCTTACTTCAATTTATCAGGCTACAGGAGTGGTGTCCAAAGGCCTTACACAGATGCCTCACTCCATCCTCTCTGAGGAGATGATACCTTAGATTAAACTCTTCCAGAAGCGAAAGGTTCTTAAGAGTAGAGGAAAGATTCTGACAACAGGCTTCAACATTTTTCAAACTGTAAGAGAGTCGTGAAGTGGAAAATATTTTTGGACATCTCTGCCTTTGTAGAAGTCAGAAACTAACTTCACATTTAAGTTAAAATAAAAACTAAACAAAACTGTGTGTGTGTGTGTGTGTGTGTGTACTGTTTGCAAATGATTCTGGAAGGACACACTCCACGCAGGTAGAAGTGGACTCCATTGCGAAGGGGAGTGAGAGTGATGGAGGAGGACGAAGTGGGCCTTTCATGCTTTATTCTGTATACCCTTGTACCACTGGCTTAAAAAAATAAGCATGCGGGCCTGGCATGGTGGCTCACACCTGTAATCCCAGCACTTTGGGAGGCCGAGGAGGGCAGATCACCTGAGGTCAGGAGATCCAGACCATCCTGGCTAACACGGTGAAACCCCATCTCTACTAAAAATACAAAAAATTAGCTTGGCGTGGTGGTGGGCGCCTGTAGTCCCAGCTACTCAGGAGGCTGAGGCAGGAGAATGGCGTGAACCCGGGAGGTGGAGCTTGCAGTGAGCTGAGATCACTCCAGCCTGGGAGACAGAGCAAGACTCTGTCTCAAAAAAAAAAAAAAAAAAAAAAAAAAGCATGCATTTGCATGGTACCTTTGTAATGACCAGTTAATAAAGAACATGGAATATGAAAGAATTAGAAGGCCTGCCACTGAGTTGTTCAAGAAATGTAATTTCTTGTAAATGAGTATCTGTGGTGACTGAATCAGATAACTTTTATGCACCATTCATATTCTCTTGGTCTCACCCATCTCAGCACCTCTCCTCCAGCCTGTCCTACAAACCTCTTGCCTCCCATCCTGGGGTTCCCTGTTGAGGCTGTTGCTGAACTGCCCTTGATGCTTTTACGTTAGCAGCCTGTAAGTGCAGGGATTCATATCCCACTGGGTAAGCCTCTGGCTAGTGGGTGCGTTCTTTACCATTTCCCTCCATGGGTGGTCCAGAGGATGCCATTTATATGGCTCATTAGAGGCTGCATCTGTGGAATTGTGCACTTGGGGAGAGCCAGCCTGTAAGGTGGACTCCTGTTGGCTCTCTGCTTCCCTGCTTCATTCCTCTTGTCCAGCTTGCCTGCTCCCCGGGGTCTAGCTCCCTAACAAAGTAGGAGCACACGAGTCCTCTGCCTCAGACTCTGTTCTCTAGAGAGCCTAGGCTAAGACACCACCTTCGTCACTAGGTTCCCGAGTTTCTTTAGATGCTTCAGAGCCCATTTTCCTTCCTTCCTTGCCATTGCAGTAGTGAAGGGCCCTGCTTCTTGAACAGGTGAGGTGGAGTGGCAGAAGTCCTTAATTTAGTCAGAAGTCTTACATTCTAGTCACAGTTTTGTCAACTGTTAACCGTGTGATTGGCCAGAAGATTCAAATTTGAATATATCCTTTAACTTACTATAAAATGGGGATTTCCTAATGCATCTTATGGGGATGTCGTAAAAGCAGATCATGGAGAAGGAGGCACATTATAACCTGAGAATCCCTTTACAAATACACTAAAAACAACTGATCATTTGGACTTTACAAGATGCTTTAAATTCTAGCTTATTTAATTCAACCTTTAAGACTCTTCCGCTGTTTTATTTCTCTCTCTTTATTTTTGGTCTTTCTCTTTGTCTTTCTCTCCACTTTTCCCTCAATCATTTGACTTGTCTTTCTCATCCCACACAAAGTTTCAGTTAGGGCGAGGAATGAGTTCAGACTCACATTTCACTCCCAGGTGGGCAGTCATTTTTTTTTTTTTGAGACAGAGTCTCTCTCTGTCACCCAGGCTGCAGTGCAGTGGTGCAATCTTGGCTCACTGCAGCCTCTGCCTCCTGGGTTCAAGTGATTCTCCTGCCTCAGCATCCTGAATAGCTGGGATTACAGGTGCCTGCCACCATGCCGGGCTAAGTTTTGTATTTTTTTAGTAGAGATACCGTGTTGGCCAGGCTGGTCTGGAACTCCTGACCTCGAATGACCCTCCCACCTCGGCTTCCCAAAGTGCTGAGATTACAGGCATGAGCCACCATGCCCGGCCCTAGGTGGGCAGTCTTGATAAAACTTTTTCGTAGAGAAACTGTCCATATAGTAAAACAGGTCAAGCTGATCAGGTTTGGCTTCATGAGGACAGAAAATAGCTCCTTTCAGGCATCAGCATCCAATCCAACATACACTGGCCTACAGGAAAGAGAAACAAAGACCTGGACCATTAGCATAAATAACACATAATTCCCCAAACATGAGGCCATAAAAATGAGTTCCCTAATAAGACAGATCTCAACAATAGCTAACACTTATGCATTACACTCAAACCAAGTGCTGTTCTAAGTATTTTACATTTGTGAACTCATGTAATCCTCATAAAAACCTCATATTATTATCCCCAATTCCCACAAACAGAAACTGAGGCACCTGTCACGACCAACCCCCTTACCCTCTACATTTTTCTATTTCCATAGCTCTTATCATCTTCTAACATATGACATAATGTGCTTATTTATTGTGTTTATGGTTTATTATCTCTGTCCTTTCACCCCACTAATAAGCATCACAAAGGCAGAATCTTTGTTCAAAATGTTCACTTTGCACCGATGCCTCCCAAGTAAGTGCCTAGAGCAGTGTTTCGGCTGTAGTGTGGGCTGAATTAATTTTTGTTGAATAATGAATCAATATTTATAAACGGACTAGAACAGTTACTGGTAAAAATAAAATTGTTTGTTAAACAGATACAATGTGTAATGTAAGAAATTTGTCCATGAGGCCTCAAAGCTCGGGCCTTGACCACTGTCCAAGCTCCTCAAAATCAGATGCACTGTAGAAGCAACGGTGGAGGGTTTTCTTCTCTAACTTTACATATAGATCCATGTGGCCTATTTCTGTTAGAATGAATTATCTGTTAAGGATCACTCTCCGGCCAGGCGTGGTGGCTCATGCCTGTAATCCCACCACTTTGGGAGGCCGAGGTGGGCGGATCACTTGAGGTCAGGTGTTCGAGACCAGCCTGGCCAACACAGTGAAACCCTGTCTCTACTAAAAATACAAAATTAGCCGGGTGTGGTGGCGGGCGCTGTAATCTCAGCTACTTGGGAGGCTGAGGCAGGAGAACTGCTTGATCCTGGGAGGCGGAGCTTGCCGTGAGCTGAGATCGCACCATTGCACTCTAGCCTGGGCAAAACGAGCGAAACTCCGTCCAAGAAAAAAAAAACAACTCTTTCTCCTGAGAAGCAACATTTTTATATTTATTTTATTTTCCTAATGTTGTCATGGATACCTGGTAGCTCCGAGTTCAATATTATATATTATCATAGAAGACAATTTCCTGTTACAGAACAATTATTTCTGTGATTCCAGCCTTCCCATATGTGGTACCAGATTCGTATTTTACTTTTTTGTCCTATACATTCTATTACTTTTGGCTATTGCCTTAAACACCTTTCAGAAGTAGGATATGTTTGAATTATAACAAAAAATCACATTTCTCTCCACAAGAGATAACCTACTCCTGGTGATGTTGAATCTTTTCCTGCTGGAAAGAATGGAGTATTCAAAAGGTACAATCTGACCAGAGATAAGCACACGAGCTTTCAACACAGACTGGGGATGAAGTCCTGGCTTTGCCCCCATGATTTGGGGGTAATTTAACACACCTTGGTAAGCCTCAATCTCTAGTTCTACAAAATGGTGATAACAGAACTAAGATATCATTGCAAAGTTGAGAGAGTGAAATGAGAACTATATAAGGCACTGTTCCTATTTGGCTCAATAAAAACCATTTCTTAGAAACGGTGTCCATATTATGTGGTCAAAGGACCACCCCGTTCCCCCCGCCCGACCTAATTCCTTGTAAGGCCACCCGGATAGTACAAACTGCAGCTCAGGGCTCTTTCCATGTTGCAGTGCTTTCTCTAAACTGACTGTGAAGATCATCAGATTTAGAGATGAAAGGGCTTTGTAGGTTGCAAAGAGAGAGAAAGACAAACATAGACCATTTCCAGCTAAGCGGAGCAGAAATAGGGTGCTCATGTTCACCTTCTGCTTGTGCCTCTCCCTATAACTTCTGCAGCCCCCATGGCGATCCATGGGATGACCTGTCTTCAAGCAGTCCTCCAGTCCCAGAAGGGGGACAGTAACAGCATTATCTTCAAAGGGATATTTATGAGAACACCTTGAAGGAGCAGAGGGACTGTTCAGAACAGGCTCTCAGGTAGAACTCTACTGCTGGCTTCTCTTGTTCCAGGGCCATGGCTGTGACGGTCAGCACCTCACCAAAGCACAGGCACCTGCTGCATGTGCAGCCTTTCCCAATGTCTGAGGGGCTCACACTTATTTGAGGGGCTTACACTTACGGAGGGAGACGGACACATACCATCCCCCATTTTCATTCCTCTTGAGCTTCCCCCTATCAAGGTACCAACCAGATGCTGCAAAATGTATAAGCCCCAAACACTTTAATACATCCTTGAACTTTAGTTGAAAACACAGCATGCGGCCCGGCAGGCTGGCTCACACCTGTAATCTCAGCACTTTGGGAGGCCGAGGTGGGTGGATCATCTGAGGCCAGGAGTTCAAGATCAGCCTGGGCAACATGGCGAAACCCTGTCTCTACTAAAAATACAGAAATTAGCCTGGCAAGGTGGCGGGCACCTGTAATCCCGGCTACTCGAGAGGCTGAGGCAGGAGAATCGCTTGAACCCGGGAAGCAGAGGTTTCAGTGAGCCAAGATTGTGACACTGCACTCCAGCCTAGCTGACAGAGTGAGACTGTCTCAAAACAAAAAACAAACAAAAAAGAAAACAGCATACAAAATAAGATCATGAAAAACCTAAAAATGAGCAGTTGATATAAGCAGCTTTGAAATGCAATCTTCTGGGCTAACATTATCCTTTGTTGTGACAATAAGGAAGTTACAGATTAATTAAAAAATTGTAACAATGACTACAACATTCCTGAGGTGGGGCAAGGCCCTATTTGTATATTTATATTAGATATATGCATATTCTCATTCTTGTTAGCATAAAATTTATTCCAAGATGAATTGTTTCTGCAAGAAGTTTTCTGAAATATTTCACTAAATTTAAAAATAATTGTTGTGAAATGTAACACTTCATCTCAGGATTTACAGCTTGTATGTACATTTGTAGTAGTAAACTACACTTACTAAAAAGGTATGTTAGAGAAAATAGTCTGTCCTAGAAAACAGACCTTGCTCATCAGTCTTACATATTTTTTGCTTTGATTACTTTGATCTCGTTAAAAACAATCCAGCTAGCCTGTAAGTTCTGGACATAAGGTTTTTAAAAAAATTTTTTTAGTTTTTTACTTTTTATTTTATAGCTTTCATCACTTTATTGTTAACCAATGAATATTAGAATATTATCCAAGATTAGAGATATAATTGTAACTTAATTATACAACACAAAATTGTGCTAATGGTAAAAGCCTACTGGGATTTACCAAATACTCATTAGTGTATTTTTACCTGGACTATATGAACATGTGCTTGCGACTCCTAATGATAAGTTATAACTGGTTTGATCTCTATGAAAATCCATATTGCAAATGGTTCTTGTTTAGAAAAATTCACACAGCCTTAAAAATGGATTAAGTCCATTTTAATCCTAATCTACAAATAGATCATAAGCAGCAAAATATAACCGATAATTTTTCTTTTTTTCTTTTTTTTTTTTTTCAGGAGCTCCACTCTTTATGTACTCAGTGACATTATTGTCTTTTTTTTTTTAACTTTCTTTTAAAATTTATTTATTATTATTATACTTTAAGTTGTAGGGTACATGTGCATAACGTGCAGGTTTGTTACATATGTATACTTGTGCCATGTTGGTGTGCTGCACCCATCAACTCATCATTTACATCAGGTATAACTCCCAATGCAATCCCTCCCCCCTCCCCCCTCCCCATGATAGGCCCCTGTGTGTGATGTTCCCCTTCCTGAGTCCAAGTGATCTTATTGTTCAGTTCCCACCTATGAGTGAGAACATGCGGTGTTTGGTTTTCTGTTCTTGTGATAGTTTGCTAAGAATGATGGTTTCCAGCTGCATCCATGTCCCTACAAAGGACGCAAACTCATCCTTTTTGATGGCTGCATAGTATTCCATGGTGTTTATGTGCCACATTTTCTTAATCCAATCTGTCACTGATGGACATTTGGGTTGATTCCAAGTCTTTGCTATTGTGAATAGTGCTGCAATAAACATACGTGTGCATGTGTCTTTATAGCAGCATAATTTATAATCCTTTGGGTATATACCCAGTAATGGGATGGCTGGGTCATATGGTACATCTAGTTCTAGATCCTTGAGGAATCGCCATACTGTTTTCCATAATGGTTGAACTAGTTTACAATCCCACCAACAGTGCAGAAGTGTTCCTATTTCTCCACATCCTCTCCAGCACCTGTTGTTTCCTGACTTTTTAATGATCGCCATTCTAACTGGTGTGAGATGGTATCTCATTGTGGTTTTGATTTGCATTTCTCTGATGGCCAGTGATGATGAGCATTTTTTCATGTGTCTGTTGGCTGTATGCATGTCTTCTTTTGAGAACTGTCTGTTCATATCCTTTGCCCACTTTTTGATGGGGTTGTTTGTTTTTTTCTTGTCAATTTGTTTGAGTTCTTTGTAGGTTCTGGATATTAGCCCTTTGTCAGATGAGTAGATTGCAAAAATTTTCTCCCATTCTGTAGGTTGCTGATGGTAGTTTCTTTTGCTGTGCAGAAGCTCTTTAATTTAATGAGATCCCATTTGTCAATTTTGGCTTTTGCTGCCGTTGCTTTTGGTGTTTTAGACATGAAGTCTTTGCCCATGCCTATGTCCTGAATGGTACTACCTAGGTTTTCCTCTAGGATTTTTATGGTATTAGGTCTAACATTTAAGTCTCTAATCCATCTTGAATTAATTTTCGTATAAGGAGTAAGGAAAGGATCCAGTTTCAGCTTTCTACTTATGGCTAGCCAATCTTCCCAGTACCATTTATTAAATAGGGAATCCTTTCCCCATTTCTTGTTTCTCTCAGGTTTGTCAAAGATCACATGGCTGTAGATGTGTGGTATTATTTCTGAGGACTCTGTTCTGTTCCATTGGTCTATATCTCTGTTTTGGTACCAGTACCATGCTGTTTTGGTTACTGTAGCCTTGTAGTATAGTTTGAAGTCAGGTAGCGTGATGCCTCCAGCTTTGTTCTTTTGACTTAGGATTGTCTTGGAGATGCGGGCTCTTTTTTGGTTCCATATGAACTTTAAAGCAGTTTTTTCCAATTCTGTGAAGAAACTCATTGGTAGCTTGATGGGGATGGCATTGAATCTATAAATTACCTTGGGCAGTATGGCCATTTTCACGATATTGATTCTTCCTATCCATGAGCATGGTATGTTCTTCCATTTGTTTGTGTCCTCTTTTATTTCACTGAGCAGTGGTTTGTAGTTCTCCTTGAAGAGGTCCTTTACATCCCTTGTAAGTTGGATTCCTAGGTATTTTATTCTCTTTGAAGCAATTGTGAATGGAAGTTCATTCCTGATTTGGCTCTCTGTTTGTCTGTTACTGGTGTATAAGAATGCTTGTGATTTTTGCACATTAATTTTGTATCCTGAGACTTTGCTGAAGTTGCTTATCAGCTTAAGGAGATTTTGGGCTGAGACAATGGGGTTTTCTAAATATACAATCATGTCATCTGCAAACAGGGACAGTTTGACTTCTTCTTTTCCTAACTGAATACCCTTGATTTCTTTCTCTTGCCTAATTGCCCTAGCCAGAACTTCCAACACTATGTTGAATAGGAGTGGTGAGAGAGGGTATCCCTGTCTTGTGCCAGTTTTCAAAGGGAATTTTTCCATTTTTTGCCCCTTCAGTATGATATTGGCTGTGGGTTTGTCATAAATAGCTGTTATTATTTTGAGGTACGTTCCATCAATACCGAATTTATTGAGCGTTTTTAGCATGAAGGGCTGTTGAATTTTGTCAAAAGCCTTTTCTGCATCTATTGCGATAATCATGTGGTTCTTGTCTTTGGTTCTGTTTATATGCTGGATTATGTTTATTGATTTGCGAATGTTGAACCAGCCTTGCATCCCAGGGATGAAGCCCACTTGATCATGGTGGATAAGCTTTTTGATGTGTTGCTGAATCCGGTTTGCCAGTATTTTATTGAGGATTTTTGCATCGATGTTCATCAGGGATATTGGTCTAAAATTCTCTTTTTTTGTTGTGTCTCTGCCAGGCTTTGGTATCAGGATGATGTTGGCCTCATAAAATGAGTTAGGGAGGATTCCCTCTTTTTCTATTGATTGGAATAGTTTCAGAAGGAATGGTACCAACTCCTCCTTGTACCTCTGGTAGAATTCAGCTGTGAATCCATCTGGTCCTGGACTTTTTTTGGTTGGTAGGCTGTTAATTATTGCCTCAATTTCAGAGCCTGCTATTGGTCTATTCAGGGATTCAACTTCTTCCTGGTTTAGTCTTGGAAGAGTGTAAGTGTCCAGGAAATTATCCATTTCTTCTAGATTTTCCAGTTTGTTTGCGTAGAGGTGTTTATAGTATTCTCTGATGGTAGTTTGTATTTCTGTGGGGTCGGTGGTGATATCCCCTTTATCATTTTTAATTGCGTCGATTTGATTCTTCTCTCTTTTCTTCTTTATTAGTCTTGCTAGTGGTCTGTCAATTTTGTTGATCTTTTCAAAAAACCAACTCCTGGATTCATTGATTTTTTGGAGGGTTTTTTGTGTCTCTATCTCCTTCAGTTCTGCTCTGATCTTAGTTATTTCTAGCCTTCTGCTAGCTTTCGAATGTGTTTGCTCTTGCTTCTCTAGTTCTTTTAATTGTGATGTTAGAGTGTCAATTTTAGATCTTTCCTGCTTTCTCTTGTGGGCATTTAGTGCTATAAATTTCCCTCTACACACTGCTTTAAATGTGTCCCAGAGATTCTGGTATGTTGTATCTTTGTTCTCATTGGTTTCAAAGAACATCTTTATTTCTGCCTTCATTTCGTTATGTACCCAGTAGTCATTCAGGAGCAGGTTGTTCAGTTTCCATGTAGTTGAGCGGTTTTTATTGAGTTTCTTAGTCCTGAGTTCTAGTTTGATTGCACTGTGGTCTGAGAGACAGTTTGTTATAATTTCTGTTCTTGTACATTTGCTGAGGAGTGCTTTACTTCCAATTACGTGGTCGATTTTGGAGTAAGTACGATGTGGTGCTGAGAAGAATGTATATTCTGTTGATTTGGGGTGGAGAGTTCTATAGATGTCTATTAGGTCTGCTTGCTGCAGAGATGAGTTCAATTCCTGGATATCCTTGTTAACTTTCTGTCTCGTTGATCTGTCTAATGTTGACAGTGGAGTGTTGAAGTCTCCCATTATTATTGTATGGGAGTCTAAGTCTCTTCGTAAGTCTCTAAGGACTTGCTTTATGAATCTGGGTGCTCCTGTATTGGGTGCATATATATTTAGGATAGTTAGCTCTTCCTGTTGAATTGATCCCTTTACCATTATGTAATGGCCTTCTTTGTCTCTTTTGATCTTTGATGGTTTAAAGTCTGTTTTATCAGAGACTAGTATTGCAACCCCCGCTTTTTTTGGTTCTCCATTGGCTTGGTAAATCTTCCTCCATCCCTTTATTTTGAGCCTATGTATGTCTCTGCGTGTGAGATGGGTCTCCTGAATACAGCAGACTGATGGGTCTTGACTCTTTATCCAGTTTGCCAGTCTGTGTCTTTTAATTGGAGCATTTAGTCCATTTACATTTAAGGTTAAGATTGTTATGTGTGAACTTGATCCTGCCATTATGATATTAACTGGTTATTTTGCTCGTTAGTTGATGCAGTTTCTTCCTAGCCTCGATGGTCTTTACATTTTGGCATGTTTTTGCAATGGCTGGTACTGGTTGTTCCTTTCCATGTTTAGTGCTTCCTTCAGGGTCTCTTGTAAGGCAGGCCTAGTGGTGACAAAATCTCTAAGCATTTGCTTATCTGTAAAGGATTTTATTTCTCCTTCACTTATGAAACTTAGTTTGGCTGGATATGAAATTCTGGGTTGAAAATTCTTTTCTTTAAGAATGTTGAATATTGGCCCCCACTCTCTTCTGGCTTGGAGAGTTTCTGCCGAGAGATCTGCTGTTAGTCTGATGGGCTTCCCTTTGTGGGTAACCCGAGCTTTCTCTCTGGCTGCCCTTAAGATTTTTTCCTTCATTTCAACTTTGGTGAATCTGGCAATTATGTGTCTTGGAGTTGCTCTTCTCGAGGAGTATCTTTGTGGCATTCTCTGTATTTCCTGGATTTGAATGTTGGCCTGCCCTACTAGGTTGGGGAAGTTCTCCTGGATGATATCCTGAAGAGTGTTTTCCAACTTGGTTCCATTTTCCCCCTCACTTTCAGGCACCCCAATCAGACGTAGATTTGGTCTTTTTACATAATCCCATACTTCTTGCAGGCTTTGTTCATTTCTTTTTCTTCTTTTTTCTTTTGGTTTCTCTTCTCGCTTCATTTCATTCATTTGATCCTCAATCGCAGATACTCTTTCTTCCAGTTGATCGAGTCGGTTACTGAAGCTTGTGCATTTGTCACATATTTCTTGTGTCATGGTTTTCATCTCTTTCATTTCGTTTATGACCTTCTCTGCATTAATTACTCTAGCCATCAATTCTTCCACTTTTTTTTCAAGATTTTTAGTTTCTTTGCGCTGGGTATGTAATTCCTCCTTTAGCTCTGAGAAATTTGATGGACTGAAGCCTTCTTCTCTCATCTCGTCAAAGTCATTCTCCGTCCAGCTTTGATCCGTTGCTGGCGATGAGCTGCGCTCCTTTGCCGGGGGAGATGCGCTCTTATTTTTTGAATTTCCAGCTTTTCTGCCCTGCTTTTTCCCCATCTTTGTGGTTTTATCTGCCTCTGGTCTTTGTTGATGGTGATGTACTGATGGGGTTTTGGTGTAGGTGTTCTTCCTGTTTGATAGTTTTCCTCCTAACAGTCAGGACCCTCAGCTGTAGGTCTGTTGGAGATTGCTTGAGGTCCACTCCAGACCCTGTTTGCCTGGGTATCAGCAGCAGAGGCTGCAGAAGATAGAATATTTCTGAACAGCGAGTATACCTGTCTGATTCTTGCTTTGGAAGCTTCCTCTCAGGGGTGTACTCCACCCTGTGAGGTGTGGGGTGTCAGACTGCCCCTAGTGGGGGATGTCTCCCAGTTAGGCTACTCAGGGGTCAGGGACCCACTTGAGCAGGGAGTCTGTCCCTTCTCAGATCTCAACCTCCATGTTGGGAGATCCACTGCTCTCTTCAAAGCTGTCAGACAGAGTCGTTTGCGTCTGCAGAGGTTTCGG